>NW_026261562.1:0-1211806 GCF_024610255.1 Lodderomyces jiufengensis | reverse complement strand
TCTATGTTTCATAAAAGTGGCTGGCTTTGACTAACATCGTTTTAGTTTAAAATACGTCAAAATAGAGTAATTAAGATGAAACTTCGGAAATTTAAATAATTGTAAAGCAAAATACAGCCAAAACACTGAGATTGACAAAATTATGTCGAATTAAATTCAAATCTAGGTCATTTTGATCGATAATTGTCTTTATTTATATAATCTAGTGAGCTTATACATATGAAGCTCCAAGCTACCAAATTATCATGATTAGGTTAATAATTTAACCGTTTTTGGTTTATAAATGATTTACAAAAGATTTACAATACAACGCCAGATTTATTTTAAATCGAAGAGATCTACGTTGCATGGCACAATAAAATGCGATGAAAAATTCTAAGAATATATGTCGAATTCGGCTCGTAATTATAAAAAATTTAAGATCTAAATAATAATGTAAATCATTTTTAATTGAACTGAATTTTTCACTTTCTCTGAAAAAAAATTAAATCAATGAAGCTAAATGCTAGATGAGCTAAATATTGAATTTTCAATGTTGAAGTAAACAAACTAATTTCGCGTTATTTTAGTAACATTATTTTTGAAAACAAATCAACGTAGTTCTTTGTAGTTAAACTTAGGGTTATATTTAGTAAAAGTGGCAACTTTTGTTGAATTGTTGAAACTAGTGTATGGTTATGTACTTTATAAATAAAACAAAGTTTATTACTAATTGGAAATTACCCCAATAGCTCATTCTGATCGAATTTAAGATTTAAAACCTTACATTAAACAAATTCTTGAAACCTTACTCAAGTTGAAACGTGGTGTAGCCCTTTAAAAAACCCTACAAATAAAACTGAAAATAAGCTTAATTAGAATAAAGTTTTTCATTTGGCGTTGTGGTTGGTTTACTTTAAGTATAGAATGTAATACAAACGTATAAATTACTAAAAATAAAAAATATAATAAATAATAAAAAAAAAGTTCAAAGTGGTGGAATTACTTAAAAAAGATGATTAATTTCTCAATTAGATCGAATTTAAATTTAAGTTTTAAATTCTAATAACCAACCCCAAATATTTAAAGAAGCTTTTTTACTAAGCATTCAGATTTTAGACCATACCTCAATTCATTCTATTTATCTTCTGTTTAACGCGACAACAAAAAATCAGCATAACTATTGAACAAGAAGATTCAGGTTGGCATCATAATAGTAATGTTACAATATTTTAACTTTTTATTAAAGAATGTTAAGAACTAAGTTGCATTCTCAGCCTAGTAAAATTTGTGAAAATAAAACGTTTTACGCCGCATATATCGTAGGTTGAATTCTTATTTGGCCCAGCTATTAAATTCGTCTACCGTATAAACTTTTAAGCTTTTATTGATCTTGTTACACTGTAACTTTATCTGGCGTACAAGATGTAAACACCCTCGAATTGAGTAATTTACCAAAGTATAATGATTCAGCTTGTGGTTTAAAATTTTGAGAGAATCAATTAGTGTTTGATCGCTGATCGATGATTACTAAAAGTTTAAAGTACAATCAACGGTTAGAGATCAATGTAAATAATTAATTGAGATAATCTTTATACCAAAATGCAATGTAAATCTCATCATTAAATGTATACTGTACTCCATCACCATATAAAAATCTTGAAATTATAAAAATATGTATGGAAAAATTCGTTTAAAATTAAACGCAACATTGATTTATTATTCATTAAATATAAGTCCATAACCATGCATACACACAAAAATATATTGTGATGCTTTTTTTGTCATTTATAATAAATAAGTTTCAAAAATGGCGTAACTTTGTATAAATTAAGTAAAACAAATAATAAAAAATATTTTATTATTTTATTGTGCTGGTTAAAATTTACATTATAAATAAACTTTTGTGTAATTTTTAAAGTTACGTAATAAATGATACATTAAATACGAGAGAAACGTATTTAGATGCAGTACTTAACATCAGATTTATTTTATATTATTTTGTTATGATATATTATGATAACTAGCGGAATTAGAATTATTGATGGCATTATATAAACATAAGCATGCTTGCGATTGATTCAAAATTTGAGTTTTGAGACACCAAAGCCAAAAATAAAAGGTTAACTTTATAGCTTAAACTCTCATTCTCTTCTCGACTTTGATTTTTGGTGTTGATGTTGTATTGTATTATATTTTTGTAACTCAATTTAACTTTTTTAGTAATTTTGCATTTTGTGTAATTATTTACGATATTTTTAATTTTCTTTGCACCAATTTCTATCATTCAAAATTTATTTTTACTGGTTATTATACCCCTTATGGACAATTGAAAATAATTCTTTTTTTAAATTCTATACATCAAGATCTAAATATATATATATTTAATAATATAACGTATTTATTATTTTTTTATAAAATTCTGTTTAATTTCTATTGTTTTTTATATTCAATTATCGCATTCTAATTTATATAATTACTGTTTTTTGCAACTTCATTCGTTTTTAGTTCATTATTCATTCACTTACAATTACCTACCAACTAGCTAATTTACTTCAAACTTAAACCAATTATCAAAGTATCGGACCAACAGCACTTACTCCAGCTATTTTTCAAATTAACATCTACAACATTGACATAATTATACTAAAACACAAGTAATGCATTCATTTAAATTAAGTACATTATTGTTATTATCATCATTCCTCACTTTTTCAAAAGCACAAGATGACACAACTTCATATGAAGGTACAACCACCGTTACCACAACTCCAGAAGTAACTCAAACAACAACAGTAGCACAACAAGTTGGTGTAGAAGGTGTTGTATATATTTATACTGATGATTCTGGTCAATTAACTACAACAACTGTTTTTACAGCTACATCAACTGAAGAAGTTGCACAACCTGAAGTTACTTCAGCTCCAACATCTGAATCCTCATCATCATCACCATCATCAGAAGCTGTATCATCAGGAGCAGTTTCATCATCAGTTGAATCAACAACAACTACGTTAACAACATCAAGTGAAGCTCCACCAGCTACTGCAGCACCAGCAGTTTCAAGTTCATCATCAGAAGAAGCTTTAAGTAGTGCCGTTGCTGCTGGTGCAGGTTCAATTACAACTGTATCAGTAGATGTTCCACCAGGTGATTATTCAACTTCAACTTTAACTACTGAAACTACTTTAGCTGATGGTTCAACTGCTGTTTTAGAATTAGTTGTTTTACACACTGCTGTTTGTCCCGCCTAGATGTGTAATTTGAACTTTTTATATTTCTTGTCTTTAATTATGCATTCGAAGTAATTAATTTTTTAATAAAACATTTAGTCTTTTCAAGTAAGTTGACTCTACAAATCTCTTGTTAATATTAATAGAAGTTATATTAAGAATCAAACCATATAAATAATATACAAATGTTGTGAAATGTTGAAAAATTCACCAATCATTCTTTTCAAATGTCACCAATCACTATCACTACCACTATCACTATCACTTCCCTTTGTCACTGATGGTTTCTTATCTTTTACTTTCTTACCCGCTAGTTTAGCTTTTGCTATAGCTGCTTTTGCTTTTAAAATTGACAATTTAATCTTCATTTCAATTAAATCTTTTATTTTCAACAAAACATATTTAGTTTTCAAAACTTTAAATCGTATCTTTTCCTTTAGAATCATCAACGCTAGTAATGTTGCTGTTTTGATTTTTTGTAATTTGTATTTTATCAATAATATTGTTTTAATAGTTATTATTTTTGTCTTTATTACAATTACAATTATAATCATTTTAATCTTTTGTAATATTCTCTTGGTTATCTCAATAGCATTTTTTATCAATTGTATAGTTTTAACTTCAATTAACCATATAAGTCTTTTCAATTTGATCAATGGAATACAAATTAAACTTAATAAACCTTGAGCTTCAAATACAACCTCCGTATCTTCTTCTGGATTATTTGGATTCATAGTTGAATCATATTTTGGAGTTATAAAAATAGTTTCTTCTTTTAAAAATAAATCTTCTATCCCTTCCATACCTGATTCCATGTATATTCCAACCATAAATAAATTTCTTGATAAATTTGGTAAGTGTCGCTTGTTTTTTATAAATTCAGATATTGTATCAAACTGGAAAACATTTGATGATTTATTAAATATTTGTTCATTTTCATCATTTATAAAATCTGGTTTAAAACCTTTAACTGATCCAACTTCAAATTCAACAAATCTAACAGGATTAACACCAGCTAATATTAATGTATTACCAGTTTCATTTAAATGTATAACGGTATTATTGAAATCATTTTCAGCTGACTCCATATCATTATATAATTGTGAAGATTGCAATTGTTCAGCATTTGCAAAATACCATGAATGAATTTCTTCTTCAGGTCCAAATTCATGAATTAAATGATCTTCTTTTGGTAATGTTGCTAGATTGAATTCATTTTCATCTATAACTGAATAAGCCATTTCACATGAAACGTATCTAGATAGATAAACTATCCATAGTACAAGCAACTGTAAATACATTTGTGTTTCTTCTTACTTTTGTATGAAATTTTGCAAAATCTGAATATTATTTGATTTTCATCTCACTAGGATCTTTGTCTGATCTAAATATATTTTGAAAAGCTTTTAGTTAATTGATCTGTAGCATAACATAATCCTGATTAATGGAAAGTTGAACATTAAATCTCGGTGTAGGAAGTTCAAAATAATTAAGCATAACTAGATCTTTCTTTGAGTTTGTGACTTTAAATCTGGATCTTTGACTTATAACATGACAAAACCTAATAGGGAATTTATAACTTATTTGTACTTTCCAAATTATCAGCAAACTTTTTTCAATCAACCAAACCATAAGGACTCTTAACACCAAATTTTTCTTTAACTTTTTCTCCAAATTCTTTATTCAATACTTTTTTCTTAGCTTGCTTAGATTTCCATAAAGCTTTCTCCATTGCTTCAGTTGCTTTATCATCAAATTTCTTTTTATCTTCTATGACTTTAACTATTGTATCCTTTGTAGTATCCATAATCAAATCTGCCGCTTTAATAATTGTCTCTTCCGTTTTAAATTTCCCCTTTTCAATTTCTTCAACAGTAATATAAACAACTTTTTTAACCAGTACAATCACAACAATTGTTATATCAATAACTTTATCAATTATTCCATACACTGTGTCTTTCACTTTTAGAACAATCTCTATAATTTTGTATTTAATTATCATAAGTATTTTCTTCTTTATTAGCATTAATATCTTCTTCAAAATAATCAATGGGAAAAATATGATGATTTTTAAAATTATGAATGGAAGACAGATAAGCAATTTTATAATCATTAATATCTTTTTAAGAATCTTTAATGGCAACTTTACAAATAAAGCACATAGAAACATCAATTTCTTTTTTGCTTGAGTCTCTACTTCAACATCCTCTGGTATGCTTGGATATTCTACTCTCATTGTTTTGTTATCACTGTTTTCTTTAATAAAATCAATTGTAAAATCATCTATTCCATATTGAACTAATATACAAGCAATTACAATACTTGCACTAACTGGTGATGGTGCTGATATTGTATTCTTTTCTAGATCTTGACCAATCATTCTTATTGCTTCAGTACTATTCACCAGTATAATCTCCTCTAATTCAGGTAAGTCATATGGTAAAACTCCAATAAGTTCTAGTTCGAGTTCATAAAAAGTTGCGGGTTGTAACGCGGTTAATATTAAAGTTTGATTTGACTCATTGAAATGTACTAAAGTTTGATTAAATTGACTAAAATTACTTTTATCATATAATTGCATTTCTTTCCATAATGATGATGATGTTAGGTGTTCTTTATTTTGAAAATACCAAGCATGAATTTCATCTGAATCTATATCATGGATATTATGTACTTCTGGTGCAAATGATTCTGCCAAGACGATTGACAATATGAACTCAAACCAAATTAATCGATAAATCAAAAGCATTGTTTGGAATAAGGAGCTTTCAGTTACCCATTTTTTTTTACATTTGACATGGATCTATACTTTATAATATATTTCAAACAATTGCATAACAATATTTGCTGATATTTAGATCTTATTTTATTCATCGATTTAAAACTTGACATTGTAAATACTCAGGTCTACTTTCACAAAATGGTTTCTGAGCTTTTATTTCATCAATATTAAAAAATAATAATCCTAATTTTTTATATCTGAAAAAAGTATACAAATCTTCCCATTTACCTTTTATCCAATATCCTGAATTACCAAATGATTCAATTTCAAATATTTCATCTTTAATAATTTGTTGTTTATGCTTTTTAAAATCTTTTAATTTATGGAATATTCTCCCTTTAGAAAACTTATTTTTTAATTTATCTTTTGGCAACCAAACTAATTTTTTTATTTTAGCTAATGGTAACGATTTAAATTTTAAACGTTTTTGAATTTGTATAGTCTGATCCCTTGATGCTCTACATATTACTGTACCACTTATTAAAGCTTTAAATCCAAGACCATCTAATCCAAATTCTTGGGCTAAATTAACTAATAATACACCACCACCAAAGAAAAACCCAGGAGGTGGGAAAAAACCAAATCCAAGAGATTCAATATGTGATATTGAAGATGTATCATTTTCCATATGTAAATATCCACTTACTGGAACGATCGTTGTAAAATCAGTAATTGAGCCACCAGATTGAAATTCATAGAACGTTAAGGGATCAGTTGATGATAAAAATAAAGTCTGATTTTGCTCATCTAGATTAATAATGGTTTGACTAAAGCTTTGATTTCCTGTTTTTAAAAGCAATTTCCATAAATTTGAAGACTGAAAATGATGTTCATTTGTAAAATTCCATATATGGATTTCCTCTGAGTCAACAACTTTTATGTTATGTACCTCCTTACTTTGAGCTGAAACCAATAGTAGTGTTTTAAAAAGTGCTATCAAGTAAAACAAAAACATTTTGAAATGAGTTTATCGATGTGGTCTTATCTGATATGGATTATTCGTATTTTGGTTGCAAAAAAAAATGGTGGTTGTAAAACTTGTGCGGATTTTTATAGATTCGATCTGTAAGAGTACTTTTTGTTTTTAAGTCTTTGATTTTACTGAGTCTATTAAAATTGATTAAAGAGAAATAACACATAACACTAGCTAGATCCCTCTTCAAAGCTAGGCAAATTCGTCGTAGTACGGATCAGGCTGAATACATTTTGGTTGATTTTGACGCAAACAATGTAAAAATCTTGAAATTTGATCAAATCAATTATCCTGTCTCACTTAATTGCGCAATAAATGCGCCAAGTTTTGAGCTCACTTAATGAAAGGATCAATCATTTTCAGAAGCTACACATCTTACGAATGAGTAAATGATTTATTATGCTGAAAAGATCAAATACCAGTCAAGTGTCAAGAGATGGAATGACGCCAATCAGAAGTTGCGAAATTGAGCTTTATTTAAGGGTTTTTCCGAAAAATCAAATGTGGTTACAATATTATTATGAAACTCAACGTTTTTTTGTAGAACAGTTACCATTTATCACTTCGAGTTCTATGAAAATTATCAGTCAAACTAGGAATAGAATATCATTTCTTATTTTCATATTGTAATATAACTATAGATCTTTTTGCAAAGAGATGATTAGTAAACTTAATAAATTATTTTCTTAACTCTGATTCACCATCTATTAATTACGATTAATAACATCATTTTAAATATAATATTTCTTAAATCATGTGACTACTAACTTTATCCTATACCGGATATCAATTTGAGTCACAAGAAACAAAAACCGGATAAGAAAAAAAAAATTTATAACTCTACATAATAAACTAATAAATATGAGATGAAAAATTACACTAAAATTAGTCAAATGATTGTAAAATAATTGTAAGATTTATTATTCAAGACTAAACTTTTCTTTTTGTCAAATTAATTTTCAATTCTTATCAATTTTTTAACCAATATACCACTTATTCAATTGAATAATCAATTTTCACAAGATGTCAGCTCCTCAAAAAATAGCAGATACTTTTCAAAAAGCATTAAATATTTCATCAACTTCACCTCATAATGCAGTATCAACATCACCAACTCAATCATATTTAAGTCAATATGTACCTACAAAACCAACTAAAGCTTTAAAACCTTTTTCAACTGGTGATATTAAGATACTATTATTAGAAAATGTAAATCAAACAGCCATTAATATTTTCAAAAATCAAGGTTATCAAGTTGAATTTTATAAATCTTCATTACCAGAAGAAGAATTAATTGAAAAAATTAAAGATGTTCATGCAATTGGTATTAGATCTAAAACTAAATTAACTGAAAAAATTATTAAAAATGCTAAAAATTTAGTTGTTATTGGATGTTTTTGTATTGGTACAAATCAAGTTGATTTAAATTTTGCTGCAAAATCTGGTATTGCTGTATTTAATTCACCTTTTTCAAATTCAAGATCAGTTGCTGAATTAGTTATAGCTGAAATTATTACTTTAGCAAGACAATTAGGTGATAGATCAATTGAAATGCATACTGGTACTTGGAATAAAGTTAGTTCAAAATGTTGGGAAATTAGAGGTAAAACTTTAGGTATTGTAGGATATGGTCATATTGGATCTCAATTATCTGTTTTAGCAGAAGCAATGGGTATGAATGTTATATATTATGATGTTACAACTATTATGAGTTTAGGTAATTCAAAACAAGTTGAATCATTAGATGAATTATTGAAAAAAGCAGATTTTGTTACATTACATGTTCCAGCTACTTCAGAAACTAAAAATTTATTAAGTGCTCCACAATTCGCAGCAATGAAAGATGGTTCATATGTTATAAATGCTTCAAGAGGTACTGTTATTGATATTCCTGCATTAGTTCAAGCAATGAAAGCTGGTAAAATTGCAGGTGCTGCATTAGATGTTTATCCACATGAACCAGCTAAAAATGGTGAAGGTTTATTTAGTGATGATTTAAATAATTGGTCAAGTGAATTAGTTTCTTTAAGAAATGTCATTTTAACTCCTCATATTGGTGGATCAACAGAAGAAGCTCAATCAGCAATTGGTGTTGAAGTAGCTAATGCATTAACAAAGTATGTTAACGATGGTACTTCACAAGGTGCAGTAAATTTCCCAGAAGTTTCTTTAAGACCATTAGATTTAGATCAACAAAATGTTGTTAGAGTATTATATATTCATCATAATGTTCCAGGTGTTTTAAAAACTGTTAATAATATTTTATCAAATCATAATATTGAAAAACAATTTTCTGATTCTCAAGGTGATATTGCATATTTGATGGCTGATATTTCTGATGTTGATATTAGTGATATTAAATCATTATATGAACAATTAGAGCAAACTCCTTATAAAATTGCAACAAGATTATTATATTAGAAAAAAAGGGAAAATTGTATTTGATTTTTCGAGGATAGTTTTGTTTAATAGTACTTCTTTTAATGTTATATAAAAATATTTTAATACTGCAACTACTAATTATCGTTCTTAATCTTAGTTATCTTGTAATGAATTGAAACTATTTATATTGCAAATTTAGTTGCAAAAAAATACTATTACGTAATAAATGTAGGTAATGATTATGTAATACACATACAAGATATATTTTTTTAGAGTGGCAACAGAGAAAAATCAATATTCAATTTTCAACCAATTTTACAACCATTTTACAACCAACTAGTTTCTAATTCTATCAATTCACCAATTCAAGACAGTTCCTCAAATATGGCATTAGTATCAGCTGCTCCATATTTGGCATTACTTGGAGAACCAGATAATAGTTTAAAATCATATGCATTAACATCATTAAATGATATAGTAGATCAATTATGGGCAGAAATTGCAAATAATATAACAGAATTAGAAGATTTATATGAAGATGAAAATTTCACCAAGAGATCATTAGCAGCATTAATTATATCAAAAGTTTACTATAATTTAGGTGATTTTGATACTTCTGTGAAATATTCATTATGTGCTGGAGATGAATTTAATATTGAAGAACAATCTCAATATATGGAAACAATTGTAAGTCAATGTATTAATTTATATAATTCATTATCAAGAAAAAAATTTCAAGATGAAAATGTTAAAATTGATCCAAGATTGAAAATAATTTATGAAAAAATGTTATCAAAATGTTTAAAATCTGGAGAAATTAAATTAACTTTGGGAATTGCATTAGAATCATATAGATTAGATTTAATTGAATCAATATTAAATGAACAAATCAAAGAAAATGAAGAAAACGGATTAAATTTAATCAATTACGTTTTGGTGTGTACAAATTCCACAATAAGTGATCAAAATTTTAGAAATTTAATATTAAATAAATTAATTTCATTATTATTATCATTGAAAAAGAATCAAGATTTTTTCACAATTATTAAAATTATAGTACAATTAAGTGATTCAACTTTGGCAACTAAAATTTTCCAAGAATTAATTAATCAAGAAGAACAATTAATTGCATATCAAGCAGCTTTTGATTTAGTAAATACTGCATCACAAGATTTATTAGATAATGTCATAACTTCATTATCAGATGATTCAGAAAATTTAATAACCAAAAAAGTTTTAAATATTTTATCAGGAGTACCAACTTGTGATTTTGATAATACTTTCCTTTACAAAAATAACAACACTGACATAACGATATTAAATAAGACAAAGAATTTATTAGATGGAAGAAGTTCTGTATTTCATTCAGCTGTTACTTTTGCAAATGCTTATATGCATGCAGGTACAACTGATGATTCATTTTTTAGAAAAAATTTAGAATGGTTAGGTAAAGCAACTAATTGGTCAAAATTTTCAGCAACTGCTGCTTTGGGTGTAATACATAAAGGTAACTTATCACAAGGTCGTACAATTTTGAAACCTTATTTACCTGGTTCAACAAGTGCTGCTCATACTAAAGGTGGTTCATTATTTGCATTAGGTTTAATCTTTGCTGGTCATGGTAGAGAAGTTATCGGATACCTTAAAAATTTTATTGATGAAAATGGTAATGCAGCAGGTTCAAATGAAATTGATGTTCAATTACATGGAGCTTCATTGGGTGCTGGTGTAGCAGGTATGGGATTAAAATCAGAAGAATTATATGAATCATTAAAAGTTGTACTTTATTCAGATTCTGCTATATCATCACAAGCAGCTGCTTATGGTATGGGATTAATTAAATTAGGTTCAGGTGATGAAATTGCAACTAACGATATGTTAACTTATGCTTTGGAAACTCAACATGAAAACATTATAAGAGGTTTAGCCATTGGTTTAGCATTATTACATTATGGACGTGAAGATAAAGCAGATTATATTATAAATGATTTAATGAAACAAGAATCTTCAATTTTAAGATATGGTGGTGCTTTTAATATTGGGTTAGCTTATGCTGGTACTGGAAATAGTGAAGCTATTAAGAAATTATTACATTATGCAGTTTCTGATCCAAGTGATGATGTTAGAAGAGCATCAGTATTAAGTTTAGGTTTTGTTTTAATTCGTGATTATACTGCAGCACCACAATTAGTTAAATTATTATCACAATCTCATAATCCTCATGTAAGATATGGTACTGCATTAGCATTAGGTATTTCATGTGCTGGTAGAGCTTATGCACCAGCTATTGAAGTATTAGAACCATTAACCAAAGATCCAGTTGATTTTGTAAGACAAGGTGCATTAATGGCAACGGCAATGATATTGATACAACAAAATGAATTCTTATTTCCAAAAGTTAAAGAATTTACAAAACAATATGCCGATACTATTAAAAATAAACATGAAGATGCATTAGCTAAATTTGGTGCAACTTTATCACAAGGTATAATTGATGCAGGTGGTCGTAATGTTACAATAAATTTAGAGAATTCTCAAACAAATACATTAAACACCAAAGCTATCGTAGGATTAGCTATTTTTGCACAATCATGGTATTGGTATCCATTAGCTCATTTTCTTTCATTATCATTTGCTCCAACAGCTATAATAGGAGTAAGAGGTGAAGATTTAAAAATACCAAAATTTGAAATAAATTGTCATTCAAATCCTGAATATTGGAATTATCCTGAAAAAGTTGAGGAAACAAAAGAAGAAAAACCAGATAAATTAACTACCGCGGTATTATCAACTACAGCTAAAGCCAAAACAAGAGCTAAAAGAAAACAATCAACTAAAAATGAAGATGAACCAGTTAAAATGGATATAGATTCTAAAAAAGAAGAAGTTAAAAAACCAACCACCACAACAGAAAAAAGCAAGACAGAAGACTCCAAAGATTTCAAAGACTCAAAAGAAACTACTAAAACTCAACCACAATCACAACCACGTTACACCAAAACTCCTTACAAGATTGATAATTTATCAAGAGTATTACCATCACAAATAAATTACATTTCTTTTAAAGATGATAGATTTTTACCAGTTAGAAAATATAAAGGTAGTATAATTGTATTAAAAGATTCTAAACCAACAGAACCTATAGAGCTCATCAAAACTGTTAGACAATTAAATATTAGTGAAGCTCCATTACCCGAACCTTTCACATTAGAAGAAGAAGATGATGACGAAGAAGTAGAATAATATATTTATATATAACTCAAAAATGTAAAAATCCGATTCAAAACTCATCTTTATTTTCTTTTACTCTGTTACACCTCAAAAATCGTGGATCAGTAAAACAAGCAATTTGAATATCATTCTTCCCAACAGTCTCAAATTTATCAAACCGTTTCCAATCCCCAAACTTAACTTTTTTCCTCCATTTCCCCCATCCAACACTTCTATATCTTATTCCATCAACTTCATATTTAGTAAACAATATAGCAAATTGTAAAGTATTTCCAGGATTTAAATCACAACTAAAATCACCACCTACCCCCTTTGCCCATATGAATTCAGATTTTATTCCCGGTCCAAAATTTAAAAAATATCCACCATAATTTAATCTATAATCTATACCAAAATCAACTTCAATTGACCATCCTTGTCTATAACTTGCTTTATCTCCTGCGTTGTTTGTTACACAATCACCTAGGGGATACCATTTGTATACTTCGTTTATTACCGTTTCCTGTAGTGGTGGGAGTTTTCTAAAATGAAGTTCTGAGTATGATAGTTCTATAAAGTGGGTTTCTTCTTGATTTAGTATGTTTTCGTTAAATATGATTGAGTTTGAAGATAGTATGTGAGTAACAGTGTATGGTTGAAGTGAGTCTTGCACTAAATCTTTATAATCATTTCTTGTATGATGTACAATATTTAACGTTGAGAATCTTTTAGCTAAATTTAACTTTTCTTTATTGTAGAAAGGATTGACTTTGATTGATTGGATTAAGGAAAATAAGTATAGAATTAAAATACATTTCATTAATTTTTACTAGCATTGATATGTAGATTGTTATGCACTAAAAATTTTGCAGCCAAAATAAAAACAGCGAGAAATAAATATTAATAGTTCATTCATCATTAAAATTTATAAAATTATACATTTACATAACCCAATATTCATGTGGTAAATCATCATCATCAGACCCATCACTATCATTAGCTGGCGAATGAGTTAAACCCTCCTCTTCAGCATCTTCATCATCATCATCATCGTCTTCTTCTTCTTCATCTTCTTCCATATCATCATCATCAATCACTTCATTTGACCTATCTAACATTGCCTCATCACCTTCTTCATCTACATGACTACTTGTATTTCTAGATTGTGAATCATCCTCTGAATCAATAGCGTCTCTTCTTCTTGATCTTTCATATCTTAATTCATCATCAGAAACGTTTTTTTCTTCGTCATCTTCATTATTTATAGGAATATTATTGTCTGAATTAGTATTTAAGGCATTGATTATATCAATTTCATTATGATTGGGACTCAAATTTTTTGAACTTTTCGCATCAGCATTTTGAGAAGGAATATTAAATCCATCTTCATTAATGTTTCTCTTTTTAGTTAGATAATTAATTTGATGTAATGCTGATTTTAATTTTTCAAAAACATCATGTTCATTACTTGTTTTCACTTTGGTATTAACAATTTTATTTTCAGGTTTAAATGAATTCTTAACAACATTTTGTAATACTTCATAAATGGCTTTAGTGAAACCAAAATCATCTAATCTTCTTGCTCTATCATATACTGTTAATTCATCATCATTACCTGACTCTTCCTCAATTGGATTATCTAAATCATACTTTGAAAGTCCATTCTTTTTGACTCTCATAGATGTATCAACTGTTTGATAAACTTCATAATCAGTATAATTTTGAATGTCGTATCCAAATACTGTAGAGTTCCATGTTAAGTTTACTAATAACCAAGCTATTGAAAGTTTAATTAAATTTAAGTTGTCAACTAGTGCATCTTTGATATTGGAGTCAACCGAGTCAGGAATTTCAAAAGATAAATATCTAAGCCATACATTTAATATTTGATCATTTGGAAATAAATCTTTCTTCAACTTATCAATCGCAGTGAAAGTATGATCTTCAGTAAAGTTGATCGACCTTATCAATCTTACAAATTCTTCATTTCCCAACAATGTAACTAAAGTTTGATCATTAAAAATACTTTCATCTTTATAACCTTTTGGTAAGAATATACTTACGTTTGTAAGATTTGACAAAATAAATTCTGGCCAATTTATTGGTATATCTGTTTTCGAATCATACTTCTCATTTTCCCAATAATCAGTTACATAAGCTTCTCTTAAAATTTGAGTGAAAGAAGGTGAACCAGCAGTAAAGTTTCTTAAAATTTCAAATGCAACGATTTTCTGATTGACCTTTAACAGATCAATTTCAATATTTGATTTCTTAATATTTTCATGTACAATTCCATGATTTGCTTTTTGGAATATAAAACTAACTGGAAAGTAATTCAAAACTTCTTTTTTGTTTTCTGAAGCTTCATTAAACATAAAGTTTTTGATGACTTGTAAAATTTTCAACTGAATAACATTATTTTCAAAGATTTCTTCTGCTGTGACTTGCTTACCAGATATTTCAGACGATCTTTGATAAATTGTAGACAAACTTGATAAAAAGTTCTCATAACTAACAATCTTGTACCTGAATGAACTAAAATCAAGGATAAAATTTGCTAATAGACTAATACATATTGCTTTATTTGTCATAAAATTCTTTTTAAATAATCTAACTTCAAGTGCATCATTATTATTTAATTGAAAGAAAAAATTTAATTTCTGATCAAGACTTTCATAAAGCCTGATTATTTCCAAAATATTAGTTACAAATCCTCCTGGTGATGAACCCAGTAAAGCATCTGAAGTTGTTGCAGCATTTGAATCTAAATCTATTCTTGGTCTCATAGTTGGTTGTTCTGGTGATAATATAGTTGCTAAATCAGAAGTAGTTACAGAAAGCCCTTCTCTATTTGTTTTCAGTAAAAAGCTCTTAAATTCATTACATTCAACAAAAAATGTTCTCAATGCAGCAACTGATCTTGAATTTGATCTAATGAAATAAAAACAATTTGTGTATATTGGTGAATCTTCTAATGCACAAATAACGCCTAAATTTTTACCAAACCATGATAGATGTTGTCTTGAAAATTCCTTTTTATTCCTTGGTGATATTATTTTGTATGTTAATTGAACTTGATTACAAAGGAAATGATAATTATCAATGATTTCAAATATAATTTCTGGTAAATCAATATCAAATGATTGTGTACTATTTAATAATCTATGTCTTGATTCTTCACTATCACTCGTGTATACACTTAATAATAAAAGTAAATCAGCAATTTCTAAATCACAAGCATTATTGACTTTCACTGAAGTAAAATCAACTAAAACAGTTCCATGTTTAGATTTAAGTTTTAAAGCTTTCAACTTTTTTATCAAAGTACTACTTTTAAAACAATGACTTAATTTGACGAGTAGTTTATTATCAATATTTGTGTCACTTATTTGTTGTGTAATGACTGGATATTGAGTACATAAATCTGCCAATATCCTTGCTGCTGATTTCAAATATATGGGAGCATTGAAAGTTAATGTATCATCAAAATATCTTTTGTGAGTGGTTTTCTGGGTTTTGGAGGGTGAATTTTTCTCTTCAATATTTCCATCATAATCAACATCTAAATCCAATAAATTTACTAGTTTGGGGAATAATTTTTCATAATTTCTGTGCAATAGTGGTTCATCCAATATTTGATCCATACTTAAATGTTCTAGTAATAAAGTCAACAAATTGATTATTGAAACTCCCACTTTTTTTGAACTTACTTTTAATAGTATTAATAATGTCACAAATATTTCTGTTATCGATATTGCTGGAGAAGAATCTGAAGTGGTTAATAGTATCAATTCTTGTGAATAATATTGAAAAGTTAATGGATCATGATAATCTTTTGTCTTGATAAAACTCAAGATTTGCGAAATGCAAGTAATTAATTCAATCATTATTTTTAAATCAACAATTTGATTAACTTTTAAATCAATATTGGGCAAACGGTCACTTTCATATGCTAACCGATGTAGCTTCTCTTCTCCTATATCCAAATGTAGACAAACTATCGTCATGCAATAATATTCTAGCTTACCAAATAAATTTAATAATAAAGTTATTATATAATCTTGACTCAATTGTACATTTTTTGATGATAATAAAATGGGTATCAATCTTAACAGTTTCACCACTAGTGATGATTTGATTATATTACTAACTTGGTCTTCATTAATATAAATTATTAGTAAATTAATATACCTCCATAATATAGTTGAATCAATTTGCGAATGACCTAAATTTGATAATCCTACTATCATATCGAGACTATACCTTATTATTGCTTCTACTTTGAAATTGTAACTAATGTTCAGTTCCTGGATTTCGCGTATAATTTTTTCAACAAAATGATTTAATAATAAACATAAGGGATTTAATATTTGTTCCAATATTTGAATAGATTTTGTTATTTCTTCATTATTCAAACTTACCACCTCTAAAGCAAATGACGTTAGGATATTCAAAATGACCGCTAATTCTTCTAGGTTCCCCAATAGTTTTTCCTCTACTTTATCAGTCTTTAATAAATTCTCAACAAGTTCTTTAAAATCATTAACTATAGTATTTATAAATATTACATCATTAAATAATTTAAACTTAAGATCTTTATTACCAATAATTTCATAACGTAGTTGATTATAATTATATGGCTCTTCTTTATCCACCGTATGTATTAGATTTAATGGCATTTTTTTATAAAATATTTTTGAGTTGTAATAGTTCTTTTGCTTGTAATTGTTGATTGAAATGTTACAATTATAATAATAATAATTTGGTTGTAAAAAAATATAAAAATGTGTTTTGTTAAGTTTGTGATATATTTTAAATTATGATATTACTATTATTTAAAGATAATTCCGATAAGAGAGATAAATAAAGCAATTTACAACAAGAATAAGTTACATTACAACCACAAGAGTTCTCGGTGATTAGATGTACTTGTATTAGTGTTATATTAGTATAGAGAGCGTAAGGCCATTGATATATGAATTGTAGACTATATTTTTCCACGCCAAAATTTTTGAGAATCTGTTGCAGGTTTACCATTTCTAATATCTTCACTAACCTTTAAATCAGCATCAACTCTTTTTGGTATATAATCTAAAATTTCATTTAATTGTTCATTATCTTCCAATTTAACAATTCCATTCTTATCACAAATCAAATAATCACCGGGGTTTACAACCAAAAGATCTTCTTTTTTATGTGGATCAATTGAATTAATTTTAATTTCAATTGGAACATTTATACCAACAACTTTTAATAACGGACCAGGAGCACTTGTACCTACTCCATAAGACCAGACTGGATACTTTAAATCATTATGTTCATCCAAATCTCTTATTCTACCTAAAATAACGGACCCATTTGCTTTTCTATACTGAGCTCTTGTTGACATTAGACCTCCATATAAAGCGTTATTTACTTTTTGATACGGTGCGTTTGTTAATTGTAAATCTAATGGTAGACCAATTAAAATTATGGAATCTTCTGGCACTTGATCAATATATGATTCTTTAACAGCTGGTCTTGGATCTGATTTTAGTGCATATAATACAGTATAAGCTTTACCTACGGCTGATTGTTTTGAATGACTTGTTAATACCGGTGATCGGTTAACTAAATTTGGTATGAAACCACCATTTTTTATACCATGTTGATTTAATGAGTCTGATACGTCACAAGGAGTGTATTTAGATAAGATTTGTACAACTTCTTTTGTTGTTAATTTCTTTGTAATTGGTGGTGGCATTGGTTCTAATGCTTCTAATTCTAATATAAATTTATTATAAAAATGTAATGCAAATACTGAAATTAAATATAAAATTAGTATTGAATATAAAATTGGTTTTGTGTTTAATTGTTTGGACCCCAGATTTTTATTTATCAATTTGGTCTTATTCATTATTATGTAGAAGTTGATTTTTGATATTCATATTACAGAGAATAAGATAAAGTGGAAACATTCGAATAAATAATGATTGTAAATTAAAAGCTACGTCTATATACAAATTTTTAGTGGTGGTTGTCAAGTATGCTAAAACAAAGATGAAACAAAAGGAGAACAAATAATGGTTCTTAATTAATTAATCATCTATACTGATTCTCTTTTTTAATTTTCTGTAAGTTGAATTATCAACAATCTCATTTTCATTCTCATCTTCAACTTCATAATCCATTTTTCTCGTCTTAGAAATCGAAGATTTTGGTTTATGACCCATTTCATCTTCCTTGGTGTCTTCTTCAAATTCAACTACATTTGTAGGGACTTGGAATATTTCTAACCCTGACAAAAAGTTAGGTTCTAATTGATAATCTTGTAGTATAGTGTTATTATCAACTCTTGGATCTTTTAAATCTTTTAAAATTGATGTTAAGGTCTGAGGATTCACCATTGTTTTTTGAAGTGATTCTGAATTCGGTTCTTGTTCCATTTGCTTTCTATTTTCTTCCTCTCCTAATTCAAACAATTTTCTTCTTGATCGTAGTTGTTTTAACACTAATGCATTTTGATCATTTGTTGGATTGTATTCTATCGTTTTGATTTGTTTACCTAATTGATTTATTGAATTGACGAAAGTTTTATCGTAAGTCGAAGTTCCTAATTCATGAGGATCACCACCGTCTTTTCCTTCCGGATCGGACTGACTTGGTTGTTGTTGTATTTGTTGTTGCTGCAGTTGTAAATTGTGATGCTGATTTTTTAGTTTCTTATGCAAAAATTTAGGATCAAATGATGCAGAAGTATTGGCTCTGAACGCAGTCTCATTTTGATTCAAGCTTTCATCTGGAGTACTTGTAGCATTATTCATCGGTATTGATGTATTTGATTGAGTATTAAGATGATGGTTTAGATTTTCAGTTTGTGTTGGCTGGTGAGGTTGTTGTTGATTCTGCTGCACGTTTTGCAAGGGGTTGACATTACTTCTCTTTATGGAATTAGTGGCATTTTCAGTAACTGTTTTTGCTAGCTTTCTCCCACTTTGTTTAGAAGCTGATGAGCCCATATTTTCGAATGATGTGCTAGATCAAGGTGATTCTGGAACTAGTGACTTTTTTATTGCGCTCTAATTCTACTCATACTTTAAAGTTTTGCGTATTTGTAGATTCAAATAAGATTACCTACCAAGACGATGATATATGAAAAGTAACCGTTAAATATCTCAAGAGAATAATAATGTAGAGATTCAAGTCTTAGAAGCTTAGTTGAGATGCATCAATCGTTTTAGATTACTATAAGTATCTATTTATTCTATCAACTTTTATCCTTTTTTGATTTTTTTTTATCTTTCTTATCCTTTTTATCCTTTTTATCCTTCTTCTGTTTATGATGGTGATGTTCAGTTGCTTCATTGGTCTTAGCGGTATCTTTATGTTTCCCCTCCACATCAACTTTTGCTTTTTTCAAAGTTTTATCAACAGTTTCATCATTTTCATCTATAATTCTATCTATTGCTGCACCTTCTCCATCTGATGATGATGAGTCATACACGTCAAAGTCTTTTTGGTCGTAACCTGTTGGGTAATGTCTCATTCTTAATTTTTTTAACTTGGGAACATCTTTTCTTGGTATTCTTACTTTATCGAAGTCAATTTGAGGTATTGATACTACTTCTTTTAGATTGTAGAAACGTGCAAAATCTGAATCTATAGGTTTGTAATTATCTTTCTTATTTATGAATATTTTATGCTTGTTGTTTATTTCTTCTGGTATGATTTTAGTTTTATCGTTAGTTGAAATTAATTCTTCATCAAATTGGTAGGATGATCCGTTTATGTTAAAAGTTTCGGAAGCTCTATTTCTTGTGAATGTGATTGGTAAAGTTTTCAATTTCTCCAATGGGAAATTTTTAGGAGTTTTTATTAACCATATTTCTTTATCTTTTAATTTTGATAAATTTTTTGTAGATGACGATGTAGATATTTTATTGTAATTTTTTGGTGGTTGATATTCTTGTGGTTCTTCATCTGACACTGAGTCATCAAGATCAGAATCATTTACGTATTCCTCTGACTTATGAGCGGGTCTAGCCATTGTTAATGCTATTTGCTATTGGTGAACTTATCTGACTTTACTTTCACTTATGAGAAGAGTTACAAAATATGTAGAAAAAAGTTTTGGAGTGCATATAATTAAACTTGTGTCAAAAGTGTTGCAAAATAAATAGAATTTTGAAATAATTAAAAGAGCATCAAGCAAATTACAACTTTCAACCAACACGAACTCTTATTTACGGAAAGAATGCTCAAATCCACGAACAATGATAAACTAAACACTTTTTAAACTCTGTATATTCAAACTATTAAAAGAAAAAATTAAAAGCATTTTATAAATTGGTATCAAAAAATTAAAAATTAAAATTAAGAATAATAATTAAGATTAAATTATAAATTTTAACAACGTGACGAAATTGAAATTTTAGTAAAGGAAACTATAGTCTTTTATTATATTAGCACATAGTATCTAATATAATATCTCAAACTTAAAATAATTTTTGAGCTAATGATTTAAAGATGTTGTTTCTTTTGAAAAAACCAGATGAATTATCTTCTGGTGAGAAAGAAATTGGAATTGATAATTGAACTAATAATTTAACATCATAACCTTTTCCAGAAGGACATTTAGTTTTGTTTAATGGATTAGAATATAAATCATATTCACCAGTTGAATTTGATGATGAGTTTGAAGTTTTATTTGAACTAGCAATTTCTGGACATGCTAAAAATTGAGTTGAGTTTAAGAAAGATAACCAACCATCTTTAATACCGAAATGTTCACTTGCTGATCCGTTTTTGGTAGTAGTTGAAACTAAATGAGAACTGTTTGAAACAACAACGTCAATTGGTGATGATGAATTTGAACCGTTAGTTAATGGTAAGTTTAAAATATAACCTTTGTCAGCTTCAATGGTACCAAAGAAAGCTTTATCATCAGAACCTAATTTAACTGCAGTTCCATTAAATTTAACTAAGTTTGATGAAAATTTTGAACCTTTATGAATGGCAATTAAGGAAAAGGTTGGTGATGATGGTGAAAGCCATCTTTTTTCAACTGGAGCAGCTGAAACTTGTAAGATTAAACAGTAAACAGTGACTAATAAAGTAGTGAAGAATTGCATTGTAAATTAATGAATTGAAAGTCCGTTGTTTCTTGAAATACTAGAGAAAGAAAAAATTTCGAGAAAGTCATATACTGGGAAATACTGGGAATTTTTCAGTATATTTATAATCATTGCAATCATTTAGGTCATCTATCAAAAAAATAAAGTAATCGAAACATAACCAATATACATAATTACTAAACTTAATTAAAAATGTATAGCTTTTTAAAGTTTGTGTATATAAATGTCATACTATTTTAGTTTTAAAACTTTACTATAGGGGTTTTTTTTGCAATAAAAATAAAAGAAAAATAAAGAAAAAATAAAAATTAAAAAGTCAATAAAATTTAAAGCAATCAAGGCAATTTAGGAATACAAAATTGATTTTTTGTTAAATATGTGAAAAAGTTGTCGTTTCATCTAAACCATAGCCTTCTAAAACTATCCAAAACTTTAAGATTCTATGCTCAAAACGGAGAAGAACTGAATGAGATCTAACAAGATACAATTAGTCAGATTTCGGATGTCTCGTCAGAATTTTAATTAATATTTCTTAAACCAATTCAAATTATGTAAATTAACGTTGAAGAAGTGGCTAAGTGGTAAATCGAGAGAAATGTTGGACCCAAAAATCTTTATTGTTTCTTAACTCATGATAGTTATTTGTAATCTGAAAGCAAACCATAAAGAATGAATCGAAATTAATTTTAACCGAATCTACATTGATATTGTGTATTGTTATTATACAAATCGGATCCAAATCAAATCTAAATAGTTGATAATTCTTACAAAAATGGTAATTTATTCATGTATGAAATTTAATTTGAATAATAAAAACGTACGCAATTATAAAATGTGAAAAAATTGATAATGTATGAAAATTTTCTATACGAATGTTTTTAATGTCTCACTACTAAATTATATTTTGTATACTTTCCACACTAATGAATACATTCTCTTATTCCGATTCTTCCTCTTTTTGGATAATTAATTGCTAAATTTAAATATTCTCTAATACTATGGAACACCTTTAAAGACCTTAGATTCAAATGTCTAGATCTCATCAACACGAAAATTATATTCCCTGGAATTTATTTATAACCGATCGAACAAAATTTTAAAGACATTTAGCGATTAGCAATTATTCAGAATCATCAATCAAACTACTGAGCCCGAAACTTAGCACAACAAAGCGTCACCCCACTCTTACAAGAAGGTTATTTTTGGTTATCTTTTAAATTCGAATTAAAAATGATAAAATTAGCCTTAGAGTAAATTGTAAATTATAAAGAGATGAGCAATTCATCTTAAAATTTGATTTCTGTTGAATTCTGTTAAATTAAATTTTGCAATTTCATTCAAACGTTTAATTTTTCTTGTCTATCTCACCTTCACAATAATTCATTAATATTCCAATGTATATCTCGTAAAACGGTCAATTAATGAGTTTGCATCTTTTTGGTAACTCATTGGCTTTACTTTGATTATCTACTTCATTGATAAGGATTTACGAATATTATGACAGGCAGCTAAAGTGCAAATTGAAAGCATAATAAGTAATTTGTTTCTAGTTATTGGGCTCAATTTTTATTGATCGTTGATGAGCTTTTTGCCTTGATTTTAGCCATTTTGAATGGTCTAAAGATGACTAAATTTAAAATAGAAAATCGCTAATTTAATTTTTCGATATGACATCATAATGTGAAATCAAAACACGTGTATAGTCACATGACTTTTTGATCCTAATTTTTCCGAGACCTATTTTTTTTTTCAGCTGATCGGCCGAGAAATCATTATCAATTTTTCACATCAAAATTATTATCAAAACGTTTATGCCCTACATCAAATGTAAATGTTAATGTACAAATTTAAAATTTATTTAATTCTTTAAAAAGTAAAAATATCTATATAATAAACACAAGTAAAAAGTAATTAAATAGAAGAATAGTTGATTATTGTTTTCTATCAAATTATAAATTGGAAGTTTTTATATTCTATTTGTAGTAATTGTAATTAAACTTATAATTCGACACCTGGTGGACAATGTAAAGCTTTTTTCAAAGTACCATAAATGGTGAATTGTAATGAAGTTAAGGTACCAACCATAACCAATCTTGTTGGTAAACCAGCAAATGAACCTTTAATACCTAATTGTTTAGCTAATTGAATTAATAAACCGACAGTTGATTGACCTGGAGCTTTTTTAGTTTTGTTAACTTTTGATAATAAAGTATCAGCTGGTTGAGAAACAATAGCAGCAGCACAACCAGCGATAACACCTGCACCTAAGTTAACAGCAGTGTTTGCACCATTTGATAATTGAGATTTTGGAGTTGGGATAGCACCATAAATAGCTTCAGCAGCTCTTTCGAAAACTAAGAATTTAGCAATATTATATGGAATTTGTTTGAATAAAATTGGAGTGAAACCATTATAGAATGATGAAACACCTTCCTCTTTTAAAATTTTTGAAAAAGCACCAACTAAACCATTTGCAAATGATGGTTGAGAAACTAATCTAATTCTTGTAGCTTCTAATGGACATAAAGCAATATCAGCAAAAAATTCAGCTAAAGCTGATGAACCAATGAAAATGGAATTTTTGTATTTTTTAGCAGTATCATATCCTAAATATTCAATAAATTGTTTTTTAAAGAATTCGTAACCACCAAATTTAAAAGCACCTTGTAATGAATAACCTAAAACAGTTGGACCAAAACCAGTTAATAAAGCTCCAGCACCTTCAGTTTGAATAACTTGTTTGAAAGTACCAAGCATACCTTTGTTATAAACTTGTGGTTCTAATTGGATTCTGGTTTTAACAACATCAATTGGTGTCATAGCACCATGAGTTACACCACAACCAATTGCACCTGCTAAAGCAAATGAAGCATAATCTTTTAAAGTATATTCTGGTAATTTATAATTGGTAGTTTGTTTGGCAGACATCTTATCTATCTATGAATATATATATGTATTAATTGTGATTAATAATGAATTATTAGATCAAGTTGTAAAAAGAAAAAAGAAAGATCTGTATAAAAAAATTAATTGGTTGATAAAAATTTTCAAGTAATCTTTTTTTTTATTAATCAAAATAATTTATTATAATTTTTAATATTAATATAAATAGTACAATAGTACAAACACTGAATACTCTTTAATTTTAACTATATAGAATTATCATAATAAAAAAGAAAGAAAAAAAGAAAAACTAGTAGTATTTTTAATCAAGAAACGTTGGATCAATTTATTATAATACCTTAGGGCATAAGATAATAATACATCAAAATAACCCCGAGAAAGTGTGATTATCTTATCGTTCAAATACTGGGTATTAAATGATCATTTCATAATCATTTGCAACAAAAATAATAGCAAAATTCTAATATAAAAAACTTGAAACACTTAACTTTTATTAATAATAAATTTGACCCTTTATATAATAAATTTTAAATATTTTGATTGGTTAAATAATTTATTGAAAAAAAAAAAGTCATGACGTTTTTGTGTAAAAAATTTAAGACACATGCCACCATTAATATTTAGTATGTAATTAATGCTTTCGTTAAATATTCCATTATTATATAGCCGTATTGAATATTAAACTTAATGAATCGAAACTCCTAACTCATGTAAAGCAGCATGATTCATTAATGCACCCATAGCTGATTTTTGACCAGATTTTTGTTTACTTGTATCAACTCCAAATCCTAATTGTATTCCTTTACATGAACATAATGTATGATATTCAAAACCAATTTGATTTACTTCATAATCAGCTTTTAGTTGTAATGGTCCCAATTTTGCATATAAATCATTTCTTGCTTGCATATCTATATCTTTTACTGATAATGGAACTTTGGGGCAAGTTATTGGTTTATTAAACGCATTCACTTCTGGTACTCCGAAATTATTCATTGGAGTATTCATTTGTTGATACGAATTTGGAGGTGAGGTTCTTGGCATTTGATATTGTTGTTGTTGGTGTTGCTGTGGTGGTGAAGGTTGATGGTATGCAGGTTGTTGACCATATCTTGGCATTGATGGTGGTGAAGTTCTTTGATATCCCATATTTTGAGGAGGCAATTGTTGTAGTGAATATCTTAGGTCTTGTTGATACATGTGCTGTTGTTGTTGTTGTTGTTGTTGTTGCTGTTGAGGATGTGCATATGCATATGATTGAATTGGAGTTGAATTAGCGTCACTAAAGCTATTTGAACGATATTGATGTTGATTAGGATAGTTATCATGTAGTTCTTCAGCCGATGGAGTTTGTGTAGTATGATCAATTGTAGTTAATTCACCTCTATTCTTCATATAACATTCTTTCATTATTGAAAAAATTCTATTAATATTCTTTTGATTATCCATAACATCTAGAACTGCACGATCTTTTGCATCTTCAAAAGTTACACTTGATGCTCCTACTCCTAATACTTCTTCATTAATTAAAACGTGAACAACATGAGGATCTGGTTGGACTTCAATTATCTCATATTTAACATTATCAAATGGTAATTTTGTTAAATTTGTTATTGATTTAAACAAATTTTCTAATTCAGTTAATGCAATTTTTGAAACTGGAGTTGTTGTTGCTTTCAAATCAACAACCAATGGTTCATATAATTTTTTCAACCACAAGTTAATCTCTTTTAGATCATAATTTTCCATGTATAAACCAGCTATATAAGACAAGAATATATTCCCACAAACCACCATTTTTTCTTCAAGATTAGCATCTGATGATAAATTATACTTCATTGAGTCAACTAAGTTATATCCAAATGCAAATTTTGCCAACTGTTCAGGTGACATTAGTCTGTTTCTTATAACGACTAAATCAGTTTCATATAAATTTGGTAATTTTTCTTCTAATATTTCTAATAACAAAAAATCCATAATTGATCTACCTTTATTTGCTAATTTCCCATTATGTGAATTATTGTATTTAGAAGACGATGATTCAACAAAATCACTTATTCTTCTATACGATTTATCTGTACTTATTCTAACTAATAATATTTCATTTGTAATTAATGGTAAAGTTGGTGGATATGAATAATAATCAGTTGATAATTTTGTTTTGTTTTGATCGAATTTCAATAGTTTTTTAGTTTCATCATCAACGTCAGGAATAATATCTAAAAATTTCTCTAATGATTGATCAGTACCTGCTGCTGCTTTAAAGTTAACATCAACTAATCCAGATAAAAATATTAATTTTTTAGCTTCTGCTAATTGACGAATTCTGACTGCTACTTTGATTTGAGGTGTTTCAATCACTCCTTTCAATCTATCTATTGTACTAACTGCTTCATTTGTAACCCCTGGTGTGTTCGCTAGTTTTAAATAATATTCATATAATTCAACAGTTGGTGCTTTCTCACATATTGATTTAAAAGTTGCTTGAAATTGTGATATGTTGGCTCTTAATTGTGTTAAATCTTCAATTGTTACTAATAATGGTTTATCTGGTTTTGACATTATTGAGTAGTATGGTGTTTTAAACACCAAAAATTGGTGAGTACAATTAATTAATTAAACCTTATTTAAAGTTCAAAATTTGAATTTTATTTGCATCTTTTTTTATGTACTACATAAAATTTATACTGATAACAAATCTGTGTCAGATAAAAATATATCGCGTTACAGAATTTTAGGAAATTGGTGCAAAACTGACATAATAATCAAATGCGCGTAGAATTAAACTGATCTTTCTTGTTTTGTTCAATTGTTTCAATCCGTAAGTTAGTTCACTAGTTTACTCTCTGAAAAAGACAGATCAAAATAAAAAACTTTTGAAACAGCACATCAGCTTGAGCAAAACTCAATTCACATTTTCCTACTTCGAAATATGGCAATTGAACTATTCTATGGAGCATATTAGTAATTAATTCGCGTTGTAGAGTTTTTGAAAAACCAACATCATAAAAGTAATCTTACTTCAGTTATTCAACCAAAAAATAATAAACTAGACCTCAAGTTCCATATACAAATTACACTCAAAATTAGTCATTGATTAGTATAAAACCAACTCGCACTGACTTCAATGAATTTCAAAAAAACGAAGTAAGCAACGCAACGGATACCATGTCCATTAAAAATTTTTGTTTTAAAAATAAAACCTCGATTCACATATCGATCTAGCTTTCAAGAGAATCTTTTGATAAAAAAGCACCAGTAACGGCTCTACCGGCTTTATCTTAACGATCAAGTATCAATTTGTTACCTTAATGCGCTTAAGTCGTTTGATTCATCATTGAAAATTTCAGCTTTATATCATTGTTGTAAGGCAGCTTTTGTCTGTAACNTTTAAGTACCATTTTTTTAAATTCTTCGTCGGAAAGTTCATCACTTTCCGGCCTCGATCGTCGATATGCGGATACTTTAAATAATATTTTTAGGTACTTGTTTGATTTAATCATTTGAATTGGTGTTAGGTCGGAGTTGCATATTAAATGGTTCAGTCTAAGTCGAAGTTCTCGTGCTCCTGCTATCAGCCAAATAATATTTGAATAGCGACATTTGAAAGTTTGATGTGTGTTATAGGCTCTTGCAGGTAATAATTGACCACATTGAGTACATTTTATTCTTTCTCTTGTATGGTATCTGAATAAACCGAGGTTAAATTTGTGATAAAAATCTAAGTCGTAGGGGTATTCATTTTTAGCTTCATTTAATTTCTTAAAAAATGTTTTCCATTGGTCTTCTTGGTAATGTAATTCTCTACTCCATCCCTTTGGTATGAGGCATGATCTACTTGTAAGTTGATGTTTCCGAGATTGTTGTTGAAAAAAGGTCTTGTCTAATAAATCTAAATCTATTTGAGTGGGTGGTCGACCTTCATTAATTAGTTTTTGAGCTTCTTCTTGTGTGTAAGTTGTGGTAGTAATTTCTCCTTTTCTTATCTTTTTCGTTAGGTGAAACCATGAGTGAAGGCATGTCTTTTCATAATCATTTAAATGTTGAGAATCATTAATTATTTTTTTGATGTTTGTTGTTGGATCTAGTTCTAGGTCTGAAGTTAAGAAATCATACCATAATGGTCCTGTATACTCTTGTGATTCGTGATTGTAATTTGTAGTCCATGTTTCTTCCACTACTTTTTGAATTTTGTTCCTCCATATAATGTAGTTCCAATTGGTGTTATCTAATAATAACTGTCCTATTACTTTTGCTCTGGCTCCAATTAATTGGTGATTTAAATCTAAGAGTCCAAATCCTCCTTGATGTTTTAATGCAGTAAGTGTTTGTAGACTTATACCTTTAAATTGTTTGTGTATTGTATTCATTATCTCTTTGATTTGATTTTTAGTAAGTGGATTGATAATATCATTGTGGTACCATTTTGAGTAAATGTAGGTGCTTACTTAAAAGTTTTACAAAACTCAAAGCCCTCGAGTGCAAGTAAATGTGTGTAATTTGCTTGTTCTGGTTTGAAACTGTATATCCATACTTACTGTTACAAAAAAAAAAAAAAAAAAAAAATTACCCACAAAAATTCGAAATAGATCTAACAGTTTTCTGATTAGCAGCTTTGTAACTCAATACGTCAAACTCATTGAATTATAATTGCAACATCTTTGTTCTTTTGACACATAGCATATCTGGTGACGTCAAAATCTAATATATTGCAAATCCGCTTATGTTAATGTTTAGCTGCTAAAAAAAAATTTTTTTGGTACCTTAAAAAATTTAAGTTTAAGGGGGCTGAATTCATTTTTTACCTCTTAAGGGAAGTATAAAGCATCAGTTTAAGTTTTTTGAAGATTAACTACAAATGGCATATTATCGAAGTTTGGAAAAACTAATAAAAACCTTTAAACAAACTTAAATTATTATTAAATTAGCAAATTTAGAAGAATTTACCTTTTTTCAGAGCTCTCAATTTTCAGTTCTAGTTCTTATTTTTTCTCTTTGTACCATGTTTGGTTGTAACAAAAATTAAAATTAGAAACTGTAACAAAAAGTTTACTTGCAAAAATAATATCAAAATATAACTTAATTCTAAATTTACCAAATCAAGGTATAAAGTTAAGATTAGTACCTGAAACATGTCATCTACTTTAAATTCCCCTTAAAAGTATATTGAAATAAATCTGATAAACTTTCTTTTAAGAGACCTCGCTTGAAGTTGAAAATCTAAAAATCTACAAAGACAGTGAAAGTTTAGCCACATTGGAGATATTAATTGCTAAATCAAAAATTTCGTAAAATTAAATCTTGCAACCTGATTAAAAGATTTATTGTACTACGGTTGCTGATTATCGCTTCAGTAGAAATTAATGTATTCATCACAAATTGTCAGGTATTTCTTTGAATAAATAAATTTACAATTTGAGCCATAATTGAAGTTTAGCGCTAAGTAAAAGCTTGCTGGCTCATGAACTGCTGAGGTCACACTTACTTAAAAAACTAGGCAGATGTTGTCGTATTTTGCATTTGTTTGAGAGCTTCGTACCACTCGTATCATAATCTATTTTCAACCTGATACGATATGCCTTAGAGTTTAGATCGTTCTTCATAGAACTCGTGTTATTGAAAAATTATAACTCTATGTTGTAATAAACGCGAAAATTAAAGATGACTTGTTTATATTTTTTATTCAATACAACCTTGCAATTCTTGAGCCAAGTAAAGTATCGCCTTTACGTTTTTAATTAGGGTTTTGTGACTATGTTGCAAAATAATTATGTAAACAAGTAACTTACAGTTTAGTGAAATTAGAATTACTATATTTTATGTTCATATTGAGACATCAAGTCCAATGAGATTAAATACTCCAAATTGTTAATATGCCATACTGGCTCAAAACTTTGAATCTAAACTTTATTAAAAAAAATACGTCAAAATTTATTGTTTCAAACTAAAAAGTTAAATTTAATATACGATAACAAACCAACAATGAAAACTAAAAACCAATATCATCACAACAAAACTAAAAACACCAGATCATGTAAAGCATACCCCTTAATTAAATTTAAACTTTATAAAAGACCAACTAAAATAACCTTTCCAAATCAGCTGATATACTCATTTTTAAAGTTTCTGTGTTAAAAGTTTGTATTTTTTTATAGAAACTTTAAAATTAAATCCAAAATTTAGAATTTTTATATAACCTTAAAATTTTCTTAAAAAGTTAAAAGTTTAAAGCTTAATTGTTGATATATCACTAGTTGCACTAGTTTGAATTAATATTTTGGAAATAATAATTCATGTAGAGAACATATCACTTGCATAAGTAGATGAATAGAATACGATTAGTTTTGATCAACTAACTCTTGCATAAAATTAAATATCTTATTGTAATTATCTTATTGTTCATAGTGATTGATTATGCATTTAGAGATTACTTACAATCATAGCTCTTATATCAATATGTATGAAATTAATGTTCATATTTTAGTTTTGTTGTATAAGCCCATTCAAGACATCGGCTATAAAATGTAGTTTATTATAAGCATAAAGATGGCAAATAGTTCCTGCCATTCTATACTAACTTGGAACCAAGTTACACTTTAAACTTTTGAAAGACCGATTTTAGAACATCGAGACTCTAAATTTTGTGGCGGTGCATGAATCATCCAAAATTTCGAACATCAAAGAACCAAAGAAAAAGTGAGAATAAATTTGTGAAGGATAATTCGTTTACAATTTATTTTTTTTTTCTCGAAGAAAAACCCCTGTAAGAGTACTTAATATTTTTGGGCAGTGAGAAACATACATCAAAAAAAACATAGTTCCGAAGAAAGTTAAAGATTGATTCTTAACTTTTAGGTTTTGAATTCTTTTGAAAATTAAATAAATCGAGTTATACATGTAGAACATCAATTTTTTTTTTGTTTGTAATAGACTTTTCATTTGTTAATACATACTCTTATTACCGAACTCACATTTGATTAAGTTTTAAAGGCCCAATATTTAAAACAAGTTTTCTAATTTCTTATGTTGCTAGGTATTGATAAACTATTTTATTTGATTTATTGATGAATAAAAATACAAAATCATATGCATTATTAAATTTACAATAATTTAGATAGTAGAAAAAAAAATTGGAGTAAAATAAACGTTTTATTTTTTAATTTATTTTACTTATTAAACTTTAAATTTAAAAGGGATTTAATTTTGTGATTCTAATTTTTTATACTGTCAAATTTAATTTTTATCTTTCAGCATTTTTTGCCTTCCAAATTTAAGACATTATTTTTTTTTTATTACAATGTACTTTATAGTATTTTCTTCATTTGGTCTTACCAATAAAAGTACTAGAAGAAAATCTGTCATAGATTCTTCAATATTTACTAACAGTTTATACGTATCTTATGCAACAATTATTTATGAAAGATCTATAAATTTAGATCTGTGACTATATTTTTGCATATGTTAAAATTTAAAGTATCGTAATTTATTAGTTTATAGCTTAATTTTACGCTCAAATATAGGGCTAAAAATCAATAAATTATTAAGGACTTATCATCAATTATAAAACCTTATACATTTTAAATTTTCTCGAATCAAAAAACTTTGTTAGCTTTTAACTCAAAATTAATTGAAATTGGTAGGTTGATAGAAATTAAAAAAAAAATATATATACTTTTTTAAGTTAAAATTAAGTTTTTAAAATTTTAATTTTAGTTAGTTTCGTAAATGTATTAATTACTATTTTCAGTTAATAGTAGTTGTAAGCGTACTGCACACAATTACTATTACACAAAATGACTAATTTTGATTTAATTTTTTACACCATTGCTTCTATTTTTTTAAATAAAAATTATCAAAATTACACCCCCATTTTTAAAACATCATAAATATATCAAAATAAGTGAAACAAAGTATATACTTTTGGTTTTATAACTTATTCTAAAATTTTATGTAAGATACATCTAAGGATTTATATTTAAATTTTTTGAATCATTTGCATAAATCCGAATGGTGTCACTTTTTTTATAAACCTAATACTCCCTTGAACAAATTTAATTTATCACTTCTAATAATAAACTGATAATTAAATTACTCCTCTTTTTTTTTTAAATTTTAAATTAGTAATCAACAAATAATTTAATTTATTATTAGCAAGATTAAAAGATATTCGTTAAGATGAATTTCAGAATTACTTAAAAATTTTTTTCATTTTACTTTTACTTTAAACTTTAAAGTTTTTTAAATGTTTTTGTAATTTTAAAAAACTTTAAATTCTTAGTCGATGTTACACAAACAGAATTTATTTTTTATTTTTATTTCGATTTTGTATGACTTATTATTAATTATTTGTATATATTAAAATTTCAGTTGTAGTTTGTGAGAGATTAATTAAAACTACATATATTATACATACTTATGTCTTACTCGATCTGATTTACATATCCTTGAAAAATTTATATTTCCATTTTTTTTAACATTTATTACATATATTTCCAATCGGTATCATGTTAAAATCGATATAATTTTAATAATTAGAATAATAGAAACAGATTGAAAGTTTTTGTTAAATAAACATTTAAACTTTTAAACTTTTGAAATTTAAACTTTAAACTTTTTTAATTAACTGTAAGAATATTAACTTTTTAACAAACTTTAATTTCAAAAGTTAATTTATAAAAAAACTTTAATTTTTCTTCTTTTTTTCAAAAAATTTTCTATCTTCAAGTTTTCTATTATTATTATCAACAATATTTATAGAAAAATCAACATCAACAACTTTAATTTTGAATTGTTTTAAAATATCAATTACAATTGTACCTTATATCAATACTTTTTTAAACTTAGTTATAATATTATAATAAACAAGTTAATCAAATAAATCAATACTATCATTTAAAATTATTTAATAAAGTAAATCATAGTAATTATAAATATAGTACAGTGTATATAAAAGTTTTACAACCAAAAATTCAATTTATAGAATAATTCAATCATACTTCAGAATATATATAAATTATCAACAACATCATTAAGTAATAATACCAAGAATCAAAGTTCATTATTTTAATAATTTATTTATTCACGTAATTGTAATATTATATTATCATTTATTATTATTATTATTATTATGATCCACTAATAAAAATTTGATTCAAGTAAATTAATTTATACTATTATCATTTTATCAATCAAATCAATTTATCATATTTATAAAACGTATTCACAATTCATTATTAAATTTACCAATTATCATACATTTACTGATAAAGTTTAAATCACCTTATTTTATCAATTAAGTTTTCGTTGTTGAATTTTATTAATTATCAAACCATCAATTTATTCATACATAATTAAAGTTTTTTTTTGTCTTATTTTATCAATACAAAGCAAAGAAAAGTATCAACAACAAATTTTAATAACAAAAGTTTTCTTTAAATTAAAGGAGTCATTATCATCGTATCAATTCATTCTTAGTAGGGCTTATTTGCATATATTTTCTACAAATTATTTTACTAATAGTACTATTCAAAATTGATTATTATAGAGATAATATCATTTAGGGTCATTAATTAAGAAAATTCAGTTCAAATAATTATAATTCAATTGTTCCAGAACACCTCATATACTTCACATATCCATTATTGTTTTTAAAAAATATTATTTCATTTTACTCTCATTAATCAAAAATTATCACATTCATCAGATACCAAATTGATTTTGTTTTAGAGTGAAATATAATAATTTTTGAAAAAATATATGTCAAAATAAAGAAAAAATAAATTTATAATATAATTTTTTATTTACAAAATTAGTAAAATTTAAATTATTCAATTATATACAATTATAATTATTAACATATTTATCTTGGTATAACAATTCGGGGAAATAATCCGTCAATTGATAACTTTAAAATAATATTTAATTTTCAAAAGTAAATAAATAATAATTTTTTATTAAGGGTTGTTTTGAAATTAATTTTTAAGAATTTAAAAAATTTATAAATTTAAAATTTCACAATTATATAAATATATTGAAAAAGTTAAAATTTCTGAAATTTTACTCCTATTTAAAAATCAGAATCTTAGTTCCTACTACAATTTTCATTAATTTAATCAACTTGCATTACCAACTACTTTAATTATTCAAAACATATTTGGTAGTGATTTCAGTGTTTTAAAAATTTAAGTACTTTTTAATTTTTAGGGTAATAATAAAATATAAATTATAATATTGTGACAAAAAAGAAAAAAATAAAATTAGAATTTAAAAAAGTATAATTTTACAAAAGTATGTCAGCTGCAAAAATAAATCCAACTTATCATGGATATGTTGGATCAACTAAAGATGCATTATTAATTATTCAAGAAGCATTAGATAAAAAATTAGAATTAGTTTCTAGAAGACCTCATGAAAGAGAACGACAAGAATTAATAAAATCAGGAAATGTTTTTGTATTTATTGAAGAACAATCAGGTATAAAAAGATGGACTGATGGTACAGCTTGGTCACCTTCTAGAATCTTGGGAAGATTTTTGGTTTATAGAGAATTAGATAAAAATTCATTAGATGATAAAGATGATAAAAAGAAGAAAAAAAGAAAAATAAGTAACAATAATAATTATAATGATGAAAATACTAATAATTTGCAACCACCACCACCACAACATCAACAACAACAATATTCAAATCACAACCAAAATCAAACTTTAGGAATAATACCACCAAATACAATTCCAGCATCAAATAGTTATAGTAGTTCTGATTATAACAAAGGTTTATTAAGTGGTCCATTAGTTACATCATATGTTTTTAAAGATCAAGGATTAATTAAAAAAACTTTATCATTAACTACAAAAACAAGAGATTTACACCTTAATAAGCTAAATGAACAACAAACTATACATTTAATAAGTTATTATAATGCACAAGAAGTAATGAATGGTAAATTACAAAGACCTTCAGAATATGATTTAATTAATATAAATCTTTCTCAAAATTTATGGAATGCAGTAAAAGATAGTTCTTTAGGTGGGAAAATTCCAAATGAAGATGAAGCATTTTATTTTCTTGATGGTAATTATCAATTACAAAATATGTCACATTTACAACAACAACAACAACAAGCTAATCAACATCCACCATTAAATCATCAAGTTCAACAACATTCATTACAATCTCCTCAACAACAACAAGTACAAGAAAGATTAGGATATCCAAAATATAATAATGGTGCTCCAATACAACAACAATATATGCCAATATCAGATCATCATAAAAGAGAAGAAGAACAAAATAATAATAATGGAGAAACTACATTTTTAAATCCTTTCAGTGGTTCACAACATCAAGTACCTACTGTTGGATATGTAAATAACTATAATAATCAACAACCAAAATCAAAAAATCAACCTTCATTAGATCAACCTTTCAATCATATTCCACAATATAATTCATACGTACAGCAACAACCGCAACCACAACAACAAAATCAATTAAATTCCAACCCACAAGAGTTATATCCATCACATTATCATAATATGAGTCCACAACAATATAATAATCATCAACAACAAGCAAATTCAACTCCTTCAAATGTAGGCTTACCACAACCACCACAATACTCAAATTATCCATACAACAATAGTAATGATCCATATTCAAACTACAATAATAATTCAATATATCATAATTCTATACCATCATCTAATTCTATTCCATCATCTAATCAAACAAGTTTATCAAGTATTCCAACTACAAATTCAAGTATATCTTCTAATAATTCAAGAAATTTAAGTCAAATTACAGGTAATACTAGCGCAACAAATTCATTGAGTTCAGGAAAATTACCAACAACAAAGTCTACTAAAAATAACAATCAACAACAATGGATAAATAACAATAATAATAATGAAAATCAACCACCACCGCCACCACCCCAACAGCAAAATTCAATAACTTCAATTAATTCCCAGAATAATGAATATGAACCAAATTCAAATTCTTCAAGTGCTTCAATAATTCCAACTATTGGTCCAAATAACAACACAACAAATAATCAACAATATATTCATGGTTCTTATCCTCAACAACAACAACAACAATCTTATTATAACATGCATCAATTACATCAACATCAACAACAACCACAGCAAAAATGGAACTCAACTAATCCAACCAATTCAAGTGGCGCTACAAATACAGTGACTAGTGTAGGTGGTCAAAACAATGATGATTAATGATTTTGTTGTTGCTTAACTAATTTATTATTTTTTTTATATGTTTTTTATATGCTGCTTTTTATTCAATTCTTAGTTTTCTTGTGATGTTTTAGATTATTTTTAAAAATACTTTCTTCTATATATTTTGATTTAATGAATATACTAATTTGTTTTTTACTTAAAGTTTTGTATGTTTGATCTATAAAAGTTAATAATCTACGATTTATAAAAGTTAAAAAATAAACTTTTAGGATCTTGATGTTTAGGTGTAACTTTAAAGTTAAATTCATAAATCTCAAATTAAGCGGCTTTTTTTGACAAATTTCAGATTTCTTTACAACCTTGAATTTACGACTCAGTTAAACAAAAAAAAAATTTAGCTAAACTTCTACACATTCAAATCTATTAATATGTCGAAACCTATGAAATATATGAAAATGTAAGTATATAAACAAATCTGAAACAATTTAAAATAAGCATAATTTAAAATTTTAAGCGAGAGAAGAATATGAAACACATTTTTTGCAAACCTAATCTAAAATATTTTTTTAAGCGCCCATGAGCGTTTCAAAGAATTTAGATTTCCATACGAAGTCCGTACGGAATTGATCTAGTTGAGTTCCGTTGTAAAAATTTTTTCAAAATCATCGTCAATTCATTAAGTATTTCGACGACCAATATAAATAAAGGCTGCTTTTAGAGTTAAGTAAAAAAAATTGGTATTAACTAGCTTAGTTTTTATATCTTATACGGTTGTTTCAATTCACTCGTAATAAAATCAATAATTTAGATGAATTTGAAAATTACAAGATAATAAAATATTTTTCAAAAATAATAATAAACTTTAAATTAAATTAACGAAATAAAGAATAAAAAAAAAACCTAAACAAACTAATAAAAAAAATGATAATAAAAAAAAATTTAAAATTTAAAATTTAATGCTATTTTTTAAACCGCCCCACTTTCAAAAACACCTTAAACCCACTTTTATAAAAACTAGAAGCTGTAATTCTAAGATCTCAAATTTATCTTAAGATATATCTTCATGAAATCTAGATAATGAATTATTAGATCCAAATCCATCATTTTCAAATACATTATGAATAGATGGTCTTTCAACAAATTCTTGACCTTGTAATTGACCACCACCACTTCTAGCAGTTTCTCTATTTTCTTTAGGTTGATTTTGATGTGATGATAATCTTGTATAATGAGTAGAATCATTAGGTAATATAAATGATTCATCATCATAATCAGATGGATGGAAATCATCTTCATCCGAACTACTTGATGCTTCATGATGTTGTTCATTATCTGTGTCGTAATTTGATGATGGATCTGATTTTTTAGAATCTAGTTGTTGTTGTTGATTTTGATTTTGATTAGATGTTAATCCACCAGCTCCAGTTGCAACGTAAGGATGTTCTTGGAAATTAAAATCATTAGGACTAGCTAATGGATGTCCATAAGAATTCATTCTAGTAGGTAATTGATTTTTATCACCATTACCATTATTAAATCCATTATCTGAATTAACTATAGTTCCACTTCCTCCAAAAGTATCACTACCACTAACTGACGATGATCCACCACCATAACCAGAAATAGAAGAACCTCTAGTTGAATTTTTAGGGTATATAGATGAATTATGAGCTGTTGAACTTGTTGTTGGTTGTGATGATCTAAATACTGAATCTAAATTATTTGAATTTGTTACTCCACGATAAGCATATCCATCATTTATATCTTCTTTTTGAATTTGATGGTGGTTCATTAATATTGATCCATAACCATTTTGATTTTCCAAGTCTTCTTGCTTTTGAGGATTTCTAAACGATCTAAATTTATTTAATGCTCCAGCACCTGCTAAACCTGCACCCAAAGTTGTTGCACCAGCACCAGTACCTGAATTAGTACCAGAATATGCACCACCTCCACTTCCACCTCCACCTCCTGAACCAGGCAATAAATTCAGATGTGAAGAATTAATTTCACCACCATTACCACCTCTATTAAACATACTTTTAATCCATCCCATTTTAGATTGTTGCATATCACCATTGGGTGAATCATGATAAATTTGATCATTTTTATCATCTAAACTAGTATCTTCTTCTTCTTCATCATCTACATTACCTCTATTTGGACCTGATCCTCCACCTACAAAATCTGGTGATTGATTTGTAACATTATTTCTTCTTCTCTTTTTGAAAAAAAGAAACAAAACAACTAAAATAGCTATAACTATTGTACCACCAATTGAACCAACTAATCCTCCAATTAATTTTGAATTTCTTTCTGATGTAGAATTATTATTAGCTGATACTATAGTTGATGTTGGAATAGCTACAACTGTTGTAATGGTAGTATCTGGATTAGTTATAACAGATGTATATGATGAAGTAAATGATGAAATCGAACTATGTTTATTTGAAGTAGTAGAAGAAGGAGCATCTGTTGTACTTGATGATGATGATGAATCCCTTGATGAGGATGCGCTAGATGTTGAAGATGGTTGTGATGAAGATCTTGTTGATGAACTAGAAGAAGCTCTAGAAGAGCTTGAAGATGTGGTTAATGCAGCTACTGAACTTGAAGATTGAGATGATGATGATTGTGAACTGGATTCTGAACTAGATGATACTGTTGATGAGCTAGAAATTGATGAATCACTTGTTGTTGATGATGGAGAAACTAATGAACTTGAACTTTCCGTAGATGAAGGTACATTACTAGAAGATGAACTTGCAACGCCACTACTTGAAGATGAATCAAAACTTGATGAAGATGATGAATCGATAAATGAACTAATTGAACTACTTTGTGCAATAAATGAAGAACTAGAACTTGAAGTTGTAATTAAAGATGAAGAAGATGGTATAGTAGAAGAACTATCAGGAAAACTTGAACTTGAACTCAAACTTTCACTACTAATTGATGATAATGAAGTTCCTGATAATGATGATGAAGATGAAGAAGGTAAAGAACTTGAAGAACTTGTTGATTGAGTGGTAGTACCAATACTTGAAGATTGTGATTGTGATAATTGAGTACTTGTTGGTTCAATTAATGAAGTAGTAGTATTTGACATTGTATCAGATTCTGATGTACTAGATGATGAAGTTGTAGTTTGTGAAGTGTTAGATGATGAAGTTGTAGATTGTGAAGTAGTTGTAGGAGTATTAGATGAACTTGAACTTGAGTTAGAACTGGAAGTAGTGGTAGTTGTAGGATTTGTATTACTACTACTTGTTGAAGTATCTGTATTAGAATTTGAATTTATAGATGTAGTTGAAGGATTTGCTAAAGATGTATTTGAAGTAATAGAACTTTCAGAATTATCATCAATAGTTGAAGATGATTGTTGTTGTTGAGATTGTGTCGTTGGTTGGGTTGTTGAGGTTGAGGTTGGTTGATTAGTTGAAGTAATAGACGACACTGTTGTTGATGATGATGATAAAAAAGAAGGAGTAGTAGAAGAAGTAAAAAAACTATTTAATGAATTTGAAATTGATGAAATTTTATTAGTAGTTAAATCTTGATTTATATGCAGTGATGTTGTAGAAGAAATTAAATTATTATTTTCAGTTTGAGTTTGTGATTGTGATTGTAAATTATTATTATTTAGTGAGTTTCGGTTATTATTATTTGATGAAGTAGTCAGTAGTGATTGAGTAATTGTTGGAGTATTACTTGTTGATGTTAATTCTTCAGTTGAAGAAGAAATTGTTGAATTTGAATCTCTTCTTTTTAAAATTGGAAAATATTTATTATTTATTTTATTAATTTTAATTTCTTCATCTTCTTCTTTATTATTAATATTTAATAATTTAAAATTTATCATTACTTAAAATTTAATTTTTATTGTTTAATTAATTGTTATTATTAAGTATGTGTGTGTGTGTTAATTGTTAATAATTGTTGTGTGTGTATGTAAAGTGTACACTATTTTAATGTATCAATTACTAAATTAATTGAATTTAGTATTTTAAGGGTTGAAAAAACTCTTTATGTTGTAGATCTAATTTTGTGTATTAGTTTGATTTCAGTTTTCAACTAATGCTTATTATTGCTACTATTATTACTATTATTATTACACTGAAAACTTTGATTAACTTTGATTTGAACTTGCCGCAATTAAAAAACCCTTCGAGTTTAAAATTTCATTTCCCTTCGAGTATTATTATTATTATTATTGACTTTTTCTTTTTTTCTTAGTAAATATTGTTATAGTTTCTTTTCTTTTATCTAAAAATAGATTATTAATTATTATTATTATTATTATTATTATTATAATTATAATTTATTAATTAAATCAGTAATAATATGTCAATCTAATTAATAATTTTATGTAATTTAATGTATTATGAACCTGAAAATATAATGATGTTTCAAATTAATTATTATAATTGGTATATCTCTATCTGAATCTCTCAAACTAAAAATAGATTTGTATTATGAAGATCTCAATAAACAAGAACTACCAATTGAGTATTTAATATTACAAAATTTACGAACACACAAAGTTAATTATTCCAAAATTACACAAAATCAAACTTTTCTTGTATCTTTGATCTCACCCTTTTAAATTTAAAAATTTAACTTAAGTATTACTATGATACCAAATGACTTTATTTAAGATTTAATTTATTGAATAAATCAATTATCAAAATGATCTTCAAAACAACTGAATTATTTCTTGACAATTGTAACAGTTTCAAAAAGATCAATAAATTATGAAAATACAAATAGTGATTTTTACTTATAGTTACTTCCTCTTCTTCTTGTACTTTTAATTTTGTGTAATATTACAATTAAAAAATTTTTAATCCGAAAAGTATAAAATTTTGAGTTCAAGTAACAAAATTGAAACTTTATAATAATAATAAAAATATGAAACGGATTTGAAAATATGAAATGAAATGAAATCTAATAGTTAATTATAAAAAACTTCTATTATAAAAAATGAATTGAAAAAATGGTCTCGATGAATTGAATTGTAGTAGTTGAGTAAAATTAGAGATAAATAGAGAAAAAAATCTAAAAATTGTTTCAAAATTTAATTGAGAAATTATAAAACATATTTAAATAAGTTTTTGCTTTGGTTCAAAACATATATATTAATGGTATAAGTGTGAAGGAAAATTAATTTTTGAAATTGATAGCAAATGTAAAGAAAATTAAAGTTGAAAATTTGAAATCCCTTTGTTGTTGTAAATATTATAAGAAGTAATGCGTACCTTTTTTGACGTAAATTACTTTATTGTAATAGTATTAGAGAACAAATATTTAATTACTTACCTGTGGTTAATAAATTTTTGATTGTTGTTTTACTTACACAATATATGATTAGGAAACTAAATTTTATTAAAAATTATTGCAAAATTTTATAATTGTTGATTGTTTGTAGTTAGCCTTACGCAATTTCTTTTTTTTTCATTTTGCTTTCCTTTCTTTTTTTCATAGTTTACTTCTTGTATTTAACTAAATTTTATTAGTTACACATGGCTAATCTATTGAAGATTTTCATTTTCTTATTATTTACATTTTCATATGTTTTACCTTTTTTAGTTTCTTATCCCTGAGAAATCTGAAATTTATTTGAGGGAGATTGGGATTTTCATTATTAGTTTTGTTTACCAATTTCTTAAATAGATATATCATTGACTATAATTGGAAAATGAATCAAGGATACAAATCTACCATCTTCTCTCTAATTCTTTTGCAAATAACAAAACACATCCGTTCTTGACGTTACGTTGTTGAAATTTTTTATTATCCTTTGTTCATCAATTTCGAAAAATTCTGATTGACTGTTTTGCATAAAATTTTGTTCAATTTTTTCACACAGTAGAATGAAAAAAATTTAAGTCATTCTGCATTAATTTTGAGAAAAAGAAGAAAAAAGTTTTAATTCCGTTTTGAAATTTTATTTTAACGTTTTGAATTTTCAAATTTGATTATTCATTTAAAGTTGAATAATTCGTTAAAGTTGATTATCTTAAATATTCATAAACGTTTGTAGAATTCAAAAGATGAAAGAAATTTAACTTGGTTAATTAACAAGAGTTCTAAAAGTTTTGAACTTTAATAATATTTCCTTATTTTACTTCCTTAACTTCCTCGAGGAAAAATTTATCAGAACAATGTAAATGTAAATAATATATTATTTTAATTCGTATAGATTATGTATCATAACCTAAAATTTATATATTAAACTACAAGCTTTTAAATTGTATTATTATACTATTTTTTTTATCTTTGAAACACTTCTGTAATTATAATAGCAATTTTATTAGATTTTATAATTTGAATTTTTGATTATTCTTGTTTCTCAAGATAAATAATTCACCAATTACCTCACTCATAAAAATGTATTGGAACACCTTGAGTTTCATATGAACCAGCACTAACTCAAGTTTTGAAAAATATATATATACATTAGCAATTTTAACGAAAGGAAAAAAATGATTTTATGAAAATGTAAACCTTGTCTTCTCAACTACAGTACTACTTTACTACAATTACACAGTTACCTAGGAAATTAACAATTATAAAATTACAACTTACATGTATTGTTTTGCGAAAATTATTTATTAATTTCCCTATCGTACTTTTCGTAAATGATATAATAATCGCTAAAGTATTTTAAATTAATATAACTCCGATGATTTTCATAATTCATTCTCCTTTCATATCAATCTCTAAAATTTCAATTACGTATATCTTTTTAAATTATATTTCATAAACTTTTGAAAAAGAAACTAAGAAAACAATAAGATAGCTTGTTTCTTTTGATGTTATAACTAATAATTTATTTTTATTGTATTGACAAAGTTGAAAAAATTAATGTCATCAAACTATCGAATACGACAATAACTTCTACGGCAATGTCATTTTTTTTTCTTAGCAGATTGTAACATATTTAATAAATTCAAAAAAATGTGTGTCTTGATTTCAAGAAAATTCATCAACGTTTGACTTAATTATTATTAACCGTTCTCAATCATCTTAAAGACCACAAATCATTAATCAATCTCAAATTCATATTTTTCTTTCATCTCAAATTCAATACTTATCAATATAACTTCATATATACTAAATTCATCAATTAATTTCAGTTCTTTATTAAATTACAAAAGTTATCCTTATCTTCCTTAACAAAATTGTGGGGAAACTTACGACAACATATTATAATTCAAACATCAATCAATCCACCTACACAACTTAACAATGGCATCAAAAGTAAAAGATAATTCAATAGCATTATCATTATTAAAACTATATAGATCCAATAGATCATTAGTATTAAATACTTCATATATAGTTTTAATAACAGCTGCATTTACGGGAGCAGCAAGTACTGGATCATCCGCTTCATCAAAAAGAATAGATAAATCAGATAAATCAGTTGATTCTACTAAAGATTCTAAAAAATCACCTAAATTAAGTAAACAAACTATTGATAGATTAGTAAAAGCTATAGTACCTCATTATTATGATAAAACTGTATTTTATTTATTAAGTCACATAGTGTTATTGGTTATAAGAGCATTATTGACTATTAAAGTAGCTACATTAGATGGTCAACTAGTTGGTGCATTAGTTTCAAAAAGATTAAAATTATTTAGTAGGTTTTTATTAGTTTGGCTCTTGTTAGGTATACCAGCATCTTTAACAAATGCATTATTAAGTTGGACAAAATCAAATTTAAGTAAAAGTATTCGAGAAAATTTAAATAAATCAATAATAAAAGATTATTTACCTGATAATTTAGATGCTAATTATTATTCATTAATTCATCTTAATAATAACAAGATAAAAGATCCAAATCAAAGAATAACAACTGATGTAACAAGATTAGCCCAAGCTTTAAGTGCATTACCTGGACAATTATTAAAACCTACTTTAGATTTAGTATTGTGTGCTCGTAAGTTAAGTCAACTGGGTGTAGGTAATGGTGAAGGTACTTTAGCTTTAGGAATATTAGCTCATTTTTCAACAATGATTATAAGATTTTTTTCACCACCTTTTGCTAAATTAGCTTCTGAAAGAGCAAATCTTGAAGGACAATTAAGATCAGCTCATTCTAAAATAGTTTCAAATAATGAAGAAATTGCATTTTTAAAAGGTCATTATAGAGAATTAGATTATATTGATTATTGTTATTATACTTTAGAACGTTTCTTAAAGGGAGAATATTGGAAAAAAGCAATTCATGAAATTGCACAAACTTTTATTGTTAAATATTTTTGGGGTGCTGCTGGTCTTGTACTTTGTTCAGCACCAATTTTTATAAATAAATATATTGGAGAAGATCCAGATAATAATGCAGCAAGTAATTTTATTACAAATAGATCATTATTATTAAGTGCTTCTGATTCATTAGATCGTTTAATTTTTGCAAGAAGGTATCTTTTACAAATTGTTGGTCATTCAAATAGAGTAGCTGAATTAGAAGATAGTTTACATGAAGTTCAAAAAAATAAATTAAAAATTCATTCAAATGTAAAATATGATAATAATGAAATATGTTTTAAAGATGTTAAATTATTAACACCAGCAAATGTAACATTAATTGAAAATTTAAATTTTAAAATTACAAAGGGTGATCATTTATTAATTTCAGGTCCAAATGGTTCAGGTAAATCATCACTTTTTAGAATGTTAGGAGGATTATGGCCAGTAAAACAAGGTACAATCACAATCCCAACATCAGAAAATATGTTTTATTTACCACAACGTGCTTATTTAGTATCTGATTCTTCATTAAAAGAACAAATTATATATCCACATTCAATAAAACAACAAAAAAAATCAGATGAAAAATTATGTGAAATTTTAAAAGTTTTAAAATTACAAGATTTTATACCACAATTAAATTCAATTCAAAATTGGAATGAAGAATTATCAACAGGTGCACAACAAAGATTAGCAATGGCAAGATTATATTATCATGAACCAAAATTTGCAGTATTAGATGAATGTACATCAGCAGTATCACCAGATATGGAACAATTTATGTATGAATATGCACAAAATTTAGGTATAACTTTAATTTCAGTATGTCATCGACCTGCATTATGGCATTTTCATAAGTACTTGTTAAAATTTGATGGTAAAGGTGGTTATTATTTTGGTAAATTAGATGCTGAAAAAAGATTAAATTTAGAAAATGAAAGAATTGAATTAGAAAAAAAATTAAGAGATATTCCAATTTTAAAAGAAAGATTAAATGAATTGAAAAAAGTTTCAAAATTACATCATGATAAATATCGTTAATTAAAAAATATTAATTCGTATATATTTTTTACATAGATAAAAAACTTTAATATTTTTTAATATTTAGTTAAACTTGATTCTGTAAATTTCCCATCTAATAATAATCCATTCATCATACCAGAAATAATTTCAACTTGAAATGATTTAAATGGAAACAGTTCACCATCAATTGATATAAAATGTTTACCACCATTATTATTCATTTTAGGTACTAATCTATATTTTTTAATTTTAGCATGTATAATTTTTGATTCATCAAATTCAATATGTGTACCTTTTTCAACACTTAATAAAATTGAAGTTAAATCAATTATTGATGTTTTTTGATTAGTAATTATCATATCCATATATCCATCATTTGGTAATGCTGCGGGAAAAAATTGAGCATCTGATGATACATAAGGCATTTTTCCAACATATAAAATATTTAAATTATCTGTTATTTCATTAGATATTTTATGCCAATTAGAAGGAACTTCATCAATCACTGTATTCTCCAATTCCAAATCTTTTAATTCTAATTCCTTTGGGTGTTTATCATTTTCTAAATGATCTTTAACATGATTTTTAATTTCTGTTTGATCTTTAGTAACTACATCAACATATAAATCACATGGATATTTAGAATTACCAAATAATCGTTGAGCAATTCCAATTTCAAATCTAATAGATCCTAACCATCTTAAATGTTCAGTTCCACAATCTGCATCAGCTATAATTCCAAAACATTGTGAAAGAAAACTTAAACTTACTTTAACATCTTGTGAATCTGTAGTTTGAGTAATGGCCATTAAATCCAATGGTTTTGGTTGTGATTTAAGCATTAACCAAGTTGTTATTTCTGTTGATTTAGATCCACCAAGAGTAGATAAACTAAAAGCATTACCTGAACCACAAGGTAATTGAGTTATAATTAATTTTTTGAAAGCATCTATCCCATGATTTGGACGTTGATATAAACCATTAATAATTTCATGAGGTATTCCATCACCTGAACAACATAATATGAGATCAAATTCTTTAGGATTTAAATTTTTTGCTATATCTATTGCATGTTGTGAATATTTAGTTTCCATAAATGTTATTTTACAATGTGCTGCTACTAAAATTGGTTTTATTTGGTCATTATATATTGATATTGCTTTTCCTTGACCTCCATGTGGATTTATAATTACTAATATGGAAGGAGTTTGTAATATTTTGGATGGATATGATTTATTCATTACGTATTGAGATATTGATTCATTTGGGTTGGAGTGGTTATTATAATTTTGAATTTGAATATTTATATTGTGAATAGATAAATTTGTTGCTTTTTTCAAAATATCATCACTATTTGGTATGACATAAGTTAATTTTAATTCATTTGAATCCTGTTCTTCTTGATTAATTGGTTCAATATAAAGAATATTTTTAAAAGATATAAATTTTGGTACAGTTGTTATATGTGGTGATTCAAATCCAAAACAATTTTTGAAAAATTTACCAAAATAACTTGTATTTGGTATATCATCTTCATAAGAATCACTATCTTGACTTGATGAACTTGATTGTTGACTAATTCTATTATTTGTAATAACTAATCCTTGAGATGATAATGTAACTTGAATTAAATCTTTTCTTTGATATAATAAAGTTTCAGAAGATAATTTTTTATTTAAAATTGTTGAATCATTTATTACTTTCTTGTTTGACATCTTATTGTCTATTAATGAATATATTGATGTTATTGAATAAAATATCGTTTTTTTTAGAATATATATTGGTTGTAGTAGAAAAGTAATAAACATTAAAGTTTATTTTGGGTGATGTAGAAGAAGAAATTGTCTAAGTGATCTAGACTATCGATTGAATATTTGATTAAACTCTTAATGATGTTCAAACTTAAATGAAATGAATTAGATAGTTAAAAGTTGATAAAAATAATAATATATTATTTATTATTGTTCTAAAGATAAAGTAAATTAAAGTATTCTAATTAATTAAGAAAAAGAAAGCTAAAAGGGATTTACAGTAATAAAAATTGGAGACAGCATTTACATATTTCTGAACTAAAACTAATACTAGCTAGTATTAGAGATCTATTGCAATTAAAATAAAGTTTGTTATAACTGAATGTTGGTTCATTTACCTAGATTTAGTTCTACAATGTGAAACTCTTTAACTTATCAATAACATGGTGGAAAATGAAATGATTTACACCAATTACTTTTTAGACGACTATAACTTCATAAGCCGATAAATTTGATTTATTTATCAAAATATTACCCCTACATCGAATTATAATAGTTAAATATAATCTTAATTTTAGTTTATATATTGTTTTAAGTAATTTTAGTTCATTAAAAGGATTATTCGGTTATAAATTTGAGGAAAGTATTAAGGAATTACAAACACGTATAATTATAATTATAATTATCACCTAAAAAATATTTAGTTATGAACCCTATTGCCAATTAAAATTTATCAATACGCGTATTATCAAACAACTGATGATTCTAATGTATTTTTGATCTATCAATCATTAATTCATTAGTCAAAACAATTCTACTGAGTTGATTATTGTTAGTCTAATAATTAACTTAAAATTTTGTATTAAGATATATTGGATCTTGTGTCATAAAACTTACATCAAATTAAAAATGAAACAGTATTGTTTTATTGTTCAGTTTTCTGGATGGTAACGAAGGTATCTAAATGGTATGAAGAGACAGTTTTTGTTTCAGAATTAATTTTAAAATATATTTTGCTATATAAATCTAGACTATTTCGTATACAAGCTGCAGAGACTTTATTCTTATCACAAAAAGTTACTATCGTAAGACGAATACTTAATTTTGCTATTTGTTTCATAATTAATTTTTTTAATCATTTCATCATAATTTTTTTAATTATTATATAAATTTTGACATATTATATAAATAAGATGAAATTTTCTTGATAACGGAAATTGCTAAATATTATTTTCCCATGATTATTTGGCAAGCTTAAACATAATAAGCTAGTATTAAATTTATTCTTTGTATATAGGTTCTATTTTAATTGCTTTCACTTTTGAATACTTAAAGGATGTTAAATTGAAAACGAATTCTATAAATTATCAATTCTAATTAAAAGTAATTTTTTAGCCCTACAATCAAATTCAAAATGAACTACTTTAATGCAGCAAAACAAATTGGTCAATTGGTCAATCACGAAGCCAAGAAACATACAGGTACAAAAACATACACCGATAAAGATAAAAACGCAATTGCACAAGCAACTCAAGGAGAATCAGAACAACCATTACAAGTTCAAATATATTCTCACAATATAAGATTTGATCAAAAAAATTTAGTTGATGGAGAAAAACCATGGTCAATTAGAAGAAACGGAGTTATTGATTTAATAAAACAAGCAACTTCAAATCCAAATTTACCTTCAATTATTGGATTACAAGAAGTTTTAAAAAATCAATTAGATGATATTGTTCAAGGTTTAGGTCCAGATTGGACTTATTTTGGAGTTGGTAGAAATGATGGAAGTACAAGTGGTGAATTTTCTCCTATATTATATAATAAACAAGATTGGGAACCTATTTTCACAAAAACTTTTTGGTTAAGTGAAACTCCAAGTAAGCCAAGTAAAAGTTGGGATGCAGCAATGAATCGTATAGTATCAAATGTAATTTTGAAAAATAAAAAAGTTCCTGGTAAATCAATAAATTTTTTCAATACTCATTTCGATCATAAAGGTTCAAAAGCAAGAGAACAATCATCATTACTTATAGTTAAATTAATGAATGAAGCTCCAGTAGGTAAAAATGTCTTGACTGGTGATTTAAATAGTGATCCAAATGCTGAAGGTTATAAGACATTATCAAATTATTTAAAAGAATCAGGAACTCAAGCGCAAAATATTCAAGGTGAAAGAAGAACATGTACTGGTTTTACTGGTGATGGTGAATCAATTATAGATTTTATTTGGACTAGTTCAAATGTTCCTATTTTATTTCATACTACTATCGATCAAACGTGTGATGGGTGTTTATGTAGTGATCATCGTCCTGTTGTTGCAGTTGTTGAAATATAGTTTATAAGTAAAAGTTAGTTGATTCATATAGTAGATATTATTTATTGACAAGGTCTCATCTCTAATAATTGAGGATTAATGTTCCAAAACCATTTATTTACAAAAATTTGCAGCTAAGTTGTTTGTAATTTGCAAAATTTGGCTTCTTGCTCGTAAAAATTATTCTAAAATATCTATTGCCTACAACTTACGTCAAAAATTTTCATGTAAGCTTGGAGGTCAATGATACTACTAACAAGAAACAGTTTTTAAACTATCTCAGTTTGCGGAATCAATACTCTGCATTCTCTCAAAGTAGGTTTCAAATCTCTCGACACGCTCACAAGGCTCCTGCAGAAAAACTAATAAGCTTTAGCTCAAACTCGTTCTATTACCAAACTAAACTCAATTTAATATAAGATTAAATCAGGAAAGGCTTATCAGTGTCGATAACAAATTAATGTTTTGATAACTTCTAGTAAATCTTGTCTGAAATGGTTTGACCTTTTGGTAAAGACACGATTTTTTTTTAAATATTGTGGTACAGAAGTTTAGGTTAGTGAGAATAATACGAGCACAACCGAAGCTCGTGGCAGCATTTTTTTTGTAAAGATTTGACACAATAAATTTAATAGGACTAAGAATACGAATCAATTTACTGTAATTCCATAAAAATGATCGTTCTCATGGATTTAAAAAGCTACACTGCACGTTTGAGAAATAAGAAGTTAAAAGATATATTTGATGGAAACAATTAAAGAAATTGCACTAGTGATCTATGATTTAATTACTTTGAAAACACAAGTCAAAACAGTCTAACAGTTTTAATTTACATCACAAATAACCTGTGCAGAATTTGGCTTTTTGGAAGATTCACCAAGATTATTAACTATTTATAAAGATTATGCACTATTTTTTTCCTCCAAATTTGGATATTAGTTACGAAAAATCATACAACAGTTTAAATGTCTATTTTACCTTCTATTAGCCTTAATCCTTTACTTGTTTATTACTCAGGCTAATATAATTGATAAACAAAAAAGGGTTTGTACAAGAGAACCCTCACATAAGTCATTTAAAATAATCTTTTCAATTGCGCTTTTTTGTGGAGTGTTTTTGATTTTTGATAGTGAAACTTTCTATAAAAAGAGTTTTAATCAACAGATTAGTGAATGTTTACATTTTGACATTACATCTATTTCAATTACTTAATTACTTTTTATTCTTTTTGCCTTTTAACTTATAACAATATACTCGAAACTTAAAACCCCCCTAATTTTTGATTGAATAAACAAAACTTTCTCGTAAATTTAGACTAAAATTAGAATTGGCTTATTATTGCAAATTTTTTAGTCTTATCGTATTTCAATCATTAATAAGTCTTTTTACAAACACCATATTGTTATATAATACTTGCAAATTAACTTAAGAAAGTATCTAATACTTGTTTGGTTTGCTAAAATAATTTTTTTGTTGAAAAATTCAATCAAAAATGTCAGAGAAGAAAAAGTATGGTTTTCATTTTTCAATCATATTTTCCGAACTAATTCGTAAAACTTGAAATTGATTGATTCATGCATGGTAAACTTTAATGAAAAACATCAAAAAAGACTATTGAAGCGGGTGATAATATTACGCAAGATTTCTATTTTGATAGACAAACTCAATTCCGAAGTTTTTCAAAGTTATAACAAAATATGCACATGCATATTGAGTTTTGTCTCAAAATTTCAATTTCAATTGATTAGTGCTTGCTATGGAATTTCGTAAATCAATCAATATATTAATATATTTATTGCATTGATTGATCAATAGTTAGCCTTATTTGAGTTGTAAAGGTGAGGTTCTTATCAATGAAACGCAAGCTATAATGTTTCAAAATGCCTTCCCCATTCATAAACTTTATATGACAGATCCAGCTATTAATATAACATAAATATTCTTTAAATTCATGACTTTATAAAGTTGAAGTATTCTATTTTTACAATTAACATATCCACAAATCATTATTCACTCGCTTTTCAACTAAAATGAAATTACTTTCAACTACTTATTTCATATCAATTGCTTTAGCTATTCCATCATTTCCAAAATCAAACTCAGTTTTTGATAAAAGAGATTCAATTGATGATTGTACTAAACAAAATGACAATTGTAAACAAGCTATTGTATTTGCTCAAAATTATTGTGGATCAGAAACTGTTACAGCAGAATGTACCTGTAGTTTAGATGTAACTAGTGATTATTATACATTAAATCAAAAATGTTTTTCTGAATGTGGTGAAGATGTTGCATTTTTAACTCCCGAACAATTTGCAGCTTATTTTTGTATTAACGTTACTCCAAAGCCTCCAAATCAACCAAACCCACCAGCATCTTCAATTGTTGCTCCAGCTCCACCAGCTTCATCAAATGTTGCTCCAGCTCCACCAGCTTCTTCAAATGTTGCTCCAGCTCCACCAGCTTCATCAAATGTTGTTCCAGCTCCACCAGCTTCATCAAATGTTGTTCCAGCTCCACCATCCTCATCAAATGTTGCACCAGCTCCACCAGCTTCATCAAATGTTGCTCCAGCTCCACCAGCTTCTTCAAACGTAGCACCAGCTCCACCAGCTTCATCAAACGTTGCTCCAGCTCCACCAGCTTCTTCAAACGTAGCACCAGCTCCACCAGCTTCATCAAATGTTGCTCCAGCTCCACCAGCTTCAAACGTTGCAATTTCAATTGCACCAGGCGCACCATCAAGTGCTATAGTCATTTCAGTTCCGGGCTTTTCAAGTGAAGTTATTCAACCACCACCAATTTCATCAGGTTTATCAAGTGTAATTGTTCAATCACCTAAACCATCTGATGTTATAGCTCCTATTTCTTCTGCTAAACCAGCTTCAATTTCTTCAATCAGTGTTGGCCCAATTTCATCAAGTGTTCCAGTCTTACCAGCTAGTTCTTCAGGTTTTGCATGGTCAAACTCAACTGGTCCAAGCACAGGATCAGGTAGTGGATCAGGTAGTGGATCAGGTAGTGGATCAGGAAGTGGATCAGGAAGTGGATCAGGTAGTGGATCAGGTAGTGGATCAGGCAGTGGTTCAGGAAGTGGATCAGGAAGTGGATCAGGTTCAAGTCCAAAAGAAGTAACACTCACAATCACATCATGTAGTGAAGGTCGTTGTTCAGCTGCTGCAACTCTTACAACAGGATTAACTACAATTACTGAAGCCGAAACTACTTATACAACTTATTGCCCATTATCAACTGATAAAGAAACCATCGAGGCTGCATCAAAAACTGTCGTTACAATTACGTCATGTTCTGAAGGTCATTGTACTCCAATTTCAACTCTTACTACTGGTTTAACAACAATCTCAAATGATTTTACAACATATACAACTTATTGTCCATTATCAAGTGAATATGAAATAACCTATATTACTAGTGTTTCAGAAGGTTCAACATACGTTCATACTTCAGGTTATAAATATATTTCAGAAGCAGAAACAATCTACACTACTTATTGCCCATTAAGTGTTCCAAATACTATTATTGAATCTACCGAAGGAGGTATTGTTCATACATACACTACTGGTTACAGCATTGTTACTGAAGGAGCAAAAACATATACAACGTATTGTCCTACTGAAGTCCCAACTACAGTTATTAAATCAACAGCTGCAGGCGGTGAAGCTCATACTTTTACAACTGGTTGGTCTGTTGTTACTAAATCTGCTACTGGATATACTTCATATGTTTCTTGGACACCAGCACCAACAGTTGCTGCTCCATCAATATCAGAATCAACCATAGTTGGATCCCATGCGTCTGGTGCTGTTACAGTTCAAGAAGGTTCTGGATCTACTTTTGTTGTTTCAATACTTGCTGGATTATTTGCTATATTTGGTGCTTTTATTTAATGCTATTGAACTTTTAAAAAAAATCTTCTTTTCTCGAGATTGTTTGTTACGAAGGTTTCAATTTTTTTACAATGTTTTCATTTCGGTTTATTTCATCAATTACCTGTTACTTGTTCTCAATTATCTCGATTTAATTTAAATTCGTTTATCTTTTTCATAAATCTCAATTTATAGTTTGACTAGTTCGTATAGCTTTATTCGATCTACATTCTTCTTAATTTTATACTGACTTTAATATGTCATTTTCTGGAGCTCTCCATCGATACTTTATTCTCAGTAATCCTTGTCCCGTACCTAAATGTACGAAACTAAAAATTGTCTACATTGTTTACTATCAAATACAACTAAAACTACTCCCTAAATCTCAATATCAAAAAACAAAAAATATTAACATTAATATTAATAATAATTTTTTTTTTAATAACTACAGGACACCTAATATTAACCGAATACTCATTTTTTCAAAATTAGAATTACTATTTTATATTATATTCAGTGAGTCACTTGAATCAAATTAATTTTACTCAAAAATTTATTCTATTGGATATTGAAATCAATTTCAATACTACAAAATTTCACGCGACACAGGAATATAAAAGCCTCTTAATCAATTAAACATTTTTTTCGTAATTTCTAAATTAAGTTTAATTCTGAAACTAAATTAAAATTTAACGTGTTTTTTAAATTTATACTTAATACAATCTGCATTAACAAATTGATTTTATGTCAACAATAAGGACTTTAATTTTATTATTCACAAAATCATAGAGGCCTAGATCATCCACCTAGATCGTTGAAAGATTCACGTCAATCAATTCTCATAATTACGAATTATTACAAATTTGGAAATTCATTATATATATCAAGTAATTCGTATCTAATAATTCTCAAGTTTGATAGAATGAAAACATTTTTAATAAGAAATTGAACCAAATAGCAAACTTGGTTCATGCATAATTAAATGTAAGTTGTACGAATTCATAACAAACTGACAGATAATTGCAAACTAGTCTTCTGATCAAAACAAAAGATCTAAAAACTCTAAACACTAAAGATCATATCAATAAATTGGCTCTAAATTCTAGATTTCAGATCTAACGATGAATTTGAATTCAATTTTCTTGGTAATTAAGGGGGACATTATACAATAGTATCCAAATTAGGTTAAATTATTAAAATTTAGGCTAAATTTTTAAACTTTCAAAGGGGGGAGAGTACAAAAAGTGGAAAATTAAAAAAAATAGAATAAAATTAAAAATCTTAACTTAAAAAAAAAAAAATTAGTAAGTATAATAAAATATTTCACGATTTTACGATTTTACGAACTTCACATAATAAAAAATGAAAAATATAATATGTCATTTTGAAACACAAAATTAAACATTATAATAATAGATCTACAATACATGAATTGTAAAACACCATATCTTTTTGTACATATACAGATGGACAATAATTGATATTGGCGTTAGACGCCTACAAATTCATTTACGAATGGGCTTTGTTATTCTGCTTTTGATCATAATATGAATTTGGAAATAATATATATATCTCAATATCCTTTCAATTTCTTTTCAAGTTTAGTTTTTACAATATCCAGTCACTCCTTTAAATAAACTCAAACCAACTATTTTATTCACTCGTTTAATATAATAAAATAAATTACAAAAATGAAATCATTATCGATTACATTATTCACTTCAGTAGCATTAGCTATTGGATCATTTGATTTTTCAAATTCTTCAAGTGTTGCAGTATTACCTTCATCAAAATTTGTATGGAGTAATTCTTCAGCTTCATCATCAACTCCTGCTAATTCTATAATAAATGGTGAATCTATAGCTACTGGTGAAGCTTCATTAACTAATGGTGGTGGTAAATCTGATAGTGGTCCTATTATTACAACTCCAGGTAGTGGACCAATTACTACTGGACCTGTTACTACTACTTATCCTATTGCTATTACTTCATCTATTCCTTCAGGTTCAAATGAAGGCTCAGGTTCAAACGGTTCAGGTTCAAATGGCTCAGGATCAAATGGTAATGGATCAAATGGAAATGGATCAAATGGTGGTAAAGGCTCAACTGGTGAAGGGTCAGGTTCAAATGGTGAAGGATCAAATGGTGAAGGATCAGGTTCAAACGGTAATGGATCAAATGGCGAAGGATCAGGTTCAGGTTCAAATGAATTATCAACCGAAACAGCTATCGAAAAAACAACAGTAACAATCTCATCATGTAAAGGAGGTGTTTGTACAGCTGCTTCAACTTTTGTCACTGGAGTAACAACAATTACTGAAATCGATACTACTTATACAACTTATTGTCCATTAACTGCTGCTGGAGAAAGTACTATTGAAGAAATAGGTACTACAATTGTAACTATAACTTCATGTCATGAAGGTAAATGTTCACCAGTTTCATCTTACCCAACTGGTATTAAAACAATCACCGAAGTTGATACTACTTATACAACTTATTGTCCATTAACTACTGAACATAATGCTGAAGCCGTTGGAACTACAATTATTACCATAACATCATGTCATGAAGGTCATTGTACTCCAGTTTCTTCATATGCTACTGGATTAACCACAATAACAGAAGGAGAAACTATTTATACCACATATTGTCCATTAACTTCAGAAGAAGCTATTGCTCAAACTGTTTTAGTTACATCAACTTACAATGCAGGTAATTATGAACAAGTCACTTATACTACTGGATTAACTGTTATTGAATCAGAAGGAACTTCTTATACTACTTATTGTCCATTAACTCAAACTACTAACGTAGTTGCTCAAGCTGCTGCATCAGGTTCTCCAGTTATTGTTGCTGCTGAATCTAGTGGTGCTATTGCCGCTCAAGTTTCAACTTATGCTGGTGATGCTTCATATAATAATGTTGGATTAGTTTCAATTTTTGCTGGTGTTTTCACAATAATAAGTTTCTTTTTTTAAACTAAGTAAAAGTAGAAAAACTCAGTCATTTAAATTTCAAGATATTTATTCATCATTTTTTAATTCTGTATTAAACTTATTTCGGTCACTTTTTCAAGTGATTTTAACAAATTTTGTTTCTATATTTACATAGATTTTATAGTTTCGAGTGGTCATTTTAATAGACATGGCATTTTGTATTTTTTGGGATTTGAATTTAGTTCTAGACTTTTTAAATAGATCCTCTCTAACTTAAATTTTCTTTTAAATTTTTCTATTAATATAAATTACTTACAAGAAGATAAACTCTAAATTTGTAAATAAAAGGTAAAGTATGTGACATAATTACTGCATATAAATAGTGTTGAAATTTTCGTGTACTTATACAAAAAATTCTGGAAATAGCAGAACAAAGTAAATCTATATAAGAAGATACTTGAGAATATACCTGTATGACTTAAGTATTTTGTTCCTAATGATTATCCACCAAAAAAGACAGTAAATAACAGTCCCAGTTTTCATCGAGCAATTTCTGTTCGCACTAATTTGAGCCCTTTAATTAGATCTCAAATTTTGAAACATAACTTTTAAAGATCACGCGATTTTAAAAGACAACGGAAATAGATTTAATTGAATTTCACTGAGACGCATAAGTACTCAATGATGCATTTAGAATTACCGATAAACTTTTGAGGAATTTAAATATAGATTAAAGTTGGTTATATGTCTCGGAAAAACTTTTAACAATTGAATTTCTTTTTGCATTAGTGAACTATTTATATGCATATACACAAAACAAAATTATAAGAAAAAACTTTAAAATCTGTATGAAGACACAAAAAAAAATTGATAACTAAATTGATTTGCTATATTAGTATACATATACGACCTGAAATTAGTTATGAAAAGCGTCTTACGACGGCACTGGTAGGTGATGATGTTCATCAAGCGTTCAAGCGCTCACAGGAATTTTTTTAACTTTTTCATATTATTTTAGTGGCTGTGATTCCAAATTAGCTTCCTTTTCGAATGCAAAATGCAATTGATATGCGTCCTTTTGAAATGTGTCTGGAATTAATTTTGCCACCTCTATTCTATGACAATAATTAAGTCTAGACAAAACTACTTTCCTAACAAGTCATGAGTTTTTTAATGACCAACTAATATCTATTGAACTGCAAAAAAATAAAAATTAAACTGATTACCCCTTAACGAAATTAATATGATAATTGTATCAAAATCTAAAATTGCTTTTTCTTTTTTTCAATACATCACTTCAATTAACAACACGACACAATATCGAAAAATATCTTAACATTTGCATGATGAGAAATAAGTTTATTTTATATCCAACAACTTGTCAGTGAAATAAATTTTGAATCATAAAATTGTCTTTTGAGTAAATGTACTAGTTCTCTGTAATACTTCGCCAAAATCTTGAATAATTCTCTCGGGACTCGTGAAACAAGAAACGTATCAATAACGTACTACTTCACCATCAATTTTTTTTCAATGACGTATAATTGAATACATTACATAACTAATAAAGTATATAGGAAAAAAGAAATTTTGCGGAAAAGTGAATCAGTGTTAAGTCCATTTAATTATGGTCAAACAATTAGATATCCATAGATTTGTGATACCTATAATTGCTTCAAATCAAATCGATAATTTGAAGCTAACATTTAAGAGTTTCTTGATTTTCTCAAGTATTTTGACATTCTAAAAGTATGATAATTATTTATTTGTTATAAATTTCTTTTTTTGTATTAGAAATTATTTTTATAAATTTTTGAGACACAAATAAATTGGTACAATTTACACTACCTTTAATAATAATAATAATAATATTTAAAGAATTTAGTTAAACTTTTAGTACTTTTAAATTTAGTTAATAAATCTAAAAAGTTTAGAGCTATTGTCTAATGTTTAACTTAAGTTTATTAAAAGTCTTCCTAATCTCTTGTTCAATTTATCTGAAAATTTTTTTAGTTTTAATTATAATCTTTTGCTGGCGGAATGCTTTTTTAAATTATTATTTTTTGTTTGTGCCGCATAGACCCAAATAATTATTATTAAATATTTTATGAACTAATTATGAGAAAGCTTCGGTAATTGACGATTAAAGATTTTAATATATAGCTTCGAATTATGCATATATTCTTTTGTATATACTTGTATTTAGGTAAGTTACATGAGCTTATTATTATGTAGAATACAATACAAAACTCATAATACAAAATATTTCTCTTTTTAAACAATTATTAATATTAATTATTATTAAGTATTGATACATACATAATATAAAAAATTAATATTACTATAAAATTTTAAACGTCTTTTTTTATTTAAAAAAAAGTTATACAAAAAGAACAAAATAATTTATTTCAACATCAAGTTTTAGTTATTTTGAAGATAATCAATTAATATATTAAATAGAACAGTCAAATATATCTTAAAGAACTATTCAATCAATATTAGCATTACAGACAATAAATAGTATAATTATCAATAACAGACCGCCAACTTATAAATTTTCACTTGTAAATAAGACCCCACGGAAAAATATAATAATAATTAATACATTTCTAAATTTTTCAAAAAATTCAAATAAGAACTTCGTCAAAGAAATCATTCAATATCGTCAAAACTAGAGTCAATAAATCAAAGATCATTATAAACACTAATTTTCAAACAAAATTCACTACATTATGTCACAACAAGAGTCAACTTCAAAGCCACTAAATGAAATGAATATAAATGAACTAACTAATAAACAACAACAACAACAACAAAATATATATGCGTCAACCTCACCTTCACTAGATAATAACAACAACTACAACAATAACTATAATCAGAATGGAATAACACAACAACAATATAACAGTACGAACACGTCATTAAATAATAATAATATACCTACTCAACAACAGTATTCTCATAACAATTCAACTACTTCATTAACCAAAAAAATATCAAGACATGCACACAAAGACACAACCACAAAGGGAAAATACAATTTAAATGATTTTCAAATATTAAGAACTTTAGGAACAGGATCATTTGGAAGAGTTCATCTAACTAGATCAATTCATAATGGACGTTTTTATGCCATGAAAGTTTTAAAAAAGGAAAGAGTAGTAAATATGAAACAAGTAGAACATACAAATGATGAACGTCGTATGTTGAAATTAGCACAACATCCATTTATAATACGAATGTGGGGTACATTTCAAGATTGTCATAATTTATTTATGATTATGGATTATATAGAAGGTGGTGAATTATTTTCATTACTTAGAAAATCTCAAAGATTTCCAACTCCAGTAGCTAAATTTTATGCAGCAGAAGCATTTTTAGCTATTGAATATTTACATAATTTAGATATTATATATAGAGATTTAAAACCTGAAAATATCTTGTTGGATAAAAATGGTCATATTAAATTAACTGATTTTGGATTTGCTAAAGAAGTAAGTGATGTTACTTTTACATTGTGTGGTACACCTGATTATATAGCTCCTGAAGTTGTTGCAACAAAACCATATAATAAATCAGTTGATTGGTGGTCATTTGGTATATTAATATTTGAAATGTTAACTGGTTATACCCCATTTTATGATCCAACACCAATGAAAACTTATGAAAACATTTTAAATGGTACAATAACATATCCTGATTATTTACCACCAGATATTTTGGATTTATTACAAAAATTAATAGTAAAAGATTTAACTCAAAGATTAGGAAATTTACAAGGTGGTTCAAATGATGTTAAAAATCATCAATGGTTTAAAGAAGTTATATGGGAAAGATTATTAAGTAGGGATATTGAAACTCCTTATGAACCTCCAATTACTTCTGGAGTAGGAGATACTTCACAATTTGATAGATACCCTGAAGATAAAGATTTAGATTATGGTATTTCTGGAGTGGATGATCCTTATCATGAACTGTTTGAAGATTTTTAATATATATACATATAAACCTTTGTTAATTAAAAGCTCTTAATTATTAATGTATAACTAATGATATATAAATTGTATCTTTACACTCTAATCAGTCTATACACAAGCTTCTGTAGAAGTCATCCAATCACTTTTCAAAAACTCATCAACTGATAATCTAGTTGAAGGATTTATATCAAGTAATTTATAAATACACATAACTCTTAGCTCGTTTAATTCACTACCTTCTTCAATCTCTTCCAGTTGTTCTTCATTTACTGTTTCATCAACACTCGAGCTTGAATTATCATCACTTTCATTATTCTTATTTACTCTTTTTATAGGTAAACATATATTATTTATAGGTGTAAATGTTCCTTTTTTCTGTATTAACCATTCTTTTGTTTTACTATCATAATCAGCCATCATTCTTTTTTGAGCATATTCATTAAATACTTTATCTTTATATGATTTACTACTTTTTAATTCAGTTGTCTCCCATAAATATCCAGTACTATAACCATAAGTATCACTACCACCAATTAATTTATTCCCAGATCTATATGCTCCATTTTTAATACCTGAATAATAATGTCTTCTTAAATTTAACAAAACTAATGCTATTATTCCTAAAGCCCAATAATCTTTTTGTAATGATGAATAATCTGTCTTATTTTTCACACATACATATTCTTCTGGGGGTATATATGGTCCTGAACCAATTAGACCTTGATTACCATTGATAAGTTGTTCTTTATCATCATAAGCTGTCCTAAACACAAAAGATTTTCCAAAATCACTTAATTTCAACGTTATCTTAGTTTTACAATCAGCTTGAGGTTGTGGTTCATAAGTTAATAAAATATTCTCTAGTTTTAAATCACAATGTGAAACTCCATGATTATGCATATATTTTAATCCTCTTGAAATTTGCTTTAGGAAACAATCAACTTCATATAATGACATAAAATCAACAGCCTTATTGTTTATATTATAACCAGTTAATAAGTAAGAAAATAAATCACCACCTTGGCTACATTGCATAACTTGACTTAATCTTAAATTTGAATCTACGAAAGTCCCCATTAAATCAACTGTTTCTATGATATTTCGATTATTTAATGTTGATGATATTACAAATTCACTTAAAATTCTTTCTATGTATTGATTTGACTTTTCATCTTTTCTTCTTGAAAGTTCTTTTACAACATATAATGTTTTGCCTAATGAAGTTGGTAAATTTGATAACTTGGTTTTATCATTTACATCTGGATTTATAATTTTGATTAACCCATAAGCTCCCTTTCCAACAACGTTTCTAATAACTCCGTACCTTTGATACAATGATTTATTACAAGTTATAATTGAAAAATTCTTAGTTTCAACTAAATTCTCAATTTTGGTACTTAAATTTTTAATTAGTTGAATTTGATATTGACCAATAACTGATTCATAATTTTTAAAATTTTTAGGTAATTTCATAATTTTATTTTCAGAATCTAATAACAGATAAGTTTTTTGACTTTCTTTATTTGCTTCTTCAGTTAAATGATTGGAATTTGTCTTAAGACCACAATAATCCATTATTGTTGATAATTGTTGAGCTAAATCATGATGTGTTGAATCATACTTGGGTTTTATTGGATGTAAATGATCTTCTTCATATTCTTCTTCTAGATCTACTTCTGATTCACTTGTTGTTGATTCTTGGTGATTTTCATCATCTGTTGAATTTTCGTCATCGTCTGTTGTGTTGTCTTCATTTTCTATTATTGTGCTTACTCTTTTTTTGAACCGATTGGGTATATTTCCATCATCACTATGGTCAATGGTTAATGATGACGAACTTTGAGCATGTGGGTTTAGACTAGTACTTTGTAAATCTGAAGTTATATTATTAACATCATTATTTTTGGATTTATTACTCTTGAATAAATTTTTAACTTTTTCGCCACTTGTGATTGATGATCCTGATTTTACGGAGTCGTTTGATCTTGTTAGTTTTAACTCTTGTTGTATATTATTATTAGTTGGTAACTGTGGAGAAGTTGATTTCTTTTTTGAAAACAATCCCATTCTGATTGTACGATTGATCTATAAATTCTATGATAAATGTAACTTTAAAGCATATACCGTCTAATTAACTCTAATACAATGTTTTATATGATGATATGACAAGAATTGTTTGTATTGTGGTAATTTGAAGATATAATTGCCAGTTCGATTTGGTTGCCATTCGATGAAATAAATTAAAAATATAGTTAGGTGGTAATATAAAAAAATTAAGGGGTAATCATAACTAAAAAAAACAATTGATAAATTCGCTTTCAAAAAATAGCGCAACTTTATTTTCTTATTTGAAAAACTTTGACATATTTTTGAAGCAAGAACTCATCAAAAATAATTTGCTTAACTGAACAAGAGTCAAACTAGAGTAAAAATAAAGAAATAATCTACAATAACGGAAACCGATTTCTATAATTCTAGTTCTTTATTCAATTATGTAAATACTTTTGACCAATTCTCAAAATTTGGATTTAATAATAAACTACGTTGAATATTTCTTAATTTACCAGTTTTAAACATTGCCGTGGAATATTCATCACCAGTTAATTTGTTATCAGCTAAGTTCAAAACTTGGATTGACATTTCAGTGTTGATATTTTTCCAAATATTAAAACTAAAGGGGAACATAAAAGCATATCTACTCCATATTTGAGAATCTTCAGTTCCTATCCTCTTGTTAATTTCTTCAATTAAGTGGGGTATTTGTCTTGATGAATCTCCTATTATTTCATTAAGGTCTAATCCTAATAGTTCTTCCTTTATTGCTTCATAATATTCTGGTAAATTATCAACTAATGATATTGCACCTAATGTTAATACTATTAATAAAGACGACCCGTTCTTTTCAATGTGAGAAAATAATTGATCAATTGATGCTTGTTTTGATTCTGGTGTATTATGAGAATATAATATTTGAGAAATTAATGTTATTATAATTGATGATTCTGAATATTTTTGTAATATGATCTTCAATTGATCTATGGATTCTTCAAATTTATTTTGGAAGAAATAACACAACCCTAAAGTTATTCTAGTTGATAATTCTATAGTTTCCGATTCTGGATCTAATTCCATTGCTGTTTGAGCTTCTTCTACTGCTTTATCATATTGTCCTAATGCAAGATATAATCTAGCCAATTGACTTTTAGTTAATGCAAATTTTTCTAATATGGTTTCACTTTCTGATTCTTCATATTTTCTTTCATATAATGAACACAATTTTTCACCAATCACCAACGCAGTTTCAAAATCTTTACATCTTTCGGTAATAACTAATCCAATACTTAATGCAGTTTCATCATCAGGATAATATTTCAAATATTGTTGCATTGCTTGATTACTTATACTAAATTCTTGTGCTGTTTCAATGTCTTTTACATCCCTACCTTGACTTCTATTTGCAACTGATAATCCATACAAAAATTGTGCTAATGCTAATTTTCCCTTTGATAGAGTAAAAGCATGAATATATTGATTTGAAGCTTTCTCATCATCTCCTATAATATCAGCAACTAACGCATTGCCCAACCAAGATTGAGCATCTTGTGGAGCAACTGATTGAGCTCTTAAAAATGTTTCTTGAGATAATGGAGTATCACCATATTTTAAATATAAAGATGCAAGATTGACCCAAATTTCTGAATCTTTCACTTCCAATGTTATGGCTTTTATATAACAATGTTGTGAAATTTGTGGGCTGGTGGTGAAATATGCATTACCTAAAGCAATCCAATAATTTGCATTGTTATTTTCTATTTTTATGGCACGTTTTAAATATTGAATTGAAAGTTCACGATATTCAGGTATGTCTAGTGATTGACCGGCTTCTAATAACGACAATCCAAAATTGTAAAATGCTGTTGCTTTTAATGATTTGTTTGCTTTTGTTGATAAGTTGTTTAAAGCTGCTGCAAATGATAAAATTACAAGTAATGTCAAAGTTTCAACTTTCTTATTCTCTTTCAAATAAGTTTTTGCATTTTCCAATGATATTGAATCAGCCAATTGATACTCAAAATGTTCAAAATTTATTTCGTCAAAAATTGCAAATATGTCGTCAAATGGTACTTTATCAATATAATGTTGAATTTTCAAAAACATCTTTAGACTATCACCAAGAGCTTTCCAAACTTTTTGAGATTTCATGTTCAAAACAACAGCTTGTTTAATAAACCTCAAGGCTTTTGAAATTGCATTAATAGCTCTACCATAAAATCCAGTTTGCATAAACTTATTAGCATTATCAATGTTAGCTTCATAAATTGCACTAATAATACATTCCTCATTTGGTCTTGATTCTAAAGCTGAATATAAATAAGTTAAACCTTCATTAAACTCTTTCATTTCACAAGTTACAACTCCCAACATGTACAACACAGTCCAATCTTGTTCTTCTTTCATTGTTAGTGCATGCTGAAACACTTTTGCTGCTGCATCAAATCTACCACAATTGAAATATGCTTCACCTAATCCAACCCAACATTCATAATCTCCAGAATTGATACGTAATGCATTTTGAAACCACTCTACTGCCTTTGCATCATCTTGAATGTTTAATGCACCACAGCCCAATACTCTATACGCCCATGAAGGATCCTGTGTATCGCCTCTCATAATTAACCTTCTTGAAGTTTCATTTGTCACAACTCTATTTGCTAAAACTTTTGCAACCTCCCATTCATTCTTGGCGGTTGCTTGTTCAACTAAATATCTGGCTGCTATAATTTCATTTGAATCTAAGTCAAAAGCTTTATAAAAACATTTTTGTGCTCTTTCTGTATCAGAATAATGTTCTTGGAATAATATACCTAATAAAGTATATGATGGTGCATAAAGATCGGAATCTTTCAATGAGTCAATTAAGTATTTATAACATTCATTGATGTCACCCCCGTCGTAAAAACTTTTGGCAATTCTCCATTTAGCAACTGCTCTGACTTCACGACTATGTAAATCTCCACCTGTAATCTTAGCTACAAAATTCTGTAAACCTGTTTGACCTTCTTCAAATTCACCAAGTTTAACCAAACACCAATAATATTCTGATTCTGCTTCAAGATTATCTGGATAATCTTTAACTATATCACCTAGTAAAGTTTTAGCTTCTACTAGTTCACCTCTTTCAACATAAATTAATCCTTTACCAACTTTTGCTTTTACATTTTCTGAATTACTTTCAAGAATTTTATCATATAACTGAATAGCACGATTGTAATTTTTAGGGGCTTCGTAATAAGTATAAACAATTGCTAATGAACATAAAAAGTCTTCTTTTGTGTTTTGCAAATCTAATCCAAATGATCTTTGAATATCTGCCAATATTTTAATACCTTCCCGACATCTTTCTGAAGCTACTTGATATTCTCTTAAATGTATATAAAAATTCACTATTATTCTGTTCGCAAGTACTGAACCTTTTGCTTTGGTGTATCCTTCTAACATAACTCCCAAAACTTCATCTTGTGGTAAGTAATATTGTGAATGATCAACTTCATCAACCAATTCCTCTGGTTCGTTTCCGGATACGGTATAATTCTTTTCTCCCTTACCAGACAATCCTCTGACAATCTTTTCTTTGTCATACGGAGATATATCACTCATTACAAATGCAAATAATATCAATCCCAAACCTTCATTTTGAAATAGTTGTAAATACTCAATTATTCTAGTTTCATTTATTTCATTAACTGTTTTATCATCATTCCAATCAAAATATAAATTCCAGCAGAATAAACTTGTCGTTTTCAATAGTATCATATCATCAACTTGTTGTTTGATATTCTCAATTAATGGTTCCTTTTCCGGTATTATTTTCAATAATTCATATTTGAATTTTAAAAATTTTTCTTCATATTTTCTCCTTAACCCTTCATCGTCACAAACATTTAGGAAGTTTTCATAAAGATTCATTATATCACCATCTTCATGATACAGCCAAGCTATTGAATCTAGCTGATTTTTTTGATCCAATGTTAAGACTCTACCAAATTTTACTCTTTCTTTTGCCACTCTACCGACAACTTCTTTTTCAAGCTTAGATTGTTTAAAGTCTAAAAGCTTTTTATATGTAAAGTCTGGATTTTCAATTGATGATCCAATTAATTCACCTAATTTTGTACCTGGTAAAATTGACCTTAAATAATATTCATAAAATTTATCATTATTTTTATGTCTTTCTTTATCCACATACGACCTTAAATCTTTAAGTGCGTCGGCAATAGATATTCCTTGATCAATCAATATTTCACATAATGTAGTTAAAACCTCAAAAAATAATTCATAATCATCTTGATTTTTGACAATTTGAAAATATCCTTTCCAAGCTAGTATATTATTTGGTTCAATGTCAGTGGCCCTCTTGAAAGAAGTTATAGCTTTTGGTAAATCATTTAATAATTGATATGCTTTTCCTCTAAATACAAATGCATAATATGAAGTTGGATCTAATTCTATAACTGATTTTGCATGATTTAATGCAGCCTCTGGATCATTTTGCTCTAATGCTGTTTTGGCTAATTTCAATAGACTCTTCACACTTGACATTTATTGAGCAGCGAGGTAAAATTGAACTAAGTGAGATAAAACTGATGTCTATTTGATATATGTGGTAATTGAATGAATTTGATGTCTTTTGATTTTTACCAGAACCAATTTCTTTTGTGCAACTATTTAATGCAGAACTTCTTTCGAATACTTATTTATGCTTAATCTTGACTTATTTGTTTACTGAGCAAAGCAAGAAGAGAAAATCACTCCAACTCTAGCTGTGTTGTTTTGCAAGCAAGTTTCGAAGTGTTGCCTAGCATATCAAAAAATTAATGTGAGGTGTGTTCAATACTTCGAAGTATGCTTCATTTATATCATGAAGCTTTATTAAATTACATCCTTTGATTTACCAACACCGTGCTTAGGTAATAATCTTTAATTTGAGTGACCTATTGGAAGGAGTATAACTAGAAGAAAGAATACTCCAAAAAGAGTAGTGGCAAATAAATGTTAGATCATTTTAGCAGAAAATCATAATATTTAAATTTTAAATGTTCTTGCAACATTTTGCAACCATTCCGCAACCAATTTATACACATTAGCATACCAAAAATATGACAATTAATTCAAACCATACAACAGAGCAAAATATTCAAGATTATGTTACTGCAATGATCCATTGGCTATCTGAGTTTCCAGATTCGCCAATTGAGTCAGATTCTGAGTTTGATGTTTTCACTGATCCAACAAAGTTATACTTCTTGATTAAATGCTTATTGAGTAAAGAAGGTTTATCATATGATTGTATATTTGAACAAAAACAGGTTTTGGAAAAGAATGATGATACGATTGTTTTAACTAGATACTTAGATGAGCAGATTGAAACAATTGATGGAATTTTGAGTAAACACTTTGATAAATTTTCATATTTAACTCAATTACCAAAAGTAAATTTCCATAAACTAATTATATTTGATGATATGTATGAGGTATTTTTTATTTGTCAAATTTTACACGTTATTGGAACTTACACTTCACGATTAGCTTCGAGAGGTCAATCCTTTGTTGAATTTTTAAGCGAAGAAGATCAATATATTATGAAAAAATTTAATGTCTTGTCTGGTAATGATTCATTTAGAGTTAGAGATATTCAAAATAACAATGTTGTTGAGGCAAAATCATCAGCTACTGAATGTAGTTCATGTGACTGTGAAATGAATTACAATGCTATTAAATGGGAATCAAATATGTTACAAGAAGTAATTCATGCTATTGCTATGGAAAAAAGAACTGATAACTAGGGATGTTACTTAAATCTAGATAATGCTGAGTCTATGACATCTGTTTCTTCTGGTATACCTTGTGCTAATTTAGCTCGTCTTAATCTTGCTTCTTTTTCATTCTTTAAATTCTTCTCTATTCTTAATTTTCTTTGATCTATGACGTTTTCTCTTTTCCTTCTCAAATGTCTTCGTATTGATGAGTTTTTAGCTTTAACTTCAGGTCTAATTTCCATCTTACTATCTTTTTCTTGTTCTCCCAATGTATTAATTTCACCAGGTTTTAACCGTATTGACTTAGCACGTTTATCAACAGTACCAATAATATTTGGGTCTATTGCAATAGAATCCGAAGGTAATTTATTAAGTAATGATCTAACTTCTTGTTGTTGTCTTTGTTTAACTGTTTCATAAGGATTTATTTCTAATGCATCATAATTGGCCTCACCTGCTCCTGGTACAATTATTGAATTATAACCTTGTTGATGTCCCACACCTAAAATATCTTCAAAGGGTGCAAATTTTACTTTATCAACTTTTGAACCGGGTATTAAATGATTCATATATGGATCAGCTTGATGATTTCCTTTAAACATATCTTTCCATATAGTGACATGAGGTCCCCAACCAACTGATAATAATCCAGTATCTGATATATCTAATGATGTAGCCGGAGTTTGTGTATAATAATGATCAACTTCTTTAAACTTTCGTATATCCCATATTTTTAGTGTTTTATCAGCACCACTTACTGCCATATATTTACCTTCTCTATCAATTGCTAAATCTCGTATTGGACCCCTTGATGATTGTAATTTAACTAATGGTTCTGGTGAATTTGGAGCCCAAAGAGTAACTTGACCATTTCCATGACCTAAATGCATTATTGCATTCCATGGGTTTTGTTTCATTGCCAATGTTGGACCTAGTTTTGTCCTTATTTCACTCACTAATTCACCTGTTGATACATCATGATATTTTAAAAATCCAGTTTTACCTGCACTCACTAATAAAAAATGATATGGTAAGAAATCCAATAATGTTGCTTCTATATGTTGTTTTAGTCTATGAAGTTCTGTCCCTTCTTTGTCATATATGAATGTATATTTCTTTTGAGCTACTGCAAAATATTGATCATTATGTAAATATTTTATTGCGTTAACAGTTTCATTAAGGTGTAATTCACATGCCAAATTCCCTGTTCTCCAATCTATTGATGCCACATGACCTTTCTTACCTCCAAGTAATAAATCTCTACCATTTCTTGAAAAGTCTATTTGATATGGTCCAAATTCTGGTAATTTTAATTCAAACTTCTTGTTTGCCATGGTTGAATCTACCTCTTTCACTATTTCATCTTGTTTGAATTTAAAAGTCTTTTCCATGGGCCCATCGGCTTCCAAGAAACCTGCTTCTTCTTGAAGAAGGTAATCTGTACCTGCTTTTGATTTTATTGCATCTTTATATTGATCGTCTAGTCTTTGTAATTTCGTATTTAGTTTCTTATCTTTTGAATATTGTTGTCGTCTTGGTCCTTTATTTTTACCACCATTTTTGTTACCCTGTGGCTTGGGATTGGAGTTAGTGCTCATTTTAATTGAGTATTTGTAAGTGTTTTGATAATGGTATATTTTTAGGTTAGTTAGAGAAGATCATCTCCGTATAGTTAAATCAGTTTTAAAAAATATATTGGAAGTGGTGCTACCAAAAAATTATGCACAATTTTTAATTCTCACTGCAGCATGAACCGCACTGAAATAGACTATTTCGAATCATAGCATTTTCATTAGCTTCAACTTTCTTTAATTTAAGTCAAGAACTATTGTTAAAATATGTTGGGCAGACGCCTAAATATTACATCATTGAAATATATAGCGAAACCAAAAACAAATTTTGTCAATGGTAATCGTCAAGTTTTAAAATCAAGTATTCTCCCAACATCTTTGAAATTTATTACTGGAGTTGCTTTAGCAGGAATTGGAGGTTATTATCTTTATGATTCACGTTCCTCCATTCATGAATATGTTATATGTCCACTCATAAGAACTTTTACTACTGCCGAGCAAGGTCATAAATTAGGTATATTTTTAATGAAATATGGTATTGCACCAAAACTATTAGATGAAGGTATAAATGATCAAAGTGACGTATTAGGGGTAGATGTTTTTGGTAAAAAATTAAAAAATCCAATTGGTTTAGCTGCTGGATTGGATAAAGATGGTGATGCTATTGATTCATTGTTCAATTGTGGGTTTTCTTACGTTGAAATTGGATCAATTACTCCTGAACCACAACCTGGTAATCCAGAACCAAGATTTTTCAGGTTACCAAGAGATGATGCTGTTATCAATAGATATGGTTTTAATTCTACTGGTCATTTCAACGTACTAGCCACTTTAAAGATCAGGTTTCATAAACTATTAAGCAAATTTGAAAGAAATCATACCCCAGAAGAAAAACCTTTTTCAAATGCATTTCAACAAGGTAAATTATTAGGTATAAACTTGGGTAAAAATAAAACCGGAGATGAAGTTGAAGATTACGTAAAAGGTGTATCAAGGTTAGGTCCATATGCTGATGTTCTAGTTATAAATGTTTCATCACCAAATACTCCAGGTTTGAGAGATTTACAAAGTGAAACAAAATTAACAAATTTATTAACAACAGTCGTGAAGGAAAGAAATGTTTTAGGTAAAAACTTATTAGGTTCAAAACCTCCCATTTTAGTCAAAGTTGCACCAGATTTAACAGAACCTGAAATTGAATCAATTGCAAACTCAGCTAAACAGGCTAAAGTTGATGGTATTATCATATCTAATACAACTATCCAAAGACCTGAGAAAGACTTATTGACATCGGATAAATCATTAATTAACCAAACTGGGGGTCTTTCAGGTAAACCACTAAAACCGTTATCCTTAAAAGCATTAACATTGTTGAATAAGTACACGAAAGGATCAGGTTTGGTTCTAGTTGGTTGTGGCGGGATTTCAAATGGTAAAGATGCTTTAGAATTTGCAAAAGCTGGAGCTACATTTATTGAATTATATACTGCATTTGCTTATAAAGGTCCAGGATTAGTTGCAAAAATAAGAGACGAATTAGCTTCAGAATTAAGAAAAGAAGGTAAAACATGGCAACAAATAGTTAATGAAAATAAATAGTCTGTTTAATTAAAGTTGTAATAATTTTTTAAGCGGGGAAGCACTACCAAATAGTTTGAGTTACAAAAACTCGTGTTTATCAAGTCAGAAAATGTAAACAAAATCTTACAACCAATACTATCAAGATACAAAAGATCTTTGATACAAAACTTAAACCATTTCATATGGCACCATCTAGACCTACAACTCCAATAGGAGACAGAAGAAGAAGTGGGAGATACCTGAGAAGATCCTCGGGCATAGCTTTACCATCCCAATCACCAAGACATTTCCCCATAGATCCAGATAATTTACCAACAGATTCCACAGACATCTTGACAAAATTCACCAAGATAGCAGATTCAATGGATGATTTATGTGTCAATATGAAAGATTTAAATCATATACATAATGCAATATCAGGACAATTTAATGAATCATTTGCTAGCTTTTTATATGGATTATCATTAACTATGTGGTGTGTTTCATTACCTAAATGTCCATCAAAAAGAGCATGGCAAAGATTACAATTACGTAAAAGAAAGAAAGAAAAAATTGAAGAATTGAAATTGAAATTAGCTCAAGCTGAAAAATTAAATTTAGAGTTGAAGAATAAACTAGCTGAGGAAACTAAATCATTTACAAGACCAAGATCTCAACAAAATAATACTATTCAATTAAACAGCACCAAGAGAATAAAATTTAATAATGAAAATGAAAATCATGGAGGTATAAGAAAACAACAACAGATACCGTCAAGAATCCCACAACCTATTCAATCAAATCAAATCCCATCACAACCACTGGGTAAAAGAACTCCAAATCTAAATCAACCTCCAAGATATATGAGAGGATTATTTAATGAAAATTCAAATCTGTCACCACTGAATATACCTAGATCTGCCAAACCTAGTACAGTAAGTCAAAGACCTCGATTTAGATAATGTAAAACACATATTTGTTAAATATAGTTAATAATCATTCACTATAACTGTAACCTTTTGTAAGCATTTAATTCTGATAATAATTATGTCAATAATCTAAGCACCATGAATTAATTCCAACTTCAATTCATAAATAACTTGTTGAACAGATTTCTTTTGTTGGGAAGCAATCATCATTAAATAATCCATATTTTCCATAGAATTCATAATCCTGGTTCTTCTCTTTCTCTCATGTTCATTTCTAGGTATAGAATCTTGTCCTTGCTTAGTGGTTGGTTCCATTAAAAGTGTGAGTTGATGACTAGATATTTGAAAAATTGCACAAACATTTAATTTTTCTTTCATTTCCGAATACACCTACAATTAATTAGCAAAAGTCAATTACATTAATAACAGATATGTCAGAACCAGATGTTAAACCTCAATTATCAGAGGAGGAGAAGAGAAGAATACTTCGAGAAAGAAGACAAAATAAAATGGCAAAGGGCAATGCTACATCAAGATTAAATGATATATTGACTCAAGGGACTTCAGTAAAAGCATCATCAGTTAAATCAGTATTAGATAAACCACAACCAACAGAAACTACTCAACCAACAGCCAAATCTACAGCTATAGTATCTCACGATGATGATCCAGATATTCAAGATATTTCTGATGTTGCTACTCCTTACAAACCAATAGCAGAACAAAATCCAGATTTTGATGATATGTTTCAAAAAATTTTACAACAACAACATCATCATGGAGATGCTGGTTCGGGACATAACCCCATGGATGATTTATTCAAGATGTTTGGAGATGCTGGAAACAATACATCTAATGAAAATTTCGATTTCCCACAACTGGCAAATCCTGAACAAATTAAATATCAACAAGATTTAAACAACTACTATGCGTATCAACAAAACTTATGGAAATTTAGATTTTTAATTGTTAGAATTATAGCAACTATTGCAAATTTCGCATATCATTATATAAACATTCCATCATTTGTTTCATCAAATCATGCATATGTACGTGATCTTGAAGTGATATATCCATTAAAGGGATTCATAACTTGGTTTTTTTCAATAGAGATTTTAATTATTGCAAGTTATTATACTATATTTGAATCATTAGGATTATTTCATGCTTCAAATCAAAAAAATTTTATATTACAAGGTATAAGTATGGTATCTATGTTTGTCCCCAATTTACAAGTTTATAAACCATTAATTGCTCGTTTATTAGGATACAAAGAGTTGTTGGGTATATTTTTTGGAGATTTATCCTTGGTTATTGTGTTGTTTGGATTACTTAGTTTTCAAAATTAAGAAAATAAATATATCATTAATTTAACTATTTACAAAATTTTACAATAATTTCTTCATTTCTTTTCTTTTAGCTTCAATTATTCTATCAGCACTTGAAAATTGTTTTGTTTTCCAACTCATATAAATTAAAAGCCCAGTGCTTGCAATACAAACACCGAACCAAGTTATTAAATATTGTAAATGATTATTTGAGAATTTTATAGTTGGTTTTGCTGCAATGGGGACTCCTTGATTTATAAATTCAAATTCTTGGAAATACATGGAATCATCAGATAAATCTTGTATATATTCTTTTTTGTTTTCCTTGGTTTTGGTAGTGAAGAAGATTTTATTCCACAATGATGGTGATGTAGATTGACCTTTTTCCTCAAGTAATTTTTCAGTCTTGTAATCTAAATGATCACTTAAATCATAAATCATTTGACAATAAACAGGTAATGAACCACTCTGTTTAGCCATTGCTGGTACATCAGGTATATTAAATAATTTAGCACCAGGTTCATGATCAAATTGCAAATAAGATTTTGGTGGCATACATCTAAATAATGCTTCAATTTCAATTTCACCTTGAGGAAAAGCTAAATGTGATAGATAACCTTTATTTCTTTTTGAAGGAACAACTTTATCTTTATGAATCCAGCCTCTTTCTATTAAAATAGGTTTCCCACCATCTGATCTTATAAAAGGTGTGACAACAAGATATCCCAATACGCCATCTTTCATTCTTGGCCCCAAGAACATTTCTTGATCATAATCAAATTTTCCCCGACATTTAAATCTTCTATATTCAAATTCTCCAATTACATTAGGATCAAGATTTTTAGGTAATTCTTCAATAACAGGAGCTGCTAAATTTGATTCACATTTTGTAATTAATTCATTTTTCCAATTTAATCTATGTACTTGCCAACATCCCAACCCAAAAGTTATTATAGGCATTGCGTACATTAATCCCAATATTACTCTTCTAAAGATAGGCATTTTTTTTTGATGTGATATTGTTCTTAAATTTCCTGGGACTGATTTTATTGGTTTCCAATCTATTGTTGATGTTTTAACCGATCTTGTAATTCGTAGTAGTGTGGATGTTGGTTTACCCATCAACAACATTCTGTTGAGTTGAAACATTATAGTTGAATATTTACTGTTGTGATTATTGGTTGCAAATAAAATTAAGGATCTTTTATATTTTGATTTTTATATTTTTTCAGATTTAATATATTAGAACCCTTTTATGTTTACAATCTTATTTAAAAATGTCAAAATCAAATCCCACCCCCGACTCACTACTAACAGAAACCATAACCCAAAGAAATGAAAGGTTTAAAACCCAATTATATCAAGCCGGTGCAACAGGAATAATTCGAGGGACTTTAATTGCTCTAGTGACAGGTTATGCATTAAGTTATAAATATAATCATGGAATAAATTCCCAATATTTTAGAAATGTTTATAAAGTATGGTGGTTCGTTGGTTGGAATGTTGTTAGTGTTTCTTTTACTACTGATATTGCTAAAATGAAAATTAGTCGACAAGCTGCTTTGGAAGATGAAATTAAGAGGAATAAAATTTTGGAGAATGAATATAATGGGAAGAAACATTAAAACGGTGAAGAAGAAAGGGCTCTATTAAGTATAAAGTACTGGATACTGAATATTACGGAATTGCATAGATAAATGGATTGTTGATAAGACAGAGAATGTCAATGTATTGTCTAAATATCATCTACATGAACATTTTAAGCATAAAAAGCTTCTTCATGAAACTTTAATCCATTCTCCGAGCTCCATAATTTAACATTCTCAACTAATTTCAATGGACCAGCACCAATAACCCAAATCTTTTCACAATTTATATCTTCTTGAACAATTTTATTTCTTGGTAAATCTCTACAACATACAAGATTATGATTTTCATCTTCTACTGGTCCAGAACATTGAGTGAATCCTTCGTTAATACACCAATTATAATATCTATAATTTAATTTAGGGCGACCTTTGTAGATCTTTTTGTTTAGTTTGAGGTTAGTTGTCAAGTCTTTGAATTGATGGATCCATGATTTGATTTGATCTGTTGAGTTTGTTCCGTATGTTGGGTTAAATGGTTCGTTCATTGATGATTTTCTCGAATGATGGGGTTGATTTGGTAGTTCATTTTGATCTTCATCATCTCCGTCTTCTATTGCGTTAATATCTATTTCGTTTTGATCATTAGTTGTAGATTCATGATCTAATGAATTTATATCATCATCTAATATATCATCTAGTTCATTATATGTTTGTCTTGAACAAAAAGTCTCATTATTCTGAGTACAATCTGAATTATCATCATTTTCGTCATCTGAATTTACACCTATATCCACATTTTCAATTTGATTTTCTTTGTTTAATGATGTGATTTGATCATTCGATTGGTTGAGTAGTGGTGTAGTTTCATTTTCCAAATCATAATGTAATGATGGTAATGATGATTTTTTTGGTATTGAAGTATATAAATTTGAAATCGGTTTTCTTTGTAGTTTATCTTGTTGGAATGTTTCATTACCAGTTATGAAAATTTCAAAATCATCACCATGAATATATCCATCAAAATATTTTAATATTAGTACATCTCTAAAATCTTTAATAACCCAAACTACTTTTGTAGGTACTCCATGATAATTCATGACTCTTAATATGGGTAATGCAAATGATATAGCAGATCCCCCCACAACAATCAATACTCTTTTAGCTTCAACGTGTAATTTAGATAATGAAAATTTCTTATTGTTTGAATTCTTAGGTTGTTTGTAGTTTATGAATAATAAATGAGGATCAAAACTCCCCGTGATTAAGTATCTATGATTATTATAAATTTGAAAATTACTCTTTCTAATAATTAATTTTTGATCTCTATCTTGTGGTAATGAAACTAATGTATATGGATGATAATTTGGTATTAATTGTTTCCAAATCCTAACAAAAATACTTGAACTATAGTTTGTAATTCTTATATGAGCACCAGGGGCAATTGCCGGTTTAGCAATTAAGCTGTTGGGAAATTCAATTAATGATAAGTTGGGAGATACATCAATAACTTTAACTTCTGATTTAGTAGAAACTCTTGTTAAGTGTAATCTATATAATATTTGAGCAAATAAAATTGAACAATTAGCTATTGTATAAAATGTATATGGATCTGGTCTAATATGAATTTGTAATGTCCCAACTATAATCCAAGTACAAGAATAATGTAAAAAATAAAACACTCTGTAGAATTTTGCTCTAAAATTTGATAATGAAGTGATAATAATTATTAAAAATCCTAATAATGCAATCCAACCAAATACATTTTCCATTTTCCACATTTTAAACCAAGTATCAGTAAAATTAAAATAAAATAAATATATTATTGTATGAATCACTGCTTGTATAATAATTAATCTACTTAACCATTTATGTATTGGAATTAAAGTTAAATATAAAGTATTAGGTAATGGAGAAGGTTTTAAAGTTAAAAATAAAACAGTTGGTAAACAATTTGCACAAACTCTTCCCAATCTTTTAGCTAAAAATATTAAATCTCCATGATAAATATCAACTAATGATAAAGTACTTAAGAAGAATATCCAAAAAGTTAATTGAATGATAGTTGAATAATGTAATAATATTTTGAAAGCTATAGCTTTTATGGTGATTGCTAAATTTGTCACTATTTTTTCCTTGAGTGATGCATTTGAACAATTTGGTTGATAATCATGAATTATATAATAATTTAATTTTGAATAAAAAGTCTTTAAGTAATGAAATTTTGATCTATAATTATGAATCTTTATATAATTATATACGGGTATTGCAAGGATATATATTATTAGTAGGAAAGTTGTTATTTGTCCATATTTATATGTTGTATAATTTCGTAGGTCTGAATATTCTTTTGTTTTACCCTTGGGAAAGTGAAAATATGTTGACCACGTTGAATCATTTGTGGAGTTCATTATGATAATTCACTACGGGAATAAATTTAGTTCACCTTCGAATAGGTATGAAAATCTGATGATATTTTTATGTGATGAAACGTTGAAAAATAAAATTAAAATTGTTCAAATGTTTTTTAAGGTGATAATAAACTTTAAATGATAAATGAGCAATGAATATGTTAGCACGTTCAAAACAGAATTAATGTTGCCAATGAATAACAAGGCCCCTTTTCTTCAACTTTAAAAGTGACAAGGTTAAAATAAAATTCCACCTCCTCCAAATCTTTATTTCCATATATGATTTTGTGTAAGTTAAAGAAGTTAGTAGATTAAATAGATAAAATTTTTTTTTATTTTTCTTTGCTTCTAATTGTTTTTCTTTATATACAGTACACACGTATAAACGGATTTAATTCTTAATTGGGACAACTAAGTTTAAGAATTATTTATTTATTAATAGATAATAGATCAAATAGATAAAAAAGACACATGTCACTCATAATTGAAAAGAGAATAATGAGCTTCTTAAGGACAAAGAGTAAAATAAACTGAAACAAAATGATCAGAACTAGGCAAATACGAAGGGGCTTATGAGTAAGACTTGAACTTTTGTTGGTTCATCGAACTATTGATTACAAGTATTTTGACTTCAATTATAACTACAAATTTTGTAAATAGACCAACAGAGACGAAATACATACCACATGCAATTATTCGCTATCATTAAAATGGCACTTTCAAGTATCTTTGTTATAGAATTGTACCTTCAAATTGTCAAAATATGAAATTTTTTCTCTTAATTCGAATTGAATAAGAGTGATTAAGTTAACAATTACCAGTGAGACCAACCAATCATGTGACTTTCACTCGAGTTGAAATATGAGTAGGTAGATCTTTTAGTTTACTATGTCATGCTGTTAATACTGTCCAAACCTATGTATTTAAATGATTGCGAAAAAAGATCTAACTATTACTTAAGTCAAATGATTTTATTTATCAACTAACTTTAATCAATTTCTTTGAACGGAAATATTATCATGCTAAGCCTTGTAAGTAACTAAAGCTCAATTTTCTATTAACTCCTCGCTTGAATTGGCAGGAAGAATTGCTCTTAGAAAGATTGAATTTGCAAACAAAGTCGCAATATTTTTCGTGTCTGAAATTTCTTATTAATAATTAGACGACTTATTTTAATTATATAATATTTATAGAATAATTCCATATAAATAACTTGAATTAATGGTCCACATAAGATTTTGATTAAATTTGATACTAAAATGATTACCCCCATAATTATGTCAATAAATCAATCAATGCAAAAGTTGCGACTTATCAAGTGTCTGATTTCCTTTTATTTCGTTCGTTAAAACAACCTATTTCTTGTTTGAAATTGTTCAGTTATAACATCTAATTTTGATTTCTCATAGTTCAAATATTTTTGTGTAGTTCAATTAATAATGCTAACTTGTTCATAATTTTTATGTTTTGATCGGTGGTGCTTAGACTGTCAAAATAATAAATCATTTAAAGTTGAAAGGTTTGTCCAACATGACTTATTAAATCTTGTGACAGGTTGTTGACAAAATATGTTTGCTCTTCCGCTCCAAGTTCTGGAAACGTATAGGTATTTACTAAATATTCCAGAATTTGAAATTTTGGAGTATGGTAGTCGCTTACTTTTTGAAAACTTCAATTACTAGTTTTTGAAGTTATTGGATTAGATGCGACGGAATCAGTTGTTGATTCTTTATCTTGTAATCTAGCATTCAATCGTATTGATTGTTGGTAAGTTACAATAATTTTTACTGTGATTCACAGTACCTATTTTTTAGAGTTTGGTCGAATTGTCAAGTTAATGATCATTTGATCTACTTTGAGAATTGATACTACAAAAACAAACAGTTTAAAACGCTCATCTATCATTAATATATATTCTCTAATATCGTAAATGTTTACCCTTTTTCCTATTTTTAGAGCTATCAATCAATCCTGACCTTGATGGTTTTGAAACTCTACTTGAACTACCGTTAACACCAGACCTTGAAGGTGGATTGCTATTGTTAGAGCCAAAATTCATTGGTGTTTTAAGTACATTTCGGAAATCGTTGTTGAAATTGAATTTTTTATGGGTGCTTTTACTGTTGTTATTCATGGGTATAAATCCTGATCTGGAAGGTAATTGTTGATCTTGATAATTGTTGAAATTATTATTATATCCGTTATTGTTGTAGTTGTTGTTGTTGTTGTTGTAGCCAGCACTGTTGGTGTTTCTGTTGTAGTTTCCATTATTGTTATAGTTGTTATTATTATTATAGTTGTTTCCATTATACCTATTCATATTTGAAGTATTGTAATTGTTATTATTATTATTAGAGTAATTATCATTCCGTATCACATCATATTCAGATTTATAATCTCTTCCTAGTTTCTCAGGTCTATAATCTTCATTCATTTCGTTATTTTTCAAATTCAAAAAATATATTGGACGTATACTTCTTGGTAAATTATTCCCACTAAAAGCACTTCCTAAATTTGGAATTCTTGAAGATCTTTGATCCTTACATTCATCACCATAATGATTATCTTCTCCACAATTATAACAATATATCACTGGTAATACTGAACTTTCTTCATTTGTTGTTTGTCTCTTGGTTAAGTAAGATCTCCATATACTTGGACAATCTTCATCTCCATGTTTGAAAGAATCACAATTTCTACAATATTTTCTTTTTCTAATTTTAGATTTACAATCCAGCATATAATGACCTTTTTCTCCACACCTAAGACAAACTACTGTTGTTGGACATTGAGATTCATAATGATCATCTATTTTACCACATTTATGACATATTACAATTTTACAATTTGCTCTTTTATGACCTCGTTTGTGACAATTATCACATATTGGACCTAATGATTTAGCATCATCTGGATCCGTTACTCCAAAATATCTTCCTTCTCCTCTTAATGATATTAATTCTTCTGCATCATTGTTGACATCTTCATATGCAAATGATGTGATGGGTTCTGATTTTCGAAATGATGTATCTAGTTTTTTAATTGGTTGTTGTTCTTGTATTATCGATTCTACCAGTGCTGCTTCAACTTTATGACGTTTAAGTTTTTCACCATTGTTATCTTCTATGAAAGGCAAAAGACCTGACATTTTTTAGGATTCGGTTTGTGGTTCTTAAATTCTTTTTAATTATGTGATTTTATTATACATTTTGTTTCAAATATTTTATTAACTTTTTTTTTTATAGAATCTCTCTCTTACCAAATACGACAAGCATAACACAGAATATACAAGAAATTATAAACTATGATTAACTTCATTAAAGAGATAACACCCTTTTGAGTAATGTTCACATCAATGATTATTTAAAGTCACTCTCATTCCAAACTATCTTCTAGTTGTAAAACTAACTAACAAAACGTACATTAAAACTTATTAATTTGAACAATCACTTCTACAAAACATTTCTTACAACATGTTCACCAACTTGAGCTTCTAAAGCACCACCTTGACCGGTACCACTAACATCAATTGAAGATTTCAAGTATTCTTGATTTTTAAAATGAGCTAAAGCATAACAACCACTTGATATTGTGAAAAATATAGCAACAACTAATAAACTTGTTGCTTGTAAAACTAAACTTAAATATTGAATAGTTGCATTTAATAAATAGAATCCACATCTTGGTAAATTACCATCAAATTTACGAATAAAGTTGGTAAAAGTATCTGTTAATGGACATATTCTTAATAAGAATGGAATTTCAACAAATATAACAATTAATCCTTGAACTAAACATATAATTGAGAAAATAATGACTAAATTGAAATGAAATATATTAGCAATACCCAATGCTAAACATAAAAATATTGTTAAAATACTAATCCATTGACCATAAAGTGAAAAATTCTTTTTTTTGAAGTCGTTGGAAAGTCCTCCAAATATATTACTCATAATAGATTCCCCAAGAGCCATTTTTGCTGGTTATTCTGTTTGTATCAATTAATTGATTATGGAGTTAGGAATCCTTGATATATTATGAATTAATTTAAGTAATTGTTATAAATTACTTAATTTTAATTGTAATTTTCTTGTGTTTCGAAAAGCTCCTAGTTTTTGTTTTGTTTTATTTTGGGCTATATATAGGATTATATACAGGATTTACTAAACATAATCATAAACGAGGTTTTAGTTATTGCAATACTAATACATCATTTTTGCAACATTGACGTTGATGATAGTTGCTCAATGTGTATGACCAAATCTTACGTTTTGATAGTTACTTCTTGACTCCTTAAAATCGAGCTAAACGTAAATTTGTTATTCTATTCAATCAATACTATATTATACTTTTTTTGGGCATTAATTTTACAAATTCAGAGACAAGAATAGTATAGTGCAGATTTTATACAATATTGACTCATTTAAAGGGTTAAATGAAGTCTAATATCGTTGGTTTCCAAGGCTTGGTCTTATTACAAGACCATGTCCAAATATTAAAATCTGATACCATCGAGCTACCAAACTGGTCTTGATGATTTTGCATCATTATGTGAAAAATTGAGACTCAAATATGAAGTACACAATCAATCAAGTAACAACCTTTAAAATTAGCTACTCACTTTTATTTTCAAATCAATGGGGAGAGAGATAGTGATAGGATTAGTAGGAAAACCTTCAAGTGGTAAATCCACAACATTAAATTCATTAACAGATGCCAATGCAAAAGTAGGAGCATTTCCATTCACAACAATAGATCCAAATAAAGCAACAGGATATTTAGAAATAGAATGTGCATGTAAAAGATTTAACAAGCAAGATAAATGTAAACCGAATTATGGATATTGTAGACAAGGAAAAAGAGGAGTACCTATAATGTTATTAGATGTTGCTGGTTTAGTACCCAATGCTCATTTAGGTAGAGGTTTAGGAAATAAATTTTTAAGTGATTTAACTGAAGCTGATTGTTTGATCCACATAGTTGATGCAAGTGGATCAACTGATTCTGAAGGTAAAGCAACAAGAGGATACGATCCATTAAATGATATAGAATGGTTACAAAATGAGATTTTTCAATGGATTTTGGGAAACCTAAAAGAAAAATGGGGTTCTGTTAAAAGAAGACATATTGCAACAAAATCAACTACATTAGAAACTTTAAGACAACAATTAGGTGGGTACGTTGCAAATAAACAATTAATTGCTAATGCTTTGGATTTAATACCAAATTTACCACCATTGCAAGATTGGGATGATGAAATGTTGGAAAAAGTAGTTTGGGCATTTATGGAAATTAAATTCCCCACAGTACTATCATTGAACAAAATGGATCATCCAGATGCTGATAAAAATGTATCAAAAATAATACTAAAATATCCAAAATCTAAAGCTATATTAACATCATCAATAACTGAAGTATTTTTGAGAAAACTAGTGGCACAAAATTATATAAAATATGATCCAGGTACTGAATTTGTAGATACAAAAGAAGATTTACCAAATGATCCTGATTTACGAGATTTAGATGAGAAATTAGCAAATAGAATAGAAAACATAAGAGATCTAGTTCTATATAGATTTGGATCAACTGGAGTAGTTCAATTATTACAAGCTGCAGCTGATTTATTACAACTAATACCAGTTTATCCCGTAAGAAATATAAATAATTTTACAGGTAGTACGGGGGATCAAGTGTTCAGAGATTGTATATTGGTTAAAAGAGGAACTCCTGTTATAAATGTTGCAAGAAAAATCATGGGTGATGTTACTATCGCTCATATTGAAACTGTTGGTGGTATAAAAGTAAGTGAAGAAGATACTGTTGATAAGAATAAAAATGATATACTATCGTTCAAATTAGTACCTGGTAGTAGGAATTAAATAGACTGATAGACATGTTTTTCATAACCATTGATAAATAATGATTACAGAATTTCAGAGATTTCTTGCTACATAGTAGATTAATAAACTAATATAGTAATGATACGGAATGTTTTTGAAACTAAATCACAAAAAAGGACTCTCTAGCCGCTAAATTGTCTTTATCTCACGATAAACTTTTGAACCTATCTGCTTCAACTCTAAAAATACTTCAGGATAAAATCAAATTTTATGCAATGCAATTTTATACTTTTTAGAATCTAGTAAAGCTTAAAAGATAAACCGATCGCTACTTACCATATGGGTTTTGAAATGTCTATTAGTTTATTTGTTATCACAAAATTAGCCTGATTTAATTAAAACTTTTGATAAGATAAGAAGAGAACTGCATAAAAATAAAAATGGAATTTTTCAATTTCTATTGTTCCAAACTAACGGTCTAATTACAAATTGATTAATCATGATACTGATAACCAATACTTCATGGTCATGTTGATCTATATAAAAATTAGCAAGTTCCCTTATTGTTTCAGAATGTACCTCAAAATTCCATAATTTTTTCATTATTCATCGAATCTACAACAATGTTTGGTAAAGACAAAGAAGATAATTTCTCAATAGACAACTACGAATTCCTTCCAGGAACAGTTCACTTAGTAGATGTTACACACTCCCTTAATGTCAGAAAAAATGGAAACGACGGTGATGGGGACATTATATTACATCCACAACCAACATCAAACCCCAATGATCCATTAAATTGGTCAACACGTAAACGTACTTTTCAATTTGGTATAATTTGGTTTTGGGGGTTTATGGTAGCTGGTTCTTTAAATTTTATGACACCATTATATTCAAGTTGGATATCTAGTTATGGTATAACTTTGAATCAATTATTGATTTCGTCCGCTTTAGGGTATTTATTTTTGGGAGTTGGTGTTACTTTAGTTCAACCAACGGGGTTGAAATTAGGTAAACAATTTGTATATAATTGTTGTACTGTTATTGCTATAATATCATGTGGATTTGGGTCTAAGACTAGTAATATAAGTTACATATATGCGTACAAGGCATTGATTGGTATTGCTGCTGCACCATGTGATTCATTAGTTGAAGTTAGTTCTACTGATATTTTCTTCCAACATGAACGATCAACTGCTATCTCGTGGTTATTAATGGCTTTATATGGTGGTACTGATTTGTTTCCTGTTGCTGCTGGGTATGTTGCTGATTCATTACCTTGGACTTGGTGTTATTATATTCAAATTTTTATTTATGGTGGGTTGTTTTTGGTTCAATTGTTTTTCATGGAGGATACTACTTTCAGACGTGGTAACCAGGCTGAAGCTGAATTGGAAGAAGGCATATTAAACCAAATTAAGTCTTATGAAACTATACAAGAACAAAGAATTAACTCAAGAATTGAAACTGATGAGAAGAAACCAACAGATTCAGAAGAGATAGACGTACAATCAGTATCCAACAGTGGGGAAGACATTCCAAAAAAGACATACTTGCAAAAACGTAATTGGATCCATACAGAATATAACGATGTGAGAAGCTGGATACAAATCTTCATAAGACCATTTTATCTTATTACATTCCCAGCAGTAGTATGGAGTGGATTAATCTATGGAGGACAAATGTGTTGGCTTTCCCTTTTGATAAATTTATCATCGAGTATCTATTCCAAACCACCTTATAATTTCAGTGATGGAGTTGTTGGATTGACGAGTTTAGGTATATTTGTTGGAAACGTTGTTGGTATGTTTTATGGTGGAACTTTTGTTGATTGGTTAAGTATCAAATTAGCTACTAGAAATCATGGTATATTAGAACCAGAACATAGATTACAAGCTATGCTTGTACCAACAGTTTTAAATGCTGCTGGAATATTAGCATTCGGATTAAGTGCTCATTACGGAGCATCTTACTGGGTCAGTATAATCATTGGAATGGGATTCATGGGATTTGCAATGACTTCTTCAGGTACGATATGTGTTGTTTATGCAGTCGATAGTTATGAAAAATTAGCTAGTGAATCGATTGTATTGATGTTATTTATTAGAAATATGATTGGGATGGCTTTTACTTTTGGTATTGGACCATGGATTGATGAACAAGGAATTTTTAAAACTACTTGGGTTATGTTTGGATTATCTATATTTATCAATGGTTCTTATTTGGTTATGATTAAGTATGGAAAGGCATGTAGACGTTGGACTAGGGAGAGATATGAGAGAGTTACTCAAGGTATGGTTGCTCATTAATTATAATTTACACTATACTAAAAATGAACATATGTAGCCTTTATTGAAATTTAATATGTCTTCTTAACTGATGTTAATCATGGAAAGATCAAGAAATTAAAAGACTATATGTCCTCTTTTTTGTGTAACTACTCAAAACTTAAGGGGTACAATCTCTTAAAAGCGCGCGTGTTAACAAGTGGCACAAGAGCAATATTTCAATTTATCAGCCTCACCAGAATTTCAACTTTATATTAACCTTTATCCGCTTTCACTTCAATTTCAACATTTACCTACTACTTTTCTTTCAATTTCAACAATGAGTGAAATGCATCCACAGTCATTATTTATCCTAGGTTCAACAGGTCTAGTTGGAACACAAGTCACCAAATACGCCCTTTTATCAAAACATTTTAATAAAGTGGTTACATTAACTAGATCAGTTCCAGATTTCGCCACTCCAGAAAATTCTCCCAAATTAGATTCAATAGTCAATAAAACCACAGAAGAATGGGGTTCAGTTATTGAAAAATTACCAGAACATCCCAAAGCATATATTTCTTCATTTGGTACAACTAGAGCAAAAGCTGGTAGTGCTGAAAATTTTAAAAAAATCGATTATGGTATAAATTATGAATGTGCAAAAGCTGCTAAATCTAATGGTGCAACTACTTGTGTTTTAGTAAGTGCAATGGGAGCAGATGCTAAATCTCCATTTTTATATATGAAAACAAAAGGAGAACTTGAAGATGCTATTAAGGCTCTTGATTTCCAATATACTATTATATTAAGACCTGGTGTATTAATTGGTGATAGGAAAGATAATCATGGGTTTGGAAATTCGTTAGCTATGACTGTGGGAAGATGGACTAAAGGTACTTGGTTTTCACCTTTAACCAGAGCTATTGATGCTAGTGATGTTGGTAAGATTGCTATTGATTTTGCTGAGAGAGGGTTGAAGGGTGATTTGAGGGAGAGTGTTTTGATTGTTGGTGGTGCTGAATTAGTTGAATTAGTTGAAGATTTAAAAGTAGTTTAAATCCGGTTGACCTGGTGATGAATTTAGTTGAATGTGAGTAATTTAAATACAAGAGTGATAATAAATAATACTTAATATATTACAAGTCTTAATGTCCAGTCATTGAACTATTGGGCTGAACTTTCATACTAATAAGTTCTTGCTAAATTGAGGTAAGTACTCCTTCATTAAGTAGATCTTTTAGATAAAGAAAAATGAAAGCCGCAAATGTCGTTCGATAAAACCGAATAAGGAATAAAAAACAACACTTTAAAAAAAAACTTAACAAGATCTTTACCAGTCTTAATCAAAACAACTTAAATCGTTTGTCCATTCGTTATACTAAATGACTACTGAACCAACAGAATCAGCTACAGTAGAATCAGTAATTGACTCAATAAAATCCCAAAAGTTATCAAAAGAAAATGCTGAAAAGTTATTAATCTTAATTGAATTATTACCACAAATTTTATCAGAATTAAATAATCCAGACTACGATGAAATATTCGGGTACAGAATCAACACTAATGAAAAACCACACGTGAACGTCCCAGTAAGAAATGAAATATTACTAAAATATCTAGCAGCTGATAAATATGATTTAGAATTAGCTAAAAAGAGAATTATCAACTGTTTAAATTGGAGAAATAAATTTCAACCATTACATGCAGCATTTGAAGAAAAATTTGATTCAGAATTAAATGAGTTGGGTGTAATTACTAACTTTAACAATACTGGGGCAAATTTAAAAATCATTACTTGGAATCTTTATGGTAATCTCAAAAATCCCAAGAAAATATTTGAAAAATTCGGTGGTAACTCAATTAAAGAATTACCAGGAAGTCAGTTCTTGAGGTGGAGAATAGGATTAATGGAAAAATCACTCCAGTTGGTTGATTTCACTGATCCAAAAAATAATAAGATTGGACAAATTCATGATTATAATAATATATCAATGTTTAAAATTGATCCTGGACAAAAACAATCTACAAAGGAAATTATAGAAATATTCGGATCAAATTATCCTGAACTTTTAAGTACTAAATTTTTTATAAATGTACCGTTAATTATGGGTTGGGTTTTTACTTTTTTCAAAACTATTAGAATTATAAATGAAGAAACTTTAAAAAAATTTCAAGTTTTAAATAATGGGAATCTTACTGAATTTTTACCTTCAAATGAATTACCTAAATCTTATGGTGGAAGTAGTGGAAAATCTATATTTGATTTAGATATTAGTAATAGTATTAAATTAAATGATTATGGTGAAATAATATTGAAAAAAATTGGTGATGATGAAATTGAACATAATAATGATGATGTTGAATAGATATAAAGTAGAAATGTATTTTCCAAAGTAGATTAATAGATTATAATAATGAATAATTGTAATATATTAAAGATATATTTTTAATTAAATACATAATAGTTGCAAAATATGATATAAGTCACATCTAATTCTTGCGTCAAAACCTGTCTCGACATGGGACCTAATTTAAATTTTACGAAACAGAATAAAATTTATAAAAAGAGATTGATAATTTTTTTTTAAATGACGTAGTTTGTAAAATTTTAAAATTTTTTATTATATAATCAAATCAGATCATGTTTTAAAATGATAAGTACATCCTATTTTGACTTTTATCTTTTACTAAAATTGATCCCTTGATTGGATTCAAAATTTAACAAAACATAGCTTTTGATATTTAATTACCAAGACATCAGCCATACTTCACTAAACGGTAATTAATGGTCGGATTTATTATTAAATAATTCCTGAGAGAATAGTACTAGTTGTTATAGTTGAAAATAATGGAATGAACGGTTAAAATTGTTAAATTTCACTCTAGTAAAAAGATACATAACTATAACTAATTTTGAAGATTTCTTTTCAAAATATCTCCACTTAACAATTAAATGATTTCTTTTTAGTGAATGACAAGGACATATATTCTTTTCATAGAATTAACTTGACTTGTTTTATAACAAACTTTGATATCATTTAGTTGACATGTATCACCAATGTCTTTTCGAAATGTGGGGGACTGGTTGTTATTTTTTTTCAACTAAGTGAACTTATCTATAAAATAAATTATTATATTTTCTTGACTTCAAATTAGATTAAAATGGTTTGGCTCATAATTACACTTACTTACTTACTTACTTACTTATTCCTTAGTATTATTTAATTTAACTAGTATAACTTTGAAGAAAAAGTTAAAAATCTTCTTTTATATCATTTATCTATTCATAAGGCTAAGCTAAATCACATCGTGCTCCTTCATTAGATTTGATTTTAGTTCAATTATTACTTAACTTAACTACACCCAGAATTTCATTCTAAATATCTCTAAATTATTCTAGATTATTTATATCTCATTGAATCGGCTTTAAAAGCAATACACAAATCCATGGAAAATTATATTGATTCACAAAAGAAATTTGTTCTTCTAAAATTATTACGATAACGTAAGATTTATTAAACATAATTTTCATTTATTAACTTCTAGATAATTATGTTCTCTTTAAAATTATGTAATTTGAAAATATAATTAATTATTTTTATTTCAACTTCTTCATTCAAAATTTATTTTCTTAATTATTGAAATAGAAGTTGAAAAATATATAATATAAAATTTATCCTACATTAATTTATTATAATTCAACCAAGTTGGAATAAAATATATCCCAATCTAAAAGTGAAAGTCGGGGGGGCTTTTTTTTTTAATTCAAACAAGTTGAAGCTAAACTAACTCATAACTAAAAAACTATATTATTAGTTCCAATTGTGAATATTTTAATTTAATTTGTAAATCATTATTTATTTTTTACTTCGACTTAGGGAAGAATTAATTCAAACCAAAGCTTGGTCAAATAAATTATTATATTTATCAACACAGGGAAATATAATATTTATAAGACAAGTTCTATAATATAATAATATAATAAAGTATCAAATACCAGCTTCCTTACATTACAAAATTTTAATTTTAATCATTCATACAATATCATTATATAATTCAAATTTTACAAGCTTTTACTTGCAGAATATTATAATACAATCCAAATATCATTGTCATAAATTTATTTTACATAATTTACATACAATATTATTTACTTATTATATCATATTCCATTATCCAACCCCACAAAATTTGAATACCAAGATTCCACAAATTAATCATCATTTACTATCAGACTACTATGCATCATCCACGAAGTTTTAGTTTTGATAAGCTAAAAAATAAGGTAGTCCATAGACATTCAACAGACTCAAATTTAGAAATACATAACAGAAGCCATAGTCTAGATAACTCAACTAATTCGTCACCCAACAATAAAAATAATTCTCAATCAAATCATCATAGTTATTTCCATAAGAGTGATACACCTCCAAGAGAAAATTTATCAACATCGTCAAGAATAAGATCAACTTCATTATCTTTTCATCATGATTCTCCAAAGGAAAGATCCCGATCTAGAACAAGATCTAAATCTATTACACATCATTCACAAACTTTATCACCATCAAATATTTTTAAATCTAATAAAACAAAAGATTTAATTAAACAAGAAACTTCAAATGTATTATCTAAAAAGCTTATTCAAATGTTACAAGATTTAGGATTACAACAACCAATATCATTAAAAACAACAACTTCAGGTTCCATCTCAAAAACTTGTAAAATTTACATATCAAATTCAAATGATTGTATATATTTACCACCAGCTGCATCAACTAGTTTTACTTATGAAGATGTTGAAAATGGTGGAACTGTACCAAATAATGATATGAATTCTCCTAGGTCTTCGATATATAATCAACAAGAAAATGATGATCAATTTCCAGCAGATCTAAGTCGTAGATCTTCAACATCAACTCCGAGTACATTGAATGAAACTACCACCTCTAACTCAATATATCAAAGAATGAAATCATTTCATAGTCCCAATTACTTATGTTCTAAAATAGATTCAGACCTCCCTATACCTCATACATTTGCAGTAATAATAGAATTAACAAAGGATGTGTCAACCATAAAAGATCTTGTATTCAAATTCCAATCATCAACTCAAATTTTATGGCCAACAGGTGATCCATATAACCGTTCCCAATTAAAAGAAAAATTTCGTATTGGAACAATGGAATGGTCAACAAATTTTAATAATGCAGATTACTATATAAATGCTTCAAATTCCAGTGAATATAAATTTAAAAATATAAAACCTGATGATTTAGCTAAAAGATCAAGAGAATATAAACTAGTTGATATATCAAAAACTACAAACAACAATCCGAGAGATGAATTTTCAACTGAAGATTCTCCACCACCGTCATCAACATCCACCACCGAAGAATCATCTACACCACAATTCAATTCAGAACATAAAGCTGGTCTTTATGTATTTTTATTACCTATACTATTACCAGAACATATCCCAGCGACAATAGTTTCAATAAACGGTACATTAAGCCACACGCTACTGGTTAATTTTAACAAAATAAGTGATAAACTTAATAGGAAATTAAAAGTCAACGCTGCTTATGCTATTCCAATGGTTAGGACCCCACCCAATTTTGCAAATTCAATAGCTGATAAACCAATTTATGTAAATAGAGTATGGAATGATTCAGTTCATTATATGATTACATTTCCCAAAAAATATATTTCATTAGGTTCAGAACATGTTATTAACGTTAAATTAGTACCATTAGTTAAAGATGTTGTCCTTAAACGAATCAAATTCAACGTACTAGAAAGAATTACCTACGTTTGTAAAGATTTATCAAAAGAATATGATTATGATAGTGAAGATCCAAATTTTTTACATCCATTATCAAAGGAGAACAAAATCAGAGAAAGAGTAGTATCATTATGTGAACTCAAGACAAAACATAAACAATCATCAAATGCATTTGGTGATCCATACAAAGAAGAAGTTATAAAATGTCCCGATAACAACTTATTATTTTCATGTTATGAGCCAGAAAATGAATTTGATAATACCCCAGCCTCGAAAAAGAAAAACCATCAAAAGGATAAAACAATGATTGCTTCACCTATAGACATAAACATTGCATTGCCATTTCTTACTACAAAAACAGATAAGTATATGATGACTGGTTCATCAAGTGAAGATGAATACTCACCATTTTCATCAACAAATACTCCAACAACATCAAGAAAAGCATCCATTATAGAATCAACAACTCGAAATCCCCCAAGTTCTCCCATTATTGGATCACTAGAAACAAACTTATCAAACGTAGACGAGGTAGGGTTACATGAATCACAAAAACACCCAACATCAGCTTACTTATCAGATGATCTTTCGTCAAAACATACCCCACCAGAAAATATCAAAAACGGATATACACTAGTATCAAGAGCATTATATCCAGATTCAAATTTTAGACATATTCAAATAAATCATAGATTACAAATTTGTTTTAGAATTTCAAAACCTGATCCAAAAGATGATTTTAAAATGCATCATTATGAAGTTGTGGTTGATACTCCTTTAATCTTATTAAGTTCAAAATGTAATGACGTATCTATTCAACTTCCTCGTTATAATGAAATAGAAGTATTAAACTCAGTAACTTCAGAAGATTCAATTTCTTTCAATACTCCAAATTATAAATCAACAAATGGAGTCTCGATAAAACCATGGATTCCTAATTCAGAAGAGAATCTTTCAACATCATCTAGTACAGAACAACTTCCATCCTTCGAAGAAGCAACATCAACTCCTAACTCACCATTAACAAGATCATTATCATACCCAGAAGATCCATTAAGTAGAATCCCTTCAATACCATTGATTTTACCAAACGAACCAGCACCAGCTTATGAAGATCAAGAAGATCAATTTACTTCAGTATCTCCAACGCCTACACCTCCATCTACTTCAGCTATGAACACTACGAGAGATTCAGTTAGTTCTTTAAACATAGATGAAATAGTAACTGAAGAAATCACACAACCACCATCTGCAACTGGATTAGAAAGAAGACAATCAAGTATAAAAGAAAGTTTGTCACAATCATTTCGTCCAAATAATTCACAACCAAATAGTTTTTCAAACAATTCACCATTTCATCATCGTCACAACCATCAAAGAAACGAACCAGCAAGTTCCCCAAATTCAAGTGACGATAACAGAAGTATTCAATCAAGTTCATCTTCATCATTAATACTAAACCAAAATGGAACAGTTGGTGTAACTCCTCCTTCTTCAACTATACCTGACTCAACTAGTTCATTAAGTTCAATAAGTGATGAAGTTGAAACTGAAGAAGCTGCAATAAATGAAGTTAATCCATTAGAATTCAGCAATGATTATAATGATTATGATAATGAAGAGGCTATATTGGATGATGATGATGATGAAGAGGAAGATAGTAATATCCCCTCAAATGGACTAACTGCAAAAGTTATTAATGAATCATCTGATGAGAATCTTATAATAAATAATTATCAACCTGAATTTTCTCAGTCAGCAAATCAAATTACAAATGATCAATCAAACATTTCGATAGACAATCAACAAAATGAGAAAGCTCTAGAAGGTGAAGAAGATTTTGAGGATGAAGACGATGAGGGAGAAGAAAAGGAAGACGAAGATGACGAAGAAGAAGAAAATGAAGACTTAATAACTCAAGAAATCAAATTTGCTCAAAGACTTCCCCTTCTAAAAAACATTTCTAGTGATTCAATAAGAACAACCTCAACAAATTACAATAATCCAACTCGTTATCAAAACAAATCATCAGCATCACTAGCGAATTACGCAAGACAATCTACTGATAATTTATCATTAATGACTGTATCCACAAACTTAACAAATTTGAAACCTCAAGATATTCATCATTTAAATACTTAGTTATAGACTTTTTTTTAATGATTTACGTTTTATAGTTTTAATGAATTTACGATTCACTTCCTACTTTGAAACTACATTATTTAATCTCTACGACGTTTCTGAAATTTTGATACAAAATTCTTATATGTTATTTAAAATATACAACAGAAAAATTTGAAACTTTTGAAAACAAGTTTTTAACAAAAATGACCGAAATTAACACAACTAATTGATGAAATATCAACCTAAAAAGAATGAAATGAAAAAAAAAAAAAATCACTCAGTGGGTAAACTAAATGAACCCAACGAATATTGTAATTATTGAAATCACTAAACTGAGATGGAATCCAGATGATTTTGAACCAGAATTATTGAATTCGGATACAGTTGATTGTTGTGGGGAGGCGCTAGCTGATGCTGAAGTTGATGCTGAACCAGCAACTGAATTTTGTGAGCCTGAACTTGAGATCAATGATGATTCAGCTGGTCTACCTTTATCTGCTACTGTTTGTTGACCACTTGTTTGACTTGCTTCTTGTTGCTGTTGTCCTTGTTGTTGACTTTCACTTTGTAAAGAACCAGCACTTTGAGCAGATTGATTTTGAGCTGCAACAGATTGAGTTTGATGAGATCGAGTAGCAGTGGTAGTGATTGTAATATAAGCTGTAGCAGTTTCCAAAACAACTGATTCTATACTTTGAGCTTGAGATGCTTCAACACTAGCTTGAGAAGCTTGAGCTACGGCTGATTGAGCATTAGCTAAAATTTCAGTTGATTGTTGTATATTGGCTGCACTTAATTGTACTGATGCAGCTGATTGTTGTTTTGAGGCTGCAGATTTTTGTACTGCTGATTCATGTTGGCTAACTATTGATTCTAAAGTTTGTTTAGCACCTTCTTCTACTGATGATAATGATTTAATTTCACTTTCACAACTTGCAATAATTTCTGTTTTGGTTACTATCTGAGCCAATGATTTGACTGATTCTAATGATGATATAGCTGATTCACATGATACAATGACTGTAACTACGCTTTGTTGGTGTTCAATTAATGTTGATTGGACAGCAGCTGCACTAGTTTGAATTTGATGAGCTTCACTCTGAACTGAACTTGCTGATGATACTTCACAATATACACTTACTTCAGTGATAGTTTGAGTGGTTGTAAAAACTGATTCATTTCCTTCAGCGTCTGTTGATGTTCCAGTTGATGTGATTATTGTTGATTCTGGATACGTAGTTTCTGAAGCAGTCGTTGTGTTGGTAAATAATTGAGATGAAGCAGTTAAACCAGTTTCTGAAGCTAATACACTGCTCAAAATAATAGTTGAACTTAATTCAGTACTTACATTTGCAATTGATGATGAGCTTGTATCACTAGTTGTTGGTTCTGTAACATTAATATTACCAGCAGACACTTCAACCAAAATACATTCATCACTATTGATCACACGTACATCATACCCAGTTTCAGCAGGACAAACATAAAATTGAACTTCTTCTTGACGTTTCTTTAATTTAGCAAATGGAATTTCAAAAGTTAATTTATTATTTTCAATACCCCAACCTCTAGTAGAATTCTCTATATCCCCAACAATTAATTCACCTAATGATCCAACTTGAATGTAACCAGAATTAATTACATGTAATAAGCCATCTTCAATTGCAAATTCGGCCAACGAACCATCAAATAATTTTATATGAGTACCATTTGTTTCAAATCTTGTAATTTCATTGTTAAATAATACAGATAAAGTAAATGATTCACCAGGATTTACTGGTTCAGTTGGCAATGAGCTTTCAGTTTCAGAGCTTACACTTTCAGTAGTACTAGATGATGAAATAGCTGTTTCTCGGACAATGTTTGATGTTGATGGGCTGGTCTCCTCTACAGTATTTGATGTCGTTGATGAATTTGTCTCCTCAACAATATCTGATGAGCTTTCAAAGCTTGATGGCAGACCCGAGCTTGATTGAAGTGTGGTACTTACACCAGTAGTTGGAACAGCAGTTGCAGCAACATCTAATAATGAACTAACACTGGCTGGTGGCATCCAATAAGGTTCCCAAACTCCAGCACTTGAACAAATCGAAGTAGCTAATGATCTAGCATCTAAAACATCACTACCAAAACAATTTTCTGCTATACATGATCCAACCAATCCTTGGAATGATGGCATTATACATAAACAACCAGTATCCCAATATGGACATGGTGTTATACCTGTGTTTTGAAACATACATGGTTTAGCACATTCTGGTAATTGATCATAAATTCTATCAGCAAACCCATTGATTGAGGCTGTTCTTGCAACGCTTGGATAAGTGGCGTATGGATTATCTGCTGTGGTTGTAGTATCTGGTGCTGTAGTTATTAATGAGCTTGAAATATCTGTAGATGGAGTAGAAGATGAGGTTCCAACGTTTTCTAATGAAGTTGAGCTTATATTTTCACTGATATTTGATGAGTTAGTCTGTTCAACGTTTTCTGATGAACCAGTCTCTTCAATAATTTCAGATGAACTTAAACTTGATGAAATGTCACTTGGTGATTCTGTAGTACTAACATCTGTAGTTGGGATAGCTGTAGCAGCAACATCTAATAATGAACTGACACTAGCTGGTGGCATCCAATAAGGTTCCCAAACACCAGCACTTGAACAAATCGAAGTAGCTAATGATCTAGCATCTAATACATCACTACCAAAACAGTTTTCTGCAATACATGAACCAACCAATCCTTGGAATGATGGCATTATGCATAAACAACCAGTATCCCAATATGGACATGGTGTTATTCCTGTGTTTTGAAACATACATGGTTTAGCACATTCTGGTAATTGATCATATATTCTATCAGCGAAACCATTGATTGAGGTTGTTCTTGCTACACTAGGATAAGTGGCGTATGGGTTATCTTCAGTTGTTGTTGGAGCTGTGGTAATTAATGAGCTTGGATCATCTGTGGATGTAGATGTTGATGAAGTTTCGCCAACGTTTTCTAATGAGGTAGAACTTGTTTCTTCACTAATATCTGATGCGTTAGTCTCTTCAGTACCTTCAGATGAACTTGTTGTAGTTTCTTCAACAATTTGGGATGAGCCTGAGCTAGATGTAGATTCTTCAACTATCTCTGATGTGCTGGTCTCTTCAGCGTTTTCTGACGAGCCAGTCTCTTCAATAATTTCAGATGAGCTTAAACTGGATGAAATGTCACTTGGTGATTCTGTAGTACTAATATCTGTAGTTGGGATAGCAGTAGCAGCAATTTCTAATAATGAACTGACACTAGCTGGTGGCATCCAATAAGGTTCCCAAACACCTGCACTTGAACAAATTGACGTAGCTAATGACCTAGCATCTAAAACTTCAGAGCCATAACAATTCTCAGCAATACATGATCCAACCAATCCTTGGAACGATGGCATGATACACAAACATCCTGTGTCCCAATATGGACAGGGAGTTATTCCTGTGTTTTGAAACATACATGGTTTAGCACATTCTGGTAATTGATCATAAATTCTGTCAGCGAAACCATTGATTGATGCTGTTCTTGCTACACTAGGGTAAGTAGCATATGGGTTATCTGCTGTTGTTGTTTCTGGTGCTGTTGTGATTAATGAAGAGTCGCTTGTTGATGTAGTTGTAGTGACAGGTGTAATATCGGTGGTATTATTATCTTCAGTTGAGTTTTCCTCTGAAGTTGCTTCTTGAGTTGAAGTATTTGTAGATGAAGTTTCTTCACTTGTAGTTTCTTGACTAGTAGTTTCTTCACTTGTAGTTTCTAGACTTGTGGTATATTGACTGTAAGTTTCCTGACTAGTGTTGGAAGTTTCTTGACTTGCTGTATCTTGAGTTGTAGTTTCAACCGATGCAGTTTCTTGAGTAGATGATGCATTATCAGTTGAGCTTGTATTATCAGTCGTAGTAGATTCTTCTGTTGAGCTTTGATCATCGACATTCTCGGCAGCAGCTTGAATTGGAGTACATCCTTCATTGTTATCACCTATATGAACATCACTACCTTCTTCAGCAGGACAAGATTGAAATTGAACATCTTCACGTTTAAATAATGATCTAGTTTCTTCAGTAGCTGTTAAAGTTAATTGATTTTCATTCATGCCCCAACCTGATGTAGCTTCTTCTCTATCATTAACAATAACTAATGCTCCTTCTGGAGTTACTTGAATATATTCAGTCTCCGATACTTTAAGGAATCCATCTTCAATAGTGAAATTAACAACTGAACCACTAAATAATTTAATTGATGTGCCATTAGTGGTGAAAAATGAGACAATACCTTGTAATGAAGCTGCAATGGTGAAAGGCTCATCCGGATTGACTGGTGAAGTTGGTAAAGCAGTTAATGAGGTTGTGCTTTCTATTTCGGTAGTACTAGTTGATGATTCTTCAATGGATGTTTCACTAATCGTGATTTCTGAAGAAAAAGTTTCTTCTGCTACACTTGAACTTGATAAACCTATAGAAATTATCTCTGTGGTTGGAATAGCTGTAGCGGCCACACTTAAAGCTGAACTAACACTTGCTGGTGGCATCCAATAAGGTTCCCAAACACCAGCACTTGAACAAATCGACGTAGCCAATGACCTAGCATCTAATACATCACTACCAAAACAATTTTCAGCAATACATGATCCGACCAATCCTTGGAATGATGGCATAATACACAAACATCCTGTATCCCAATATGGACATGGGGTTATTCCTGTGTTTTGGAACATACATGGTTTTGCACATTCTGGTAATTGATCATATATTCTATCAGCAAAACCATTGATTGATGCTGTTCTTGGTACACTAGGGTAAGTAGCGTATGGATTATCTGCTGTAGTTGTAGTATCTGGTGCTGTAGTTATTAATGAACTTGAAGTATCTGTAGATGATGTGGATGAGTCTGTTTCTTCAACAATTTCTGATGTGGATGAAGTAGTAGTTTCAATGACCTCTGATGTACTGGTTTCTTCAATAATTTCCGATGAGCTTGTCTCTTCAATAGTTTCTGATAAACTTGAGCTTGACGGAGTCTCTAAAATTGTGCTACTTGATTCAATGGTTGGTATAGCAGTTGCAGCAATTTCTAAAGCTGAACTAACACTAGCTGGTGGCATCCAATACGGATCCCAAACTCCAGCACTAGAACAAATCGAAGTAGCTAATGACCTAGCATCTAATACATCACTACCAAAACAATTTTCTGCAATACATGATCCGACCAATCCTTGGAATGATGGCATGATACATAAACAACCTGTATCCCAATATGGACATGGTGTTATACCTGTGTTTTGGAACATACATGGTTTTGCACATTCTGGTAATTGATCATAAATTCTGTCAGCAAAACCATTGATTGATGCTGTTCTTGGTACACTTGGGTAAGTGGCATATGGATTATCTGCTGTTGTCGTAGTATCCGGTGCTGTAGTTATTAATGAGCTTGAAGTATCAGTGGACGATGTGGATGAGGTTGTTTCTTCGACAATTTCTGATGATGAACTTGTTTCTTCAATACTTTCTGATGTACTACTTTCTTCAACAATTTCTGATGTGGATGAAGTAGTAGTTTCAATGACCTCTGATGTACTGGTTTCTTCAATAATTTCTGATGAGCTTGTCTCTTCAATAGTTTCTGCTAAGCTTGAGCTTGATGGAGTCTCTAAGATTGTGTTACTTGATTCAACGGTTGGTATAGCTGTAGCAGCGACTTCTAAAGCAGAACTAACACTTGCTGGTGGCATCCAATAAGGTTCCCAAACACCTGCACTTGAACAAATCGAGGTAGCTAATGATCTAGCATCTAAAACATCTGAACCATAACAATTGTCTGCTATACATGATCCAATTAAATCCTGAAACATTGGCATAATACATAAACATCCTGTATCCCAATATGGACAAGGGGTTATTCCTGTGTTTTGAAACATACACGGTTTAGCACATTCTGGTAATTGATCATAAATTTTATCAGCAAAACCATTAATTGATGCTGTTTTGGCTACAGTAGGGTATGTAGCCCAAGGACTATCTGCTGTTGTTTCTGGTGCTGTTGTAATTAATGAGGTATCAGTTGTTGATGTTGAACTATCATCATCGTCTGCAAAGACAAAGGAAGCAAAAACGAGTGAATTAACAAATAATGAGTATCTCATTTTGTTTTTGGATTAGTTAATAATAACTTCCTTGTAGTTGGTATGATATTATGAATTTGAATAATAGTAAAAAAAATGAAAATTTAAAATTCTAAAATGACATGTATGGACTTGAAAATAGGACGTCGTCATTCTTTTAAGTATAATCAAAATTTTTACTCCATACCAAAACTGTAAGATGAATAAAGGACTATTCAATTAATCGCGAGTTAGTTCTTAGTTTTTGACTTTTAAATTTTGCATCAAAAACATCTGAGTTTTGTGTAATGAATCTAAATCAAACGTATACCGATTGTTTAGAATTTTTGGAACAATACTTTTTATCCAATCGGAACAATAAATCTATGACATGCAAAATAATTTATGAAGTACAATAAAAATAGCCTAACCGTATCACTTCTGTAAGTTGTGTAATTTGGAACCAAAATACGACATGTATAACAACTTGCAGTCAAAATTATCAATAAGTCGAGTAAAACGGGAAAAAATTTCGTATTTTACAGAATAGTTCCCAGTATCCTGTAGTAAATACCAGATGCAATATGTATTTACTCTAGTTTGAAATTGATCGTCGTGAATAAAACTCGTAAACTCCTCAAATGGTATGGCCCACGATAAAAACTTAAACCTGTTCATACCGATATACTTTAGCCAAACCCTATTCTAATTAAGCTTATTACAATTTCATAATAGAAAAATTCAGAGTCTGGACATTCTTTTTGCCAAGTAAAGTTTGGCTTTATTTCCAGGATTCATCTTCTGTTTGTTTACATGTAAAACACTAATTTTGATAAAACTATAGCGGAGTATGAAATTTAACCATTTTGGTCCATTTTGAATTAAATACGAAACCATAATTATTATTGTAAATGGATCGGTTTTTGAGAACATCGGTAAACAATTGAGTAATTGTATATATTTTCAATTTAGTGTTTGTAACAAAATGTAAGTTTTACTAAAACACAAATACGAAAATACTAAAATTGCATTGGAGAATATATCGGTGATTCTTTTGAAAATTTAATGTAACTTCACATTTTGTGAATTTAGTTATAGTAATAATAATACATCGACTTCAAATTTGACAGAATATCTTTAACAATCAATCTCGTAATTGATTTTGAGACAGAATATTGTGATTATTTTTTCTCATTAATTCAAACATTTCAAATGAAAGAAATTAAGGGTCTGTTGTAGTAAAAAAATCAAATTTAATATTGAGCCGACAACCAACTTTTCTATTTTCGGAATTGATTCATTCAATCTTAACTAGTTCCACTGGGTTTAACTTGGCTAATTGATTGATGCATTATGTTAGTTCTTGTTTTAATCTAAAAAATTGGTTTTAATATTTACTCAATTTTTTGATATTCTTTTTTTTTTTTTCTTAACTATGTAAAATTGAATTTATCGGTAATTAACAAAGTCTATAATGAAATACAACAATGAAACCAATTATAAATTAAATTTCTAAATTCTAAGATGATCTTGGTAAATTAAAGTTCTTTTTCTTAGCAAAGGGTTAAATAATTTTTTGAATTTGAAAAGTTAATAAAAAAGTTTGAGAATTTAAGGTTACTTGGAAAGTAACTTAATTTCACACAAACGATATCGCGAAACAGAAAATTCAGTAGATTTCAATAGAAAAAGAGATCTCAGCATTGCTCACGAATATCATGAAAGCCCAAATGTGGCCATGAAAGTTGATCAATTAAAAAATCAATCTGCTTTATAACTACTTGGTGAACTCAAATTTATTAAGGAAAAAAAGATTAAAAAGATAATATTGATCTTTTAGATTAACTTTGTGTAAAATCAATAAAACTTAAATTTGTTATATAGCAAAAGGTTATGTATATTTTTTTTATTTGCTCACTTTGTCACGCCACTTATAATTGTAGTCTATGATAGAAATTGCTAGTATCAATAAACAACGACTTGGAATCAAAGTTAAAGTCCGTAGGTACACTTTAGTGGGTTTTTTTCAAGTTTTGATGCAAAATTTTACAAAATCTTTTTGAAAATTAGTTTTAAAGACTTTTTTACAAACCAAATTTTACAATTAGTTCATTTCATTTACTCATTACTTATCTATACAAACCTGTTAACCATTACTTTCTATTCTTCAACTTCTTAGCCAATTGTTTAACATCATCATAACTATTACTATTACTTTTCTCAAATTTTCGTTTCTTCGATCTATCAAAGCCATTCTTACTAGATTTATTATTCCTAGCTGATCTTTCCTTCAAAATTCTATTCATAACACTAGATTTTTTAAATTCACTATTACTTGGATCAATAGCATATTCATGATTTTCAAAGATTTCATTAAATCTTGAATCTTGTAAATTGATATTGAAATTATCTTGTGTCATTTCTGAATCTACTTTTTTATTTTTTTTCTTATTTTTTAGGTTCTTTTCGTTCTTCAAAACGTCTTTCATATTGAAATGATCTTGTTGGGTTGCTTCGTTGTCCATTAGTACTAATTCTAATTCTGCTTTTTGTTTATCTGTTAAGTTGGTTTGGTCTTTTGATTTTTTGTTGTGTTTCTTATGCTTGGATTTGTTTTTTTGGTAGTTCTCTTCTTCTTCGTCTTCTTCTACTTCCTTACTTTCTTTGTATTTATTCAATCTTCTTTGACGTCTTTCTTTTTCTTTTCTCTTGTATGCATCTATTGTTGTTTCTTCTTTATCTTCATCACTTTCATTTTTACCATCTTTTAATCCTGGATCAAATGTTATTTCCATATCAACGTCGTCTTCTTCTTCGTCTTTATCTTCTTTACCAACCGTTTGAAATGTGTTACCCAATAAAGATTGATATTTGGTTTTTAAATCATTACTGTCTTCATCTTTTTCGTCTTTATCGTCTTCTGAATCACTTGCTAAATATGCTTTAAAATCATTATCTTCAATCTCTCTTTGTGATAATGGTCTTGATGATAATGTTAATCTTTCTTTTGGGGTTTCATCCCATGTCAATTTAACTTTTGAATGTTGTAATGCATCAGTTACAAATTTTGAGTCTGGTCTATAATTTTTTGAAATTTTGAAACATTCATCTTTAACGTCTAATTCATCAAATATCATATCATCTGGTATATACCTTAAATCGAATATATTTGCTGTGGATTCATATTCTGTGCCATCAACATTTTTGTAGATGTTTTGTGAAGTATTTATGGAATCACATTCTACTACTGCATAGAAATATCTTAATCTTTGTAATTGATACTTTCTTAATGCTTTACTATCATAATCCTCTTTACCATCATCTTGTTCATAAAGTTTTTTGGTGACTCTTTCCAATTCTTTTGCATCATTTATATCAATATCTGAATCAATATCTGAATCGGAATCATCATCAGAATCTTGGGTTGATTTTTTTTTCAGTTTTTTTGAACTTTTGAATATGTCTCTTGAAGGACCTTCAATTTCTTCTTTTTGCATTCTCTCTTTCCCAAATTCAGATGGATATATTTTAACAGATTTTATTGATCCACCTTTCGGTACAAACGATATAAAAGTAGCCATTAAATCTTCAGCTCTTAAATTATCCCAATCCATATTTACAACTGCAAATGATTTTGTTGGATCTGCATCTTGTGGTTTACTTTCTTCAATTTCAACTTCTGATTCTTCTTCACTTTCTAAATCTTCTAGTGATACATCACTTTCATCAGATGATTCTTCTTCTTCTTCTTCCTCAGATGATGATGACGATGATTTATCATCCATTCCTTCTCCTCTTGCTCTGTCTAATTCTGACTCCTCTTTTCGTATTTTTTGAGCTAATTTTGAAACTTCATCGTCCTCTTCGTCTTCTGACTCATCGTCTTCTGATTCCTCTTCACTTTCCTCCTCTGATTTTTCTTCTTCTTCGTCATCTTCATCTTCATCTTCATGTTCGATAAATTTGTTTATGACATTATTTCGAGAATCATTTTTATTCAATTTCCTACCGTATCTATCTATCTTAACATTATTATTATGGTTCAATTTTTCTAGTTCCTTTTTATTAAATCTATCATCAACTTTAATTTTCAAATTCTTAAAACTTGGAAATTTAAATCTTGGATCATTATGAACTTGTTTAAATCGACTATCTTGGGTAATTGGCTTGATCTCTTTGTTTGGTTTTTGATTCTTCTTTTGATCTTTCTTATCTTTTGCCATCCTTGGTAAAGTGCTGACGTTTTGCTTTTAAGTAGAAGATTTGATATAGAATGTATGAAATTAATAATAAACTCTCATCTCTTACTGAAGAAATACGTTAAACTTTTAGTTACACAAAATTGAAAATTTATATTAAGAATGTGAAACACACTTACAAAGTGAAAAGAAGTAAGCAAAAAGAGAAATATTACAATCATCTCACATATATGAATTACGTCTAACAACAATTAAAAGTGAGCTGTAAAGTACAGGAACTAAAATAGTAATCATCACCAACGTTTTAATATTTTAAACGGATCCACCATTACCACCATGATTCCCAACCAATCCAACCATCTCCAAAAACGCCCTCTCCTCACCCATATTTTTCAAGTTGACATTTTGTCGCTCATTGGCAATTTTCTCCTCCCATTCCCATTGCTTCTTCTGTTCTTCTAAATTTTTGACAGATCCAATTCCCCAAACTTCTAAATCTATTATCGTAAACCTATCTTCGAAATTTTCATTGGAAAGTTGTGCTTGTTTGGAAGTTTGGAAATATGTAGTTGCTTGTGATGTAGAATGACCAACTAAATGTCTGAAGATTGCGAATTCTAAGTTGGATTCGATAGTTAATGATACATCACCTGGATAGTATTTTTGTAAGTTGTTCTTGTTTAATGGTTGTGAGTTACCAAAACCTAATCCCATTCCTAAATTGTTGAAGTAAATCAGTTTACCTTGTAATACTTCATTTGATATACTCTTATAATAATCTAGATGTGGTGATATACTTAAAATTATTGACTTATCATCACCGAAATTTTTCTTGTTTGAATTTACCCATGGATGATTCACTAGTACACAATACGTGACTCTATCATTTGAAGCTTGCCAATCTTTTAGTTTGGATTCCAGTTTCAAAAAGTAGTTGGGGAATATATTATCAAATTTTTCATATCTTTTGTTTGTTTCTATAGTCTTTTGTTTTATTCGTTTACCACTTACTATAAATAATGTAGGTGATTGCCATTTAAAAATTTTAGTTTCTAAGGACCTAATTGAAAACCCGGACTCCGAACCTGAATATAATTTAAACATGTTCTCATTTGTTATTTCTATCTTACTCCCTATGCCTCTTAAAATTGCTGATATATATGATATGAATGGAATTGTCACCAATTTTGATTCCGTGAATTTAGATGAGGGTTTTTGAACTTTATTGTCATTTTCAATTTCTGACTCTTTTGCCTTGAGTTTTTGTTGTAGCTGCTGTTGTTGTGGTAACTTATTGTTTGTGCTTAGTATCCAGTTACTCATTAATTTTGCAGACGACTGTGAAATGAAATAAGGTAGAATCAACCTTATACCCGTATAAAATTGATCAAATGTAATTTCAGTTCTATCATCCAGGATGTCCAAATATTTAATGATGTAGTTAGAATATATTTCAAACTCCTTCCATCTATTTAAATAGCTTATTAGCAACTTGTCCATACTTTGATGATTTTGTAATGGTATTGCATTCAATATCAAATCGAATGTTAGTATGTATTTTAAGTCATCAATTTTGAATGGGAATCCGGCATAGTTTATATCGTCATAATTTCTGAATATTTCAAGCCTCTTCCAATTGACCTTTTTTGACTTAATTTCAATTGAGTCTGTTTCTTCAAAAGATTGAACCAAGTAAACCGAGACTTTATCTTCCTCCAGGGACTGCTCCACTTTTTGTATATCATTTGCTTTTCCATTCCCATAATTGATCGATATATACCATAACTTTATAAAGTTTAAGCCATCTTCATCGTATTCATTTGCACCGAATAACTTTTTAAATCTACCTAATAAAAAAATAGATGATATGATGAATTCCTTCAAATCTAGAGTCTCAACTTTTTCATCAACTTTATTATTCAAAAATGGCAGCTGTCCTATTCTTTTCATAGACTTAAAGAATAAATCCAAAAACTTGTTGAAGTCCGAGCTGTAATAATGTTCATCAATTGTTGAAGTTAAATCATTATTATTGCTAAGGATCCACTGGCCCAAGTAAGATTTGGATATGTTATGATTATTTAGCAATTCTTTCTCTTCTTGTTCAGCAGATTCATCATTATTAGTAAAGCTCTTGAAAGATTTATTATTTTCAATTAGTTTTGATTTTATAATTGATATTTCAATCGGTTTTAATAATTGTAAACATCTTGTATAGAATAAGTCATATAATTCAGTTTTAGTTAATTTAACCTTTATATTTTGTTCTTTCTTATTATCAATACTATTATTATCATTGCTTGAGCTAGTAGATTGTCCCATTTAAACTTTATTTAGGTAGTAAAGTAACGGTATAACTTGATCATTTAAAATCAGTTCAAAACGTATGTAAGATTCTAAAAATATCAAACTTATATAATAAGTTTTGTGTAAGAAATATACGAATTATAATAAAATTTACATCATTGATAATTTGCAAGATCTTGAGAAAGTATAAGATGAGAAAGAAAGAATCCAAATCTTCATATTGACCACGTCAGTTGAATAACAACAATCCTTTATTAATTCTATATTTTATTTTACATTTCAGATCTATAACATTATAGTAAATATTCGCTTAGTAACTCTTTAGCTCTAATTTCAATATCAAATACAACTTTTCTAAATTCACCATAAATACCTTTTGAATTTAATATTTCTTGTTCTTCTTCATCATTTTGATTGTTAGAACTATTTGCTTGACTACTACTATTATAATCTCTTAACATTTGTTGTTTTAATAAATTCTTGTTGAAACTTATCAACACCAACGTAAAATAAACTCTAATAACTGTCATTATTAACGTAGTACTAAATATAAAGAACAATTCTCTATGAGCAGATGCAGATTGTTTGGATAAATCGGCTTCGGCATCAGTTTCATCCATTGCTCTTTTTAAAAATCTTAAACCATTTCCACCAACATCAGTACCACTTTCTTCTTCTGAATAAAACCAAAATAGCATGAAATAAACAGTATAGAATATTCCAATTAAACTATCGAGCAAATAACAAACACTTGCTAATGAAATTTTCCTCAAGTTATTTTGTTTATTTGTTAAATTTATTAATGCATTTGCATAAATGGGTAACATTATTAATGCTAATGAATTATACAACCATTGCCAAAAATTTATTGGATGACCTGTAAATAATGATAATATACCATATAATCCTCCTGCTTTATTCAAAATTGTTATACCCAATATTATTTCAACTCCAATAAATAATGGAATATAACCAAAAAATTTCTATCAATAAAAAGTTAGTATTCGAGTTGATTATAGACTAATATGAGTAAAGTATTTATACATACTTGTGGTAGAAGTCCTTGCAATTGAGCAGGAATAGCCATTTTATGTATCTTTTTATTTGGTACTTGTGGTATTGTGTTGATGGTTTGAAATATTTTACAATGATTTCTCGGTAAAAAATTATTTACAGCTATCCGATTTATATTTTTATTCTTAAACACTATGTAGATAAGCAGTGAATAAGTATATGATGTTACTTTAATCCACTATTTTTAATAGGGTACTATCTCAAATCTAGCATACGATCAGACTAACAACATTTACACACAAATAGTCGTGGTGCAAGAATATTGAGGCAGATGGGTCGATCTGGTAGCGAGTTTTTGGTAAATTGAACAACTGCTGCATTACTTTCATCATTCTGAAATTGCACTTTTACAACAAGCTTCATTTGCATTTCTATCTAAAAAAAGTCTTGAGAATTGGGAGGAACCAATCTATGCTTAAGTCTTGTAAAAAAAGAATTAAATTTGATTGGAAAAAATTGGAAGAAATTTATCGCTGCGTGATATAGAAAATAGCCTTATTTTGAGAAGATCATCGTAAATAACATCAATTTAAAATACTGTAGATAACCAGGATCATTAGAATGAGTACTAGCGCAGAAAAAAACGAGGTAATTGAAAGGCTAGAGAACGTTCAACTAGACAATAATAGTGAATATGAAGACGTTGAAGCATATTCAGACTCTTCAGACGACAGTGATTTTGACGAAGGTAATAATTCAACCTCAAATACGGCCAGCCCAACTAACGGCAACAAAATTTCGAAGCCACTAGAAAAAGAAGATATCGTTACAAAATATGCAGATAAAATAAAGACAGAACCATTCAAGAAAGGTCCACAAGTAAATAAAGATCGAGCAAATAGAGCAACAGTTGAACAAGTATTAGATCCAAGAACTATTAGATTTTTAGGTAAAATTTTCAATTCAAATATAATCTCAAGAATTAATGGGTGTATAAGCACTGGTAAAGAAGCAAATATATATCATGGAACAAATGATTCAATACCAAATAGTCCAGAATATGCAGTTAAAATATACAAGACTTCAATTTTAGTATTTAAAGATAGGAAAAGATATGTTGATGGAGATTTCAGATTAAGAAATACAAAAGATCAAGGAAATCCAAGAAAGATGGTTAAGATATGGGCAGAAAAGGAATTTAGGAATTTAAATAGAATTTACTACCAGAGTAAAATACCATGTCCTAAACCAATCATCTTAAAATCTCATGTTTTAGTAATGGAATATTTAACAAAAGGTTCAAATCAACCATCACCAAAATTAAAAGATTATAAATTTAAAAACACAGACGATATAATAAAGTACTACTATCAAATGTTAATATGTATGAGAAGATTATTTCAAGATTGTAAATTAGTTCATGCAGATTTAAGTGAATATAATTCCATAGTTCATGATAATAAATTGTTCATTATTGATGTTTCTCAAAGTGTTGAACCTGATCACCCAATGGCCTTGGATTTCTTGAGGATGGACATTAAAAATGTTAATGATTTTTTTAGTAGACTGGGTATTAATGTATATCCTGAAAAATCAATTTTTAAATTTATTACTGATAAAGACAATCAGTTAGGTTTTACAGCAAAATGGAACAATGCTGAGAATAAAACTGAGCTTAAATCTTTTGAGGAGGATCAGGAAATTACAGACGACGGTGAGAAGGATACAAACATCGAAATTAGCGAAGCTAAAACTGACAATGATGAAGATGAAGATACCAAAGAAATGAGAACATATTTGGATAATTTACCATTGAAACTAACAAAAGACCAAGAAATTGAAGATGAAATATTCAGATCATTACACTTAGTAAGGTCATTGAATCATTTGGACGAAAGAGATTTTAAGAAGTTTTCTGAAGGTCAAGTTGATACAATGAAAGAATTGGTGGCTCCAACTTCTACAGGGAATAATAATGGGGATCAGAACGGGGAAAACGAAGCAGTAGAAGGAGTAGAAAAAGAGAATATAATCGATGAAGAGGGTGATGTTGACAGTGAAGAAGATGATGACGAAGAAGATTCAGATGAAGATGAAGATAGTAGCGATGATGAAAGAGAGCAACTGACACCAAAAGGTAAAAAATTCGAAGATAAAGAATCTAAAAAGGCAAGGAAAGAAGCTGCAAAATTAGCAAAACAAGAGAAAAGAAAAACAAAAATGAAGAAACATATTAAGAAGAAAATAATAAATAAGAGAAAAACTGGTAAATAGAAATATACCTCATTTATCATTTTCACTTTGAGTACCTCTGACCTCAGTTACTTTACTTCGAATATAATAAACCCCATTCGTTACTTTGTTTGTATAAGTCCATTCGTTATACTTAATGAAACACGTCTAAAAATTTACATCCATTTGGTAGCCTTAGTTCCTTTACGTGTCTAAATTTTTTATTATTAGAAATTTTCAAATTTATTTTTTTTCACCATAGAATATTGATCTAACTTCAACCAACTTGACATCAACATTTAATTCATCTCATATTCAATTCACATTACAGATCAAGCAAGATGTTGAATCATATAAGTCAAATAATTTTTGCCGTTTTTATAGCATCAATTCAATTAACAAATGCATTACATTTTTATGTCAAGACAGGAGAAACTAAATGCTTTTTTGAAGAATTACAAGATGAAACTTTAGTTGTTGGTAAAATTGATGCTTATGAAAAAAATGATTATTCAAATGAATATTTTAAAAATAATAAATTGAGAGTACAAATTACAATTGATGTATGTAAAATTTTGATCAATTGAAAAATTATTAATTACATTTAGTAATTTGCGATTGAGGTTAAGCCTATACCTCGCTTTAAAAGATTTGTACTAACTTTTGACTTGCAGGAAACTTTTGATAGTAATCATAGAGTCTTTGATCAAAAATCATCACCAGATGGAGAGTTTACATTTACATCAATGGATTTAGGAGAACATAAATTTTGTTTAACTCCAATATACACAGACAACACTCACAATAAAATCCATAGAATCTTTTTTGATGTAGCTCAAGGTTCAACTCATGATTATGTTGACTCAAAATCAACCAAACTGATTGATGATTTAACCAAAAGAGTTAATTCATTATATGAACAATTAGATAAAATTCATTGGGAACAAGAATATATGAGACAAAGAGAAGCTGTTTTCAGAGACCAAAGTGAAAGTACTAACTCAAGAGTTGTTAAATGGTCAATTGTTCAATTGTTTGTTTTAGTTGGTACTTGTGTTTATCAATTACGTCATTTAAAATCATTTTTTGTTAAACAAAAAATTGTATAAAGTTAATATTAAAAGTATAATGAACTGGCTGTGGTTATAACGAGTTTACTATGATTCTATTAAAGTTGTAAGCTTCGAACTTTTCAACTCTGTTTTTTTGTATATATCAGTTTATAAATATAGCACCGGATTTTGTAACTTGAAAAAAAAAAAGATTGTTGCAAAAACTTATATAAACTACGATAGAATCAATGACTAGTACTTCACAAGAAGTAGAGCTACTACGAAAAATTAAAGAATTAGAAATAGAAAATGAAAAATTAAAAAATGATAATAGTCAACTTAAAAATCAAGAATTCTCCAAGATAGACGATAAGTTTAGTTTAGATGAGTATAAAAGATATGGTAGACAAATGATAGTACCACAATTTGGTTCATTAGATTCCCAAATGAAGTTATCGAAATCCAAGATATTAGTAGTTGGAGCCGGGGGATTGGGCTCACCTGCATTACAATATTTAGCAGCTGCTGGGGTAGGAATTATTGGCATAATAGATGATGATAAAGTTGATACAAGTAATTTACATCGTCAAATAATTCACAACACTGCGATGGTTGGACAATATAAATGTGATTCTGCTAAGGACTTTATAAAAAAATTGAATCCTCATGTTAGAGTATATACATGCCCAACTAAATTAACCAATGAAAATGCTTTTGAAATAGTTGGTAATTATGATTTAGTATTAGATTGCACAGATCATCCAGCAATAAGATACTTAATAAATGATGTATGTGTAATACTAGGTAAAACAATAGTCAGTGGATCAGGTTTAAAAGCTGATGGTCAGTTCACTGTATTAAATTTTGAAAACTTCGGGCCATGTTATAGATGTTTTTATCCACAACCACCAAGTCCATCCTCAGTAACTTCGTGTTCAGATGGTGGTGTTATAGGACCAGCTATTGGATTAGTTGGTGTTTCAATGGCTATGGAAACAATTAAAATTTTGACTGGATACTATAAGAAAGACAACTTTCAACCTTTTTTAGCTTCATATTCTGCTTACCCTAATCAACAAATACGTACTTTCAAGATGAGACCTAGACAAAGGAACTGTTTGGTATGTGGTGAACATAGATCCATAACTAAGGAACAGATTGAAAATGGTGATATCAATTATGTTGAATTTTGTGGTAAAGTTGTACAAGAGCCCATTGATGATAAATATAGAATATCAGTTACAGATTATTATGAACTAATAGAAGATAACTATGATCATACATTAATTGATGTGAGACCGAAAGAACAATTTAACATTACGAATTTACCAAACTCTATCAACATCGAATGGGATCCAGCATTTAGAAAACTAGAGTCGTTAGATGACTACATCGACAATACAGACAAAACAAGTGAGATTTACCTAGTATGCAGATTTGGGAATGACTCACAATTAGCTGCCAAAAAACTCATAGATATGGGCTACAAAAACGTTAAAGAATTAAAAGGAGGTTTAAATAAATGGACAGATGAAATAGATCCTACAATTCCAAAATATTAATTTTAATTCTAGACTTCATGTATTATAATATATAATTTGCTTATGCAAAGTTTGGATCTAATCTTTCAACTATTAAAACCCCAGATGCTGTACCAGCAGCATAAATGGAAGCACCAATGGCATTTTCATTCCAAGCTAGCGATGAGATCATAATTTCTTTATCTGAAAAAGTAGTCGTTAAGTTACTTTCCATTTCAGTTTTCAGGAAAGTTGTTATTAACGAGAGCTCGTCCTTAGAATTCTTACCTTTTTTATCTCTCGATGGATTTAACAAAAATTTCCACATAATCAAAGGATTCAACATTTTATTTCTACCTCTAGCTGTTAAGAATTTTCTTGTATAATTAATTAATATTATTTCACCATTTGTTGTACCCGTTAACATAAATGGATGACCTAAAATTTCAGACATTTTGGCACTTGTTATATGACTATCAAATTTAAACATAGTCATTTCTGAATCTTGTAATGATCTGAAGCTGGCAACGTTACTATATTCTAAATTATAAGCTAATAGAATATTTTGCAATGTATGATTGTAAGTTGGTTTAATGTTAGATTTTTCTACTAATGGTGAAAATACTTCTGAAACAGGATTTCGAGATGTAAATGCAACTCCTTTATGTCCTTGACCATTAACTACATTTATATAATCGTTCGGATTATCGGGATTTTTGACACAAGTGATATTTGAAATTGGTCCATTCGACATGAATGTTTTGTAATTAGGTTTTGCTAGATCGTCACCTTTGTAATAAAAAGGTGTTTGAAACTCGGTTATATATCCTTCTGTATTACCAGCTAAAATCCTATGAGGTCCACTGTAGCTGAAGCATGTAAAATGTGAATTTTTATTTTTCTTTGATTCTGATGAATAACTAAAAGATGATTTTTCAATTATGCTATAATTTGGTGCAGATGTTTCTATTTTCAACAAATGAACTTTACCATCTTTAAAAACACATGTTAACACTCCCAATATTGGGTCATCAGTATATATTGGAGCCCATTGTAATTCCGATACAGCACCAAACGCAGACGTTATGAAAACTTTATAAAGTTCAAATTCATTATTTTCGGTATTATACTGCCAAATTTGTATTGATGAGTTCAAATTTTTTTCTCTAGTGTTATTGAAAATGTTTAGTTCAGCATTAGTTGGGTTAACATCTTTTAAGTCACGATCTTCGCCAATTACTACTCCTATTGCTAAATAACTTACTTTGGGTTTCACTTCGCCCATTAAATCTTGAGGTAACCATTGCATCGATGTGATGTGACCTCCAACTGCTATTAATTTTGCGTTTCTTTCGGTAATGTCATTTAATTTATACGGTACTTCATTTTCTAATTGAATTTCTTGTTCAATTTTATCATGTATAATGTTTAGCTTCACGTTTGTGTTGAATCTGTATTGAAAATATTGTTTATCCACTTCTCTTAGTTCCAATTGAGATAGATTCAAATCTTCATTCGAAATATAATCATATTTTTGAGCTTTTGGTATAAGCGCTTTAACTTTTGATTCATCCAATGTAAATAACTGGTTTCCCCAAATGTCTTTATAATCTTTAAGATATTCGTAATATTCTAGATTGTAACCAATCTCGGTAACAAATCTAGCTCTTAAACTCATTTAACAATTGATTTGGAGACTATATTGAAAGCATTTAGTGTAATTGAAGTTGTTACTTTCCACTACATTATAAAACATAAACAAATGAAATAAAAAAATTATCGTAAGCCGCATTATTTTGATTTCAAGATTTTTAATCTCAAGAGCCAAGTTAGTTTTTAATTACAACAACTACATAACAAGAAGCAAGAAGAATGAATAAGTGTTAAATATGGCCAGTACAGATAACGATAATGTTACAGCTCCCTCATCGGTAGATGCAACTCAAAAACAAAATAAAAGAAAAGGATTATTAGAAGATGACTTTTTTTCATTAAGTGGTGGATTATTAGGTTCAAGAAAGAAAAAGAAAACAAAGAGTAAGCCATTACCGGGTTCAAGCTCACCAATATCATCAGAATTTAGTAACCCCATACCTATCAGATCAGAAGATCCAACTTTGGTAAAAAATGAAGATAAATCTGAAGATTTTATAACTCCAAAATCAAGTTTTACCGAATCCAAAGAATCACCAACCAAACTTGAAGGATCAAGTACACCACCAGTACTAGATAAAGAAAAAATGAGAAGAGAAATTGAACTACAAATTAATCTCAAGAAAAACACAAAACAATCATCAACCCCACTACTAGATGAATCAGACGATTCAGATGATGAACTGGTTCTACTACCAAAAAGATCACCTTCAGTTACACTAACAACTACATCATCAAATGTTGACGAAAATTCAACATCATACAAATTTACTGAAGAAAATGAAAAGAAAAGAAAGTACATTATAAGAGTTACCACAAAATTACCAACACCACAAAATATAACTGCTCAAGTTGATTTAGGATGTAAAGGTTTAAAATCATTTGATAAAATTTTAAAATCTTCAGTTGATTTTTTCAAAAAGACTTATGAAACTCATTTACCAGAAATTTACCTTACTCGATATGACCATAGTTTAAGTAGTCTAGTTTGGGTAGAAGGTAAGATTTTAATTCATTCATTTTATACTCCAAAAACCTTAAGAATACCCCCACCAGGAAACCAATTTAACTCATTAGTAGACAAAGTTGAATCAATGGATCCAACATTGATACTGGTTTTTCTCATATCGAAAATGAATAGTGGGAATTTTATGCATGTTTTCCCTGAACTAAAAAATAATAATGAAATAGAAAATGATAAACAGATAGCTGCTATAGCTGAAACTCATGAAAAGGAAGAGGAAGATGAATCAAGTAGTGATGAAGAAGACTTGGTTGTTGAAGATAAGACCGCTGATCCAACAAATAGTGAAACAATTGAAGTTGGCGATGGAGTTTTTTCAATTGGATTAAAAGGTAAAGATAATAAGAAGATTCTATGCAAAGTTACACCAGATACCAAGTTAAGAAACTTATTAAAATTCTATTTAGATAAAAAGGGTTTGAAAGAATCTGAAGTAAATTTATCAAATGCTAAGTTAATTTTTGATGATGAAGAAATGAATTTAGATGAAGTTGTTGGTGATACAGAGTTAGAAGATGATTTTGAAATTCAAGTGATTTTATAATGAGCTCAGAGCTAATTGTAGTTTATTTTTTTAATGATTTAATGATTAATAAAATTACATTTCATGCGTAGAATGGATTGCAATTTATCGTTTTCTGAAACTCTTGATGTTAATTTGGTATAAATCAATTCGTGTCTCGGGTGCTACCAAATACCCCACGATAAGAAATTTATTATACTGCAAATTTATTATTTATGGTTTACAATTATAATAAATACAACCAACATAAGATCAAAGCTTTAACGATATCAATTGTCAATTAGTCCTTTTAAAAGGAGAGTGAATTACATATAAATGCAATAAGAAAGTGATTTTGTCATGAGTTCAGACAATCTAGACAATGAAGATGAAAAAGACCAGTACATGATAATTATGGAAAATTTAAAAGAGATATGTCCTCAATTTGAAATTGATAAAGACTCATTGATGTTTTGGCAAGATGTTTTACTGAAAAAAAGTAATAAATATGGAGTTTCTGAAGTTGTTCCTCAAATTGTAAATTATTCACCTGAAAAAGAAGGGCTGATAAATGGCGATAGTTTGGAGTTAGTACTACGAAATTTGGAAAACGAAGATAAAGTTGATGGGGGATTCGGATCAATTGTGTTAGGGATTATTCATTTTGTTATATCATTCAACTATAATTATAAGATAAAATTCCATAAATATTTGCAACAAATTATCAATTCATATCTAGAACAATTGAAGCAAGCGGAACTGGTAACAAACAATGCAAGTTATATTTATCATTATACTAAAATTATAATAACAATGATGGAATTTGGATGTAAAATATCAACTTTCAGGAATATCACAGCATTATTAACTTCAACATCTAATCCGACAACCAAATTTCATATTTTAGATTTATTGGATCAAATTTGCGAAAAATATCCAGCATATTTCCCATTCATGTTAACAACTCAACAAATAAACTTCCCATTCGACAAATCAATAAGTAAATCTTTTACCTTTTATTCATGGCTCAAACTAGAAAAATTTAGAGAAAATAATGATCCTATCACAATTTTCACATTATCAAGCTCAGACCCTGTGAGTACACAAAGTAATTTAATACTAAAGTTCCAAATAATAAATGGGAATCAATTTATGGTGGATTTAAATAATATAATAAACAAGTCAAGAACTCAAATCATGTTTAATCAAATACTAAATGAATCTCCAGATTTTTCGCAAGTTGTATTGACATACAATGAAAATACCAATTTAAGTCTCTACTTAAACGGAGAATATAGTGAAAGCATACCTTGTCCAGCAATCCACAATGATTGTGTAAAATGGAACAAAATCTCAATTGGTGATGACAACATGAAAGATAACACTGAACTTTTATTTAGAAATTTTACCCTACTAAACACAAATTTAAGCATAGAGTGGATTCAATTTTTGTATGGCTTGGGAATTGGGTACAACTGGATTTTCAAAAGTCAAGATGTAGAATCTATACGGAATTTGACTCATCAATTAAGTTATAGATCATTATTCAATTACAATACTAAATTGTTCGAAAAAAACCAGTCACAATCCAATAATAAAAGAACCAGAAAGTCATCAATTAGTAAACTTACATCATTAACTAGAGAAAGCAATACTAAAGAAGCTCAATCTCATACAAATAAAGAGTCCATCACAACTTCATTGAATAAGCTCACGGAAGAACAAGTGCTATATGATTCAAATGATTTTTTCACAGACATAAATTTTAAACAGAGCAAATCTGATTCAAAGCTACAGTTTTATAACTCCAACAACGTTTATCAGAACTTTCATGTATCCAATTTTTTATCAACATTGTTACAAACTCTAGAAAATTCATTGGATCTAACGGATCCAAAATTGAGAGATTCAACATTTTACATCTCATTAAACATAATATTCAAAGCAATCTCTAATAATTGGAGGTTGTACAAAGAGTTTCAATTGAACAATGGATTTGACTTATTGCAGCTCCTATTTATCAAATACAAACTTGTAAATGAAAATCTAGATTTTGATCTTTATGGTTTTATTGATGAAAGAATTGCAGAATTATCTGGATGTCGTGGTATGAACTTATTAAACGTCTTATTATCTTATTGTGGATTTGATTTTGAAAATCCTGCTGATTCTGCTATAGTTGATCACGAGTGTTACAGAATACTAGTATTGAATTTTGAATTGTTCTATGAAACAGATTCCTTTGGATTTTTATTATACCATATTCAAAGTCTAATTACAACTTCGAATTACAAATCACATAATTTAATAGAACTCAAAAGAGCAAAAATATTAAAAAGGCTACTATTTTTTATGCAAAGTCTGAGGTTGAAAGATGTTGAATTTCAAGATCAAACTAAGGAACAATTATTGCAGATATTAAAAATCATACTAACCTTGGACTCTTCTGCAGAAGCAATAATGACAGTATCTTCATATATAATTCATGCCCTTTATAATTCTGAAAGTTCAACACTTTGTGGTACTATAGCATTGCAAGCATTAACAGATTGTCTATGTGATCCAACTACCTCAATCAAGATACTCAAAAAATTCTCAAGATCCATCACTGTTCATTGGATCCTATTGTTATTTAATTTTGAATCAGAGATTGTTGTAAAATGTGGAATTAGATTATTGGTAAGATTGTTAAAGTTATTGGGTGGTCATGTTATGAAACAATTCTTTGTAATTAATCGGGGTTTAGATGTATTAACACTGTCACTCAAATCGTGGTGGAAAAATGAGAGTATTCTAAGTACGATATTCTTAGCATCTTATTCAATTTTTACTGAAACATCACCAACAATAAACAATTTTAAATCCGATTCACTAAATCATATTGAAATGCCAGAATTTTTAATTTTATTAAACAACATGGAATTAAACGCAATGTACACCATGAGTCTAAGTACAGGTAAACTAATGGGAAGTACCCCTTCTACACCAGTACAACCTGGATCCGCCGAAAATACTAGTTTGATTTTTGATGTGATTCATCTGATTAATAGATATTTAGATTGGTTGAAAAAGTTCAACGTATTGTCTGAAATGAAAAAATCAAAGGATTTTATGGAGGGACTTGTTGAATTACTAGGCTATCTCAAATTAAGTACAAGTTGGTATGAAAATGATGCAATACGAGAAAATTTGAAAAAGACATATAAAAACTTGGTGGATTTTATTGCAGAGTTTTATATATCTAACCTAAGTAGTCCAAATTTTGCAAATGGGTTTAAAAATTTAAGTGATTTTTCCAAAATTGTATTATTAGATTTAATTTTCCCACAAATTTTCAATCATGTTAATGAATTCATATCAATATCGAATTTTGTCCACAATGAAAACTACTTGTTTAATAATGTTGCTCAGTTTTTAATTATTTATGAGCAAGAATTAGTGTATAAAAAATACTTCATTTCTTTTGATGATTTGACTACTTTTATTATTTGCATCATAGCGGTCATTGATTATGGAGTTGGGAATGAAACATACAGACTTAAAAATATCTTGAGTGAAAGCATTTTATTAAACCTTTTGAAAATATCTTGTGATGTTGATATTATTTTTAAATCAAGTTTCAATAGTTTAACCAAATTTTTGAAGGAGTTATTATACAGACAAATTACCATATTAAATAGAACTGTTTTGACTAATGAACAAATTGCTGTTGCAATAAAATTGATATTAGGTATTGTTTTATCCGGAAATGAGAGTGTCAATCCAGAAATACCATTCAACTTTTTAAGAACTACTTATTTGCTAAGACAGGAAGAATTTCATGATATTATAGGACAATTAAATTGTGATAAAGCATTAATGTCTGAGTTTTTTGAAAATTTAGTACTGAAAAATGATGATGAAACATTGAGTAAACTCAGAAAATACCCGCCATTTGTTAAAAGTATCATCAAAGAATCACAAACTTTGAAACATTGTTTTGCTAAGAAAGAATTTATGAAAGTATCCAATATGATTAGTGTTAGTCTTCACAACGGTGGTAAACTTGGCCAAATGAACAGCATATACATCAAGAGTTTTCAAAAAGATTGTGAACAAATCAAAAAATCAACTATGAACAATGAACTGACGAAATATAACCGTACAGTTCAAGATTTAAAAGAGAACACTGACCATTATTTCCAGATATATCATTCACAGAAAACTGAAACAAGAAGAATCTTAGGTGATAGTAAAGTAAAAGGTGGATACACCCTAGATTATATTGAGAATGTCGATCGAATGAGAACGAGATTAATTGAAGAAGAGCAAGTACCACATTCTGAAAAATTTGGATATACGTTTGATATACCTTTAAAACAAGTTGATGATTATGATGAATCAAATGAATATGATTTTGCATTAATATCTAGTGAAATTGATACTATGAGTTTATCAAAAGATGATAATAGCAATGGAATAGAATTAGATGATCGACCAGATGAAATAGATGCAAGAGATATTGATGAAGAAGCATCCAAAGAATTTGATGATAAGAATAGAAGAGTTAGTAGAAGCTTATATGTTGGAGATAAAATAATGGCACTTTGGAATATCAGTAGAATCAATGCATTGGTACCTGTTGAAAGTTTAATGATATTAGGGGTTAGTCATTTATATTTAATTGAAAATTATTTTCATGGAGACGATGGAAATATAATTGATGTGGACGATGCACCAGAAGAACAAAGAGATCCAATTTTACAGTTAGTTAATTCACAATCCAAAAAACTTGATAAATCAAATTATAAAACCCATAGATCGACCAATTGGAGTTTAGATAAATTGAGTTCAATTTCAAAACGTCAATTCTTACTAAGAGATAATGCCTTAGAAATGTTTTTCAGTGATGGTGCAGGAATTTTAATAACTTGTTTAACAACAAAAGAAAGAAACGCAATTCATAATAAATTACAAAACCTTACTACAAATAAGGGTATTGATTATGAATTATCACAAGCATTACTGTTTAATTCAAATTCAGATACCAATGGAAGTTTTTCATCAAAATTAGTTTCAGCTTTTTCAAGTACTTCATTAAATAATTTACTTACTTTGTCAGCTACTCAAAAATGGAAAATGGGTGAAATTTCAAATTTTTATTACCTTATGATCATCAATACTTTAGCTGGTAGAACATTTAATGATTTAACTCAATATCCTGTTTTTCCATGGGTTATTGCTGATTATACAAGTGAAAATTTGGATTTATCAAATCCCAAAACATTTAGAGATTTGTCAAAGCCAATGGGTGCCCAAACTGAAGCAAGAGCTAATCAATTTAAAGAGAGATTTGAAGCGTTACATAGCTTAGATGATAAAGATGCTCCTGCTTTCCATTATGGTACTCATTATTCATCAGCAATGATTGTTAGTTCTTTTTTAATTAGATTAAAACCATATGTTCAGTCATATTTATTATTACAAGGCGGTAAATTTGATCATGCAGATAGATTGTTTAATTCGGTTGAAAAAGCTTGGAGCTCAGCATCAAAAGATAATACAACAGATGTTAGAGAATTAATTCCTGAATTTTTTTACTTACCTGATTTTTTGGTAAATACAAATAAATTTGAATTTGGTAAATTACAAAATGGTGAATCAGCAAATGATGTTGAATTACCTCCATGGGCTCATGGTGATCCTAAAATCTTTATAGCTAAAAATAGAGAAGCTTTAGAAAGTCCTTTTGTTTCTGCAAATTTACATTCATGGATTGATTTAGTGTTTGGGTATAAACAAAATGGTGAAGAAGCTATTGATGCATTAAATGTTTTCCATCATTATTCGTATAATGGAGCTATAAATTTAGATCATATACATGATGAAGTAGAGAAAAGAGCTGTTATTGGTATGATAAATAATTTTGGCCAAACTCCAATAAAAGTATTTCAAAAACCGCATATTATGAAAGAAGTTTTAAATATTCCAGATTTTTATATGAGTTTAATTGATTCGAATTCAGCACCAAAATTAGAATTTGAATCTAAATTGAAATCACCAATAGTTAAATTAGAAATAAGTTCAATAAATTCAAATCGTTGGGTAGGTAGACAAAACTGTATATCAAGTGAAGATAATTTATTAATTCGAAAATCTAAAAAATCTAAATTTTCAAGTGGATCTTTATTAATAAATGATAAAATTTTTGAAAATTTACATTGTTGTGATATTTCATTTATTTTACAAATTGGATCTAAATTTTTTATAACTTGTGGAGAAGATGGATTAATTAATGTTTGGAAATGTAAATTAAAACCTAAAATCTCGTTGGAATATATTGCTACTTTAAGAGGTCACTTTAATTGTATTACTAGTATGGTTTATAGTAAAAGTTTTAAAATTGGAATTTCAATTGATACTAGTGGATTGTTGATAATCTGGGATTTAACAAGGTTTAAATTTATTAGAAAAATTGTACCTCCATCAAACTTAAAGTTTGAAATAACAACCAACTTAGTTTCAATCTCAAATAATACTGGGAATTTTGCAATTTTATATGAAGGCAAAGAAAATAATTTACTTAAAATCTATACCATTAATGGTGACGAAATTTTAAAGACAAATCAATTCAATAATTATGAAAACATAACAACAATAGCATTTGGACTAACAGATTTACCAACACTCGATTCAAAATATTCAAATCACTACAATCACGTCTATTGGTCAAACGATTACCTTGCAATATCAACATCAAAAAAAATAGGAAAATTTGAATTAACTTGTATTAGTTCAAATTGGGAACTCAAATCTATACAAAAAATAGATTTATCAACCAAGATTCAAGGTAATATTACTTCTTTACAATTATTTAAATGTTCTGAAGTTGATCATGATGATAAATTAATTAGAGGATTTTTTAAATTAGTTATTGGTGATTCTTTGGGGAAAGTTTATACTTTACATTAATGAAATAAGTTTTGTAACAATTATATGATTTTTCTATTAATTTTGATATCTTCTATATTTACTTTGTAACTGGAACCAAATATCGGAAGCTTATCTCTTTCTAACACCAGATTTATTTCCAGTTTTTCTACCAGTAACAACAACATTTTTTTCATCAACAACAGACTCAACACCACCACCACTTAAAAACCTATCAATATCATCACCACTTTTATTAACTTCTTTCAGTTTTTTTGCATCTTGACGTTGTTCCAAAGTCTTAAAAGCATCTTGAATAGGTACATCTTTAAATTGAGCTGCAAATTCAGGACTTATCCATTCTGCAATATAAGGAGCTAACATTAAACATAAACAAAATATAAAAATTATAGTATATGTCTTATTTCTGAAAATGAAACCAAATGGACTATTCATTATCATGTCCACAATTGCATTATTTGAATTTTCGTAATAATTTATTGATGATTTAATTGATATAATTAATGGTTCATTAACTGATACTAGTGAAGTTTTATTTGGGGTTAATGAACCTAATTTATCTTCATATACTTGTACTTCATCATTTGAAACATTTAATTTAAATCTATTTATCTCAAATTCAAAATCATATGAATCTATAATTAATTGATAATTTTCATCATTTTGTAAATTTTTTAAATTAAATTGATAATTTTTATCTATTACTGGTTGATCAATTGGGTGGAAATTTATATTTTTAAATTTATTTGTATTTTTAGGTAATTTATATAATTGAGCTTTTATTCTATTTGAATTACCTAAATTTGGGATTTTGGATTTAAAAATTTGTGATAATTGATCTATTTCTGTGGGAAAATTTTGGATTTTCACTTTTAAATCTATTGCCTGTATGAATACTAATGAATATAGTAATGATAATAGTATTATGAATTTGTTCATTTTGCAAAAATCTTTAAACACTCTTTATCTCTAATTAGTTGGTATAGTGATTTTTGATTAAACGAGATGGTGATATATAAAACTGAGTTGAAATTTATACAATTGAATGAGAATGAAATTGGTGTTGCCTAACTGATTAAGTCAGATTGAATTATAGTTGGAAAATAAAATAAAATAAAAATAAAAAATATTAGGAAGCCGCACGTTATTCTAAATCAAGTACTTATAATATGGTAGCAACCTCTTTTAATATAAAAAATCCATCACCAAAAAAATTTCAAAATCAAAGCACCTTCTTTCTTTTCTTCTTTTTCTCATTATTGTACATGTATGTGTATTATTGTAGGGCGACAATTCTTTATTTATTTAGTTTCAACGATTGCTGCTCTCTACAACGCATACTATAGTGATACTAGTTTTTTAGGATTAGTCAAGGAACTTACGGGCGTGGTTGAGGTTTTTTTTCTTTGAAAAAAAATTTGTTTCAACTGAGCATTCTAGCCTCCAAACATTTTATGAAAATATATTTCAATATTATTCAAATTCAGAGTATTTATTATTAGTTCCAGTTCATCATTTGTGAACAGTCGATGCAATCGGATTAAAATTATTAACGAGTTGGTGAAATTATACTCTATTATATATTAATTATTTATTGAAAGCAAAATTATCTATTTAGGTTTTAAACTTCTAGAACCCCACCTATCATAACAATACAAACCAATACCAATAAGCACTAAACCCAAACATTGTTCAAAAGTTAAATTATTTAATTTTGAAGATACTAAAAGGGAATCATTTGATGTTGTTGAAAAATTAAAAGTTAGTATTATTGATACTGTTATTAGTACTATTCTTTTTAACATTGATGCTATGGAATAAGATAATGCTGGTATTGAACCTAATAAATGGAATGCTAATAATGTTTGTAAGAAATGAGATATACTATCTAGTATTATTAATATCATTATTTGTAAAAAATCTGATGATGTAGTAGTTGTAATTGTTGGGTCTGACGTAATAGTTGAAGTTAGTTGTTTATACATTGATGGTAATTCATTCATTAAGAACCCTGATATGGAAAATGAAGAACCAATTAATGAACAATATAGTATAATTGTTAATTTATCAGGTTTTGATATTTTATTGAGTTCAAATTTTTCAATTATATAACCAAATGGATTGTTTATATTTATATTATTTTTCAACACTGTACTTTGATATAAAGAAGATTTTGTTGGATTATTATGAGATGGTGGAGTTAATAAATGATTTTCTTTCATTTGATCTAATGATAGATCTGATGTTGAATATGGTAATTTTAATGAATTTGTTCTTTGTCTTACATGTAAAAATTTCCTACCATTACCATTTGAATCATTAGGAGAATTATTATTTGAATGTTGACTTCCATTCAAACTAGTTTTTTCATCATTACTTGAATTATCTAATTCTATTGGTACTTGTTGTTTTTGTTGAAATATTTGTTGTTGAAAATAATTTTGATCTTCAATTTTAAAATTTGGTACTAATGGAGTTGAAGGTCTTGTTAAATCAGTATTTAAAACTAATGAAGCAGGATTATGAATTTCTTCATCATTATTATCCCATGTAATTAATTGTTTACCATAAATATTTTGACCTGCAAATATAATAGTACTTATTAAACATAATAATATACCATTAATTTGTTTTTGATCAATTTCATTTACTTCATTAGTTAATAAATTAGTTTTTGAATTTGGATTTTTTATAGAATCTGATGTTATTATTAATATAACTCCAATTAAAAGTGGTGCTAATGATAAATAAGTAATTAAAGGGAAAATAACTTTATAAATAATTCTATAACCTAGAACAATTAATAAAGGACTTAATGCTTTAATACTTGATATAGTAGGTAAAGGAATTAATGAAGTAGCACTTAATGAAAAATATTTCCCTAAAAATTGAAATAATCCTAATGGGAAAATTTTTAATAATATGGAAATTGATAATATTGGTTGTTTATGAGTTTCAATTGATGGTATACTTCCCTTTGGAAAATAATTTATAAATTTTGGATTTGATCTAGTTAAATAAATAAATAAATAAGCTAATATTGCACCAATTAAAAATTGACATTGTGATAAAAATAATGGATAAGTAAATTTTGTTAATATAATTTTAGTTAATTGTGAAGTTATTGATGATATAAAATACCAAATTAAACATATTATTAAAGTTTTAATCGAAATTGGTGGTATTATATTATTATTTAATAATAGATTAACCATTGATTATATTTATATTATATATATATGATTCATTAAAATATAATATTTAACTATTATGTATTGATTGTTGATTTTCAATAATGGTTGGTTGTAAAAATAATTTACTTTAGAATATTAAAATTATAAAATAAATATTATTAATAATTTCCTCGAGGAATTATTTTTGCTATTCTTTTAAAAATTATTTTGATGAAATAGAGTTAATACTAGAAAATAAGTTTACAAGATACGAACTTAATAGATATTAAAGTTCACGAGATTTCAAGAAGATTTATAATATAATCATTAAGGATAAGCATAACAACACAAAATGAAGTCAAGATTTGTAAGATTGAATTATCATAAGATTTTATACATATTTCAGTTATTGTATTGTTTATTGTTCAGTCAAATTAGTGTAATAAATTTTAGAATTCTTGTGTATCTTGTACCTTAACTAAAATGTTTTAGGGAAGTTAAGGGTAATTAACTTAATCACAAAGACCAATCTATTTTATGCTTAAAACTTTGCTGGTAGTAAATTAGTTAAATAAATACATAACGTATGTATTCCTGATTTGAGTAGTGAACATTAATGACATAGCCATCAACAGTCATGTTATAGGCATTGATCGTATAGTGCTCAATTTCATTTTTAAACAAATGGTTCATAACTCAAAACATAAAATTTTTTCTGGATTTTTGTACCAAATTTGTCATAAATTTCTAAAGTACAAGGCTAAGTTAAATTCTACGCTAGCAACATAATGTATAAAAATAATTAGTAGGAGCAAAACTTATAATCATAGTATACATAATAAATATAATATATTATTCAATATAATTACATACATAAAACTATATCTAACTTTTATAATAAGTAGATCAATAGTACAAAATCAACTTATTTTTGTTTTACTATTTTTTCTTTTAAATTTTATTCATTATCATTTAATTTTGATGCATCAAACCCTTCAGTTTTCATATGTTTTTTATTATAAGCAGGACTTGGATTATTCCAACCTTCAAATTCAGATTGAGTTTTATTATCTTTTACCCAATAAGCAAAAGGATAATTTGGTTGAGTTTTTAAAGGAGTTTCATTAGTTATAATACCCATTGAAATTTGTCTTTCAATTAATGAATCTAAATAAGGAGATAATTTATCTCTTATCATTTCAAAATTTTTATATTTTAAAATATCTTCTGGACCTTCATAAAGGATTTTTTTAATTAATGATGGAATCATTGGTTCATCTTTCATTTCTTCAATTGAATAAAATACTGGATGATTTGTAAAAATTATTGCTTGAGTTTTAGGTAATCTTCTTAATGTTTGTCTTTCAACTCTTACATTAAATTGTTTTGGATCACTTTCATCTAAATCCTTGTATAAATTTGGGAAAAATTTTTCTAATTGAAAAACATTATTCCATTTTAATTTTGTATCCCATGTTATATAATAACTTGCTCTTTCAACTGGATCTTCTGGTCTCATTTTACTAAACCATCTTTCCATTGATTTTTTTAAACTTGTTTTATAATATGGTACATCTTCATGTATTGCATCAATATGTTGACCCATTTTATCACTAACACTAAAACTACCACCCGAGAAAGGAACAGCTCCACCAACTAAATAATGTAAACCATCTTTCTCATTTTTTAAAACAACATAAAAATCTTCTTTTGCAAATTTAGATACATAAATTAAAGGTGCTTCTTTTAATGGTAATGTCATATCAATAACTTCTTTAGTAACTTCATTTCTTATAATTTTACCTTCTTTTTGCCAAGAACCATCTTTTATAATTGTAAATAATAAAGGATATCTAATTAACATATGATCAACAACCATTTCCATTAATTCAGTACATGCTTCAACACCTTCAGGTAACATATCAAAATTTTGTTTACCATATTTAATTCTAATTCTATTTTTTTCAGTAATAAAATGATGATAATATTTATCCATATCTAACCAATGATTTATATCTAATTTAAAAATTGACATTGTTTGATGATATGGCCATCTAAAAGGTCTCCATGGTCTATCATCATAATTTTGAACTTCTTCTGGTCTTATCATTAAAGGTGTTGGTACAGGCATACTTTCATTTGATCCATATACAGTTTTTGATTTTGGAATTGTGTTTGGTGGTGGTTGTGGTTTAGATTTTTCTGAATATGATGGTGATCTTTCTTTATCACTTAATTGTTTCTTGTTTGTTGATAAAAAGGCACATATTTGATTCTTAGATAAATATATTATTAAAAGTATACAAGTCAGGAATATACCTGCTTCTATTAATGTTGGCATCTTGTTTTATTGGTCTTGATGTTAGTTTAAAGTTTTAATCTAAAAAATCGAAAATCAAATGTATCAAAATATTTTTTTAAAGAAATCTAGTTGTTTATATATATTAAAATCCATTTGAAATTAATAAATAAATCTTTAAGTTAAATTAAATGGATTAAATGTTCGAAATAAGTAAAACAATTGGGGTATAAATGATAATCTTAATTGTATTATAATCTTATCTAATAGATAAACTTTGAATATACATAAAGTTACACAAATATAGATAATTTTTTGCAACAATTTTAAAACACACTGGAATTTGAAACCTAAATTGGTAAAAATATTATTTTACACTACTCTTTAATTGAAATTTTTAAATCATCTATTTTTTTAACATTTCCTTAATCAAGTTCTTATATAATTAAACCCCATATTCCAAATCTTCTTTTTACCCCTAAATTTCTTGACTGATATGATTCTAATTGAATCAGAATATTTAACTCTGATGTCATTTTATTTAAAAATTTGATTTTGTTGACCTTGAAAAACTGTTCATAATACATCCAAAATTTTAGTCTATTTTCCATAAAAATACATCATAAGTCCAAATTCCTTTCACTAATCTTTTCTAATCGAAATGTTATGTATCCTAACCCCTTTCCTTAGGCATAATTCAATGCTTTGGTTCTTTTTAATAGATCATTACTTTGGAAGAATAACTTATCTTTGGCGGTACACATGATAAAAAATTAACCGATTTATACTGCAATTTAAAATCCTTTTTCTTCGCAATCTCTATTTCCGACTACATTTGAGACTTTTAAGAGAGAATGAAGTGAAAATAAATGAGCTACAAAGTTGATGATACTAATCAAGATTTTTGACTATTTTATGATATGTATATTTTATAATAATTAATTAAAATACAAAAGTTGTCGTTGTTGTGTTATGTAATTATAATGACACCCAAACCCGTTAATGATGATTTATATGATATATGTTGATGAAAAAACATTGATAACTCTTAAAAAGCTGTTGTAAATTGTAAATGAAGCTTGATGATAATATTAATATATAGATTGTAAAAAATGAAGTAATGTAAACAAGATTATAATCTTCTACCTCTTCTACCACCTTTTCTTCTAGTAGAATCAGATGGAACAGGAGTAACATCTTCAATTCTACCAATTCTTAATCCTGATCTAGCTAAAGCTCTTAAAGCTGATTGACCACCTGGACCAGGAGTTTTAGTTTTAGTACCACCAGTAGCTCTTAATTTAATATGAACAGCAGTGATTCCAACTTCTTTACATTTAGCAGCAACATCTTGAGCAGCCAACATAGCAGCATAAGGAGATGATTCATCTCTATCAGCTTTAACTTTCATACCACCAGTAACTCTGGCTATGGTTTCTTTACCTGATAAATCAGTAACATGGACGAATGTATCGTTAAATGAAGCAAAGATTCTTGCGACACCAAAAACTTGTGAACGATCTAAAAGAAATAAATTTGTTAGTATAATTGTATCAAATTGAGTGTAATTATTTAATTTGTAAAAACGAGGTTGAAATGTGAAATGAAAACGGGCTGCGGACAATTTAATTGATTTAGTATGCATTTGGTTGATTAATTCTTTGAACCTAGGTTCGATTCATTTTAGTGTTTCATTGAAAATTTGATATTTTACTTCATAACATCCCGTTTAAAGGTTCTTTATCTCCTGATGAGGTCCAATCAAATTCTTGTGAAAATTCTATAAATTGTTGATAACTTGATATCTATAATTTAATGCAATGTAGTAGATTTTTATAGTTCTTTCCATTGATGATTACTTCCTCTCAAAATTGATTTACAAAATTCTGTATAACTCTCCGTATCTGTGTTCTCCAATCCTTGTTTATTTTATCCCCTATTTCACTCGTTCTCCAAATGTATAATCTATATTTCATTGAAACATACCAGCTGACATATTGGTTTATTTGATGTGTTATATGTGTTAGATGTATTAGTATCTCTTCAAATGAATTTTCAGTTGTAATTTTTTTTTGGTTTAATCAATTTTTTCATACAAAAGCATTTGGTAGTTTTCGTTCACATACATTATACTTCTTAACTATGTACGCACTTGGTAGTTTTGTACTTGAATTGTGTATCACGTGCGTAAATTTTTTGAGGGTTGAAACCCTATAAATTTGAGCTCCACAAATATTATCATAGTTAATGCTAGTCAAAGAGTGTTTCAAAATATCTATCTACAATTGTGAGGTATTCTAAAGGGGAAAGTTTGTGATATGCTATATTAATTGATTTGATTTTGATCTATAATACATAAGTTTATATATATTTAGTCGTAGTTTGTTGATAATATATTTCTGTATGAAGGTTAAGTTTGGGTGAATGAATTTAGTAGACAAAACCTAAGATTTTACCAGCAACATGTTTTCTTTTAGCTTCTTCATGATCCATAATACCAGCAGAAGTAGTTAAAATAACATAACCAAATTGTCTAGCAGGTAATAAATTATCAGTCCATCTTTCAATATCATTAATTTTAACATTAAATCTTGGAGAAATAACACCACATTTATTTAATCTACCATTTAATTGTACAACAATTTTACCTGATCTATGATCATCAATATATTCAAATTCTCCAATATATCCATGTTTTTGCATAACTGTTAAAAATCTTATAATAACTTTTGATGATGGTCTAATTAAAACTTGTCTTTTACCGGTTTTCTCGGCGTTGTTGATGGCATTTAAAGCATCTGCTAAAACTGAAGTTCTGGTCATCTTATTGAGTTATGTGATGGATGGATGATTTCTTTTAAACTAGATTGAAAATGATAATTGAAAAAAAAAGTTGTAATTTTTCACTATACTCAAAGAATCTCTCTCTCTATTGATTTTTTTTTTTCACTTGAATTACCAATTGTTGTACATACAAAATACTGTATACTAAGAGTAAAGTGAGCTACCAATGATTTTTTTTAACTAAGTAAATTTTTCACTCTCTTTCTCTTTTCTTTTCTTAATTTTTCAATTTATTAAAATTTTTTTATAATCTTTTACCAATCATCTAATAGTATCATTGAATTAAAGATGCCTGTATGTACAATATAAACACTATTTATTGGTATAGAATGATCATTTATTTGAATAGCTCAATATATCATTGAAATGTTAAAGGACACCATATAGAAATTTTAGTTAATAAAGATGGGAAATGAATTTGATTTAATAGACAATGGCAAATTTTGATTTCAAGAGAAGTAAAGATCACTATTTGATAGAGAATTCAACAACTTCAAATGAAAGAGCTAAACAAGATGAATTTTTGATCAATTAGTCGAAGTATAGTAAATACTAACAAAAATATTTTATAGTCTCAAAAATCATTTAGAACCAAACAAAAATTAGCTAAGGCTCAAAAACAAAATAGACCATTACCACAATGGATTAGATTAAGAACTGATAATAAAATTAGATACAATGCTAAAAGAAGACATTGGAGAAGAACTAAATTAGGTATCTAAGTTTTCTGTTTACCTGTACCCATTCATCAAATCAAGTCATTTTCATTATTATATATCATGTTTTTTACGCCAAAAAATTTCTAATCTCATTATTATAAAATATTAAAAAAGCGAAAGAAGTAATTTTAAAGAGGGATTTTTTATTGGTTTTTATGCTTTCCATTTTTATGGGTGTCAATTTATATATTCATCATTATTAAAGTTTTACTTTTTAATACGAATTGGTGTTCTTTTTGATCCAGGATCATTTGTTAAGTGGGTGCATATAAATTTATTTACAATCTTTTTAATATATTATTTTTTTATTAAAGCATCTTAGAAATAGTCAAATAAGGAACTGTAGAGAGATGTTGAGTGTTTATCCTCACTTAAAGTGGCTCAAATTACTAGTTGACATTAATAGACCTAAGCAGTCGAATCCCCAACTACTGTTAGACTAAAAAGCCGAAATGTTTTAGCAGCTCTTAACTTTCTTGCTCCAGAATGAAATTGAACTCTTTTATCTGAAATTGAACTCTTTCACTGATCATGTACAAGATATTGAGACAAATATTATCTAGCTCAAATAATTTTACGTCCTATTCCTTTTTATTTAAAATTAATTTATTAACATGTAATATACACCTTGAAAAAGAAATTGATTACAAAATTTCTTAAAAGAACTTTTCTCTTTAAAACTACCATACCCATGAAATTGTTTCTATTCTTTACCTTAAAAACCCACAAAACCTACTTCAAAAAACCTTATACTTCTTCTTCAAATACAGTTTCAATAGGTTTTTCCATTAAAGCAGAATGAGCACCAACACCAACAATACTAGAACCAATCAACCACATTAAAGTACTTACTGGACTTGCTAAAAATCCTAAAGGTATAGCAACAATTAATAATCCAGTATATAATTGACTAGTATTTAATCTACCAAAAGGAGTAACTAAATCTTCACCACCTAATTTATTTATACCAAATACTCCCAAAATAACAAATCCCAATACAAAAAGTAATAATAAATTTGTAACTAATGCATATATAGATAAACATAAAACTATAGCTAAATAATTTGATGAAAAATAACCTAAATTATAACTTATTCTTTGTTGAATTTCACCAAAATTTGAAGGTTTTGAAATTCTTCTAAAATCAAAAAATTCTTGTGGTGGTCTTAATTTTGATAATGCTTGTTGTATTGATGAAAAATCTGATTTTAATCTATCGATATTTAAACGATCTGATAAATTTGAAAATTGCTTTTAAAGGGAAGTTTGTTAGTACTTGAGTTTGAAAATATATAATTTGATTAAAATTACAGAAGTTCATTGTTTGTATTGAAACATACTGATAAGTTAATAAGATTTGCCATTTTGTATAATAGTGTTCTTTTTTAGTGTCTTGTTTAATTATTAATGAATTCCTGAAAATTCAATAGTCTTGGAAATGTTATAAATAAATGTATATAAAATATAAATTTAATTAATTATTCTCTTTAAATCTAAATATTTTGATTGTGTTGATAAAAATTTGAAATTTTATTTTTTTTTATTTTTTTACGTGTTACACTCTTTTAGATTCTTTTATACAGTGGAGTGATTGGTAGCTCTGGTACTAATAAATTTACGAATCTTGCGCCTTACTTAAGTAGAGTTTAATTGATTAATTAATAATGAATTTGAAGCTTCTTGGAAAGAATGACTTTAATTGAAATAATTATTATAATAATATAGTTGTTTTAAATATCTATTAATAGATTTTAAAATTTAGTCACACTGCAAGAAGTTAAAATTGATGGGAGATGTTTAAAAATTATTAATGAATTCTTTTAAATTTTATTCTTTAATTACTATGAACCAAATATATGCAAAACAATAATCATCTATATAGAATATTGAGAATAATCAATAGTAATTAAATCATTAAGTGAATTACCAGCTCCACTTGAATTTCCATTTGAATTAACTTGATTATTATCAACATTAATTTCTAAATTACCAATTTCTTTTAACTTATCATTTATAAATTCAATTAATTTACCAAAATTTTTATTAAATTTACAATGACACTCCAAAACTTCAATTAATTTAAATTCAACAATAAATTGATAAAATTCATCATTTAAATTAGTTAATACTAAAAACCAAATATTTATAAGATTTTCATAAATTATTTGTTTCTTATATTGAAATTCAGAACTTTTAAAATTAGGTAATTTATGAATTAATTTAGTAGAATCATTTAAAAATTCTAATACTGAAATTTTATTTTCTTCATATTGTTGTTGTATTGGTGGTAATATTGATAATATATAATCTTCTAAACAATTTAAAAATTCAATAAGATAAGGTTTAATTCTTAAATATGAATAATCATTTTCTATATTTCCTTTATAGGGAAGATGATTTATAATTTCTTCAAATTTTTTTTCTAATATTTGAGTAAGTGATTTCATTGATGGTTGATTTGATATTTTTTTAATTGTGGTATGTAATTCTGGATGTAAATCAACTAATTTATTGATTAAATCTTGTAGTTGTGTTTGATTTAAAGTTTCTATTATTCTTGTTGTTGGGAGTGGTTGACCTATAATTTTAGAAGTTTTGGTCTTTTTAATGTTATTAATAGTATTTAATGCATGAAAGTTGGTGGTTGATGGAAAATTGTATTGTTGGTGTTGAGTTGGTTGAATGATTTCTTCTTCTTCGTCTAATCTTCTTTTCTTTTTTTGATTAGATAGAATAGATTCTGAAACTGATCTTGGTATTTGATTTAATGAATGAAAATTATTATGCAATGATGAATTTTGAGAAGGGGTTGTTTTGTTATGTAGATTGTTATTGTTGACTCCCCATTGAAATCCTGCTGACATCATTTCTGACTAGTTGTTTGATGTAAAATTTGCTTTGCCCTTGATTAAAAATTTTAATATGCTAATTGTTTTTTTTATTGTCCTCGTTTAAAATAAAAGTCTCTTTGTAATGAATTGAATGAAATAAAAAGTTTATGTGAATTAAAAGAATGATATGCTATGCCAAAGTTTAATTGATGTTGTTGGTCTATATGTACTTTGTAAACACAATTGTTTAGTTAATGTTGTATAAATTTATTAATAACAAGTTAAAAATTTTGAAGAGTGAGAGAGAAAATAAAAAAGAAGGAAATAAATTTCTTTTTATTAAATGAATATTTGGTAGCGATTTTATAAGTACTTTCAAGTTTCATATTTCGAATATCAAAATACGTTAAACTAATGAACATGTCAAAGTTAAACGAATGAGAGTAAGAATTTACATAAGCAAGTTCTTCAATAAAGGAAAAAACTTTATACATTTCGAATAAATAATTATACTTAAATTAATTACCTCTTCCCTTTTTCTTTTCCTTTTAATTTTTCATTCCCAACTTTAATAATAATCATTACCTTCATATTCACTTTCACTAATACTTAAATCATCATCATCATCATCATCATCAAAAGCAGATTCACTTTCCAAATCATAATCAGCTTCATTAAATTCTTGAAATCTATTCCTTTTTATTTCAACATCATCTTCAATTCCACTTGAACCATCTGTTACATCTTTTGAATTTGTGAAACTTCCACCATGAGCTATATGAGATGCAAGACTACCAGAACCATTATAATTTTTGGTTGTTGTGTTTTCTTCTTCTTCAGGTTCTTCATCTTCTTCTATTTCTTTTTCTTCTAATTCTATTTTCATTTCTTGAATTATATCAAAACATTCACTTAATAAAGCACATAATGCTCCTTGACCTTCAGGTACATTTCTATCTATAATAAATTTCCCATCTTTTTTTAAATTATCAATTGATGCTAATTTGAATTGGAAAGGATATAATTCTCTTAAGTTATTTACACCATCAACTCTTTTCAATTCTAAAAGACATCTTTTAACTGTTTGTAATTGATTATGTATTGGTGTTAAACTTTCACTTACTGGTTCACTACTTTCTAATAATTTATAAATTATTGAATAACATCTTCTTAATAAATATAAAATTAAGGTTTGATATTTTTTAAAAGTACCTTTGGGAGTTTGTTCAACTATCTTGAGTCTTTGTTCATCTATTGATTTTAATGTCTTTTGATAAGTATATAAATCAGTTTCTCTTAATGTCCACCTTCTTGTTAACAACAAGTTATCCAAAGTGGTTTTTAAATTTTGTAAAGTTTTGTAAATATAATCATATTGTAATTTTAAATCTGATGAATTTTCTTGTGATACTACATTAGAAGAATAATCATTACTTAATTTGAGATTCTCCAACGAAATTTCTTCATCATGTATTAGTAAATCTGCAATTAAATTATTACAATCATCAATTAATCCATTTAATATTGCTTGTATTGAATCTAATTTATTTTCATCTAATAATTCTTCACTATGAAATTTCCCATCTGATTCATCTCTTAATTTCTCTATATTTTTTAGTTGGTTCTTATATTTACTTATTTTGGAATTTAAATCATCAATTGATACTTGACTATTATTTATACTATCACCTTGTGTTACAAAATTTAAAAGATTAGCTCTAATATTAATTAATTCATGATATATTGGTTCTAAATCTGAAGGAATATTTTTAAAATTATCAACTAATTGATCATAAAGACTTTCACATTTATTTAATTTATTTCTCAAAAGAGTTTCTTCCATTTGATGATTTTTTGATAATTTATGTTCTTCATCATCATCATCATCATTATCATATTTATCTCTTGTACTTATTAAAATATCTTTAATTTCTTGTAATCTTGATCCAACAGGTTTTAAATCATCCATAGTATAAACTTTACATTCTTTTAAATGAGTTAATAATTTCATTACTGCACTTAAACTTGAATATGTTGCAGGTGCAAATTTAATTAATCCACAAGTAACAAAACATAAACTTAATAATTGAAAAATATCATCAATTATTAAATCATTACCATTTGGTAAATTTAAAGTTATACCTTTTAATTCTTCATCTTTTCTTGTTAATTTTAAATCATTTATTATATTTAAAAATAAATCATATATTGAATAAATTTGTTTTGAATTTATATATTTATTTCTATTATTTTTCAAATCTAATAATGTTTTATAAATGGAAAATAATTGTTCATATATAGATTTTTCATATGATGGTACATGTTGTTGTTGTTGTTGTTCTTTTTGTTTATTTGATGGAGTTGAAGTTGTTGAAGTTGGTTGAGTTGATATGTTTGAATTTATTGGTAATTGTAAATGAGTTGAATTTATTGATGTAGAAGTATTTAGTTGTGGTGGTGGACTATTTATTAAACCAGAAGGTGTTCCTGGTCTAGAATGTGGAGTAACTAGTCCTGAATTTGTCATTATATTATATTGAATTGACGTATTATATAATTGATTATTTTTATTGATCTATCGAAAATTAGGTGAAATAGATATATATAATTGTATAAACCCTCGTGTATTATTAAAACTAAATGAAACCTGATTTCAAATTAATTTAAAAATTGGTTGTAAAGTAGTTAACTAAATACAATTTATAAATTTAATAAATTTATTTGGACTTAAACGGTTGTGTGAATGTTTCTCTAACTGTAGTTTAAATTTATAAAATGTAATGATTTTTTTTCTCTCACTTTAATTAAATTTAATTACCGGATAAAACAGGGGGTGGATTTAATCAATTTAATTCCATGTGCATTTTATTATTAAAGATATTAATATTCAACTGATTTTATGGAAGTATAAATGATGATGAGATTTCAAGCTTACACATCAATGTTAATGTAGTTTAAGGTTGATGGGAGAAAATAATATATATCGTCTATTAATTTTATTATTTTATACAAATATTACAGAGTAAAATTAGTTAAAGTTATTAATATTTGTGATTAAAGTATGTCATCAAATTCATCATCATCATCATCGTCGTCATCATCTTCATCTTCATCTTCATCTTGTTCAGCTAATTGAGCATAATAAGCAGCTAATGCATCTTGAGCTTCTTTATCTTTTAGATCTGAGTTATTATTATTATTATTATTGTTATTATTATTATTGAATGATTGTGTATTGTTAGCTGAGTTTCCACCCAAAGAAGTTGGTTCAGGAGTTGGTAATTCAGAAGATATATCAGTTGTAATTCCATCATCTTCAATTTCTTCTGTTTTTATTTTTTCTTCTTTAATTTCTGGAGTATTACCATCTTTACTTAATGAGTCTTCTATATCATTATTATTATCTTCTTCTTCTTTAATATAATCTACAATTTGTTTGTTTCCTACAGTACTGTTTGAATGCCAAGAAGGTAATGCATTTTGTTCTAATTTTTGTCTTCTTCTTTCTTTTTCTTCTTGTTCTTTTTCATAATTTTCATCATTTGCAGTTATAGAAACATGTAAAGTAGCTTGAGATCTTGCTGCTGCTGCTTGTAATGCTTGAGCATTTGATCTTGATTTATTACTAATCTTATTAGATAATGTATATTGTGCTGATGTTGCTGATTGTGCTGGTATGGCTTGTAACAAAGCACTTTCAAAATCATTATCTTGAATTTGAGAATCATCAATAATTTTTAAAAATTTTATAATTGGATCAATTTGTAACATTAATTCTTCTAATTTTTCTTGTTTTATAACTGCTTGTTGTGATGAATCATCTTCAATTAATACACCTTGACATACATCACATATAAACTCAGTTTTATCTTCACTTAATAATGATATTGCATCTAATTGTGACACTTTTCTTCCACATCGAGGACAAACATAACCTTGAGGATTACCAAAAGTTGACATTTCTTGTTTTAACAGATTTACAATTGAATGAACTTTCCATTTGATAGAATCTATTGCTTCAGTTATATGAATATAAAAATAAGTTCTAGTAACATATTTTTGTTGACCATTATCTTCTCTTTGTATATGATTAACTAATAATCTATCATCAACTAATTTATTACATAATGATCTTAATTCTTTTCTTTTAATACCAAGTAAATGGATTAAATCATCTTCTGATAATACTGAATGTCTTAAAACTGCATCTAAAATTAATATAAATGGAGTAGTATAAAATCCTCTACTAACAAATCTAATTAAAGACCTGACTGAATCGTCCATGAATTATATTAATTAAAAGATAATTAAAGAAAATTAAAGGATTTTAATTAATATTCTTGTGAACATTCAAATTTTATTTTTTTTTTGTTTGTTTGTCTCTATTAAATTTTGATACAACGGTGCTACCAAAATATATCATAATTCTGTCTGAATTTTAGGTTGCAAATCAATCAAGTTTATATCTTGTTCACAAACTTGAAAATAATTCTGAGAGCTAGGCATTTGACTGTTATTAAACCGCATTGTTTTTGCGTAAAATTTATGTAAATTTAAATGCTTATTACAACCAAGAATTCAGTAAAATAAAAATGAATTTCATACCCAATTTGCAACCAATTTATTTACTTTTATAAATAAAATAACCTTACCATCGTCAATCCTTCTAGCGACCGAAATCAAAAATTCAAACTAATATTAGAATAATGCATACAAGTACGTAATGATCATAGTCCATTACAAAAACAGAACAACAAACAGAACAAAAACAAACATATTAACAATGGGTTCTGGTTATAAAAACCTATGAAAAATGAAGTGAAGTATATACATAACTTTTCCCCCTCTCCGATTTAGTTTAATTTCTTATATTTAGCAAGCTAGATGGACACTTAATAATATGAAGTATAAAAAGAAAAAATAACAATCGCAGTCAGGCAAAAAACTGACATCTACCAAGTAATTAAATGGTAAGATGAAATCATGCAGTTGAGTAGCACTAATAAGGTCGATGAAGGGTATTTTTAATTTTGAAGCGAGACCTTAGGCAAAAGTTGGGTACTAGCTGGCTGCTTTGAGCTAAAGATATAAAAATTTGAAAACTTTGATAAGAGAAGTATGGAGATTACACCGACGTTGAAAGTTCAAATTTAGGCGTGCTGCTTCTTAAGTACAAGTGGTCGTTTCTGAATTTTTGTTCAAGGAGTGAGCATTGAGAAATAAAACTAGCATGGTAGGTTGAGATGAAACATGAATATGATAACAGCTTCATTATTAGAGGTTGCACTGTTCGGTCCAAAAGGGGAGGAACATCAAAAAATCATCAAAAGCGACCAAAATTCGATTAAACGCCCATCTTCCATCTTCTTAAGATCTGATCAAGAATAATTAGTAAATTTGATTTCCTTCTTTCACTTCATTCGTATTAATTGTGAAGGTATCTTAGCTCCGTCAAGCAGAAAGGGGAATTATTCCAATTACTGCGTGACTCATTAAACCACAAAATTTTTTGACTTGAAATTGCTCTTATGGCCAAGTTGGTAAGGCACCTCACTAGTATACAGTTTAAATCTTCAGTGTAATGAGGAGATCGTAGGTTCGAATCCTGCTGAGAGCAATGTGAGTAATTGAATAATTTTTTTTTAATTTTTTCGTATCATTCTATATATTTTTCTATTCTTGTAGTTGAAGAGGATAGATGACAATCACTCACGTTGGAGCCCAGAGAGAACAACCTTCTTAACCTTTATGATCTAAATTTTGCATGTGCTTGCGAATCTCTTTTTGTAAGATTGTTCTTAGCATTTTTTATTTTCGTGTTTCACAAATTTAAAAATTAATATTTACAACAAAACATCTTTGAATCATCATTCAATTTTGATGAACAACTATAACAATAAAGGAGGCAATAATGATAAGAAAAATCTTAATAAGAAGAAAACAAAATTATACAATAGCAGAACTATAAAAATTCAAAATAATGATTCATCATACTCCAAGAAAGAAAATAAATTAAACGTACCTGATTTTTTATCATCTCGAAAATATGAAATAAATTCATTGGAACTATCACAACTAAAAAGTAAACAAGCTTTGAACTCCAGATGTTTTCAAAATCTACCAAGAGTAATGAGAAGAAGAGCTGCGTCTCATAATGTCTCAAGAATTCCTAAAAGATTGAGGGCAAAAGCTATTAGAGAAATGCAAGGTGCTTCATTACCTGCAAAACATGTACCAAAGGGGAGAAAATTATATAAGTTGATGCAAAAGCAAAGAATACTAAAAGCAGCATCAAAACTAAAAAATGATGGACACAATCTAGATGACATTTTAAAAAATGGTAATGTTCGTAAACACATTAAAGAAATTGGAAAAGAATTGAAAAAATTGGATAATGAACCAAACCCCAAATTAAATAATTCAGTTGGGTCAATTGAACTTTCAGTTGAAAATGAACTAGCTAGTCCACCTTCACTTAGTGTTAAATATGGTAAAAGACAACAAAAATTTGCTTGGATTCCGACACACATATGGCATGCAAAAAGGTTTCAAATGAGTAAAAAATACGGGTTTCAAATTCCTTATACACCAACACAAAAATGTTTTAAATTTATGAGTAGACAAAATAAACATAAAGCTGTTTGTTTTGATACTTCATATAGTCCAATTATTATAATAAGTCCAAAAGAAAAGGATGATAAACTAGTTAAAGGCGGATTACTTCAATTATATGACCTAATAATAGATTCACTGGATAAATCAGTACTCGATGGGAAAAATTCATATTTTGGAATGATTAGATTATCCAATTCAGTCAGAGACAATAAAGCTTTAACTTATTTTGATTCAACTAATTGTATACTCTTAATACAATTTCAATCTTTGAGTAATTTTGAAAATCAATTTAATGATTTCAAGGAAAATTTTGGGGAAGATTATAATGTGACTGATTGTAGGTATGCATTAGGAAGTATGGAAGTTTCTGGTCCTTTGGGGTTACGATGTTTAAGTAAAGTTTTACATTTAAGAGACGAATCAGAAGAATTTAAACAAACTTGGGCAACAATAACATCAAATAAAGATAGTTCGTTAGTGCCAATAGGTACAACGTTTTCATTCAATATATATGATCCAAGACTATGGAACAGACCAGTTGATTATCCAATAAAACCAACTCAGGATATTTACGATACAATAATATACTTAAATTCATCTCACAAAGTAGATTATGAAGTTACAAAAAAGCTATTTTCTAAACAAGGTAGATTAGATTCATATAAAAACCAATTATCAATCAAAGAATTAGGTAAGATACATAATCAAAAAACTACACTAGATAAAGTAAATCATAGTAATATTCCAATTTTATTAACTAAAATAGATTCCACAAAATGGAAATTAATATGTCCTTGGTTTTGGGTTTTACCAATTTGGATTCAATTAGTCAAAATCCCAGATATAAGACCAGGTGGTTTAAAACAAATTTATCAGTTTAATTTTGAAAATAATCAACCATCATTTCCAGTAGATTATCCTTCAACAACTGAAGGTTATAATTATAATAATCTAGTTGGTGAAAAAGCAGCAGAATTAGACTCCAAAAAATCCAAAAGCCAAATAACACTACAACAATCAGAATCTAATTATTCATTAATTTTCAATGCATATAAATGTGATTGGTTTACTTTAAGAAATATGTTATATTTATCTAAATTAATGCATAATTATAGAACAACTATAAGAGGTAGAGAAATTTATATACCAAATGATGAAGATGACATAATATACAAAGTCAAATTATTAGAAAAAGAACAAAAATTAATTTCAACACCATCAGTAAATCAAGCACAATATAGTAAAAATTTTCTGGATAATCATAAATTAAATCCAACAACAATGCAAAATATTGTGAATCAACAATTACCATTACTTACGATACAATTAAAAATCTTGGAAGCAGGGGTTATTGAAAATAATGCAAGAATTTATTCAGTTCCAGATTATGGAGATTCTTTTACTGTTGGATTTGTGACTACCGGTGGTATGAATTTAAATGAAGGTAAATGTACTGGTATTGGACATATATTTCCTGAAGATATGCAATTAGATACTCCAAGAGGAAAAGTTTGGGTAAGAAACCCTGGCAAATCTAAATTATATCCTTGTTCATACGAATTTATAAATACCTAAAATTTAATACTATCTTTTCGTAATTTCTCAAAAGAAATGATAAACTCTAGGATTGTCTATAATTCCATATCAAACAAATCTGAAACATGAACATAAATTAAATCTAAATAGTCGTGTGCTCAACTAATAAAATTTCTCGAAGTATAAAAAGAATTAAAATTCTCATAATTTTTTCTAAACTTTTTTCCCCTTCTTTTTTTCTTTTCTTCATACTTACCTAGAGATATTATAAGAGATCAAGTAGTCTTATAATCATTTATTAGATTCATTTACATTGCACATTATTTTTAAAAATAGAAGGGTTTCAAGAATTAGTCTTTTGACTATGACTTGCCCTTAATATTTTAGAAATAAGAACGTTATGAATTGAGGAATGCCAACTTTCATTAATGGTTCATTTGTTTTTTGTTGTGATTTATGAATGATTCAATTGATCATGATTCACTTGGGTTGTGTGAGATTTGGATTGTTCTTGTTGTGACAGGCTGATGGATCAGAGAGTGTGGATCTTTTAATTTTTGATTTCATTTTTATTATTATTTTTATTATAAAATTTAATATATTTTATCATTTTCATTCAAATTTGGGGTTAACTTCATTTGATTGGATTATGGTTTGGTATATAAATAAATAGATAAATTCAATATAGGTTTTTATGGAGAAGAAGAAATTTAAATACAATTGTAGGATATCAGTGACTCTTTTACAACTATATTCATATATTATTACTATATTTATAACTACTCCACATCTTCATTAATGATTCTTTGAATAAATTAACATTATAATCAATAATAGTTAATGATTTTTCACTATCTGAAATAGTAGTATTTGCTATGTTGTCATTTGAATCTTGTGAATGATCAATATATTCATTATCAAAAGTTTCATTCCGTATCAAAGCAACTAAAGCTAATCCTCTAATCATTTGTTTTAAATACAATGTTGAACCATTTGATAAATGACTTATTGATTTTAATTCTTTTGTTTCATCGTTATTATCTTCAACTACTCTTCCATTTTTTTTGTTTGGGTTTTTTTTCTCATTTTCAATATATAAATCATCTAAATCAATTGTTATATCAATGAATTCTGCACATACTTCATAAGTTTGTATATCAACTGGTGATGAATCTGTTGCAACATATATTTTAGAATTTACATCAAACAAGAAAACTTTATCTATATTTGAATGTTGAACTAAATTATCCAACATATGTTCTAATGAAGGTAAATCAGGTATCAATCTTTGAACTATCCTTGAAAATGCTTCATATATTGAATGATCAAATATGGAAGTTAAATAAAAACTAACCAGTACACCTTCTAAACCTAAATCTAGTAATTCATCACCAGTTCTTTGCATTATATCTTGTTGAGCATCCATTCTATAATCTTCACTTAATCCATCAACTTTATGAATTAATACTTCAATATTTATCTTTGGGTTGACTCTATAAGCAAAATCAATTATCATAGATAAATTAGTTAATGCATTAAGATATTCATCTTGAGAATCAATAACATAAACTAATGCTCCTACTGATGAAAATAATCTTTCTGAATCATAATTAGGCTCGAAATAATTAAGCTGCCCAGGTAGTTCCATTACTGATAAATCTATTAACGAAGAAAATTGTTCATTTGTAGGTTTTGTTGTACTTTCTAAATATAATGTATCTAATGGTTGCATATTATGAAATACAACTTTACATATTGATGATTTTCCTCCTCTTCTTAATCCCATTAATAAGATTTGTGCATTTGAATCTTTACTTTTTGGATTCGGTATAATTGCTGCTTCCATTTTTTACGTTGTGGTTGTAGGTATGAATTTAGTTTGGTTGTGATGTGATGATTATGTAAACAGTTGTTGCAGTCTTGGCCAAATTTGGTCGGCTATTTTAAAAAAACCGTCTAACAAAATTTTGGTAGCATTTTACCAGTAAAAAGTTAAGTATATCAATGATAGATCAACATGTTAAACACTATTTACAAAGTAAGATATTTCATTAAAACTATATTCACTAAACTTATGGTCTTAACCTTCTTGGATCTCTTGGGAATAAAGAAGCACGACGAATATTTTTTAAATCTAAAAAGAACATAACAACTCTTTCTAATCCAATACCACCACCAGCATGAGGAGGACAACCATAAATAAAAGCATCAACATAATCGTTTAAACCAGGAACGTTAGGATCAACTTCATGTGTTCTCATTCTTTCTTTTAATAATTCTGGATCATGAATACGTTGAGCACCAGACAAAATTTCTTCACCTCTCATAAAGAAGTCATATGAGTTAGAATATTTTGGATTTTCAGCATCTGGCATTGTATAAAATGGTCTTACTGATAATGGGAATTTATCCAAAATATAAAAATCAGTATCATATTTTTCACGAACTAATGAACCTAATAATTTTTCATTTTCTGTAGATAAATCTTCAAAATCATCAACTTCTTTACCTGCTTGTCTTAACATTTCAATACCTTCTTTAAAATGTAATTTGACCATCTTACCATCTTTTGGAATTTTAAATTCTTCAACCGGGAATTGTCTTCTTACAGTTTCGATTTCTTTTCCATATCTATTTTTCAATTCTGTAAAAATAAATACAAATAATTCTTCTAATACTTCTAATACTTCATCATAATGTTCTTCAAATGCCATTTCTAAATCCAACCCAGTAAATTCAGTCATATGACGATGAGTATTTGAATTTTCAGCTCTGAAAACTGGAGCAATTTCAAATACTTTCTCAAAATCTCCTGCAATTAATTGTTGCTTATATAATTGTGGTGATTGAGCTAAAAAGGCAGAACCTTTAAAATAATTAATTTCAAAAACATTTGATCCACCTTCTGATGCAGCACCAATAATTTTTGGAGTATGTATTTCAACGAATCCCTTCTTGTTTAAAAATTCTCTAAATAATTGACAAACTCCTGATTGAATTTTAAAAATGGCTTGATTTGTTGGAGTTCTTAAATCAATGACTCTTGAATCTAATCTTGTATCTAAATTAACAACTGGTAAACCTAATTCCTCAGCTTCTTGTTCAGTTCTTGAAGCATCTTCAATTAATAATGGTAATTGTTCAGGAGTTTCTTGTATTGTGAATATTTTTGTAATATGAATTTCAGCATCTTGAACAGTTGCTGATTTGACTAATTCTTCAACTTTTGATACTTTTCCTTCAACTAATACAATACTTTCCAAACTAATACTACCTGCCCATTTTACCATTTGTTTTGATATGGCGTTTGAATCAGTTTCCTTATTGGTTTTCAAAAGTGCTTGTATTAAATTGGTTTGTTGTCTTAATGTTAAAAAAACCATTGTTGCACCTTGTTGTCTAGTCTTGTGAATTCTTGCTCTAAATACAACAGTTTCTCCATCATTTGCAGCTGATAAATCTGAAATTTGAATTCTTTTGGTGTTAGTTTTAGTTGACGAATTAATTAATGGTAATTTCCCATAATTTGATTTTGCTGGATCATTTGCTGCTTCTTGTTCTTTTGCTTGTTTTTCTTTAGCTAACTGAGCTTCTCTTTCTGCTTTTTTAGCTTGTTTTTCTTTTTCTTTTTGTAATTTTTTTAAAGCTTTTTTAGATAATGGTTGTCCATCTTCTCCTAATACAACTTCTTCTTGTGATGCTGAAGTTTGTTCAACTGGACTTTCAGTTGGTTTCTCATTAATTGATAACTCTCCTAATTTTTCAGAAGCTGACATCTTGAATTATTGTGTGTAGAAGTTGACTGTTTGGAGTATTAATTGAAAAATTTGAAAATTTAAGAGAGAAAAAATTAATATTCTTTGTAAAATGACATCAATTGTTTTTTTGAAACACATCTATATTCTATGAGTCAAAGCTGTACCAATTATATTACAATTTATACTACATTAATTACACTAATGATTGTATGTTACCATCATCATTCCTTATAGCTTCTTCTAACTTAGTTCGTCTCATTTTTTCTTTTCGTTCCAAACCTTCTTTAATCATTCTAGCTCTTCTTTCTTCTTTACTTTCCCAACCTTCTTTTATATTTACGCTTTCTATTCTCTCTATAAATTCATCGTTACCATCATTATCTTCCTTTATAAATTTATCGATAGCTTCGTGTAGCTGATTCAATTTTTTTAAATTTTCTTTAAATCTATCAAATGAAACTTTAGTGATGTACTTCAAATACTCCTTACTAACAAAGCAATTGTACGATTCTTCCCCATCTTCGTTATATTGTGATTCATCCATGAATCCAATGGGTATGTCTAATTTTATCGATATTCTAATCGCAACATTATAATTACTACCAATTCCACTTTCTCTAAATCCACAATTCATTGCTATTTGATATAGCTTGTTAGCCGTGCTTATATCTTTGCATTTTACGTGCAAGATCAATGCTTCAAACTTATATAGTATACTTCTTAAATTTTCGCTTGTGGGAAATTTAGTTATATCATATTTGAAATTAATGTTTTGGTACCAGTTATCCAAGTTTGAAGTATCATGCGTGACAAAGATCCATTTCCCTTCGTTTCCTTTTGAAATAATTTTGTTATTCTGAACACCTTCCAAATAAACTGAAACTCTTCCTGAACATGATGATGTAGTTACCATCTTTGGATGAGTATTTATTAAATTTATTATTGGAATACAATGTTCATCTATTGTTCCCTTTGGTGATGCGTCTAGATTGTCATCACTGTTTTGAGATATTTCTTTTAGTATATTTTGTTTCTTTTGTAGAAATGGATCTTGCATATTGTATGGGTTGATCACTGACGATTGTAAATAAAGTTAGGTGCATAAAAATTCTTGCGTTTTTTTGGATGCGATATTGGACCAAATGTTTCATATATTAGTTGCAAAAAAATATGATAGAGTTGACAATCTACAATTTTATCTACTTCCTCGTTCGTTTATTTCAAGGCTAATAAAAACTTATTTTCATCATCTTTACTAAATTGAAATATTGTTTTTAAAACAGGTAGCAATTGGTCTCTTTGTTCTCTATGTTCAAAATAACCAAGTAAAACATTTTTCAAATATGCAACATTAGCATTTTCTTGTTTTTGCATTTCATTTTCTCTAAAATCCAAATCTCCATCTATCACACTTCCATTGATTGATGATTTTCTACTACTTTGACTCAGCTCATGCTGATTATCCTTCATTATTCTATATTGTTGAGTTAATAATTTATAGTTTTTTGATAATCTCTCAAACTTTAAAATGTTATCTTCATTTAGTTTCTTCAAATTACCATTCAATTTTTCGTATTCCTTTATTTTGTTGGTAGAAGAAGTTAATGCAGCTCTCAAGGTATTAATTTGAGATTGTAGGTCTGAGTTTATTTGATCTTCCCCGTTATGGGTTACCAAAGTACTAGTGATTGTTGATGTTGATTTTTCTATCTCTTCTAGCTTTTTCTCAATTTTTTTCAAATTTGATTCAGACTCTTCTAACTGTTTTTTCATTTCATCAACATCCTTTTGTTTTCTCTTGATTAATTGATTCGTTGATCTTTCAAATTCCATTTTTTCGTCTTGTATCCTATTGAGCTCCAACTTATGATTAGATTCCTTTTGTTTCATTACTTCTTCTGCATCAATTAACAATCTTCTTAAACTACTAGATTCTCTGTTTTTCTCTTGTAATAAAGTTCTTGATTCAGATATATCATCTTCTAAACTCTCAATTCTCAAGTTGTATTCCTTTGATTTCATTGATAGTTCATCATATTGTTTCTTGTATGTTAATATATCATTATTTGCACTTGATTTTTCACTTATTATAGAGTCTAATCTATTCTTAGTTTTTTCTAATTCATTTTTTATCAGTTGTTTCTCTTGTTGCAATTTATTTATTTGTGATCCTAAATTTTTCTCATTTTCAATAAACAATTCTTGCTTTGTCAATAATTCATTCTTTGATTTTAGGTAATCCATTGAATTTGATTGTAAGTCATTATTTGATGCAGTTAATTTATCAATTTTTTGTTGAAGTGATTTGTTTTCTTCTGTTAGCTCATCTAATTTTAATTTGATAAGCTTTATTTGTTCATCTTTATGCTTAATTGATGATTGTAGCGATGAGATTTCTAATTTAAACGACGTGTCATTACTTTTAAATTTTGATAATTCAGATATTCTATCTTCCAATTTTGTTCTTTCGGTTTTATGATCAGTTAATTCCATTTCAGTGGTGGTAGCTTTTGTCTCTAGATCTTTGATTTGAGTTTTCAAAGTTTGGATTTCCTTCCTTAAATTGCTCTCTGATTGTTTACTTGATAAATTATTCTTATGATTTTCATCCTCTAATGATGAGACTTTATTATTTAATTCTTTTATTTCTTTCACTTTGCTATTGTGTTTGTCTTTCCAAGTGTTTAAATCGTTCTTCAAATTGGCTAGTTGTGTAGTTGTGCTATGTTCTTCAGTTTCTTTTTCATGGGATCCATTTGAACCGTTTGAAACGTCATTATCTGTTTCAGCTCTCAAACCTTTAATTTCATCTCTCGCTGATACCAAATCATTTCCAATATCTTTCAACAGATCTCTTAAGTCTTCAATCTCATCATTTTTCTCCGATATGAGTTTATTGGTATCCTTTAATTTTTGTGATAATTCATCATATTCTTTCTCTCTAACTGCGAGTTCCTTCTTCATATTCGAAACTTGTGAAACATCTCCATTACTCTTTACAGTTTCATTATCGTTCGTGGTTATAGACTCATCCTTCTGACTTTTGCTCTCCTCGATCTCCCTCCTCAATTTATCTAGATTTTCATCCTTTTCTTTAAGTTGTGATTCAAATTTACTTTTATTTTCATCTACCTCTTTCCCACTTATCAATATCTGACTTTGTAATCCCTCATTCTCTTTTTTCAAATCTTCAATCTTTTTAAATAAACTATCTTCTCCATCTTCTTCATATTTTGCAATTTTAAAAGTTAATACTGAGTTTTCTTTTGTTAATTTTCTAATTTCATTATTTTGTAATTTATTCTTATCATTTAAACCATTTAGGTATTCTATTAATATTTTTGCATCAGATATTGACGATATTGGAGTATTTTCTTTTAGTACATTTTCAAATATTTTGATTAATTCAGTTTTACGTTTTTCAATTTTGTAAGCCTCTAATAAAATAGGATATTTCTCTTCATATTTTGCAAATTTCTTTAATTTTGATTTAATAATCGGCGGTAGATTATCTATATTCTCTGAGTTTTGTTGATTTGGGGGTGGTGTCGAGTTGGTAGAATTTATTGATGAAACTTTTGAAATATTAGAACTAGATTGATTTATTGGTGTTGGGGCCGGTGTTGTAATTCTTGAAGGAATTTCTGAATCTTCATTAGTTGGTTGGATTAATTGATTAGAATCTGGAGTATCAGTCATTAAAATTTTGGAGTTTTTTTGTAATTGTACCAAAGGATCCGGTTTTTGTTGTTGTAATTGTTGATCTGATGAATTTAAATCATTTAAACTTTTTGCAACATCCTCTGAAAAGTTCCTTATTTTGGAGAACATGAAATTGTTTTAGTTGTGTTTTCAGTTCAACTGTAAATCAATTGACTGCTTGTATATTCTTTTCGTACAGACTGACTTAAGGATAAGTTAACTGAGCTATACCCCAATATTATAATATAATTAACACTTGGTAAACTATTTGGTCGTAAAATCGAATCAAAGAAAAATGATAAAGTGGTCGGTTGTCTTCAAATAAATAATTGTGACACTCCACAAAATTATGACAAAAAAGTTGGCGTTATCTATTTAATCATAAATCAACTAGTAATACGGAGGCTCAAGAATCTTGAACTCAGCATTACTTAATTATTATCCAATATCACCAAACCAAAATGTCATCAATAAAGTTGAAAGAAGCTAAATCTTTATTATATAAAATAAAACTAAATATAGAAGAAATAAATGAATTAATAGAAGAAAGAACCAACCTAAAAAATCTAAATTTAGAACCATCAACTAATGATAACTTCGATTTAATAACCATTTTTACCAAAACTACGGAATACTTTAAACTATTAAATGAAGATCTAATAAACAATAAAAGAAACGACGACCTCACTAATCAATTCGAAGAATTATTCACCCAATATAATGAAATTTATGATAATCTACAGTCAGATTCAACAATTGATGTATCAGAATATAAATATGAAAAACCAATATTCAATAATATAAACGGAAACAGTATAACTAAAACAGTACGATTTAAAGATTTACCAGATGAACAAGAGTTACAAGAATCACAAACAGGTATATCTCAATTCAAACCATATAAAGATGACGAAGAAGAACTACCACAGGAAGAACCATATAAAGATTTAACAAATCATCAAGTGTTTGCACAGCATCAACAAACAATGATGAGACAAGATCAAGATTTAGATGTTTTACATCAACTGATTTCAAAACAAAATTTAATGAGCCATGATATTAATCATGAGTTAGATGATCATGTTATAATATTGAATGATTTGGAACAGGGAGTTGATGGATCAAGTTTCAGATTGGCTAGAGCTACTTCTAGAATTAATGAATTTAGACGATTAGCTAGAGAAAATGGAAGTTTGGTGACAATTATAATTTTGACTATTATATTGATACTTTTGTTGATCGTTTTAAACTGATCATAGATGTAATAAGCTTATCGAAGTTAGGCTGAACTAAATTAGAAAGTGCATTTACTTACTATAGATTATAATATACAAAGTTTCTTTACATCAATTTTTCTTTTTGTTTCATTAATATTCACAAAATACTTTTGATTTTGTAACTATATAAAATTAAATCTATTGACTAACTTTTGATTTTATTGAAGTTAAGAAATCTCTATAAGTTGGTTCACTACCAATTTTATCTTCAACTAAACAACTTGAAGCCCACATTCTTAAAGCCATTAAATCTCTTTGTTGAGAAATTTCTATAGGTTCATTTGAAGAAGCTCCAACAACAACATAAAGATTTTTCCATATTATTGAATCATTTTGTTCCCTTATTTTACCAATGATTTGACGAACTCTATAATTGAATTCACTTTCTTCAATTGAATATTCTGGTAATTCTGTTTTACCTGTTGGGATTTCGTAAAGATTTTCTGTACCAAATACATCTTGAATTAATCCAGGTACTACATTTCCTGAAACCCAAAGGAATAATTCACTGCCATTATCTATTAAATATAATCCATAACCTTCCCAACTTGTTTTTGAGTCGTTGATTGGTTCTGGTAATACAACATCTATTTCAGTATTATCTTCTTGTTCTTGATCTTCTTCGTCTTGTTTTATTCCAGGTAAACCACATCCATCTGGCATATCATGTAATGAATATACTGTTGGATATATAGATTTTATTAATTGTGGGATTGGCATTGAACCTAAATTATTTAATGCAGCAGCTCTATGATCTGATGGTACTCTATCACTTCTGAAACCAAGATGTTTAGTTAAACAGAACAACAATAATGGCAACATTCTTAGGTTAGTTGATATTTGTAATGGTGAGGCACCTGAAACATTTCCAGCAACTAATTCTTTTCTATAAATATTCAAAATATCAACAACTCTTGCAATCAAATAATCTCTTGCTTCTGGTAATGAAGAAGATAATGCTTTTTCAATAGCTTTATGTGTGAAAAAATCAGTTATTGCTAATTGATCAGCAGATGCGTAAATGTCTACTAATTTTGATGATACAGGTAAAGCTAAATTCATAACTCTAATTCTTCTTTCTCCAAATGATGTTGAATGTAATACAGCTGCTTGGAAATAAACAACTGGTTTAGTTATAGTTTCCTCTATAGACATTTCAATAAGATATGATTGATCTCTTGGGAAAGTTGGAAATGAACATAAATCTGATGATCTATTAAAAAAATTACCATAAAAGGAAGACATTCTAAAACCAGTTGAACCTCTTACTCTTAAAACAGCTTCTAATGCAATATCTTGAGATAAATGATCACTAACTTCTTTAGATAATTTAGCAATATCTTCATCTCTATTGCTTGTCCAAGATGGGTAATAATGAGTTTGACCAGCAGTATATCTTGGTAAATTTGATAATGTTGCAACATCTTGATAAGCAGCAGAAGTTAAAAATAAATCAACTGTAACTTGTGATGAATTACAATTAACTGCAAATGATTTATAAAAACTATCAGCAGATGTCAATAACGCTTTTGCTTCTTTTGCTTTACCGGCAACACTTGCTTCATCTCTTACACTTAATTTACCTTCACCAATATTTGGTAAAGAAGCAGTAAAACATACTAACTTACCACCAACATTACTTATCAATTTATGACCTGCTTTTAATGCAGGACCCAAAGCAAAGCCTTGATTTGCATTTCCTTCAAAGAAAGTAGGGAAATCTAATAATAATTTTTCAATTGCTTCTCTATTTTCATCCAAATTAACTAATAACCCACCTGGTGACGGTAAAAATGGTTCATCGATATCTGCAACAACCATTATTTCAGTACCTTCTAAACCTTCATTAAATCTGAAATAATGTAAAGTTGAATCAACACCGATAAAAGCAACTCTTGCAGTTTTATTCGCATTTGGGATTCTATCTAAACTTTCCAATATAGTTCTTGTTATAGTACCAGTTAATCCACTTTGAACAGCATGAACTGAAACATCAATAATGAAAACATATACAATTGGTTGAGGAGCTCTTGCCATATATTCTTTTGGTGCAATAAATTCAACAACTGAATGATTTAATTCTACTCTATCAAATTTATTTTTAACTTGTCCACTAATTTCATCATATTCAAAAGCACTTGGTATATCATTTAATAAATTACAAAAATTACATCTCCAACGTCTACCATTTTCTGCCAATGTAATGAAAGGATTAATATAACCACGACAACGACGACATCTACTTATTGTAGTATCACAAGTGACAGGAACATTTTCATCATCAATTCTTAATGCATTATACGGTTTTACAACTAAAGCTAATGGTAATTTTGATTTTTTCAATAATGATGAATTATTTGGTACAACATTTAAAGTAGATCTAAAATATTCTGGTTTACCATTTGCAGTTTTAGATCCTGGTATCAATGTAGCACTTTCCGGTATAGTAATTGGGGGTGGTTGAAATGATAATTCTGCAATTGGTGGTGGTAAATCTCGTGATAAATCAGTTGTATATAATGCATTAAATTGTATACCAGATGCAATATTATTTGGTTGACCATACCCCGCATATCCAGATCCACCAGCTGCTTGTTGTGGTAATCCTCCTTGACTTGCTGGAGCTGGTGGAATACCACCCATTCCTTGTCCATAAACAGAGCCTGCTCCAGGTTGTGCTTGATATGGATCATAACTTAATCCTCCTTGTTGTTGATTCGATTGTTGTTGTGGATATTGTTGTTGTGGTTGTTGATATTGTGAAGCTGATGGAGCTTGTTGATGGACATACATTCCCTGAAACTGCTGAGTTATTTGTTCAGGTCCATAAGTTGATGCTTGTGGTTGACCACCAATTGGTTGTTGAGGTTGTTGACCAATCGGACCTGGAACGCCAGGAGTAGCCCCAGCACTATATTGTGGTTGTGGATATGCCCTTCTTCTACCCGACATATTGTATAATTAATAAGGGACTTAGATTGAATTAATTCAATTGATTAAATTGATGAAATGTTATTTTTGTATTTTACTTGTTGTTGATTATCGCTTTCAATATTTTTCAATTTTTTTACGTGGTCAAATTTTATTGCAACAAAAAAATGCTACCATATATATTGGTCAGGTGACTTATGATCATGTGACGTATATACTATTATTGCAAAATCAATGTTATTCATCAAATTATATTGATATCAAAAATTGAAATGCCAGCGTCTAACAACCATTAATTGAGTACTTCGAAGCTATCAAAATATATATTAATTAGTCAATTGAAGAACCAGCAATGTCAGATGTTGCAGAAATAGCAGAATATGAACAAGCAGATCTAAAAGGAACCATAGATAACAGTCTATCAAGAAAAATAAAAGATATAATAGCAGGTTTCATAGGTGGAGGAGTTCAAGTACTTATAGGTCAACCAGCAGATTTAGTTAAAATAAGACTACAAACAACACAAGCAACTTCTTCAGTGCAGGTTATTAAAGACGTTATCAAAAATGAAGGATTATTAGCATTTTATAAAGGTACATTACCACCTCTTGTGGGAGTAGGTATATGTGTTTCATTACAATTTTATGGATTTCATGAAACTAAAAGACAAATATTACAATACACGGGTCAGAACAAGCTCAATCTTTGGCCTCAGACTTATATTGCTGGTGCTATGGCTGGTGTTGTTAATACTCCCGTGGCTTCACCTGTAGAACAATTAAGAATCTTGAGTCAATCTTCATCTGGTGAGTCTATATCAATGTTGAATACTATAAAAAGAATATATAATACTCAAGGTTTGGGTGGGATATATAGGGGTTTTAATATAACGTTGTTGAGAGAATTTCAAGCTTATGGAGTTTGGTTTTTGACATATGAAACATTAATACAAAATATTATTAAATATCATAATTTTAAATCACGAGATCAAATATCAACTCCAGAATTATTAGCAAGTGGTGCATTAGCTGGGAATGCATTATGGTTAAGTTCTTACCCACTAGATGTTATAAAATCAAATATACAAAGTGATGGATTTGATTCGGCAAGTAAATTTAATGGAAGTATTTTAAAAGCAACTAGATATATTTATCAACAGCATGGATTTTATGGATTCTGGAGAGGTTTAACTCCTTGTTTATTAAGAGCTGTTCCTTGTAGTGCAGGTACTTTTGCAAGTGTTGAATTAGCTTTACGAGTAATGGGATAAAGAGATCAAATACTTACTTCTATGGAATAAATGCATCTAATTATCTTACAAAGTTTTACAGAAGAGACAATTTTACTCTACTGTAGTTCTATATCCTTGGCTTCATCCACTTACTGACCCAGTTCTTTCTTTTTGAAGAAAACTACTTTTCTTGTGTAAATCACTAAAACTACCTCTATGTTGATCAGGTTTTGGTGAAGACATTGATTGTTGATCTATCCCAACAAATGAATTACTTCTTGATAATGGTACAAAAGCCTGAGTGTTTTTATCCAATTTTAAAACATGTTTCACTGTAATTAACATCAAAGTACAAATGAACAATACAGTACCAGCAACAACAAACACTAAACCAGGTTTATGCAAAGTACTTACTGAGTATTTATAAATTGATAAATAAAATATGGGAGATACTAAGGCAAATAAGTTTTTAACCAACGACAAAGCACCAAATAATTCACCAATTTTTGATTCTGGATAAAATTTTACTATTGATGAATTCACTGCTGGACTAATTAATGTACCAAATCCACAAAATATAGTGAAAACAAAGAAAATAAAAGTTGTTGGTGCAATACTATACCCAAAGAATCCTATAACTTCACAACATAAACCTAATAAACACATTGAAAAATCAACCATATCTATTTGTTTCTTAAATACTTTAAATCCAAATCCATGTTGGAATATCTTGTGATTTATCATTGGTGATAATATAATTAATACTATGGCTTTACTTGCACAAGCAATAGCTAATAATTGTCCAATGTTACTTTGATTCCAATTATAATTATATATTCCATATAACATATAAATCTCTCCAAATGACATAGCTAATGTAGTTAATGTACAATCAATGAAAACTAAAACAAATATAGCAAATCTATCTCTATTTATACGATGTCTATTTTGTTCATTTACTAAATCTCTTGGTAAATATAATAATTTTACTGGTTTTAAAAAATTGATTTGATTTATAAATGTGGAAATCTTCAGTGGTTTTTCTTCTTGTTGTTGCTGAATTTGTAAATTAATTTGGCTTGATGATCTAGATAAAGATCTTGATTTTTTTCTTGCCTTTTCAGATCTAGATTCAGGTAATATAAATAATGCTAATAAAACATCAACAAAAATTATAACAAGTTCAATTTTTAAAGGTATAAATTCAGTACTTGGAATATCAATATTTGAAGCATATTTTGTAGTTAAAGAAATAACAAGATTGCCCACCAAAGGACCAATACTTAACCCAACAAACATTGCAGCTATACTTATCCCTAAAGAATATATTCTTTGATGTGGTTCAACACAATCAGATATATAACAATTACTTAATGCTATTATGGCCATTAACCCACCACATAAATTAGTTAATACTTCGGTACCAATCATTGGATAAAATTGTAAAGTATCAAAATTATACATCAATAAAAATTTACCACATTTCCCCAAAAAGAAACAACTTAAAGTTGCAATTATAAATATTCTTCGACCATATAAATCACTTAATGGTGCTACTTTACCTGAAGATATCAACATTATAATTGCACCAGTTATTGTATACCCCAATTGTAAATCAGACATTAAAACTTGAGCAGAATCCTTGGTACATTTATTGGTACCCAATGCATTACAAGCTAATTTTAAAGTTATAATTTGTCTTGTTGATTCAGCACTTGAAGAAGCGAAAGCTAATAAAAAAGTTATTGATGAAACCATAAGCACACTTGGTCTTTTCAACCAATGAATACTCTTGTTTAATAATCGTTGTTCTCTTAACCATATAACATCTTCATTATGTTGATCTTCATCATATTCTTCATCATTTTCTATTATTGCTTCATAAACATCATTTGCCGCAGTTTCTAAATTTGCTATAGCTTGATCTTTTGCTAAAATTGGAGAATTTGGTGGATATATTCTGGGATCTGATGAGTGGTCTATGTCTTGTTTATTATTTGAAGGTAATAATGGATCTATTTCTGTTGATTGTGTTATGTTTTGTTGTTTTGAAGATGATGCCGTGTGTGAATTTGTAGTCATTATTATAAATTGACTGTGATATTACAGATCTGGTATTTATTCTAGTAGATCTGAAATAAACTAGTACTTGAATAGATAAAAAAAGTCTAATAAATCATAAATTTTGATGAAAATTTTTGATTAAAATTCTTTGATTATAAATATAATTGATCTAGTTTGCTATATATCAAAGATCAAATAGATTATTGTGCATAATGAATTTTATATTTAAGTGGCTTTACTTTCTAATATAATAAATTTTGATTTACGGAGAAGCTAAGTCTCAAAAAAATAACTAAAAGAAATTTGACATTATTTTAGATAAGATATCATAATGGAAGTTCAATTTTTTCTCAATCTCCCTAATTGAAAAAGAATCAAAACAAATATATATTTATTGTTTCATTTTGATGCCGTATTAAAACGTATCCTTAATTTAATTTTTCTATTCTGTCAACCACATCAAACAGGTTATGATTTTAAAATTATCAACCTATCCTTAAAAGTTATAAACCTAATTTAATTCATGTAGTATTGAACATTTAATTTTAAAAGTTTATTATTTTTAATGTGAGTTTTTTTTCTTCTTCTATAGAAGATAAAAGCGGGATTCCTAATTAGAGACGGAATTTGCCTCGTTTCTAAAAGTTATGTTCTCAGTCAAATATTAACGACATAAAATGCTGTTATATGCAGAAAAAATATACTTGACTTGTTGAAGTTCTCATTGACTACTTAATTTGGAAGTCTACAATTTCTCATATATTATTTTTATAAATAAGTGTTTCCATCATTTTCTCCTCACTAATTATTAGTTAACTTATTAAGCAACCACAATAATCCAACAACCAGTATTAAAATGTTGACTACGAAAGCTTCCAAAAATATACCTGTATCAAAATCAACATTAAGCTTTGTAACAAGATTTATATGGAATGATAATAACACGTTAAAAACAACAAAAAGAGATCAACCACCAGAGAATGAAGTATTAGCTGATGCTTTAAATTTATTGATCAAACCATCATCAACAACAACTAGCAAAAATAAGCAATACTCTTATAATCAAAAGTATAAACCGTCATTATATAAATCATTAACTAAAGGATCTATTTCTGAACAATTTAATACTGACAATATAACAAAATTTGATTATAAATCTGATAAGCATCAACATATTAATGACATGTTTGTAAATAATTTAATATTTGGATTAAAATCATCAAAATTAGATTCTTCGAAAAATTTGAATCATTCTGCATTACTTAAATTGAACACTAATGATTTATCAAAGTATATTAAAAATGTTAAAGACGAACATCATTTATTAGAAATTACTCAGTTATTTATTAATCATTCCAAAGTAAATATCAGATTCTTGACTGACATCTTATTGAACAAGAGCGTGTTGAATTTGAAAGCTTTACCGATAAATTTAGAGTCAATGACCCCAATTCATGGGTTAAATTCAGAAGATATGATAAAACTTCAAATAATATTATTGAAAAAGCATCATGATTTAAAACATCCAATTAACGTAATAAGAAACCTTAAATCAAATTTCAATAAAATTTACTTACCATTAATTGAACAACAAAAATTATCACCATTTTATGAAAGAATAATATGGAGATTTGTATTTGAATATTTAAAACAATTTAATGAAGAATATTATATTGAAAATCTAAATAATATTAAAACGAGTTTTTTGATCTGGGAATCATCAACCTATAATCATATAAAACAAGTATCTTCACAAATTTTACAACATCACACCAACTTGAACAAATTGCAAATATTATTTTTGAAGATAGCTCAATCTAACAATCTACCAGCACAAATATCAGATTTAAAGAGAATATCCATGAAATATAAACTTTACAATATCAGCTCATCGATTAATGATGAGAATTCAAGGAAATCATCATATGCATTAATAAATGATTTGGAGAAATACTTAGTCACTTATAGCAAAGATAATGATCAATTTAATTCATTATTGGAAGAATTGGCTTTATATCGTATAGAATATATTAAAGATGCTTTCACAAGTCAATTTAAAGAGTTTGATAGTTTAAACAAAATTTTAGAGTTCAATACATGATCTATATAGTTTCTTGTTAATATATACTAGTTGGTCAATGGTAGAATTAGTAGATCTCTCAGTCTAGTGTTCGTCTCGGATATAAAGCAAAAATTTCCTTTTTGTGTAAATATCTGGCTGCTTTTTAAAGCAATGATTGAATTATTTGATATTCTATAATTGTTCAATTCTGAAAGACCAACTATTCAAATCAAGTAATTATCCTCAAATCGAAAATGTCGATAGAATACATAGAAGCGGATCATATACCGAGAACAAGAATGTACCATAAACAATCAAAGACTGAAAAGAATGATTATCTAATTTTGATACCAGGAAATCCAGGACTAATAAATTATTATGTAACTTACCTAGATTATATTCAAGAAAAATTACCACAATTTGAAATTTTTTGCATAGAATACTTGGGCTTCTTATCTACAAAACTTCAAAAAGATTCTAAGGGAAATCAAGTAATTTATTCAGTTGATGATCAAGTAACTCATAAATTCAACATTATCAAAAAAATCTTGAAAGAAAATTCCCAACCAGTCAATTTATTCTTCTTATCTCATTCATTAGGAAGTTTTATAACTGAAAGAGTAATTTTGAAATTACAACAAGATGAATCACTTCATAGCCACAAAATAAAATTCAATGGAATGATAACTCCCACAGTATATGATATAGCAAATTCTGAATCTGGCACAATTTTAACCAGAATGATTAGCTGGAACATACCATTTGTTGGATTAGCAATGACATTAAGTTTAGTACTCAATTATATTCCACAACCAGTTGTGAAATACATTTTGACGAATAATTGGAAACCTCCAAAACAAGTAATTACAAAAGATCATCACAATCTCGGTTTGGAGAATTCATTAGAAGCTACAATAGATTTCATAAACTCTCCATGTTCAATAAATCAATGTTTAAATATGGCAAAAGATGAAATGATTGTTGTTGATAAATCAAATACCGTGAATGATGAATTGTTTTTCAATTCTGGTGTATATAATTGGTGTTTTTTTGCACAAAGTGATCATTGGGTTAGCACAAAAACCAGAGATTTTTTGATTTCAAGGTATTCTGATTCAGGTAAGAATTTAATGGAAATTTGTAAAAATTTAAATAATCCAATTAAGCATGCTTTTGTTTTAAATCAAAGTAAAGAATTTGCTGATATTACTATTGATAGATTAAAACCTTTTGTATAAAGTAAAGATAGACTATAAATAAACTTTGACTACAAACTTTACAAGTGACTCAAATTTTATAAACTCTTAATGACTACTCTTTTTGCAAAAGACTAAAGCTGTTGCAGATATTACACAATAAAGTCAACTTTTTTTAATTACAAACACAAAATAAAAATTTTCGAAATATAGCTTGAATGAATCAAGTGAATCATCCTCAGGTGCGGTCTAGTCCTGCAATCTTAACTTATTGTTGGATTCTGGTTTGACATCATATTTTTCAACAAAATAGTTAAGATATAGTCAAAGTCAATTTAATACTCAGCAAAACTTTTATTGGCCTTTAGTTAAGTTTTTAAGCAAATCAAACAAATTGGACAAGGATCGGAAAGAGCCGAGTAGATTGATTCAAAACAGTAAACCTACTTAATTTAATCGTAAATTTATCGTATCGTTTTACAGATCTGGTTGTTTTATTTGATATGATAGTAGTGCATAAATGGTCCGATTAGAATCATACCTAAATCATACAAGTAAGCTACCAAAAAATCTGGGTAGGGTCTTTTTTAAAATTTCAACAACAATAGCACTATACAATATGTAGTATTCAAAAGTTTAACTATTAAATTGAAGGTATAAATAGGGTTGAGCTCAGTCACCGAACTTTCGATACAATTGAAGGCGGTATTTTACTGATCTTCTAAAACAAAAATATTTTGTTGACTTGCTTTGTGTAATTATTTTAGTTAAATATAAAAGTAAATCCAAACATACATACTTAATAAAGTACTCATGTATGACTTTGAATCATATTTAATTATTAGAAGAGATTAATAAAAAATTATTATTTGGTTTTTTTTGTACTAGATCTATAAATTATTTGATTGCAAAAAATTGAAATATCCCAACAATTTTAAAACTTTAATAATATATAAACTCAACTAATTCTTTACAATTTATTGATTCTTGTTTTTTACATTTAGTTAAACATTGATTGAATAAAGATGGGTCAATTTCCAGAAGAGCAACAATCAGGAGAATCAGAAATAAGGGATATAAAATCAATAGAGGCTGAAGAATATGTAATAGATAATTCAAATCATGAATCAATAGAACCAAATAAAAAGGATTTGGATAGAATTTATAGAAAATTAGACTTTAGAATTATACCTGCTTTATGGTGTTTATATTTCTTAACTTCATTTGGATCAAGTTGTTATGGATTAACATTAACTATGAATGCGGAAAAGGGTCATTCATTAATTCAAAGTTTAAAATTAACTTCTCATCATACTGCTACTGCTTCTGCTTTATATTATGTTGGATATATTATATTTGATGTACCTATGAATTTGGTGATGACTAAAGTAAGTCCTCAATCTTGGTTAGCTAGAATTGTTATTACTGTGGGTTTAGTATACACATGTTATTCTGCTTTACATGCAGCTGGTGCATTAATTGCTATAAGATTTATTAGTGGTATGGTAGGTGCTGGAACTTGGCCAGGTATGAGTTATTATATCTCGTTATGGTACCCTAATGAAAGATCAACAAGAAGAATAGGTTATTATTTTACTGCTGCACAAATTTCAGCTGCTGTTGCAGGTTTAGTAAGTGCTGGTTTCCAAAAAATGGATGGTGTTCATGGTTATTATGGATGGCAATGGATGTATATGATTTATGGAGTTATTACCATTGCTGTTGGTATATCTTTGTTGTGGTGGTTACCGGATAGACCTTTTAAAATTTTGAAAGAATCAGATTCTAAAATTATGAAAATATATAGAAAATTTTTCACACCAGTTACTCCATTAAATGATTGGGAAAAAGAATTACATAGAAAAGATTTGGAGCATAGATATAAATTATTGAAATGGACTTGGAAAGATTTAGTCGCTATAATGACAGATTTAAGAATTTATCCTTTAGTAATTATGTATTTTGGAGTAGTTGGTACTGGATTTGGTTTAGCTGTATTTGGATCAACTATTATAAGAACAAATGATCCAAGTTTATCATCAATTCAGGTTTCTTTATTATATGCACCAATTTGGTTATTTGATTTAGGTGGTATATTAATCATGACACCATTTGCTGATAAATTCAAAAGATTCAGAGCTTTAATTTTTAGTTTTGCTTGTGTTATAATCATAGTTGGTATGGTTGTAACTACTTTTGCTCATGGATCATGGAATAAATATGGTGGTTTATTAATTGCAGGATTTGGATTAGGTCCAACAGTTCCAATTTGTATGTCATGGTCAGCTGAAATCTTTGGTCCAAGATATGGTGATGTTGGTTGTGCTGTTAGTTCTGCAGTTGTCAGTGGATTGGGTAATCTTGGATCAGTTACCGCTACTTATGCTTTATATAGTGGTTGGCCAGCTGATAAAAAGAGATTATATCGTAATTCAAATATGATGTTGGTATTAATGTTGGGTGTTAGTATTATTGCATCAGCTGTTTGTCATTTCTTAAAAGATAGAATTAGACAAAAGAAATAGATAGAATTGTAATTAGACTAGGCATTTGTCACTTAAAATTTGTAACAGAACAACATAAATACAGTATAGAATAATAAATTTAATGAGATTTTAGTAATTTAAAATTAAAAATGGGTTTTTTTTTTCAGTTTATCTATTTTCCATATTTTCCCAGAACTCTAATTGGCAGCAACTCAGCTTTCGATTGTCGGTACATGGTGTTTCAAGTTGTCGTTATAGAGTGTTTCATGTATGTTTTTATTCATTTCTTTTTTCAAGATATTTTGCAGCAAAAAAAATTTAATTTTTTAATAAATTAATCAAAAATAAACAAATTTCAACGCGTTTTACACAATTTATGGAATAGGAAATTTATATTTTACTCATATTAAATTTATTACATAAACATTGGACATATTTCTTCAAGAAAATCACAAACTAAAAACAATTTTTTCATTAGAAACACCTTGTTTAGATAATTTAAACCCTTCATCAACACTTTTCAATCCATCTTTTAAAATCTTCAAATTACCATGTTTTACATCTTTCAAATATTTAGGCAAAACATCATTCCACCAAGGTAAATAATGATCTAATAAATCATGAGGTCTTTTTATAGTAGCACCCATTTGTTTCTCTTCATCAACCACGAGATAAGCTAATGTTTGACCGTAATGGATTTTGTCGTTATCTCTTGAAGAATCTAATTGTATTGAATCTCCTTTTAATAATAACAAGGAGTCTAAATATATATCTCCCTTTGTATCTGATGTAGCATCGTATACTTTTTGAAAAGTTTCTGGTTGTGCAATTGTATCTAATGCGAATTTTAATTTATCTTTTGCAACTTCTTTTATTTCTTGAGATACTTGTGAATCATTATAATCTAAGACATAATCAGCTCCCAAAGATTTTAAAAATTCATGATTTTTTGGTGAAGCTGTAGCTATTACATTTAACCCGTAAATTAATTTAGCTAATTGAATAGCCAATATACCAGTTGCAGTTGAACCACCCCAAATTAAAATGAAGTCTCCATCTTTTTTATTTTTTGGTAAATTTAAATAATAACTGAAAGAAATACCAACAGTAACTAAACCTAAAGTTACACTTGCTGCACCATCAAAGGTCTTTATTGGACCTGGTTTACCATCAGCATCGCTACTTAAATGTTCATATTTTGCAGTAGAATTAGGACTAGAAGCTACATATTCAGCATATGCACCATTAGTTTTCGAAATATTACCACTTACGAATGATCCAACATAATCTCCCTTTTTCAAATGTTTAACATTAGATCCAACTTTCTCAACTACCCCACTTACATCACTCCCTAAAACATCTCCCTTTTGACCAATCTTGTAATCAACATGTTTCCAATCAGTTGGATTAACTGCAAAAGAATGAGATTTTATTAATATTTGATCATTGTTAATTTCAGGGATTGGAATTTCTTTAATTTTACTTAATGGATTTTCAACTCCTGATATCACTGCTGCTTTCATTAAAGACATTACTGATTTTGTAATAAATTTAATTTATATTTGCTCTGATAGAAGACGATTAGAAAGTAAAAAAATTAGAGTTGGAGAGACCATATGAAGCAAATATAGAAAAATCAAAACATCTATATATGTAAAAATTATAATTTATAATCTAAATAAAATTAAAAAAGTTTAAAAATATTACATAAAATAACACATCATTTCAACATGATTCCACAAAACGTAGCATATCCTTGGTTAAAAAAATCTAAAACAGTACTTATCCAAACTTGTTGTAAACTATCGGAAATGCAAATAAATATTGAAAAATGTTGTAGAGAAGTTGTTTTCGAGAAATACTGTTGCTCCTCTTATCTTGATGTATTTGCTTATATAAAACAAGACAGATCTTCTGCTATCTCCCTTAACTCCTACTTGTTATAAGATTTTAGACTTCAAATAGTAAGCACAAAATAAAAAACAGCAATATGAAGTTCATTTTACTATGAGAAATTGCGGAAATGTAAGTGATGATGTCACTAAATAGCGCCTTATTCATCCCTACTTTAAATATTAAGTTATTTAGACAACAAGGATAGTGTCAAAGCTTTCAAAAATTTGAGTTATAGACTCCTTCAGAACTTTGATTGGTTTTAGTTTTGTATTTTGGTAAGTAAATTGATTAAAAGTCTAATTGTTTCAAATTTTACTTTTTAAAACAGATTTATAAAACCTTAATTTATTATCTTAACTATGTAAATTTGAAATATTATATATGCACAAAATATTAAATTAACAGCCGTGGAAATATGACAGATTTCCATTATTATGTAACAAAATATCAAGTAAAGTTTATTTGGCTAAAACATATTTCCGTAACCCAAAAATTATTTTTAAATACACTTTTGCAAAATATTTTAGATCCCGAAATTTCTTGAAATAGTAAACGTAGTCCGTTCTGAAATTTGATATTTATTGTATTAGAGCTTTGTAGAAAAATTGTGGTTTAATAGCTTACTAATTCTCCACATGTTATAATTTCTTTACATTTCTACAATTAACAATTCTTATGATAGATCAAAACAGGTATTGGTTTCGTTAATACCGAACTTTCAAATGATTATTAATTAACAAGTTTTTGATTATTAATTCAACAATGTTTCTCAATTATATATAGAGAACCAAATCCTGGAGATCATAAAATTGTATTCGAGATAAACAATAAGAATTAAATTAATTCAAAGTTAAAAACAAGTAACATAACACATACAAAACAAAATGAAAGCAGCCGTAGCAACAGGAGAAACAGATCAGTTAAGTACCGTCGTTGACAACTACCCAATCCCAGAAATCAATGATGATCAAATTTTGTTAAAAGCACATTCATTTGCAATAAATCCAATTGATTATAAACATATAGAGTTTGGAATTGCTCAGAAGGGGGATATATTAGGTGACGATGTTAGTGGTATTGTTGAAAAAGTTGGGTCAAATGTTAAAGGTTTTAAAAAAGGTGACTTCATAAGTTCATTTGTTAGTGGAGATGTTGCTAAAACCAATGGTGCTTTTGCTGAGTATGTTGCTGTTGAACCTCAAGCTACTGTTAAATATGAACAATTAATTGATGAAGTTGATATAAAAAGTGGTCTCATAAAAACATTTGATGGTGCTGCAAGTGTAACTTTAGGTTTAGTTACAGTTGGTATTTCATTCGCTTATTCTTTAGAAATTCCTGAAAATAAGCAAGATGGTGATTTCATTTTAATTTGGGGTGGTTCAACAGCTACTGGTATTTTAGCTATTCAGTTAGCTAAATTGATATATGGATTAAATGTTATTACTACTGCATCACCAAAAAACTTTGACTATTTAAAATCATTAGGAGCGGATTATGTTTTCAATTATAATGATTCAGATATAGTTTCCAAAATTAAAGATCTTACAAAGGGCAAATTGAGATTCTCATTAGATGTTGTTGGAACAGCTGATACTTTACAAAAGATATACGACGCTACTGCTGATGTCAAAGGTGATGTTTATATTGATAATGTATTATTAGCACAACAAGATGATATAAATTTAGATAACAACAGAAATAACTCAAACTTACATTGGGGTACAACATTATCATTCTTAGTTATAGATGAAGTTAAAAATTTAGGTGCTGCTATCCCAAGACCTGAAGATTTATTTAAATATTATAATCCCTGGTGGTTTGATGTCTTACCTAAATATATTGCACAATTGAAAAATGGTAATTTAAAAATATTGAAAGATGGTTTAGCAAGTGCTGATGAAGGGTTAAAATTAATTCATAAGGGGGTTTCTAATGAAAAAATTGTTTTTAATGTTTAGAGATTTTTATAGATGAGCTTTAATAAATGCTTGTGTTTTGAATTAAGTTTATCTTTGAAATTTTGGCTCTTCAATACAGCTGTAAAAGCTTTGGATTTCTCTGGATTGGTTAAATAACCTGGTAATTTTTTTGTTAATTACTTGGACACGTAGAAAACTCTAAGTATTTATTTTCAGGTTTTGTGATGCATTTCAAAACGTCTGATTTATAACATTCAATATTTACATAAATTTGAACAAGAGATGAAGTTCAAAATATAAAAGTACATTTTATTTTTTAATTTAAACAAAAGCAGCAGTATTATCTGCATTAAGTGTTGTAAAAGACAATTTTCAAATTCCACAAACTTTAAAAGTCTAAAAATTAATCAAAGACCATTTAATTGCAATAAATATTACCGATTGAAAACATATAGAACATAAGAAAATTTATCAGATTATATATTAAGTAGTGATGTCAGTGGTACAGATGTTGAAATAGGTGATTGAAATCATAAGGTGGAAATCAAGCGTTTGAATACAATAATTTAAATGTTTTTAATGAAATTAAAGAAAAATCAAGATTATTAAGGCTTGGATTAATTACAGTATGTCGACCTCAACCTCTAAAGCATTTTATGATGAAACTAAAGACATCGAAGGGAAAATTCACCTTGCCTCATTACTTTACTTATTTCAAAAGTCAATAACTATGAATCTTGAAAGAGAAAATTGAAAACTAAGCTTGAAAAATTAAATTTACTTAAGAACGGAGTTTTACATTAAAAGAATCCTGTTAGGTATTTAGTTTCATCAATATAGAGTAAAACTCCAATTTCAATACTTTATTACCTCCGTTCTCTGTTTAAGTAGTCTTAATGTGTGGATTTTTATTTTTTTGACGATTTTGTGATCCAATCCGAAACAAAACTAAATCCGCTTACTAATGCAAACATGTTCAACTTTTCTGACGATCCAATTTTAGTTTAATATCAACAAAGTTTATTGCAAATATACTGATTGATAAAGTAATTCAAATTTTTATCACTTATGTGGCTTCAAGACATTGATCATCTAACAATTGCTTACTAATTTAGCTTTTAACATTTAATTGACAAATTAAATAAATATTTTGTGTATAAATAGAAATTCAAAGTCTTGATAAAAACGAATTATTTGAGGACTAAAAAACAAAAAAATCAGAAGAAAATGAAGGCAGTATTATCAACAGGAAAAGGGTTTTCAACAGTTATAAAAACCAATATACCAATTCCTCAAATAAATGAGAATCAAATATTAATTAAAACAAAAGCATTTGCAATTAATCCAACAGATTGGAAATCCCTTTTATGGAATCCTGGAAAAAAAGATGTTATTGTAGGTAGTGATGTAAGTGGAATTGTTGAAAAAATTGGTTCAAACGTTAAAAATTTTAACAAAGGAGATTTTATAAGTTCTTATATTGTTGGTAGTATTTCTACTACTAATGGTGCATTTGCTGAATATGTAGCTGTTGATCCAAGAGGTAGTATTAAATACAATCATTTAAGTGATAATCCAAAAGATCAAAGTTTAAAACCTGATACTATAAAAACTTTCATTGATGCTGCTAGTATAACTTTAGGTTTAGTTACTGTTAGTTCATCATTTAGTTATTATTTGAATTTAAAATCAAATTCAAAACCAAAAGATTTTTTATTAATTTGGGGTGGTGCAACAGCTACTGGGAAAATAGCTATACAGTTAGCAAAATTAATATATGATTTGACTGTGATTACTACTGCTTCACCTAAAAATCATCAAGCTTTAAAAGAATTAGGTGCTGATTATATATTTGATTATAATGATTCTGAAGTAGTTACTAAAATAAAAGAAGTTACTAAAGGTGAATTAAAATTTGCATTAGATACAGTTGCTGAATCTGAAACTTTTCAAAAATTATATGATTCAACAGAAGATACAAAAAGTGATATATATCTTGATAATTTACTTTATTTAACTAAAGATTCAATTAATTTAAATCCAAATAGAAACAATAACTTAATTCATTGGGGTAAAACATCAGCATCATTAGTAATAATCAAAGAAAGAAAATTAGTAGATAAAATTTTAAAAGCTCCAGATGAATTACATGGTTATTATGATGAATTTTGGTTTAATGTTTTACCTGAATATATAAGTGAAATAAAACATGGAAATTTAAAAATTTTAAATGGGAAAGAACAATTTGAAGTAGTTGAAGAAGGTTTAAAATTATCTGAAAAAGGAGTTTCTAATGAAAAAATTGTTTTTAATTTGTAAGTTTATTGTACTACCTAGTTTCAAATAGATTTACAATAAAGATTTTTCTTCAATCGTAAAATGAAGATTTAATAATTGTATAAACAAATTTTGAAATATTCAAGGAGAGGAAAATATTGATTTATAAATTAAACTCTACATTTGCTTTACACAATTAATTAATTCATAAACGATGGTTATTATTTTGCTCACATCTTTTCTCTTATTATTTATCTTGTTGTTTATTGTAGTTGCCAACTATGCTAATAGATTGACGTTTTCATCTGTATTAAAGGAACTATTTTGCTGACCACTGTTGAATTTTGGTACATCTATTAGTATTTTCAGTCTCATAATTATGTACTATTGTATGAACCGAATTTATTCCGGATTGCCATATACAGGTGGTAAATGGTTGTTGATTAGATGTTTGAACGGCTTAGCCTTAAACTTGTTTTGAATAGAACAATAGAAGAGAAACAAAAAGTCATAATACATATATTATATTATTTTAGACTCGTAAATTTGTCCTAATCAAGATTATTTAGATTTTGCAGCCAATTTTTATACTCCAATAAACAGATATTTGGTAGCACAAAATAAAATACACAAAAAAACAATTAAATAAAAAAAAAAAAAATAGGAGATTTAGTAATAAATTTAGAATGACTTTATATTTTATTATTCACTTATTACTTTCCAATTGTTTCATTAACTATTTATTAATTAAGTAATAGATAAAATAAATAAGAGAAGGATAATTTATATAACCATTTTAAAATTTTCAATATTTAATTTACAAAATTATATTCTCCTTGAATTTTAAAATTATGGTAATTTTTATTTATCCCTTTTTTAAGTTCTATTATGATTAAATTTGTATTATATTGAATTTTTTATTTATTTATACATTATATAAGGATAAATTTATTAAGAAACGTGATCATGTCAAATTTTTAATCTTTAATTTAAATTTTTGACATTCTTTTAATATTCACTATATTAACTTAATTAATCTAGATTTTCATCAATTTAATAAATAATACATATTATATTTATTTATATACTCATTTACAATATCTTATCTATTTAAACAAACATAATACTATAGGTCAAGTAATCTTATTATTTTAATATTCTATCCTTTATTACTTCATTAAAATCTAAAAATATCCTGTCTGTATTTAATCTAACAAGTCAATATAAAATTGATAGTTAAATATAATAATCTTCTAATCCTTTCGAATAATTTTTAGTCTATTTATTCCAATTTAATTTGAGATAAAAAAATTCATTTATTTCACCTCATTTTAAATTTTTCATTATCTTCTTAATCCTCTATTATTATTATTATTGAAAAAAAAAAAAGAAATAGAAATTATAGTCCAAAAATTTTTTTTTTTGAAGCCTCATAATCTTATGACAAATTTCATATAAGTAATAATGAATTGATTAATTATCTTCATATTAAAAGTAAATGACATTAGAAGGTATTTGTTGAAACAGACTATTAAGAACTTTATTTTATAATTAGATTAATTAATTAGATAAGATAAATTTGAATAGATGATGATATTCAAAATCTTAAGTGGTTTTTTTTTCTATTAAAATTGATTTAATTTTTGTGTGTTTTTTATATATTAAAAACTTAATCATTCATTTTTTTTTTTTTTTAATTTGAGATTTTTTAATGTACTGTCTCTCTCTCTTAATTCTTACTATGAAAAAAAAAAAAAACAATCAACAAAATATTTTTTCAGATTTATTTTAATAATTTTTTTTTTACAACCAAAATCATAAAAATATATTAATCTTAATCACATTATCATCAACCAATATCAACAAAATCTAGGGATTGTTGTATTTCATTTGTCTTTTTCATTTAATATTAACTTTAGTCATATCGTTTCATTTTGATTTTTAAATTCATTAAAACTTGTAAATTAATTAATATTATTTTATATTACCTTTTACCACCAACTATAAACTAATCGTATTAAAATTTAAAGGTTTATCATTACACTTCAAGATTACTATAAATTAACAATAATTATACTACTTGTCTTGTATCACCAAATTTTCATCAATAACTTAATTTTTAAAATATAATCGTACTTATATGTCAAATTATTTGATTTAAATTAATTTGTATAAATATTAAAGAAACAGGTTGAAGATTATTTTGTACATATATTTAACTTATACATTGGGGGCTCTTACAAGTTAGAGCTAGAAGAAACAATTACAACATTTATTAAAAATACTGTTTTAATTAAAAGTATCACTTCAAAATTTCACAATTTTCACATAAATCATTACTAACAACCACACGAGACGCGATTCCCAGTTTAAATATATTACATAATTCTTTACATTATAAGAAGTTGAGGTTCTAGTGACATGGAGGCGTCATCATCAACAATATCCTTAAATTTTAATTATGATCAAAATTCAAATAAATCATTATTTAAATTATGGAAATTAACAAATGATTTACTGTATATAAATTGTTCGAAAATATCATCAACTGAAAGATTAAATAATAGATCATGGAGATTAATGAATCAAAGAATTTTGAAATCAAATACCTCAGCATATAAAAGTTCTAATAATTGTTTAAGAGATAATGAGAAAATATGTGATCTTTACAATATAGATGAATTAAATGATCTTTATAATGATAATATCACAAACCTCAAACCTAAAACTTCCCAATTTATGTCCAATAGGCCGTCATTATTTAGTCATTCATCGAATTTAAGTCTATATACAAGAAAAAAGAGTACACTGACAAGTCTAGATTCAATGCCAGCAATAACTACAAATGAAAAATTAAATGATGACAATCAAAAACAAATAATTTTGGATAATAGCTCTGATGAAGATATTGATGAATCTGATATGTCAGATATTCCGGAAATATCTGATAATGAAGAAGAAGTAGAAAAAGAAGAAAAAGAAGAAGAAGGATCAGAAGATAATATAAATGATAAAGTTGATAGTATTACTATAAACAACAAAAATATTTGCATAACTTCACGTAATTTGTCAGTCAACGATAAAATTTCACCCAAAAATGTTGATCATAAAGGTTCAAATTTGTCAATGTTTGAAAGTAAAGACCAACAACCACAAGCCACGAATAAGCCACAAACTGTATCTAAATCACCATCAGATTGTTCCAATGATCAAATTGTTACTCCACAACCACCAATACAAAGACAAAACTCATTATTTAGTAATTTCAACTCGGGAAATACAATTGATAACAAACTGAAGGAGTCAATCACTAAATCGTCAAGAAAACCTTCATATGAAACTGTCGATGAAACAAACTCCCTGGCAGAAGAAGTACAAATTGTATCCAATGATAATAATCATGTCGTAGAGGACGATGATGAAGGATATACTTCAACTGATATTTCAGAAGTGGGTGAATCTGATGAAGAATTAGAAGAAGATGAAGAAGAAGAACAAGACTGTTTAGAAATCAAACATAGTTCGGAACCTAAAAATACATCAACTGACTCAGTTAGGGAAGATAATGAAAGTGAATGGATGTCAGTTTATTCAAGTTCTGTTAATTCAACAGCCGCATCTGGTAAAAGTATTCCAAAACAACAACCATTAAACTTCACAAAAGTTGAACCACCAACATTTGAAGCATCAACTGAAACTTTATCATCATTAGATAAAAAAAGAGAAAACATCAATCCATCTCCTTCATTAAGTAAACCAAAATCATTATTATCTGGATTATTTACAAATGATGGTTCTTTATCATCAACTCATATGAACGGTACAAAACCAAAATTATTAAGATCTAGTACAACTGGTGTAATGACAATAGATCAAGAATATAAAAGACCGTCTATTATTTTCACAAGAAAGTACCCGTCATTAACTGATATACCACAAATTGCCAAAAGATCAAATCTATCAGTGGCAAAAACAAACACAATTGCAACTTCATCAGAATTAATAATTGACAAAGATTCAGATGATTCATCTTCATCAACACCTATTAAAAAACAAGGAAGTATAGTTGGTATATCAGATATCAATGTATCAAAAGTCCCCAAAAATCCAGCAACAACTGATGAAGAACATGAATTATTATCATCAAGTTTAAATAAACTATCAAAATCTGTATCACACCATTCATTGATTAATTTATTATCAAAATCATCAATCAATTTAAGTAGATTATACATTACGTCAAAAAATAAATTAAGACTAGATACAAAAGATCAAAATCAAAACTCATCAGAAAATAACGAATCAAAACAAGAAAACAAAATACCTAATAATTACAATAATAACTATCAAGATAAAAAAGAGAATTCAGTACCATCATTACAACCAACATCATCAGATTCAATCCTGAAACAATCACCAAGTTCATTAGCTTCATCATCATCAATACTAATCAATTGTTCCAAAAATTCAAACACTCCACCACCACCAATAAAATTCGATCAAGATAATAATCCAAGTTTCATACCAACTATCCCAAAGATTACAACCACAGATACAGATTTAGAAACCAAATTCACATCAAATGAAGAATTAAGTAAATCTATTAAGGAATCTTTAATTATTGATAATAAATTAGGTAAAGTTGCAATGCCAGATAAATCCTTAGTTAAAAATTTAAAGTTCAACGATGAACATCTAGTTGATGAAGAAGTATTTGATGATTATCATTCTAAAGGTTGGTGAAGCAAAAGAAAAGGTTTTAAAAATTTTCAGTTCTTTAGAAATTTAATTTATTAGTAGATTTAAAATATTAAGCTACGACTTTGTATAGGTTTAAAAAGTTTAAATATTAGTTAATAAAATTTTGCAAATAATTGGTTAAACTCATACTCACCGTAGATCGATTTCTTTAATTCTTTTTGATAACACTAAATTGGTGATTAAATCGAACTCTTAATTTTTTTTGCAACAAAATAATTTACGAGAGAAAAAAAATTGATGCAAATTCTTATCAAACATCAAACATTTACAACCACATTCTCCAAATAATGAAAACATGCTACTATGAACTACTAGATGTCTCCACAGACGCAACAGAATCCGAACTTAAGAAAGCATACAGAAAAAAAGCACTACAACTACATCCAGACAAAAACCCTGATAATGTAGAAGAAGCAAACCTTCGATTTTCATTAGTTAGATCAGCTTATGAAGTATTAATAGATCCTCAAGAAAGAGCATGGTATGATTCTCATAAACAAAGTATATTAAATGATGAAGATGTATATGAAGATGATGGTGGAGAATCTCATATTCCTAGTATATCAACTGATGAAATATTAAAATATTTTAATTCAAATTTATATCAAAATTATAATGATTCTATATCTGGTTTTTATTCAACTGTATCTCGATTATTTGAAAGATTAGCAAGAGAAGAAATTCAACATGGTAAATACCAAAATCTTCAAGAATTTATGGGGTTAAAAGATGATGAAAATAATGTATACACAATCGATCCAACATATTTAAAATATCCATTATTTGGAAACTCTCATTTGGATTATTTATCAATCAAACAATTTTATAACGTATGGACATCATTCACTACAATAAAAACATTCAATTGGAAATATCAATATAGATATTCAACAGCAGAAGATAGAAGAACTCGTAGATTAATGGAAAAAGAAAATAAAAAATTATCAGATTTTGCTAAAAAGGAATATAATGAAACTATTAGAAAATTTGTAAACTTCATTAAGAAAAGAGATCCTCGTGTTAAAACAGCACAACAAGAATTTGAAAAACAACAACAGCTCAAAAAGACAAAAGAGATTGAACAACAACTTAAAAATCAAAAATTACAAAAAATTCAACAACAACAAAATCAAGATTATAAAGAACAAGATTGGCAAAAATTAACTTTAGAAGAAATTGAAGAAATGGAAAATATGATTCAACAAGAATATCATGAAATTAATGACACAACCACCACTCAAAAAACAGATTCTGAATATGAATCTGATTTAGAACAAGAAGAAATTCACGAATTTGAATGTATTGTATGTAATAAGATTATGAAAAATAAACAACAATTTGAAATACATGAAGAATCTAAAAAACATAAAAAGGCAGTAAGACAAATGAAATGGGAAATGAAACAAGAAGGAATAGATTTAGGAATTGATGATGAAGACGAAGAAGATGAAGAATTTGAAACTGCTGAAAGTGAGTTCAGCTCTGATCTTGAAAATGATTTGGAGAATTTAAGTGATGATGAATTAGATGCTGTATTAAATGGAGATGAAAATGGACAAAATGAAATAGAAGAAGAATTAAAAGAAGAAAATGAAGAAAAATTACCGGAAACAAGAAAAAAATCAATACAACCAAAGGAAGAAGCAAAACCAAAGAAGAAAGAAGAAAATTCGAACGTCACTGAAGATAACAAATTAGAACAAGAATTATCAACCCTATTAGATTCATCAACATTAGATTCAGATGATGATTGGAAAACTCCTAAAAAGAATCAAAAAAAACCCAAAAAGAAACCCACTACTAAAATAATACCTTCACAACAACAATCAAAAGAATCAACTCCCATAACTGAAACTAGTAGTAGTGGAACTGAAAAATGTTCAGTTTGTGGATTAAAATTTGAATCAAGAAATCAACTTTTTAATCATGTTAAAGAGCTTAATCATGCTGCACCACCTGAATCAAATGGTAGTAAAAAGAAAAAGAGTAAGAAAAGATAAGATAAACCAGACTAATATTTTATAGAATAATTTAATGAATAATGATAATTTAATGATCTATTAATAAATAAATATTTAACGAATACCAGTTTTGGACATTTTAACTTTAGCAACAATAGGTTCATTAATCCCCGAATTACCAACACCTAAACCTTGACCAGCACTCCATCCTAATTTCTCCAACATTTGTCTACCCAAGTTGGTGGTATCAATTTCAGGAGCTTCTGCACCAACAATATCACCTTCTTTAAATTTCGCTTTAGAATCATTACCACCACCACTCTTGGTGATTTTCTCCTTTTTAGGTTTATTTATATCTATTCTATTGAAAAATGGTCTTCCTCGTAAAAGTATTTGAATTTTATCATAATTTGGGAAATATTTATATGTTGTTTTGGTTTTGGAGATCTTTAAGTAGTGACGAATGTTTTTACGTCCACATTTATCTACTTTCATATTATAACATTGAGCCATTTTGGTTATAATTTTATGTGCATGAGAATCAAGTGTGGGAAAACTTAAAGTTGTTCTTGATTCATCTTTTAAAAGTGAATCGAATTCTTTATTTACTTCTTTTATTGTTATTTTGACTGGGTATTTAATAAGCATATCGTTTTTTAGTATCGCTTCTTCCAAATCTTGTTGCTTTTTATCATGTTTTTTAAGTTTTTTGTTCCTGTTGTAGTTGTTTAATTGTCTAGTCAAAATTTCCTGCATATCTGGATCAATATCTAATGAATCAAACTTTGATCTCTTTTTGGCCGGTATATTTTGGGAAAAATCGTGATCTAACATCGATACTAATCCTTGACTACTTATTTTTGAATACGCTATAAGATCTTCCAAATTATCATCATCTGGTTGTTCATCTGAATCATAAGGATAATCATCTTGATGCTTGTCAAATTCAACTTCACTATCTTCTTCTTCCAGTGAACTATCTGAAATATATACATCATCTTCTGGTTCCTCCGGCTCCTCTTGGTCTATCATTCCCTTTGTGATATATGATAAGAATTTGCCTAATCTTTTTTCTTTTACACCCTTGAATAAAACAAATTGTATAACATCATCTTCATCAACCCAACAAAATTCATCTTCAAATCCAGTCAAATCGAAACATTTTACGTGGTATTGATTCTGGATACCAAATCTTACATTATTTACTTCAATCTTGGATACATCAAACTCATAATCGTCTTCAAGGTATCCATATTCTGGATCTGACTCCACAATCTCATTTTCTTCACCTTCGTCTACTGTAGTTGGTTGAGTCAGAATATCTATTATTGATTTTGTTTCATATTTTGGATCATCAATGAAAATTTCGAATTCCTCATCACTATTATTATCTTTTTTGTTGTTATCCTGAGTCTCTTCTAAAGGTTCGGCTACTGGTTTTTCTTCAGCTGTTGTTTGAATACTTGTTTCAACTTCTCTTTGTGCGACCTCAGCTGCCTCTTCAATTTCTTCTCGTGCGACTTCAGCTGCCTCTTCAATTTCTTCTTCAATTTTGACCTCGTCGTTCAGCATAACCTTTTCCAAATTTTCAGGCTCCTGCTCAAGGTTTTTCCGTATAAACCCAATATTGTTTTCTTTCATACTCTCATCGACTTGTTCTTCCAGCAATCGCAAATTAGCTTTAGGTTTATTCGTTTCTTGTTCGTCCAAACTGTATTTCTCTTCTTCTTCTTCTTCTTCTTCTTCTTCTTTAACCATAGACTTCGGTATCACTTCAACTTCAATTTCATCAGAATCGTTATTGATGTCATTCTCATTCTCGAAAGTTGAGTCATAGTCATGTACTTCGTTATCCAAATCCTCACCCTCGTATTCACCTTCTTCAAATTCTTCAAATTCTTCAAGCTCTTCAAAATCTTCAAACTCATCATCTTCACCTTCTTCTTCCTCTAATTCTTCTCCAGAATCATCTAATGAAATACTTTTAAAATCTTCATCAATAATATCACCAAATTCGTTCTTACTAAAAAATTCCGTTTTGTTTTGTTCAGATAATTTATGTAATACAATATTTGGATCATAAACTTCTTTAGCTTTTATAAATTCAATAGGTCGATCTCTAAACTTTTTTGACATTAGATTAACTCTATTATCTTCTGTATAATTTATTTCTTCATCAAAATGACTATACTTTCTTCTTCCTATATTTTGAGCCATTGATGCCATTGAACCATCACCTCTTTTACCAGGTATATATATTGAATCATCTCCAAATAATTCTTGATATTGTGATGATGAGGAATTATTATATGATCTTGTATTATTATTCGGTGATCTTCCCTTGTTTCCTCTTATTTTTCTTGTTGATGATCCACCTCTACTTCCACCTCTTCCACCTCTTGATGAGCCTCTTGTTCTTCTATTTCCTCTCTTGGGCATTAAATGTTATACTTATATAATGAAGAAGCAAATTCAATATATTTAATGATGGCAATCTCATCAATTTAATAAATTCTAGATCTCATGCGGCTTTTTTGTTTGTGTGTTTATTTATTCAATTGTGTCATAGTAATTTCTTTTTGAGTCAACTCTTAGACTCAACTCCGCATTAACTTTACTACGATATTATGAATTTTGTGCTACTTTTTATTAGTTGTTATAAATTAATCTTATACGATAAGATAAAGAATTATTATATTAGAGTATCATACTTTACAACAAAGGGTTCAATAAGAAATATAATTAATATCAACTTACACTATCAATTTATCTATTAAATAATTAGCTCACTTATTTCCTAACTAATCCGTTTAGACAATGGACTCATCAACATCTAATACAACTGATAATGAAGATATTGTTAACATACAGACCCCAATCCAACAAGATACAATGAAAACTAGCAATGATTCAACTAATATAATACAGGAGTCACAAGAGAATAATGAAGAAGTTCAACCACAACAAGAAAATATGGAGTCTATAATAGGTAGAAATATGGGCAAATTTTCAACATTTTTACGTGACGTAACTGGTTTAAGTTTAGATACAAGTAACAATGAAGAGGCAAACTCAAGTTCAAATTCATTATCACCCTCTACAGTTTCCACAACTCAAGATTCAATAGTAAACATTGAAGAACAATTAACATCACCAATAGTAGTACTAGGACAAGAATTCACCACCCACTCAAAAGCAGATGATCACATACAATCAAACTTACTTTGGCTCTCATATAGATGTGGATTTGAACCTATTCCTAAATCAGAGAATGGTCCACAACCAATTCAATTTTTTCCATCTATTATATTCAATAAATCGATATTGACAAATCTAAACAGTTTGAAGTTTTTATTTGATAAAGATAATTTTACAAGCGACTCAGGTTGGGGTTGTATGATTAGAACTTCACAAAACTTACTTGCTAATGCTTTATTGAAACTTAATGATGTAACAGAGAGTAATGAGAACGAGTTACAAATTTTGGATTTATTTCAAGACAACTTAAACTCATTATATTCTATACATAATTTTATAAGAGTTTCAAGTAATTCCTCATTGCAAATAAAACCAGGTCAATGGTTTGGTCCAAATGCAGCTTCATTTTCAATCAAAAAACTAACTGACGAAATCATAGAAAACAAAGACAAATTGCTACTACTTGAAAGTTCTCAAATTAAAATTCCGTATGTTTACATAAGTGAGAACTGTGATTTATATGATGATGAAATTAATGAAATCTTCATAAAGCAACAAAATTCAATATTATTGTTATTTCCAGTGAGGTTAGGAATTGATCAAATAAATCATTATTACTACAATAGTTTATTAAACTTATTAAATGCCAAATATTCAGTAGGTATAGCAGGTGGTAAACCATCATCAAGTTTTTACTTTTTCGGATATGAAAATGAAAATGAATTAATATATTTTGATCCTCATTTGCCTCAAATTATTGAAACTCCAATCAATATTAAAAGCTATCATTCAACCTCATATAACAAGCTAAACATAAAATTTCTTGATCCTTCCATGATGATCGGTATATTGATTAATAGCATGGATGATTACAAGAAGTTCAAAAAACAATGTATTGATTCAAATAGTAAGATTATACATTTCCATCCAAATGTTATTAATGAAAACTTATCTTCTATTAATCAATCTTGGGAAGAAGTTAATGAAGAGGATGATTTTGTAAATTTGAATGTTAGTAAGAACGAAGAGGAATTTATAGATTTAGGTACCAAATAAATGTATTTTGTATTAAAAAATGTCATACTACTACTTGATATCTGCTATATAATTTCAACCTCTTCCTTTTTTAATTCTTATTTATGTAATAGTATTGAAGAATTTCATAATACTAGCAAAAATAGATTCTCTTTTACTAGGTTTGGAGTATTCATTATCTTCACAATCAATATTCCAGATATTTTCATTAATTTGTAAATTTTCTTTATTAACATCAAATATTCTAATTTTAGCAAACCATTGACCTGAATGTAAAGTTGAATCAGATTTGTAAAATTGACAACTATAATTTATATCATTATCTTTTATTTCAGATGCAATTAATCTAGAATGTGATAAGATTTTTTCAATGTTTTCTAAGTTGACAGTTTCTTCACAATTGTCATTTAATGTGTATGTTTCCCATCCAATTATAAATTCTCCATGGGTTAAAGTTTTGATGTAGTCTAATCCTATGTAACATTTTATTGGTAATGTTGATGTTCCATAATACCACCCTGTTAGTTTAACTGTGTATTTAGTGAAAGTGTAAGCCCAATAATATGAATATTTGAAAATTCTGAAAATAAAAGTGTCATATATATATTTAATACTAGATCCAAAATTGTTGATAAATGAATTTGCAATACTGGCAAAAAAGTTGTGTAAAATTGAAGAAGATACAACTTTTGTAGTAGGAACATAATAAGCTTGTGCCAATTTAATTAATTCAGAATCGTCAATAGTTTTACCTTTTGAGGAATCATGAATATTTTGAATATGATTAATAGCATCTAAGTTTACAATTAAATTAAAATCTTTATCTCCCTTTTGAAATTTTTCATCCAATTTTATTTCATATGGTAATTTTCCTTCATGAACTTCTCTAATTATAACTTTTGAATCAAGTCCTGAATGAGTGTATAATACATTATTTATTATTTCATCTGATTTTACAGTTTGGGTGAACAAGATTTGAAATGTTATAAATGTGTATAATATTGATTGTAATATATTAAACATATTTCAATAATGGATAGGGTTTGTGAGATTCAATGGAAAAATGTAATTTTTTAAAGATCGAGAAATTTAACTCATTTATATTTATTTGGTCTGATATGTTGCTTTATTAATGATGATTTTAATAACTGTTACAATTTTGTGGAGTAAATTAATTTGCAGCAATCGAAACTTTAAATTTTCAAAATTGTTTACGTAATTGTCAAAAAACAATAATTCGTTGACTAGTTTTGAGACAAAGTTGTTGCGACAAAGATTCAGTATATAACCTCAAAAATTTTAGGTATTTAACAAGCATTCGTTTGTGGAAATCAATTCTTCAAAAAGTTGAACCATTTAGTATTGCCTTGACATACGGGACAATCCTTGTACTTCAAATACTCGGTGCCTTTTTTCGGTCTTACATGCCTTGTAATTGTACCTTTTTGTAATTCATCTTCTAAAGATTCATGTCCATCTAACTGAAAATGTGGAAACCAATTGTACGGTGGATGAAAATGAATGTGTAATAAGTTCATAATGAAATCGAATGGGAGCTCAGTAGTATATATTTTATCTTGAATTGTAATGATTTTTATTAAAATGGCCCCAATAAATGTCTCACTTGATTGAGCAAAACGATAGAGTAACGAAATCAAAATTCAGTTTGAATCGTACAAATTTATAAGCCAATTTGAACAATAATCTAGTCCAAACTTTAATTTTGTGCCACTCAAGTCAATGGAAAAAACTCCCAAATTTAATTACATTTACGGATTTGATCAGACTTTTCATCTTGTAAGGTCCCATTCTTCAAATAAACTCTTACTTATAGTTTTGACGGTAGAGATAGTAGGGCATGAATTTTATAAATCTAAAAAAGTATGTCTTAAAATTTCGGTGGTTTACAAAAAATCGCACAAAGTATTTATACATAATAATTTGTTAGTATATTATTAATTTTTTATTAAATTAGAGTTAATGACTTTAAGAATTATACAGAATCATCATCTGGAACATCATCAATAATCACCATTTTATTTCAGATCTTTTACATTTTAATCAATCAAAGTACCACACTTTACCCAGTTACTCACAATATAGATTTTGCACTCTCATCAAACTCATAAACAACATAAGCATTTGCATTTCTTTTTCACATAATGATTGAAGATAGTCTAAAAATATGTACAGTATGTGCATCAAATAATAATAGATCAATGGAATCTCATAAACAGCTAATGGATGCTGGATATGATGTACATTCATTTGGAACAGGTTCAGCGGTAAGATTACCAGGTCCTAGCATAGATAAACCAAATGTTTATGCATTTGGCACACCATATTCAACTATGTATAAAGATTTAATAGGTCAAAATCAAGGAAAATTATATGAACAAAATGGTGTAATACATATGTTGGAAAGAAATAAACAAGTTAAATTAGCTCCAGAAAAATGGCATCAAAATGAAAAATCAGGAAAATTTGATTTAGTTATAACATGTGAAGAAAGATGCTTTGATAGTGTTATTGAAGATTTAATGTTTAGAATGTATAATAAAAATCAACCAACTGATTTAAAACAAGTTGTTCATATAATAAATGTTGAAATTAAAGATGATAATGAAAATGCAATAATTGGTGGTAAAGGTATATTAAAATTAGTTAATATGATTCATGATTTTAAAAGAAAAAAATTAAAAGAAAGTAATGATATTGAAGATGAGAGTGATGTTATATTAGAAGATCAAATGATGAGTATAATTACTGAATGGCAAAAAGATCATTCACATTTACCAACTATTTATAGTGTTTCATACTATTAAAATCATCAAGCTGGAATAGACTATTAATAAGTAGAGTTTATCTCACCACAATAGAATAGCGATAAGCGGATAAAATTACTATCAAATATTACTTAAGAATTTGCTTATTGGTGATTTATAAGTTTTTGGCAATTAGAGCTGCTAAAAAGAAGAAACTCTGTGATCAGGAGTACGAACTTGTTCTTTAGATTTAGCTAGGTCATATCAGTAAATAGTAAATAATTGTATATACAATTGGTGGGTCTTCCGTTGCTGTTCTACTTAAGTCAGATTATAACCTTGTATATCAAAACTTCTCTTAATAAATATTAAATGATACGCGTATTGATTTATTTTTTTTATCTTTTTTATTAATTTTTTTGAGACAACACAAATTTGATCTTATTACATACTACATACTTATTCATAAATTTCAATCGATAGTATCATCAATTTGTGTTGAGAATGAGTGATTCGGATCAGCATGTTCTGAAGAGAAGAAGAATTAAGGAGAAAGTTCCGTTTCAACCTGGGTTTTTAAGAACAATTAAAGTATGGAATTTTACAACTTATTCATACACAGAATTTGTTTTATCACCAACACTTAATATGATCATTGGACCAAATGGTAGTGGTAAATCAACTTTAGTTGCAGCTATATGTCTTGGTTTAGCAGGTAATATTAATTTAATTAAACGTAAAAACCTAAAATCAATGATAAAAACAGGTCACGATAGAGCAGTAATTGAAATAACAATTGAGAATTTTGAAGGTTCACCGCCAATTACAATTAAGAGAGATTTTTCAGCAAAAGATAGTTTATGGACAATGAATAATAGAAAATGTACTGAGACTGCAGTAAAAGAATTAAGAGCAAAACTTAATATTCAATTAGATAATCTTTGTCATTTTTTACCTCAAGAAAGAGTTGCAGAATTTGCGGGTTTATCACCAGAAAAATTATTAATGGAAACTGAAAGAACCTTAAAAGATGGTCATTTGAAAACATTACACGAAGACTTAATTGATAAAGATGAAAAATCTCAGAATTTGGGTGTAAAAGTTAGTGAATTAAAACAAAAATTAATACAATTACATAGTGATAAAGAAAAATTAGAAGAAGAAGCTAGGAAATTAGAAGAATATGAAAGAAAAGCAGCAGAAATTGAAAATCATAGATTATTAGTTCCATTTGCTAAATTTTATGATTTAAGAAATCAAAGAACTCATTTAAAAGAACAAAGAGATCAAGCAAGAGCTAGATTACAATCATTTGATAAAAATTTTGATCCTTTAAGAAAAGATTTATCTACTTTGGACATTGTATTGGATAAACAATTTGAAAAACAAAGTAGTATTAATCGAGAACGTGACACAATTAAATCCAAAATTCAAAAATTATCTGCTGAATTGACTGCTAAACAAGGTGAAATTGTAAAGCTCTTATCACAAGTTGAAGGATATAAAAATAAAGCAGAACAAAAGAAGAAAGAGTTAGATTTAGTCAAGGAAGAATATGAACTTTTAAAGAGTCAACGTGAAAGTACTGAAGAAATTGATAATTCTCAACTTGAACAATTAAATGATAAATATCATGAAAAAAGAAATGAGTCAAGACAATTAGAAGAGTCATTACTGGGCCTCAATGACAAAATGTCTGATTTAAAATCTGATTTGGGTGAATTAGACCACAAAGTTAAAAGGCTTGAACATAGTTTACATGGAACTGATAAATTGGAATTATTACAATCATCCGCACGTAATGGTAGACCTTATAGACTTCGTGATGATTCATATAGAACACACCAGAAATTAAGAACATCGGAACAGTTTGATGGTCACTATTTTGAAGCACCGGTTATATCCTGTAATGTGAAGGATAAATCAATGGCTCCTGCAATAGAAAAAGTTATAGATAATAACACCCTTTTTGCAATAACTGTTACCAATGGAGACGATTCGAAAATGATGAATAAATTTGCTAAAAGTATAAATATAAATTTTCCAACTAGAGAACAAAAAAATACTGTATTACCAAGATCTGATAAGGGCAAAGATGTATTACAAAATTATGGTTTTGAAGGTTATTTGTCAGATTACATAACCGGTCCAAATGAAGTGTTGTGTATGCTTTATAACAATACCAAACTTCATCAAATACCCATTAGCAGAAAACCCTTAAGTACAGATCAAATAAATAGAATAAAATCACCGCCAGATGGAAGAATTCATTTCAAGAAATTTATCGCAGGGGATACATTATTTAGTGTTAAGCAATCCAATTATGGTTCAAGGCAAATCAGTCTTGTAACTGAACATGTTGGAAGAGCCCAATTTTTCACTGTATCTGGTATTTCAGAAGAAGAAAAATTAAGATTAAGCAACAAAATTAACGAATATAAATCTACAATGGAAAGTAAAAGAGAAGAGTATCAAGGTCATAAAAGTGAAGCCAACAAATTATTAAATTCAAGACAAGAACTTAAAATCGAGATGAGTGCGATTAAAGATCATCAACTTCGATTACAAGAAATTATTAAAACCGTTACTGCCTTAGATGCCAAAATCAGTTCAAGAAAAGAAAAAATTGATAAATTAGAAAGAGAGTCAAATAAAGATTATAGTTCAAGAATTAAACAGTACGAACAAAAAATAGCTGAAGAGTATAATAATTATTCAACAACATCAAATGAATTGGGTGAATTATTCGTAGAATATTCAACAAGTCAAATAGAATCTAAATTTGTGGATTTTGAAACTATCACAATCAAAAATAGAAAATTATCCGCTGAAACATTAGTGAAAGAATTAAGAAGCATTGAAAATGATTTAAAAGAAGATTATAAAAAGTATAAAGCAGAGTATGATAGAATAAAAGATTCTGCTGAATATAGAGAGTTTAAAGAAAAAAATGATTCCTTAAGCGAAGAAGACAAAGAATTATTAAAAGATTTAGCAACTCCATTTATGGAAGCTGGAAACTTTACTGAGAAAACTATAAGAATTAAAATTTCACATTTAGAGGATGAACTATCATTATTATCAACTGCCGATAGAGGCTCCATACAGTCATTAAGATCCAAATTACAAGATATTGAAAAAGCAGAAACTGATTTGCCAAGATTCGAAAACGATAAACATAACTTAGATGAACGCATTAAAACTATTTCAACACAATGGGAAACCGAGCTTGAAGAATTTATTCATCAAATTTCATTGTCTTTTAGTAAAAGATTTTCAAAAGTTGCAAGTGAAGGTAGAGTCGAATTAGCTAAAAGTGAAAGATTTAAAGATTATAAATTACAAATATTGGTTAAATTCAGACAAGAATCTGAATTAAAAATTTTAGATAATCAATCTCAATCTGGTGGTGAAAGAGCGGTTTCAACTATTTTTTATATAATGGCATTACAAGGATTATCTGATGCACCTTTCAGAATAGTTGATGAAATTAATCAAGGTATGGATCCTAAGAATGAACAAATGGCTCATAGATATTTAGTTCATACTGCTTGTGAAAATAATAAATCTCAATATTTTTTGGTTACTCCAAAATTATTAACAGGATTATATTATCATCCAGATATGGTTGTACATTGTATATTTACAGGTCCATTAATTGAAGAAAATGATGATAAATCGAATACTGGATTTTTAGATTTTGTTCAAAAATTAGTTACAGTTTAGTTTATAAATTTCAGTTGCTTATTTAGTTTTTATATACATGTGTATTAATAATAATTATTTACAAATTTATTGTATCTCTATATTTTTTCATTCTATTTATACATTCTTCATCTCCTAATAAATTGATTAATTCAGGAATTGGTAATCCACTTTGTCCACCACTCAAACAAGTCCGCAATGTGATAAATACGTCTTTTTTCTTAAAGTCTCCACTTTTTAGTATATTGTCAATTACCTCGTCCAAAGAAGAAGAATTTTCATAATTTTCAATTACCTGATTGAGTATTTTGTTAGTTAAATGAACGTCTTTTGGTGATTTTGAGTTCGAGTAATCAATATCACCAATCAAATATTTATGTTGTTCAATATCTGACATTTTTGTAATATTCGGGGCTAATACCTTCGTAATTTCACTTAAATATTGTTCATCTCTACCATTACTAAATTTAGTAAATTCAGGATAATAATCATGTATGAGATTTGTGAATTCTTCACCATTTTCTTCAATAATATTTGCAAAGTGCTCTTTTTGGAAGTAGAATAATTTCAGTTGATTTACTTTTGCATTACCTTTAGTTAGATGATCTAATGAGAAATTTTCAACCAACTCCTCTAGCGTCATTACTTCACTTGTCTTTTCATTTAATTCTCTAGCAGGTGACCAACCAAATAATGCTACAAAATTAATTAAAGCTTGTGGTATAATTCCTTGATTTTTTAATTCGAAAATATTAAAATCTCCTTTCCGTTTTGATAATTTTTTATCCTCTAAAGAAGTTAACAACGGTATATGTATAAATTGAGGTGGTGACCACTCAAATGCTTTATATAATGCCATGTGTTTTGGAGTTGATGCTAACCATTCTTCACCTCTTATAACATGAGTAATTCCCATAAGATGATCATCTACAATATTAGCAAAATGATATGTTGGCATACCATCATTTTTTATAATTATGAAGTCATCGAATCTTTGATCTTTTGAATTATATTGTGGTTGTAAATTTAATTCTCCATGCAACAAATCTTTAAATTCGGGATATTTATGTGGTGATTTAAATCTTATTACATATGGTTTTTCCTGAGGTTGATGTTTTTCATTAAAACATTTCCTATCGTATGTTACATTAGTTGGGGGTTTTAATAATTTAGCTGATTCTCTTAATTCAATTAACCTTTCTTTTGAACAATAACATTTATAAGCTAATCCTTTATCTAACAAGATTTGTGCATATTTTGAATAAATTTCTTTCCTCTCGGATTGTCTATATGGCCCGTGTTTCCCACCATCTTGTGAACTTTCATCAATTGATAAATTACACCATTTTAAAGTATCAAAAATATTTTTTTCTGCATCTTTAATTAATCTGGATTGATCAGTATCTTCAATTCTTAAAATAAACGAACCTCCCGTGTTTTTAGCTAGTAGATAATTATATAGTGCTGTTCTTAATGATCCCAAATGTAAATATCCAGTTGGAGATGGTGCGAACCTGGTTCGTGCAGGGGTTGTAGGATGAATGGAATTCTTGGTTTTTATGTTTATATTGTATGGATCATCATTTATTTGTGAAGAATTGTTTATAGTAGTCGAGTTCGTAGACTGATATCTGTAATTGAGCAATGTTCTGCTATGCCGTATTATTGACACATTTTTGATCCCTGCTTTCATATAAAGTACTTCTAATATTGAAAATTCAAAGTTTTATGTTAAAAATGATATTTTGAATAATATTTTAATTAATTTTTCAAATATTGATCCTGTATATTTACTAAAAGGTTAAGGGGTAATTTATTTTATATTTCCTAAAATCGTTAAGGGTTTCAAATTTTTACTTAAACTTCGATGTTGACATAGTATTACCTTCATTGTTGAAGCTTAGTTTGTATTAAAAAATTGTCTTTGACAAACTTATTTAATGCTCACTGGATAATTATACTGATTCCGACGATTTCAAATTTTTGATCCAAAATATGTTTTTTTTTTTTATTCAATTTAGTAACGATAACAAGACATTTGTAGTTAACATTCTGAAGAAGTTCCTTAAGATGACGCTATATAATAATTATGAATTGTACCTTGAAGCATTTGGTAATAAAAAAGAGGTATTTGGCTATAAAATAAAGGGATAGACTCAAAAAAAAAATGTAAGGTATGTTTAATAATAATTTATAAATTTCTGAATTAAAATAAAAGAGCTGATAGTTTTAAAAGTTAGAATAAATTCATCAATTTGTAACACTATGGTCTCTTATTTGAGTTGTACTAAGCTCATTATTTTAGAATGATCTCTATTTCTTAGCATGTCTACATTTAAAGTTAATTTATATGAAAAGTTCTGCTTTTCCGCATCTTTTAGACGAACCTTAATTAAAGATTGAGTGTCAATTTTTGGACACACTCTAACGAGATTAGGTCAATTGATAACGTCAACAATAAACAAAGTTAAGAGATTTGTATTATTTAATAGGTCTATCAATATTGCATAATCAATTTAATTATAAGGTGCATTTAAAAAGGTTCCTTCTGTTTTGTATTTAAAGAACGAATATAGATATTCATAATCATTATTATAGGGAGTAAAATTCAATTTTTTTTAGAATTCCGTAAATTTTTTGCCATTGAATTTAATTAAACACATTAATACCATTACTTTGTTTATAACTTTGATAAACAACTTCTTTATATTTATATTCAATAATTGTTACCTTATAACTTATATCTCAATATCTATTAATTTCGATTATGTGTGGAAGAAGAAATAATAGCGATTCTATAGATTCTCAATTACAACAGCCACAAAATAATAGTAATAATAATAATTATCCTTTTCCAAATGATGAATTAGATAAATATGTTGAAAGTTTTGATAAAGTATTATCAAATATTGGATCAATTACAAATGCTATAGTTGATGTATCAATGGATGCAGGTAGAGAATTAAATGATAAAGCTAAACAATGGTCATATAACTGGTTATTTAATAATAACACCAATAATAACTCAAAAGATGAATTTGAAAACTTTATTAATGAAGCTTACAATGATGTTTATGAATACAATAAGGATGATCAAAAGAAACAAAATTATAAATTCCCACCATTTTATCAAACTAGAGATTCAGGATTTGACAAAAATTCATCAATAGGTTCATCATTTAAAGAATTCTTTGAAAATTCACCATTTCTTCAAAATGCTCATTTAAAATTTGGTGCAACTCCATTTGGTTATCGTTCATACAAAGGTCCATCAATTCGTCAATATCATGATTGTTTAGATAAACAAGGTAAAACAGTTTGGGATGATCAAGGTTATTGGAGATGTTTATTTCCAGAATCAACCGTTCCAGTAGATTTATTAAAATTTAAAAGTAATTATTTTAAAGATTCCATTATTACAAAAGAAGACTTTATGAATGAAATGCAAAAATTAGGAGAAAATGAAAAAAATTCAGTTATTGATTTAAAATCAAATGGTAAATTTTTTAACAAATATGAAGATTATTTAGATTGGAAAAAAGATCAATTCGTTGAATATAAAAAGAAAAAGCAAATCAAGCAAGAAGAAGCCAGACAAGCTAGAGCAAAATTAATCGAGGAATCACAACAAAAGCAATTACAAAATAAAAATACCACCAAAGATAATTCAATAGTTTCAAAATTTATAACTTCATCTTCAATAAAATCAAACATGTTCACTGATTCAGAAACAAATGAAATTAAATTAATTGAAAATAAGAAAGAATGTTATAATGATGGTAATTGTATTTTCACCAAAATTACAAAATCAAAACCTATTGGTAGTAGAGATTGGGTAAATGTTGAAGAACATGTTGAAAATTCTAATACAAATGTATCTTCAAATGATAATGGTGTCAATGGTTTAAGTAATGGTCAAAATAATAAAGGTTGGTTTTGGAAATGAATCAAATTGTTAATATTTTGTCTGAAAAAGCTCATATTTTGGTGGGGTGGCAACTTGGTAAGTTTATGTTTAATTCTAAATGTTGATTTGTATAGTCTTATATACTTTTCAACTATATCTTTATTTAATCTGTATATAGTTATCGGTATTAATCAAATGTTTTAAATTTATTGTAAATTGATTTTATCTTTAAAATTACCTCTTAAAATTAAATTTCTCTTTTGAATTAAATTTGTCACTAAAACGTTGTTTTTTCTCATACAAATTATATTAATCAACTACATATCAATCGGCAACCAGATCAAAAATAACAAAATACGAGAAGACATTCATTGAAATCCATTACCATATTTTGACTTGATTCAAGACCATATTAAAGAAACATTTGAAGAATACAACAAAATTACATTCATCATCAACTCAATCACAACAGAATAAAAAAAAATGAATCCATTAAATAAAATAATATTCTTATCAGCATTTCTAGCTTCAGGATTTCTTTTAATTCTATTATCATGTGCATTATTCAATAATTACAGACCAATGTGGGTCATATTAATCTTTTTAATAGCTCCATTACCTAATATAATAGCCAATTCGATTGAAAATTCAAGAGATTATAATTTTTTAACATTTAATGATTATGGTAATTCAAATGAAGGAAATAGTTCCCCCTTGCAAGAATTTTCTAAATTTTTGACGGGTTTTTTAATTATTAGTGGGATTGCTTTACCTTTAAGTTTTTATCATTGTGGATTAATTGAAATTGGATCTTTAATTATGAGTGTTTCTGGTGGATTAATTGTTTATGGAGATATTATAATTTTTATTTGGTTTTTCAGTAATGAAGAAGAAGAAAATGATGAATTTAATTTTTAAAAAAGATAAGAAGAATTTTTGCTAAGTTCTTACTAGAATTAGCTACGGAAGGTTTAATGTATAAAGTTAATATATAATTAGAAAAAGTCACGAATTTAAAAAGTTAGGAAATGCTTTTGTTTATTTATAATCTATCATTGACAATGCTTCCAAAAACAATTCTTTTACATCATTATTATCTTTAAACAGTTCAGTAACTGAATTTTTCAAACCTTGGCTATAAACTTTTAAATTTTTAGCTGTTGGACCCCCTCTTGCCATTGTTGCAACTATATTTCTCTTGAACAAGTTAGACAATTTTTGCCAAAACATTAACGTTAGTGATTCACAATCATAGTAGTTTGATATTATTGTTATCAATTTTTCATTTTGGTCCTCCGTGGTGTTAAATTGCCATTTTTGTAATATCTCATCCAAGTTTTGAAAATAAGTATCATTATTTTGTTTAATCTCATTTATGATTGATGTGAAATTTCTTGGACTTTGTAATGCTTTAGATAATTGATTATTACTTATACTTAATTGTTTTTGTATAGTTGATTTATCAAAGTTGGTGAAAAATTCAGATTTGTTCAATATATACAATGCTTGGAGGTTGTTAAACAATTTTTGGTTTTTATAATTTATATTTACTACTCTACCAAACTCGTTGGAGATCGTTATACAACAATTTGAGATAAGACTTTGCTTTCTAGTGGTTGCAGTTGCTTCGTAATCTCTGATTAATTTTATTGACATTATATTATTCTCTCTTAAATCCCTTTTCAGATTGTCATAAAGTTTTGATAATTGAATATATAATTTACTTGCTTTAACTAAATCTTTATCATTATTATCATTACTTATTATTGGTAAATCTTCCAATTGTTGAATTATGAATATGAAAAAAGATGCATTTCTCAACAATTCCAAAGTTTGATGTAATTTCTTCAAAGCGTTCGTTAATTTTTGAGCTTCATCGTATGGTTCAATTACTTCTTTTTTAATCTTATCAAATTGCTTATTTATCGTTGTTAAGTTTGGGTTAATTTGTTGTTCTTGAATACTCTGGTACTGATTAATCTGTACGAAATTTTTGACCAAAGCTTCGTAATTTGTAGATGATATGTTTTTTATCCTTTTATCTAATTCAATTAAATCATATTTCAATTTTTTAATTGGGGTTTGTAAGTCTAATTCTTGATTTTCATTCCCATTTGATGCTATCAATAGCGAATTTGCAAAGTTTGTTGAATTAAAGTCTGGTTCTAGGTATGCTTCAAAATCTTCTAGTTCATTGTTTAGGTTTGAGTTCGGTAGTACCATTGATTGATTTTTTTTGGTTGTTTTTATGACTTTATAAGTGTAAATTGATATTCTCGATTTAGTGTATGTTTTTTCTTACTATAAATCAGAGGTACAAGACCAAATCGAAAATTACTAAAAGAAAATTTTACAATCGTTGTCATTATGTACATTACTCAGTTCTATACTTCGGTTTCTGACTACTTTGATTGTTTTTATTAGCAGTACCTCCATTGGATTTGTTATTCTTAAACTGTTTATCGTTCTTAGTAAGTTTGTCATTTTTAAAAGATTTCTTATTAACTCTACCACTACCACCACCACCACTCTTGAATTTATTGAATTTTCCATACTTCTCCTGTTTGGCTTTGGCTCTCTTCTCTTTTTCTTCTTGTTTGGCAATTTTAGCTCTCTCTAGTCTTCTTTCTCTACAATATATTTTACTTTCTCTTTTTTTCTTACCTGGTCTTTTTTTCGATTTGGATTTAGCTTTCGCTAGTATCTCTTCTATTTTTCTATTATGTTCATTTAAATTTATCACTTTGCCTTTAGTTGATGTTATAAAATTTGATTGTGAATATATATCGTCGCTTGTAGTTGCAATTTGTTCAAACTGTGATTTTTGTAAAGGACTATACGATGCGAAATAATAAGATGTTGGTCTTTCATTATTGATTCTTTCTTCTGAATGTTCTCTTAATGAAATTTTTTGTATTGTAAATGGTTGTGATGTTGATCTACCTCTTTCTTCTGATTCTTTAGAGGTATTTGGTTTTGAAGGTGCTAATGATGAAAATAATGGGAATGCAAATTCTTCCTCTTCTTCTTCTACTTTTGCTAAGTCTTCTTGTGGGGTATCTTTGTGATCTACTTCTATAAATTCAAAATCTAAAGATGGTGGAACATATTGATCATTTTCATCAGTTTCTATATCTGAATCTGAATTACATAGCGTTAGCCTACTCGTCCTAATAATTTAACGTTAGTATTTTATCATGAATAGCATTCTAAGCTTTAAAGTACATACTTCTTCTCCCCCATTTATTATATTGATTATCTTTAATAAGTTCTGTTATCAAAAAGTTGGTTCTGAATAATTGTTTTTGATATTTCGATGGGAACAAGCTACCAGTTTTTTTCAAATCCTTTATGTATTTGCAACCAAAAAATCAACCAAAGATTTGCAATTTCTACAAAGTGATCAATAGATTAATAAGAATAAATAAAAAATGTAATCATTAAAATATAAATAATTATACAGCATTAAAAAATTAAAATTGAAATCGTAAACATAAACACAAGGTTTCACCATAATGGATTATTTGTACTTTTTATAGTTCGAACAATATCTTTTCTGTAACTTAAATGTGGTGGGATGAATTTAATAATATCTATATCATCAAATTTACTAGTTTTTGAGTCATCAGTTAAGCTTATTGAGTTCTTTCTTAAGTCATCAAATCCTGTTAAGTTGTCAAGTAATAATTCTATTGATTGAGATTGTTGTAAGTGAGTATATACAAATGGGTATTTATCTTTGAATAGTTGTAAAGCATCTTCGTATTTGATGAATTTAATGAACAAGTTTAAGAACAAATTCTTGTCGTTGTTGTTTATTCCAATGAATTTGTAAAATAATTTCCAAATTTTTAATTTTATATCATTTTCAACAACTATTGAATTTGATGAATTTATTGAGCTTTCAAAATTAGAAATTGGTGATAAGGTAAGTAATGAAATTTGAAGATCTAATACATATTTTTCATCATCAATTATGAACACATAAAGTGGTGAATATTTTGATATTGTTGAAACAGTTGGTTTTGAATTGAATTTAATTTTACGTAATCCAGTAGGGTAAAATTGATAGGTTCTGGATTTATTTTCTTTGTCTTCTTGATTCTTGGTTGAGTTGTTGGTTGTTGGATTTTTGGGAATATCTTTAACTTCATCTTTTTCTTCAACTTCTTCATTGACTTCATCTGCTTGTAATGATGCAGTAGATTCGACATTAACTTCTATGATTTTCTCGTCAGCCTGTTTAGGTTCAGCTTCAGCTATTTTTGGTTCTTCTTCAACCTCTTTCTTCTCCTCTTCAGCTTTCTTCTCTTCCTCCTTCTTTTTAGCTTCAGCTTTCTTTTCTTCTTCTTCTCTTTTCTTCATCTCTTTCTCTTTTTCAATTTTCAAAAACATTTCTTTTCTAGCTTTCTTTTTAGCTTCTGCTTTTTCCTGTCTAATTCTTGCTTCCTCTGCACTCTTAAATTTCTGTTCTTCTTGAGCTGGAGTTAATGGTGGTGGCGATTTAGCTTTTTCAAATACCGCTGGTACTGTTGATGTTGGTGTTGATATTGAAGGTGACGTAGTAGGAGATTCTGAGGTATCAAATTTCACAACTGATTGTTTGATTGCTGGTATAGGTTTGTCGATTCTTGCAGAAGCGTCAATATCCATCTTGTCTTCATTCTCTTTTGTGGATGAATTAAATTTTAATTTTGAGATACTTGAACTTGATTTTGACTTCTTTAAAATATGTTGATCATCATCATTTAAATCATCTTGTTTTCTTTTCTTTCCATCATCATTACTTTTGACTTTCTTCATCTCTAACTTACTATCATTGGTAATTCTTTTATCTTCGTTGCTTTTGATCTTTTTGATATCAGGTTTATTTTGGTTGCCCCTAACTTTTTTAACCTCCAAATTTTCGATAGTTGCATCAACATCTTTATTTTTTGGAATATCTTCGTTTGCTTTTGTCGATTTGGTGTCTTCATCTTTAGTCCTTTCCTCTTCCTTATCTATATTCATTTCATCTTCATTTCTCATTGATGAATTGTTTTGTACCATCTCCTCTTCCTCTGATTCATCAGATACTGGTACAGATGGAGCTCTTGACAGTGGTTTAGATGTGACTCTAGAAGCAACTCTTGAAGGAACAGCAGATATAATTTTAGTACCGCTTTTTTTCTCCATTGATTCTTGAATCAATTCAACTTCTTTTGAATTAAATCTTGATGAATGTTCAGCAATTTGTAATGCATTTAATCCATCTTTTTTTCTCATCTTGAAAGGATCAGCACCCTTTTGCAACAAAGATCTAACAACTTCTAATTGACCACGACCAACACTTGCTAATAATGCAGTAACTCCACACGGACTCTCGGTGTCAATATTATATTGAGTTGGATTTAAACCTAAAATAATATCAATTAATTCAGAATGACCATTCCTTGCAGCAATTATCAAAATATCTGGTTTATCTTCTAAACTATTACCGGAGACGAAAAAATTTGCAACAACTTCTTTATGATTTTCAGCTGCCCATTTAAAAATTCCTTTTCTTTTAATTAGGTCAGCAAAATAATTTTCATTTGGATCATCAATTACAACAAATCTAGAATCTGGAGAAGCACCTTTTGATTGAGCTTTTGAAATTTGTCTATTTGTAATTTTATTGTTTGCAGCTTCTAAAGCTTTAATAATTTCATCATAACCATCTTCATCAGCATGTTCATTATAAATTTTAGTTAATGCAGTAAAACCATCAATATTGAAAATTGTAGGATCGGCATCATTTTTGAGTAACACTTTAACAGTTTCAAGATGTTTATTTTCTGCAGCATCAATTAACGGAGTTTCTGAATCACCTGCTTCATCAGCTTTTGCATTAACATTTGCACCATGATCAATTAAATATTGTACAATTTCAGAGTGACCTTCTAAAGCAGCTTCGTGTAAACAAGTAAAACCACAAAAATCTTTTTCATTTGCATTTGCCCCACGACTTAAAAATTCTTTGACATCTTCAAAACTTCCCTTCTTACATGCTCTTTGTAGTAATGATCTACCACTTGAATCACGTTTAATTTTGTAGGGAGCTTTTTTCATTGATTTTCCTGGAATCAATTTTTTTTCTGGTTTTGGTTTATACTCAGTTTTACTTGCAAAAACTAAATTTTCTTCCTGGTCGTTGTTATTCGTAGTATCCATCTCTTCATCTGATGATTCAACAACTGCTCTTTTTTTCTTCAATTTATGACGATTATCATCAACAGGACTCTTTTTGATTAAGTTTCTACCATGATTCAATCTTGGAGGTGTACCGATTAAGGTTTCAGTTTCAGAAAAATTCACTTCTTCATCATTGTTCTTGTCCTCTTCCTCTATTTCGTCGTTAATTAATGATTTATCCTTATCTGAACTTAAACCAATATCTTTTAAACTAAAATTTCTTTTGATTTTTGAATCATTGATGGGAGATAGTATTGAAGAATCATTAAATGAGTCTTCAATTTTTAATGTAGTATGAGGAGTCATATTCAAATTAGTTTTGAGTGGAGCATCAGGAGGTGTGGCATCTTTAAGTTCATCCATATCAATGTCGTCTTCAGATTTTGTATCTTGTTGCTTATTCTGCTTGGTATTTACTTCATCATTTTCTTCTTTATCTTGCTCGACTAAAACTGGTCTTTTCTCTAATGCAATTTCATTTGGCGTATCCTCAATAGTTTTTTGATCTTTCTCCATTATTGCAGATTCTTCCTTTACTTCATCTATATGAACTTGCTCCATGTTATCACTACTATCTGCTTTTTTATTCGACCCTAATTCTGCTTCTTTGTCAATATCTTTTTTGTTCATATTTAGTTTGGGTTCTGTCATTTCCTTTTTTGAATCTATTTCCATCGCATCTTCATCTTTCTCCTCAACAATATGTTCATCAGATACATGTTCTGGTTTAGACTCTTCATCTTGTGTTGTATTGACTGTAGATTCAACTGATGATTTATCTTCATTTTTGGTTTCTTTAAACTCTGACTTTGTTTCATCTTTCATTTCAACATCTTTCGTCTCATCATTTTGTATTGCTTTGTCATCATCTGCCTTTTCTGCTTTCGTAATTACTGATGAATTCTCTTCGATTAGGTCTGGATTTTTAGTAGTCTTCTCTTCATCAATTTTCTTTTTCTCTTTTGATAATTTTAAATAATCATTGAATGATGTCTTTTTAATTCCAGATGGTGAACGTGATGCATTAGATGATTTTGTAGATGATATGTTTGAATCTGTTGAATCCGTTGAGGTTTGATCAATTATTGTTTTCTTAATTGGTTGTAGATCTTTACTAGGTTTGTTTTCTGATTTTGAATCTTTTTGTACTAGCTGTGTGGATTTAGGTATTGTCGATTTTTTTTGTAAGTTGGAAGAATCTTTTTCAATATCTGATTCTGGTTTGATTGACAATTTGTTGGGAATAAATTTATTATCTTCACTTTCGATTTTTGGTGTAGTAGAATCAGATTTGCCTCTCGGTATCAAGAACGATTTTTTAGGCTCTTCTTTTTTAACGGATTTATCACCAATAGAAGCTTTCCTAGCTAATTCTTTATCAAAATTAGATAGTTCACCTCCATAATTTGAGCCAATACTATCCACAGAACTATTTCTCTTTGACTCCGACTGTTTTAAACTACTAATACTAGATAGTGATGATCTTTTGGACTCGAATTTTTCTTTTATAGGTTTATCTAGACTTGATTTTCTTGATGATGCAAGTGATGATGGATTTTTGGTGGTTGTTTCCCAACTTGATTTTCTTGATTTTGAAATATAACTAGATGTGGTGGTTGTTGGTTTTTCTAATGGGTTTGACATTCGTCTTTCGTCTTTGAATGATGAAAGAGGATCAGTTGCTGGTGATCGTTCTTTAATGTATGAAGATGATGAATCTGGTGATGCTTGTCGTTTAAACGAATAATCTTTTCTATAATTTCCGTAAGATGTTGAGCTAGTGGCTAATCCAGTTCTTGATATAAATTTGTCGTTTTTTGTTGGATCTGGATATTTTGTTGATGATGAAGTTGTTGTTGTTGGTGAATATTTATCATTTCTTCTTCTTATACTATTTGCACTTATTGGGGTATTTCCTGATAAACTTGAGGTATAATATGAATTTGAAGTTGATCGTATTCCATTTCCTCCATTTGTAGGGTTAATGTTGGAGCTATAATACGAACTTCCACTATTTGATTTTATTGGATTTGAAGTTTTCGAAGTATATGAATCATTATATCGAGACTTATAACCAGATCCAATGTATACATCTCTTCTTCCACCTGTACTAGGGGCTGTATTTGATGCAGAAGTGGTTTGATACTGTGGTTGAGTTGTAGATGATGATGTAGACTTTGAGTCGTTTTTCAGTTGTTCGTGTAATTTTCTTGATGAATTTGATGAGTTATATCTTGGAGTATAATGAGATTTGTTTCCATCATATGACATTTCTTGATATATTAATGAACCGTTTGGTGATTATTTGGAATATATAATATAGTAGTTGTTGTAAGTTATGCAAAGTTATTTGGTATGACTAGTTTTGTATTATTTTAATTTACTTTTTATTTTGACGTATGTTTTTATTGAGTGAAGTGTGGACAATCAATATTAAACGCTAATTTGTATCATCCAACTAATCAACTTTGATGGCTTTTCAATGTAATGTTGTAGGTTTATGAACAGTAATAATTAATTTGTAATATAGATGGTTGCCTAATTCTTGATAGATATTCATTTTTTGTTCAAATTATATAAGTCGTGTAAAGTGGTCAATTTGTAAATCCTATAACAAGCACATTTTTGCAACCATACAGAATAAGAAAAAGTGAGCTTTACGTAGAGTTTACAATTTTTTAAAGATCTCATAACTATCATAACTAGTATATTAAACAAAACAATAGAACTAAAAATATAAAAATAAAAAGTACACAAACAATAACATTTAGAAGATAACCAGCCTAATAACTTTTTTAAATTCCAATCAGAGAAGGAGGAGATTGATTCAAAATCTGATTAGTAGTAAATTCAGATTTATTATTCAACTTATCACCAAATTCCATTAATTCAAATATCAATGACATATTAGGACAAATCCTATCACATTTCTCAATCACTACACCTGGGGCTGTTGTTGTACCATTTTTAAGCATTTCATAAGCTTCATTAACTCCTAAATCGAATTTTTTCATGAAATAACCTACTACTACACATGCTGATCTTGATACTCCACATTGACAATGAACTAAGATTTTTAAGTTTTTGTTGTAAAAGGAATCGATTTTTTCAATTAAGTAGTTTAAATCCTTGGATATTGATGATGTATGTGACCAATCTATTTGAATGTATTCTTTGTAATTTGGTTTTTGATTATGTAATAAATGTGACAAGTTTGTACATTCTTTTGCAACATTTATTATTAGGTTGTATTCATTTATATCTATTTTATTTTTGGGATCTGAATACAAAAATATTAAATTGTTCAATACATTTCGTGGACCATTTGGGTATGCATTGATCGATGTTGATTCTTGTAATTCTTCTGGCATATTGAATTTGTTGGAGTTATATGTAATATTTTGTGATGTACTTTGATCATTACTGAAGGAATTTTCACTTATAACTTGATCATTACTTGATTTATTATTTACTTCATCTTTATTGAAACTTGTTTCCAAAGGTGATTCTATTGACATTTTCTTAATATTTCTCGATAATTTTGTAGTTGGTGTTGAAACATTATGTAATTGAGTATTTGAAATTATTGGACTTTGTAATCTTGGTGGTGTTGACAATGGCAGTAATTTTGATGCTCCTATAGCAAAAGGTGGTTGTACTGGAGGTATTATTCTTTCATTCAATATATCATTATGATCTGTTTCCTTCATATCACTTATTGATGAAATTGAATCATATTCTGCAAGGTTATTATTGTTATTATTGGTATAAGCCAATGGTGGAAATTTATAATTTTCATTTGAAGGTTGTGATTGTTCAATTGAAGAAGGCTGTGAGTTATTTAAATGTTCTTGTTGATGAATTTTTGGTGGCTGAATTGGAGTATGAGTAACTTCGGGGGTATTTAAAGCTCCTTCACTATATACTAAATGTGAAGTCAATTGTGGTGGTGGTTGTATAAAATTTATAGATTGTGATCTTGTAGGTGAATCAATAGATTCTGACATTGAAAGTTTATTTCTTTTGGATAATAAATTTGATTTTTGGTTATTTTGTTGTTGTTGTGATTTTGTTGTAGAGTTATTTGGTGTTGATGAACCATTTGAATCATTTAAATTTAATGATAAATTTTTCATATTTCTATTCTGATGTAATGAATTTAATTTTCTTGAATGTTTTGGTGAATAATTGATTAATCCAGGTGATGAAGGTATTGAACCATTTGAAGATACAGAAGATATAGATGATTGATAACCATGTGATAATACATTAGTTGGTGGTTTTTGTAAAGAATAAGATGAATCTGATATTAATGAATCTTGATGTTGTTGAATTGAAGAATCTATATGATTATGAATTTCAGGGTGATTTCCATTTTGAAGATCTACTTCTGACATTTGATAATCATTTGAAGAATTTGGTTGATGATTAACTTTAGAAGGCGTTATTTTGGTTTGGGTGTTTAAATTTTTTACTGGTGATGAAGAAGGTGATCTTAAATTTGAATCATTATTTGATGAAGTTTCAAAACTGAACTGTCGTTGATGATTTAAATATATTTGATTATTATTTTTATATAGAGTATCATCTTTATTTATTAAATTTATATTCTGAGTCATATTTCCATAGTATTTTGAATTATTTAGTGGTGAATTTATCTTTTTGGTATTAGTTTTATGAGTTTTATAATTATTAGATAATTTATTAGTTTTTGATCTATAATTGTTTGTTGTTGTTGTTGTTGTTGGTGTAGTACAATATATAATATTTGACATAAATGATGATTAAAATTAAAGAAAAATAACTATTTGAAGACTTTTTAAACTATTGATCTATAATTTTGGTTGTAATTAAAAATAAACGTTGTTAAAAATTTGATCCAAACTTTTTATCTGATATGAAGAAATGGTTGAAATAGTGTTTGATATTTAAACCTTATTATTGTTCTATTATATATTAACACTTTTTCAATGATTTTGTTATTATTATTATGTTGTTGTAAAGATACAATAACCCTCTTGATGAATGATAAAAATAGTTTTAATCAAAAATCAAAATTTATTTTTATTTTTAGTAATTAATTAATTTTTTTTTTAATTATTACACAAATAATTATTAAATTAAATTAGAATTAAATTAAATTAGTTTTTACGTGTTTTAAACAAATATTTAATTAAATTAAGATGTTTCAATCAAACATGTAAGATTAATTAACAACCTTATGAAAGAATTAATGATGAGTAGTCGTATCAGTGCAGTTTAACTGACAATAAATAAGGATGGAATAAATTACAAATTTAGAAAAAAAGTAATAATATAAAATAATTTTCAAAATTCTATTATTGAAGAAAGGGCAAGATTTAATATTTAATAATATTAATAATTAATTCAGTAACAAGTAAGTTGTAAAGTAAAACTTGAGAAAATGTATAATAAATTAAACAAGATGAAAATTGTAAAGTAAAACTTTGTTAATTTTAAACGAATTTCAGTAATTATCAAACACAATCAAAGAATAATAAGATTTAATTTAATGGAAATACATTAAAATATACAATAATAAAAACTAGTTGAGTAAAACAATAAAAGTGCTCATAGTCTGATAATATTATAATTCATCTGTTACTCTAAGCATACTTTCGTATCAATTTGAAATTTTTAACAAGGAAGAATGTAGGACCCATTACGTGTACAGGGCGGTAAAAATAATTGTTTAAATGAAAATGATGAAGTAAAAAAGATCGAGGAAATGATAAGTAAAAAAAATTCTTCAAACTTACTTACTTACTTTGCCTTAATTATAAAAAGGCAAGACCTAAAAAAATAAGTAAGGACAAATAATGACATAATTCATATCAATGTCTTACAGCTTCATGAATTTTTCAGTCAAATTAAACATTCTAATTTAAAACGTCAAAATTTAAAAATATTAAATTTTACTTGTGATAAATTTTCAAAAATTGCTTTTTTCCTTGAGTTAAGTTATTACTATGAAACAAAATGATTAAAACAATAACTTCTAATGAAATATTTAATTAATCATACATTATTTCCTCCTTTTGTTTTTCTTAAATTGCAACAATAAACGTAAATTTGTTTATGTCCGATACTTTTAAATTGATGTAATTCTTAACATGGCATCAATTTTTAGTAACTAGGTAAAATCAATACTGTCCAACATCAATCCAAATCAACTAATTTGATATTTAAAAATTCGATCGAATTGTCAGAGAATATGTATTCATTTAAATCTAAAAATAGAAATTTTAGAATTTAGACTATCTAATTTCTTCATCTTTGAGTAATGTATAAAAATGTTCCCCTTAAATTTGTACCTTATAAAAATATTCTTATTATATACAGTAATTTTAAAATTTTTCACAGATTTACAATTTTAATTTTTACTTTTTATTCAAATTTATGTTAAAAGTAAAAGTTTAACTCCACTCTTTAATTTGCCTCATTTTCAAGAATTGCTAAACTTTTTATTACAAATTCAAATAGTTTTATTAGAAGAGATTACTGAATTGGAATTATTTATATAGAAACTATGCTATTTAATTTTATTGTAACCTTTTATATTAAGAAACAAGTATCATCAAGACACTTTACATATTATGTAGAATTGAAACACCAAAACCATTAAATTAACCATTACCAACTTCTAAAACTACTCCTTTTTTATTAATTTTTAACATTAGATTCCAAATATTCAGATATATTATTAATCATATCAATTTTTTTAACAGCAGGTTTAATATCAGGATAATGATTTTTACGAAATTGTTTTAATTGATCCATATTAAAATTATTTAAATTATTATTTTTCCATGCTATTAATACTTCTTCAATTGTTATTTCTTTTATAAATTTTTTGGTTTTAGGTGGTGGTGGTATATGTGATTCTTTTTCTTGTGATGTTATATCTTCTGTTAATTTTTGAATTTTTGATAAAATTTCTTTTATTAATTGATGATTTTCTGGAGTTAGATTTTTTTTTATTGAAATTAATTGTTTAAAAGTTTCATCATTTTTAGCTAACAATCTATTAGTTGGTAAAAATGGTAATTGTAATAATTCATGTTTTATAACTTTATAATAATAATTTAATGATGGATTTGGATAATTTTTTGGATCATATGAATCAATTTCAAAATTTTTGATTAGATTTTTAAAATCTTCAACTAATGGTTGATTTATTTTTGGTTCTTCTTTATTAACATATTGAATATAATTAGAAGGTAATGATCTAAAATCATCTACCCATGGTAATTTACATAATAAAAACCCTTGAGGTAAATTAATTTCTTCTTTTAATCTATTTGATCCAAAAGTTTGTGTAGGATACATTGCATATAAATGAGGTTTTGAATTTGATCTAATACATCCAACAACAACAATATATTGTTTTAATTTCAAAGTTGATCTATATAATGATGCAAAAGTTTTTAATGAATTTGTAAAACCACCTTGTTTTGATGATATTGTTGTATTAAACCCATTATATAAATCAGCACTTATAAATACTGGAGTTGAACATATATATGAAGGATTGAAATGTTCTAAATCTCTGAAACCAATAACTTTTAAATATGGTGCTTTTGAATAAGATAATGAGATTGTATTATCATCATCTTCATTTTCTATATCATCTGGAAATTCAATTTCATCTTCTTTTTTAACTTTTTTGGTATCGTCATTTTTCAATCTATGATCAAATGTGAAATTTCTAATAAATTCAAGTTGTTCTTGATTTAATAATAATACATCATTATCACCACCTAATTCAAATCCTTTCATAATCCCAGATTCTTGTTTTCTTTCAGATAATGATAAATTTCTATCTTTTTTCATTTCAATTTTTGTTTGATTATTAGCATCAATTAAATCTGAATCAATATAAACTTTTTTAATTTCTTCATTTTTAGTATATAATTGAATTTCAGATTTTTTAATTTTTTCATGTGAATATAAAGTATAACCTTTTATATTACAGCCTAAATTACCACCAATTGATCCATTATCACTTAAAATCAAACTACATGAAAATTGAACTCTTTTGATATTTTGAATATTTAAAATCCTTTTTTTAATTTGATTACTTAATATAGGTTGTTGGTACATTGAATTCCTAGTTTTACTTGAAGTGGTTGAATCAAATCCATTAGTACCATTTGATGGTTCTAATTTTATTTTCTTATCTTCTTTATATTCATCAACTTTTAAAAAATTAGTATTTGAAAAAATATCAATAAATTTATCAAATTTAAATGGTGATGAAGGATCATAACTTATAAAAATTGGATCAATTTTAAAACCAAATCCATCAAAATCATCAATTGATCTTTTTAAATTCTCTAAAGTAGATTCTTTTTTAAATGGTTGATCATTATTCGTAATCCAAATCATTCTTCTCTTGTTAAATTCTTTCTTACCTGTAAATTGATTAATCATTTTACTTAATATTGAATTTAATTCAGATTCTTCTTCCATTGGTTTATATTTAAATATTGTTGATAAATCTTCATTATTAACTAATAAATCATTTAATCTAATCATATTTGTTAAATTTAAAACATTTAATCCAAATAATGAATTGAAAGTAGGTAAACCCAAATTTTTTAATGGCTTAATGGTTGCACAATTATAAAAATAAATTCCAATTCCAGTATTTCTTGAATTTATAATTAATTCTTGCATTAATTCATTAATACTTGTTAAAATTTCTTTTAATTGTGATGTTTGATTTAATTCATTTTGAGGTTTTAATAAATTTGGTGTAATATCAATTAAAAAAGTTATTGCTTCACGAATTTCAATTTGTTTATATTGCTCTCTGTTGTTTGGATCATCATCATCGTCATCATCATTAAAATGATGATATGATGAACTCATATTGACTTCAAGTTGAATGTGGTTGTAAATAAAATTAAGACGTGTATCAGATATTTTAAACTACATAGTTTTAAAGTTTTGTTTTATTTATAAATGGTATTTCATTTTGTGTAGTTTTTGAGATCATACTAACAAACTTCAAACACTCTTTCATCAATATTAAAACAATGAATTGGAAGACTAGTATGGCTTGAATGTAGTGCTGAAAGGTTAAAGAACTTGTAAAACTGCTCTGCCAAAAACCCTTTAATCTCACTTTTTCTAGTCAACTTAATTCACCTCTCCACATTTTGATTGTAAAAATACAAATACACCCAGAAAGAAAAGCTGAAAAATCGAAAACTTTTCAATTGTATCAATTGCATATACAAAAAATACTAACTTGCTTTTTGCTATGTCTTTCATTCTGAGAATAAAGGGCTGGTTTCAATTTTTCGGATTTAAATTTATATTTTCAAAAATTGGTTGCTAATTTGGTACCAAACTCTAAGGAAATAACAACCCATTCCTTATATCATATATCTCAAATCAAATTTGACTTTTCTCAAAGCAGATACTTAAACCATCTAGTTTATGCTCCAGATGAATATATAGATTAACAGACCCTATAGTTTACCTAACACCCTCCAACAGTATTGTTGGTTGCAAATTATATACCCATGTGCGTGAAATCCTTGATCTGCGTTAAATCAAAGCCTGCAAAAAATATAATATCTTGGTTGTAAATATTTATCCGTTTATTGCGTTAAAATCAAATCAGTTTATCAGATCAATTTCAAACCTTAAATTAATAATAACATCTACAACAAATTCATTCTAAAATCAAATACTTCCTTCATAAATGTATATATAACAGCTACCATAAGAAAATGTCAATTCAATTCATATTAGTATTAAATAGACAAGGAAAATCTAGATTAGTTAAATGGTTTAATAATTCAATAACAATTCAACAAAAGCAACAAAATATAATAGATATTCACAGATTAATATCAAGTAGAGATTCAAAACATCAATCAAATTTTGTATTATTTAATCAATCACAAAAAAATCAACAACAATCATATAAGTTATGTTATAGAAGATATGCTGGACTTTATTTTATTATAGCAATAGATTTAGAAGAAAATGATCTAGTTTATTTAGAAAGTTTACATTTTTTTGTTGAAATCTTGGATACTTATTTTAATAATGTTTGTGAAGTTGATTTAATTTTTAATTTTTATAAATTATATTATATTTTAGATGAAATTTATTTAGGTGGAGAAATTCAAGATATACTGAAATCTAAAATTTTAAATAGATTAGAGAAATTAGATATGTTAGAATCTTGAATATATATATGTATAAATGGGAGTTGGAAATTTACGTTGATAAATTTTGTATTTGTAATTATTCTATACGTTTTATTGGATTATTTGTTAATTTATTACCATTAATATCTTCAATCATTTCCCAAATTAAATTAGTAACAGTTTCAATATTCATATTATTAACATCTATAATTTTTATTGAATCATCACCTTTTAAAATTTCATCATTTAATACTTTAAGAAATGCCTTTTTAACATCTTGTTGAAATTGTTCTTGTTCATATCTTTCATTACCAAAACCTTTTCTTTTAGCAATTTCTTCTGGATTTAAAGTTAAAAATAAAGTTAAATCAGGTTTTGGTAAACCTTTATCTGGTGTTAATAACCATTCAATATTTGATAAATTTATTTTGGAATTACTATCTGATATTTTATTTTCATTAGTTTTTTGGTCTGTATTATTTTTAGCTAATGTATATGCTAATCCTGAATAAATATATCGATCTAATATAACAAAATATTCATCATTTAATAACTTTTCAATTTCTTCATTTAATTCCCATCTATTTGCTGAAAATAATAAATGAGCTGATTGATCATTTAATTTAAAATCTGGATTTGTTAAGTATTCATTTATTAATTGTCCTATTTTAGTTGATCTTTCTGGAAATTTAATTAATTTTGATTTAGGGAATTTTTTACGTAATTCTGAACATTGAGTTGATTTACCAGTTCTATCTAATCCTTCTATTAGTATTAATTGACCTCTTGGCATTGTATATTGTAATTATTATATGGATATGCCAATGTATTGATTGATATTTTGGTTGGTAATATTGATGAACTTATAAGAATAATATTTAGACCAAATTAAACGCGTTTAAGTAAGAGAGAAAGATGAAATTAAAAGTTTATTCTAGAATAAAAGCAATGGAAATATGAAACAAACAAATAATCAAATAATCAAATAATCAATACATTACTCTCAACAATAGACATTTAATCAATAATAATGATAAATATAAAAGGGATTATGACCGAGAGAATCAAAGTTTAACTCATCAACCGGAGATACACCCTTTTTTTCAATTTTATTCTCCAATAACCATCATGTCTCAAATTCATATCTAAAAGAGCGCAATGTCTTCCTGTAACTTCAAAAAAAAAATTACAACGATAGAATTTTATATTTGTCAACGGCTATCAAGTTCATCAAATTTACAGTTGAAAAACGACGCCATTGAGATGGATTGGTTTGAATAAAAAAGAAGAAATATAAAGGAGATGGTTGTAAATAATTTTTTTCTCGTTGTTTATTAAAGCTATACATACTTAACAACTAGAGAGACGTGTACTTCGACCTAATTTGACTTCAAAGCTAAAACGAATTTTAAAGCGAGAGAAAAACTTTAGGTATTTAAAAGTCACAAGATCTTTAATATTCAAGTTTACTTATTAATTAATAAACAAAGTAATACAAAGAACAGAAAAATATTTATTCATTGAATTTTATAGCCGATCTACAACGGCTTTATTAACAGAATATCTATTTATAAATTGATTTCATCACTAATTAAACTTTTATAGTGATTTAAAAACTTATAATTTGATATAGATCCAAAATAACATAAATTAAAAAGCTAACCTTTAATCTTTTAATTAGGTAATTATTATTACTTTATATGGTTAATTAATTGATTTATTTAGAACAGTAGTAATAGAAAAAACGTTCAGTACAGTAGAAAAAAAAAAAATCAAAACCCTTTGAAAAAAAAAAAGAATATTTAAATTTTGAAACACAATAATAAATAAATAATAAATAACAAAGAATAATTTCAAATTTTTATTTAAACCAATGTACATACATGACAAAAAAACAATTGAAGTATAATTGAAAGAGAAGAATAGTCTTTGATCTGAATAACTGTTTGCTTTTTTTTCTCTCTCAATCAAAGCAGTATTAAATAGGCGGAGTAGACAAAAGTTAATATTAACCGACTGTTGTTGTTTCACTAAAATTTTCTGGAGTGCAGATTTTAAATGGTTTCTGAGTAAAAATTAGATTTTACTTACCGATTCTATCTTAAATTTGTTTCTTAATTTAGAAATGTTCGTTTTTTATTGATTTTATTACAAGCATAAAGTTCGTAAATTGATATGGTAGTATATAATATTAATATTGCAGTATTTCATATTCCTCAATGTACGTAACAATTATATAAACAACCTACTACAATAGAACTAGATTTCGAGGTGACTACTAGTATTATTATTTGTAGATGTTATTTATTTTATTGTAATTTTTATTAGTTGTTATTGCTTTTATAATATTTAAATTCTATCATTTGAAATTAAATTTTTACATAGATTAGATTTATACAATATACAAATTGTCATCTCTTGAATCTTTCCAAATAATAATTGCTAAATATTTACTTTTCAATCTTTATAAAATTCGAGATTTCTAAGATCATTGATCTATTACTATACGTTATGGCGATATAAATAAGAGCATAAAAATTATAATCAATAATATTGTAAGTAACAAATTTTGGGACAACGGAAATTACGGTGGGAAAGTTTCAATTATAAATAATTCGACCGTATAAATTCGGGATTAATATCTGATATTCTTATTAAGCTATATCTTTCCTTGATTGTACTTGTTTGAATTGGGTCTTTTTATCATCATAAAAAAGGGCTTTACAATAAACCATAATGAGGTATTAATCTTTTACTTTTTAGTAAATTATTCAATAAATAAATATTATATATTTTACTTCATTGACTTTGTGCTTTTGATTCTTTTTTATTAACATTAAAAAAGAATTTATTTTTACAATAAATTTGATTTTGCTACAATTAGATTAATTGACTTGAATTACTTAAAATCAATATTTAAATTAATCAGATTTGTAGTGTTACTTTTTGATTCAATTCAACTTTGATCTCATTAATATTAGATTATGAAATGAATTATATTTACTTAAAGTATTAATGCTATAGAACTTAGTATAATAATAAATTCTTTTATTAATGAATGTTTTATTTTAATACAATTAACATTAAAACATAAATATTAAAATATTTATTATTAGTTTTCTCGAGAAATTTTTTAATATTGATTGCTTAATTATTATTATTATTATTATACAAAAAAATTAATTTATAATTCTAAATTTTTTACAACACTTTTTCTTCATGAATTAATCAATTACAACATTTTTATATATTTCTAACTTATTTATTCATTCACTTATAATTAAAGATAGATTAGTACTTGAATTTAGCTATTTCAATCATTTTAATTTTTGCATATCCTCTATCAATTTTAGCTAATTTTCATTATGTCACAACATTTAAAAATAATTTCAAGTATGTTTTTTTTCTTTCTTTATATCAATTGAATAATTATGGAGAAAAAAGTGAAAAAGTGTCAGAATATTACATTAATTTACATTCAATAAATAAAAAACTTTCAACATCATCATTTATAAAATTCGAAACTGGAAATAATTTTTAAAAGACTACTATTGTTAATCAATTAAGGAGATCAATTTCAATTGAAAGTGTCAAATATTTTATATTTCCATAACTACATCGTGTATTGAAAATAAATTATTTTATTCTTATTATTATTAAATTTAAGAAATTTATTATTCAATATAATTTTACGAACTAAATTAAAAAAATTTAATTAAAATTATTATATTTTAATATTTAGAATAATTTATAATAAAGGCTATTAAAGAAAAATATTACATTCATATATTATATACAAATTTCATTTGGAATTGAAATTCTTGGGTTAAATTATAAAAAAAATTATAAAACTGATTAAATCAAGTTGTATTATTACAATAATAATATTCACTAAAGAAACTTCAAGTTATCGACAATTAAGAAAAATTTAATTATTGCATTGATATCCTAATCATTATCATCGGATATTTCAATCAAAGATAGCTATCATAATCTATTGTTGATTTCTGACACTTTTTTTCACATTTCAATATGCCATCATCATTTAAATCTGATTATATTTTACTAACAACAACTCTTATAGTTGGTTCAAATCCAAATTTATCATTTTATTCATGGAGATTAAATCAATTAGATTCTATTGAATTATCTATTATAAATCCAGAAATTGATTCATCATTCCCAATACAGTTTCAATCATCACTGTTAGGTTCATCACAATTAAAACCTCAATTTTTATATAAATCTATTCAAAATATACCTACAAATAAAAAGTTTGATGTAATATTATTAAGTTGTAATACATTACAAGATTTTCAAGTGATATGTAGTCAAATTAATAATTTATTAGATGAAAAATCAGTTATCATAGTTGAATCTACAGGTTATATAAATTTAGAACCATTTATATCAATGAATTTATCTAAAAATTCATCAGTTTGTGTAATGTCAATAATGAATGAAAGTGATACACGTAAAATATCCACCAACAAATATCGTCATCAAATTAGAAACAATGATACAAGAATATATTTTGGTACAACAACATCAACTGGAAAATTAAATTCAAATTTTAATTATCAGAAATTTTACAAGATTTTACAAAATATTCAAGAACAAAGTAATAATGCAATAACTTTATTAAAAAGTAGTAACTCTAAAGAATTTATGACATATCAATGGAAACTAGCAATACCTAGAATAGTTTTAAATCCTATAATGGTATTATTTGAAATTAAATTCCCAGAATTACTAAAGAATCAAATATTATCAAAACCATTAATCACGGGGTTAATAAATGAATTATTCAAATTAATTAAGAAAATGGATTGTAAATTAGTTAAAGGGTTTGAAAATGAAGCAAATTTATTAAAAAGTTGGTGTAACATTTATCCTGTAACTAAATCAAATGAAAACTATATAAATTCACCAATATTATTTTATAATTTTTATCATTCATATAATCTTGATCTTGATTTGTTATTATTACAACCAATATTATTAGGTGACGATAATGGCATAAGAACTCCATATTTAGAAAACCTTTATTCAATGATGTGTCAATATAATAATATAAATCAAGACTCTGCAATTTTTTTCAAAAGAAAAGTTTTGAATGAACCTGATCAAAATAAATTATTACAACTCACAAATTTAGATGAAGAAATTAAAATAAAACTAGATAAAGAAAAACAATTAGATGCTATATTGCAAGATAATGATAAAAAAAGATTAAAACAAGATAATGATTTAAGAATTCAAGAAATTAATTTAAAATCAATTCAACAAAAAATTATAGATGTCGAATCAAAATTATCAAATATAAATTATGAATTTGAAAAAAAATCAAAATCTTTAGAATTTGAACATGAATCAAAATTTAAACAATTAAATGTAGAATACAATCAAAAATTGAAAGATTTGGAATCAAATTTCCAAAAACAAAAGTTACATAATGGAGATTTACTGGTTCCTGTTCAACAAACACCACCACCAGCTCAAACTCAACAAAACACCAACAATTATAGAGATTCAATAATGACACAAGATGGTTTAGCTGATTTGAAACATATTGTTCAATATGGTGCTACATTAAATGGTGAATCTTCTCAACAACAATTACAACCACCAATTCAACCACCAGGATTATCGAAAATACCAAGTGATAATAATTCAGAAGTATTTGTTGATACTACAAATGGTGAATTACCTCCACATATAATACAAAAAGAAATGGAATTAAGAAGAAGAGAAGAAGCTTTAAGATCAAGAGAAAGAAGAAGTAGTAATGGAGGATATTCTCAACCACCTCAACAATACCAACCACAGCAACAACCATATAATTATAATCAACAACCACAACAACCGTACAATCCACAACAACAAAGACCATATAATCAACCACAACAACAACAATATGGTCCACCACCTAATGCAATGTATTCAGATCAACAACCACCTCATGGTTTACCTTCAGGTGGATTACCACAAAATCAATTCCCACCACCATTAAAACAAAATGGATCAATGACAAATATGAATAAATATAATCAATATCAACCACAAATGAATGGAAGTTATAATCAGCCACAATATCAACAGCAACCACCACATCAACAACCAAGAAGATTAAGTTCAATGCCAGGTGGAGTCAATAGTTTCCATGATTATCAACAACAACAACATTATAATATGCAATTACAACAACAACAAAATCCTCAACAACAATATCAACAATCAAATCATTCAAGTTTTAATAATGCAGCACCAATTGATCCATTTTTAGAAGGCAGATTTAAATCAAATCCTAAAAAATCAAATCGTAGATCTCAAATGCCCATATTATCTGGTAACTTAGATGGGTTTGATGTTGGAGGTAGAGGTGGTATGCCACAACCAGGTACAAGAAAATCAATGAATGTATCTCAACAATTAAATTCACCACCGCAACCAAGAAGATCATCTAGTAATCCAATACAATTGAATTTACCACAACAACAATTACCACCACAAATTCTTCAACATCAACAATCACAGCAAAATTTACAATTAAATGAAAATCCATCATCAACAACAAATACTCATTCGAATTCAAATTCAAATTCAAATTCAAATTCAAATTCAAATTCAAGTTATTTACAACCTCCAAATATGAATAGTTCACTGTCTTCAACTAATACAAATGATACTCCAACCACTCAGATACATGAAAGTGATGAACATTTACAAGTTCCATTTAACAACAATAATAATAATAATAACAGTGTTAATAATAATGGTCAATTGGCTGCTCAACCTTTAGGTGGAATTGCTGAATCTAATACTGCTAATGTTGAAAAAAAGAAGAAAAAAAAATTCTTTGGTAGGGGTTAGACTTCACTGAACATAATGAGACAAAAACAAAAGATTTAAGAGAATGTTGAATTAAAAACCATATATATCATATCGTCTGAATTTTTGAAAGTTTGAAGTTTGTTGAATAATTAATTTAATATAATGTAAAATTGTTGATTGTAATCGAATTAAGAAAATTAGTATAATATTTTATAAATTTTAATATTATAAATCTTAATATTTATTCGTAACTTAATATGTCATAAATTCTTTGAATCTTTCACTCTTAATACTTTAGAAGTAAAGCTATTGATTTATTTTACCTCTTGATAATTTCGCAACCATTTTAAAAAATTGATTGGGTAAGATTTTGAGTAACAAAAATATAATTAAAGTAAAAATTGAAAAATATCCAAAACAATAATTAATAGACCATACATTCACTAATATACAAAGACTTACTTCTCCGAATCCAAAAATTTGACACAACTCAATTCTATAGACTATGCCATCAAGATCCTTTTATGAAGAAAATTATGAATCAATTCAACCAAAACCAGGTACAATTTTACCAATTTCTCCAAAATTAAAATCAGAAGAAAGTTCACATGGTGAATTTGAAGAAGTTGATGGAATGATTATAAGATCTACTCCAACATTAGAACGTTTAAATAATAATTTACGTAATTCATTTATTAACAAATTTCAAATTTTTGAATATGAATTAAAAAATTTAAATCATGCTTTTAAAAATGAATTTAGAAATTTACAATCATCATACAACAAAACTGTTAAAGAACCAATTTTACCTAATTTAATATATATTTTAACATTCACATTAACAGGTTCAATATTAGTACGTAAAAGAAATTTGGGATTAAGATTTGTAACACCACTAATTTTTGGAAATATTGCAACTGCTTATACTATGCCAAAAACTTATAACAACCTAGCAAAAGATTATGTTGATATTGAACGTAAATACGTACCTGATTTCCACCACAGAAGAATTGAAGCAGGACATGCTTTGGGGAGATGGAGTGATGAATTTGAAGCTACAAGAGTTAGAGTTAATGATGATGTTATAAAAAATGTTTCTTGGTTTAGACAAGAAATTGAAAAGAAATTTTCTTAAGTTGTTATTATTAGATGTTTTATAGAATTAAAGTTAAATTAATGCATTATGTTTATTAAATTGTCTAGATTTTTCTATCTTTAATTATGAATAAATAAAATTGTAATAGTCATGATAAATAATGTTAATAAATATTGTTGTGAAATGTTAATGAGTAATGTTAAAGGATAATGTTTCATGAATAATGTTAAGTATATGTAAGAAAAGAAATTATCCCTTTAAGTAAATAAAATCTGATAAGTTGTATAAACCATAGCAATAGATCCAATAACAACCAATAAATAATCCAATTTTCCCAACCAAAACATCTTTGTTTTTTCTTTTTCATTCAATCCATAATTTGTATGACAACAACTTTTAAGGTGTAAAATTGGAGGGAAAATATAAATCAATGATATACAAAAACATCCAACAATTGAAACAAATTTATTTAAATTTTGTCCACCAATTAATGCAATATATGCAATAAGACAAACAAAACTTGAACGAAATAAATTTTTAAACCATTTTATTTTTTGTGAAATTTTACCACTTTTTAAACTAAATAATTTACTTTCTATTAATCTTATAGCGGGGAATAATTGTAATGGTGTTGACAATAATATTGCTAAAGAATAAAAAAATTGTGTCATTATTATAAAAATTGAATTCTGGGGTAAATTTAATAATATTACTGTTTGTACATTTGATCCAAAAGTTAAATAACCTAATGTTCCGACTAATATGAAAATAAACGTAATTGAGATAATGACTTTTGTTAAAACTTTGGGAAAATTTTGTGGATATATCATTGACTCTTGAATAGGTATGATTAATCCTATTCCTTCAAATGCAAAAATTGCTGTACCAATGAATAAAGAAAAATCAGCTTTATTAAACCAAAATTCAACATTTGGACCAAATTGTAAATCATTCATCACTAAAAATTCATAGTTGATGAAGTATATTATAATCATTAATCCTAACATTATGAAAAAATTCGCAAGTACTGCTGATATGGATAATTTAGTAATATCTCGAATTAAACTCATTGGGATAATTATTATGACTTGTAATAATATGAACCAGTACATAGGAAACTGATAATTTGAATCAAATTGTTTAAAATTCATCAAATTTAAAATATTAATCAAAAATGCTCTTAAATTCTCCGAGGTAAATACAATATAAGCAGCAACAAACCCAATTTGAGAAATCACAATTGAAAATAAAATAAGTTTTTGTAACCATGGTCCATATAATTTCAATCCAATTTCAGCAAATCCTGAAACTTTTGTTTTATTTTTAGCAATTACTAAAATTAAATAACACCACCATGATAATAATGCAAAAAACATCAACAACCCAATGGAAAAAAACAATCCACCATTAGCAAAAGCCTTTGGTAAAAACAAAACACCAGTTCCAACAAATGCCTTTAATAACAAAAAATATGCCTTTTTGTCAGTTGCAGTTCCCTTAGGGTTAAAATTATCTGATGTTTGTAATAATGGTATATCTTCAGAATGTTGTGGATAAAATTGTCTTTGTTTTCTTAAAGATGATACCTCTGATGAACTTTCATCATCTTCTAAATCTTCACCTGCGAAATGTCCATAAATGCTTAAAAATTCTATAAAGTTTTTTGTTAAAAAATTTGGTGTTACTGGTTTATAGATTGGTCCGTTTTCTATATCATTGTGGTAGTTGTTGTAGTGGTCGTTATTAAAGCTCTGATATTCATTATTGGTTTCATTGTCTTGTTGATTATGTTGTTGATTATGATGTTGATTATGTTGTTGATTATGTTGTTGATTATGTTGTTGATTATGTTGTTGGTTATGTTGTTGAATTAAAAACTCTCTCCTGAATCCACCAGGTACATTAAAAGAACCAGCTCTTGATTTTATCGAAGAGCTATCAGAACCATCATCTAGTTCATTATAACTTTTTGACCTTTTGAGGAAAGGTTTATTTTCTAAATCTTGTTGTATTTTATAAAGATCTCTTGTTATATCTCCGCCTTCATTCATTAAGTTTGATGAATCTTTTGATAAATGTTTTGAAATTTTTGAAATCACTTTAGGATCATTTAAACCTTCACTTAAATCTATCTTATCATAATCATTCTTAGATTTTTTGTTTAAATTCTCATTAGAATCTACTATAGCTGATTCATTATCATTTGTACCAAAGTAGTTGGTTTTGAGTAATGGTATAGGTGTATTTTCTCTTAAGAACTGAGTATTTGAAACATATGAATTTGGTTGTGAACCTCGTGGTGATGAATTTGGATTATTATTATATGGTGATCCACTAATTGGTGATCTTGTTAATAATGCAATTGATCTTCTACGCTCATTATTCGCTTTAGTTGAAGGATCATTGTTTTTGATATCCTTTGGTTTTGTCATTACTATAATTCTAAATTCTCTTAGATCATTTGTTAAACTTAAGTTGGAATAGTTAATGTATGATGCTTTTAGGGCTAATTTTAACTCTAATTGTAAATCAAAAACGGTCTTTGATAAAAACAATAATAATAAAAATAATCTACGTAGAAAAAAAGAAATTAATCAAAACTTTAAATCTGGTTTGGTAGCGTAATGTTACAGATTTTACAGATTCTATTACATAATAATAGTAAGTAACAATTTGCAGCTTAGTACTTTAAGAAGAACAACAATTGAGAGATTTCTACATTGTTAAATTAGTCATTATTAATTTATTAAACTTTCTATAAAAATCTAAATTTTATCCAAATTATATAGATTCTATAGAAATTCCAAACTTAGCCAATTTATCAGTAGCTTTACCATAACCAAATTGAGAGCTATTTGAATAATATTCAATAGCTAAATCAGTTGAATTAGGTACTTCATATTCATAAATTTCACCTAATTTGTACAAAACTCTTGAATCTTTACTATTTAATTCCAATACTTTATTAAAGAATTTTATACTTTGATTGATGTTTTTAGGTATACCAAAATCTTGACCATATGCATCAACAAAGTCATTCTTTAATAAACAAGCCATTATAAAATAGGCTTTACATTTTAAACTTGTTTTTAAATCTTGATTTGTTGTTTCTATTTCTTTTATGATCTTGGAAATGTGAGTAACTGATGATTTTATAAATATGGCTTTGTTTGATGATGATGATTGAGTTGTGTGTAAATATTCTCCTTTGATATTAATGTAATTGTATAGTTTGAAATTTGTTGAGTTTATTAACATTTTAGCCCATAATAATCTATATTCCATTGATTTATTACCTTGTGAAATTTCTGCTCTTAGGTTTTTAAATTCTTCTATTTTTTTCAAAATTATTGGATCTAAAGTTTTATGATTTATTTGTGATTGCGGTTGTTGACTCATCATTTGTTGTTGATTAAATGTTGGCATACTGTTTCTCTTGTTTTGATAATCTTGCATCATTGACATTCTTTTTGAATCTGGTGCCATCATACTTTGACGTTTACTGTTGTTGTTGTTGAAATCTCCCATATATTCAGTATTTTGATAAAGCATTGGATTCATACCCATATTCATACCAAATGGGTTTATGCCCATAGGATTCATACCCATTGAATTCATTTGATTCATTTGATTCATTTGCATTTGCATTTGCATTTGTAACACTGGATTTGTTTGCATCATATTCATATCTGGCATTGGTGGCATTGGATAATTATGAGGTGGTAATGAAGGTGGTGGAGATATAGTTGGTGATCTTTGTTTTTGTTTTGGTTGTTGGTTTGGTCTTGAAGTTCTTGATTCATTTAATGTTGATTGTTTTGAAGTTCTTCTGATACTTGCTACTTGGAATCTATCTTCACTTTGTATGGAGTTATACGAACCTTCTGATGATGTAGTATCTTTTCGATTCAAACTATCTATTGGTGATGGTAATTGATCAATTTGTGGTGACGGTGACGCTGTTTTTTCAATTACAATAGTTTTATCAAAATCATCTTCATTTTGTTTTTCTTCAACAGCTTCTTCTGAAGCGTTATTTGTAACTTCTTCATTCTCATCTTCTTTATCGCTTTCATCATCATCAAATAAAAATTTGTTATAATCCGAAATTTGTCTTTTCATGTTATTTTTATCTTCTAATCCCAAATTAGATAATGAATGAGCAACAGAAGCAACTCTAGATTTTATTTCGCTTATTTCTGGTGTTTCACCTTTTTCAACTTCTTCTTCTTCTTCTTCTTCTTCATCGTAATCTTCATTGTCTTTATATGAATTAAAAACTTTTGGTTTAAAATTCACTTCTAATGAAGCAACACGTTGATGATGGGCAGTTGGTTTGGGTACAAAATGTTGTGGCTCAGAAGCATATCTATTTGATTTAACTGTACTTCTTCTTGAATTTTGTATTAATTCATTTGTATCTGTGGATTGATCATTTTTAAATTTTCTTGATTTTTGATAAGCGTTTAAGTAAATTTGTGATTGATCTTGAGTTTGTTGTGGGAGGTTTGGTTCTGAGTTACTTGTTGGTAGTCTTGATTTAGCAGGTACTTCTGGTGCAGTTAGTTGAGCTTCATTGGTAGATTGATTTGAGACGTTTTGTAGTGACTGTGCATGAGAATTGACATTTGATGATAGTCTACTTTTCAGCTTGTGTTGTGGTTGCTGCTGCTGTTGCTGATACTGTTGTTGCATTTGCTGGAATTGTTGTTGTTGTTGTTGTTGTTGCTGCATCATATATGGGTTCATATTATTGTACATATAAGGCATTTGCATCATTTGTTGATACCCGTATGGCATCATTGGATTTTGTTGTTGTTGTTGCATATTATTTTGATTCGGGTAATACATTGACTGCCTCATTTGTTGTTGCTGTTGTTGTTGTTGAAATGCTAATGCTTGATAGTACATTTTCCATTGCTCATAATAAGGATGCTGAGTTGGTTGATAAGATCCAGAACTTGTAGTTTTTTCATCATCTGATTCTGTATCTGCATCTTGTTCTTGATCATTATTAAGTGGTTGATTATTTGATTGTTGGTGATTGTAATTATGTGCTAATTGTGGTGGCGGTTTTTGATATCCAAAATACAATTGTTGATTATATGCGTCTGAATTTATACTTTGTCTTGAGCCTGGATTTTGCTTATAGTATTGATTAGTTTTTGAAGATGCAATTGGTGTGTTTTGTTTAGAACTTTTTTTGTTAGTTGGTGATGGAGTTGATTCTTTCGGAGATGCAATTTGTGATAATGATTTAGCTTCTGATGAGTGACCATTTTCAATAGGTTGAGAATATTCTGTTTGCTGAGGTTTAATTGAAGTATCTGATCCATTTATTGGTAATTCATCCGTCAAATTTTTATTAACTGATTTAATGGGAGTATTATCATTAGTAAGTGGTACATAAGGTTCATTTAATGTAGGTGATTGTAATTTAATTGGAGACACTGAGCTTTCTCTAGTACTTTGATGATTTGGAGTATTAACTTCAGATGGATTTTGATAAGAATAATTCTTTGAATCTGAATAGCCTTGATTATTTGGTGAATTTGTATTTGAAATCATATTAATATTTGGTCTCAATGCAACTGGGATTTTTTTATTATGATTTGGTGATACATTATGTTTTAAATCTATAGGATTATATGAATCACTTGAAGTATATGAAGAAGTTGAACCAGAGTTTGAGAATTCACTATCACTATAAGATTGTTTCGTTCCACATCTTCTATGATATTGATCTGCAATTAAATTTGAACTACTAAATTGAAGTTGAGTTGGTGGTTTAGGTTTGGATTGATGATTTCCACCATGTCTTATATTTGAGAATAACTGCATCAATTGTTAATTATTTATCATATGCCTTGAATTGATTAATTATTTCAAACTCAATTCAGCTATAATCGACTTTCTTGATAATATATATAAATGACTTGACTAGCTGTAACTGAAAATTGAAAGGAGTTGATATTATTTATTTATTTGTTGTTGTAAAATTATAAGTAACTAAAAATAAAAAGAAAAAAGTTGTTAAATTAAAGTTTTTATTTTATTTTTTGTTTCGTAAAAATAAAAAATAAAAAATCAAAATGTTAAAAATTAAATTTATGCAAGACAAAATTTTATAATTAAATGATGTAATTTGACAATATAATAATAATAGTAATATAAGCAAGCCTATTAATCTCTTAAATTAATGATACTTTACCTCTTCCAGTAATAGCTTTTATACGGTTAAAACTTTTTACTTTAGTTTTATTTAAACTTTTGTGGAATCAGGGGAAGTTCAATTTTTAAACATCATAATTAAAGGGTCATCATTAAAAACCCTAATTAGCAAACTAAATCCTTTATGTTAGTTAGCTTAATTATACTCAGAACAATTACTACTCTGCCTACATATTTAGACCTCAATGATCGGTTAAATTTAAGTTGTTAGTATTTCTAGAGATTTATTTTGTATATTGAATTTCTCACTAAAAATATTTTTGCATCCAAATTACTTAATTAGGATGAATTGTAAACATTAATTCTAAATATAGTATACTCAATTGAATATATAATAAGTTGTACATTTAAGTAGATTTATATTTAGATGATTTACGAAGATTGAGTCAATTTTTTACAAGCACCACGAGTTAGTTCGAGAGATATATTGCACATTTTTAAACTATACAGGTACATTCAACAGCTGAATTCAAACTCTTCAAATTACGGTATTGATTCCAGATCTCAGATCTTAAATTTTTTAAGCCAAAGTCGGATCAAAACTTTAGATTTGATTACGTACATATAGCCGAACATTTTCTTACTCTTTTAGATTAAACTACAAGTTTGTAATTTATGAAACATGTTATAGGTTCAAAACATTACACCTTATACAAAGTTTTATGGGTAATTCAAAAATTTTTGCATTTGTTTTGATGCAAATTCAATTTAAAATGAGTTTTTATCTACATAGTCTAGTACGAGTTTTTTTACCGATATCCGGAGGATTTGATACATTATTCTCTGCATAATCTAATACAAGTTTTATACCAATGTTTGGAAGAACTAGAACATGTAACCTCCTACTTGAAGTCAACAAGACATCATGTTTCGGTGACACTCAAATTTGTTAATGAATTATGGGTAGCGAATACTTTTCGGAAATAGAACCAAATCCATAATTTTCGGATTTAAATAAATTATAACAATTTTGATTGAACATCCTTTTTAACATACAAGAATAACTGAGAATTCTACAATAAACTAAGACCTGAGTTTAATACTGGCTATTGAGCATTGAAACTGTTTACATGGAGAATCAAAGTAATGTAAAAGAAAGTACTAAAAAGAATTATTCAAGGAGTTAATTCCGATTACTAATATAATTTTAGATAATATTTTCAAATATTTCATCATTTATTATCCGGTTTGCTATTTTATTTAAAACTATACCTGACAGTTACCACAGTTCAATTAATCCGTCAATATAGAAGATTCCGTTTGTATATACAAATACAATCTCATATCATCCGTAAGTTTTGAAAATTAAGTCAATACTTACAATTAATCCGTCAGAATAAGAATCCGTTTGCAAATAAATACACCTTCAAATCACTCACAAGTTTTAAGATTTTAAATCAAGTTAATAAATATAACTCAATTTCCCAAGTTTGAAAACAATATTCCAACATTAGCCCAACTTAACTTTCACTTCAATCAAAAATGACAATCTATAAAGGCCAAGCAGTAACATTCGAGAAGTACGGTAAAGATCTCCAAAATCTTCTCCACACAACAACTTACGAAATAGATTCATCAAAACTTGAACCAAATCAATTATTATTAAAAACAGTAGCATCACCAATAAATCCAGCAGATATAGGACAAATAGGAGGTGGGTATAATGATAAAGAACCAATTACTAATTTAGGTAATATCAGCCAAAATGATCCAACTAATGTTGGTGGAAATGAAGGAGTTTTTAAAATATTAGCAATTGGATCAAATGTTTCGAATTTTTCAATAGATGATTTAGTAATTCCATTGTTACCTAAATTTGGAACTTGGAGAAACTATGCAATTGCACAGGAAAAAGATTTAATTAAAGTAAATGGATTAACTATAGAACAAGCAGCTACAATTTCAATTAATCCAAGTACTGCTTATCAAATTTTACATCAATTTGTTGACAATTGGGAAAAGGGAGATTATATAGTACAAAATGGTGGGAATTCTCAAGTATCTAAATATATTACTCAACTTTCTAAAATTTACGATATAAATGTTATTTCAATTATAAGAGATGGTAAATCCCAACAAGAAATTGAGAATTTAAAAAACTTAGGAGCAAAAGAAGTTATATTTGAATCTGAATTTGATAATGAAAATTTCGATATCACAAAATATACCTCGGGGGCAAATGTAAGATTAGCATTAAATGGAACAAGTACTTCTACTTCATCCTTAGTAAAATCATTATCTCCAAATGGAACATTAGTAACTTATGGAGTTATAGGAAATACAGAAATAAAATATGATGCTAGATTACAATTATTTAAAAATTTATCAACTAAAGCATTTTGGTTGACTGCTAACACATACAAGAATCCTGAATTTAAAAAAGAAACTATATATAAACTTATTGAGCTTTATGAACAAAAAAAGATTAGTGATGTTGGGTATGAGAAGTTATGGGTTAGTGATAATGATGATATTACAAAAAGTTTATTGAGGGGTGTTGTTAATACTAAAAGTAATGGTAAACAAGTTTTATTTTACAAATAAATTAATGAGTTACTAGATTCAATTAGGATAATTAGAATTATATAAAAATTGAATAGATTACCATTATGTTAATATAGTAATTTTTTTGTATTTTTTATAAATATAATATATAAGATATAAAAAGAAAGTAAGAAATTAATAATAAAAAAAGAACCAACAAAACCATCATAATTTCATCTCCAAATTTATCACTCCAAAAACCCAATTTCACCATCACCCATCAAATTCATCAATTCATATAACCATAGTTATCATCATATTAAGCTTTATATTTCATAATCTTAGTTTTATTTAATTTAAACTTAAACCCCCTTATTTTTAAAAACCCTAAAACTTAAAACCCCCCTTTAAAATATATCAGTACCAGCTGAATTTATGAACTAAAATATTTACATCAACAATTAAAAAATTTTAATTAATCAATATGTAAATGTTGTTTACCAATTCTAAATAAACATTTACCACAATATATATATAATCTAATAAAAGCAATAAATAAAACAATTGAAAATTGTAAAGAAACTTGTAAAAAAACAAATCCAATAGTTAAAAAATCCAACCAAATTTTTAAAATTGAATTATCAATTTCTTGAGTTTGTGGATTTTTAATATATTTTTCTTTAATTTCCCAATCACTTTCATTTATAAACATTTCAATTATAAAATTTCTAAAATTTAAATCAATTGAATTTAATTTTTGAAATATTTCATCAATTTTATTTTGTAAATTTAATTCACTAAATTTGTTTTTTAATAAATTTAAAAATGGTGATGTAATAACTAATGGCATATCTAAAAATTTTGATGAATTAGTTGATGTAAATAATGAACTAATTGATGATGATTTTGCGTTTGATGAAGTTTCATACTCATCTAAATTATCTAAATTTTGTAAATTTTTTAAATTTTCTAATTCTTGAGTAATTTCTTTAGAATCAGTTTGTGGTTGTTTAATTAAATCTTTACTAATTTTATTAACTTTTAAAGCAATTTGATAAAGCATTGTAGTAATTTTATTAAAAAATTCTAATTTTTGTAAAAAAAGATTAGTTGTATCATCTAATTTAAATTCTTCAATTTTATTAGAATTTTCAATTTCATTATCTTCATAATCAATTTCTGATGGCGGAGGAGGTGGTGATGATAAAGTATCTTCATCATTATTAATCATATTCATTTCAATATTATTTTCAAATTTTTCTAAAATTTCACCATTAAATTCTAAAATTTCTTTTTCATTGTGATTATTATTATTGGTTTTATCATCATCAATTAAATTTAATACCATTTTTTTAGCATCATTTAACATTTTTTCATCATCTTCAATAGAATGGTGGTGATTATTCATTTGATGATCATTTTGTTCTTCTTGATTATTTGAATATTGTTGATGTTTACTTTTTTCTTTATTTATGTTGTTCAATTCAATTTTTGAATTATTTGTTTCATCTTTTTCTTTTTCTTTTTCATTATTTTTATTAAAAGCAACAGTAATATTTGAAATTTGTTTTTTTCTTTTATTATTATGATGATGTTTATTATGATGATCTTTATGAATTTTTTTAAATTGATTTTTATCTTCAATATTATTATTTTGATGATGTTGTTGATCTTGATGTTTTTTATCAAAAAAATTATCACCAGTTTCTAACCCATTTGAATTAGTATTACTAGTAATTAAATCTGAAACATCACCATTTTTTTCTGTTGATTGTTGTTGATTACCATTGACTGATTCTTTATTGATTGACATTTCTGAAGTTTTTGACATTATAGATAATTTTATTAAATTTAAGGGATAATTTTTCTGTAAAATATTGTTATTTTGAATTAGTTGTTATATATATAATTTTTAATAACAAATTGATTGATTATATAGATATATATTTATTAATTTTTTGAATTATGAATTGAGATTGAAAGTTAAGTTGAAGGAAAATGAAAAAAAAAGTGTTGTAAAAAATTGAAAAATTTTTAATTAAAAGGGATGAAAAATTTAAGTTAATAATAAAATAACTCAATTAACTTAATTAATTTAATATATTAATTACTTTTCACTTTATATGTTTTTATATGTGTTTTATATTTTTATTAGTTTCAATATACAGGATTTATTATGTGTACAAAATTATATTATATATAATAAATTTTGTGGGGATTTAGAATTAATTAATTAATTTAAAAGTTTAAATTAAATTGAAAATCTTGATCAACCAATCAGAAGTGGATCTACATAATAACTGAATAGAATTGTTTCAGATTTACAAATTATTTATATAACTATAAATTATATATTCAATTAAAATTATAAAAGGTTATAGAAATGTTTCATAACTTGAATTATAATAATAACTAACTAAAATATAATAAAATTTAATTTCTTTTTTTTCGCAGCCTAAATTTTTAAAATAATGTAACATTTATAACGTATTTTATATTAATTAATTATTACATCGTTCGGATAAATTAAATCTAGATATTACTTAAAAGTTACTTAAGTCATCTTCTTATATTTTCAATAACTTTGAATCTAATAAAGATTGACTAAAAGTATTTTGCTTATTCTTATCAATTATTTAAATGCATGTTATCAATTTTGCTTTATCATGCATATTAAAACAAAACAAGTATATGATTTTATTTTAAATTTCTAATTAATTGAGTGTTCTTTTCTATAACTAGCCTCAATCGTGGAAACTTGGTGATTACTTCATCTAATCAATGACTCAAGATTCTAAATAATTTTGTAAATCATTTAAAGATTCAATTGAATTATTTAATTGTTTAATTTGTAATAAATGATTAGTTCTTAATTTTTGTAATTTTAAATATTTTTTAATCATTGTTTCATGATTTAAATTGGAATTTGGTGATGTTTGTATATCAGTTTGTGATGTCACTTTCTTTGACAGTTCACCAGTTTTGACTATGTTGGTAGTGGAGTTTATTTCTTCTGATTGAATACTTGATTCAATTTTATTAGAATCTAATAATTCTAATTGATCTTTTTCTTCTTCATCATATTCAAAATCACTTTCATCATTTTCATTATCATTTTCATTAATTAAATGTTGTACATTTAACAAATTTTTCAAAAATTGTTTTTGTTGATGTGATATATCTTTAATAATAGTTTTAAAATCTAATGATGTTATTGTTTCAAATTGCATTACTTTCTTTACTCTTTTTTATAGAGTTTGTAGAGATATACAGAGGATAAAAAAATTAAGAAATTACCATTAATTTATATATTTTGCAAAAATCTGTCAAAATCTAAAGTTATTCTTATCTTTAAAAAGAAATTCAACAACCAAAACTTCAAAATTGAAACAAGAAATTGAAAAATGTAACATAACAAAATTCAATTAAAAAATTGTCACCAAAAAATTTAAAAAAAATAGCTAAGAAAATTTAATATCGAATTAAATAAACCCTTTATTAATGGTCCGAGCACCGCCTAAAATAGGTTTATTATTCTTCTCTTCTCGGGCAATAAGAAATAGTAATATTATTGATAATACTCCATAAAGTAACATACTCTACAACTTTAATAATTCATCACATTTCATAAAATTGTATTAAATATTTAATTAAAAAATGGCAGAATAAATAACATTAAAATTTTTGAAGAAATAAAATTATAGTAAACTCCTTGTAATTAATCACTTGGATGCTAATCTAGTAATCACAGAACCATGTAAAATAATGCTCTGATATTCTAAAATTGTAACCAATTCCAATTATCATTCGTGTTACTATTTGTGGAGTTATGCATTGAATCACCAACTGTTAAATTTGAAGATGGTGGTAAACCATTTGGATCTAATAAATCCATTTCATCATGATGTTGATGTTGATTATGATGATTATGAATATGATGTTGTTGTTGGAGATGATGAGGAGATTGATGATGAAACATCATTTGATTATTTGGTGTAAAACTATTTTGTTGTTGTGATTCCATTGATAAAAAATTATTTGGTGAATATTCTTGAAACAAGATTTCATTTGAGTTACCATTTGATGTAAAATCTGATTGAAATAAATTCAAATTTAATAATTTATCTATTTCATCTTGATTTTGAGATTCTTGATTATTATTAGTATTATGTTGTTGTTGTTGTTGAGGTGGGTGTGGTTGTTGATGTTGAGGAGAAAATTGAGGATGTTGTATTGATTGTGGAGTTTGTTGATGTTGTGGCATTTGCTGATGTTGATGTTGTTGAGCTTGTTGACGCTGTAATTGTTGCTGTTGACCTTTGGTTTGATTATTAGTATAATCATTTGATAATAAATTGATATTTGTATTACCAATCATTTTATCATTTTTGACTTTTTTCTTATTACTGTTATTTTTGTCAGCTGAATTATTTAGTGGTCTTAAAACACCATGTAATTTAAAAAATAATCCACATGCATTACATAATAAATCTCCATTATTTGATTTTCTCCATAATGGTGTAGTTTTAGTTTCACAATTTGTACATTGCAATATTTTTTTAGCTGATGAGTTTGTTGAAGTATTGGTTGTTGATGATCCACTTATTGATGGTTTTTTATTTGATATTGAAACTGATGTAGTTGATTGATTATTAAAAGATGGTTTGAATTGTGGTTGTTTAAAATTCGATTCTAAATTACTTATATATGATGATAATAAATTTGTATTATCATTACTTATATTATTATTAATTTGATCTTGATTTATTTGTGAATCATTTAAATCCAGTTTATATTCTTCTTGACTTATTCTTCTTATATGTGCAACATAATCAAAATCATCTAAATTTGGATCAGTTAATGAGTTATTGTTGTTGACGTTATTGATGTTATTATCTTTTGAATTTGATGATGATAATGTTGTTGCATTACTTGAATTAATGGATTTTGTTTTGAATGGTGGTGAATTTCTATTTGCTTGAGGTTTAATAACTCCTCCATTCGATATTTTATCTTTTGGTAATGACTTTAAATCATTGAATTTGTTACTATTATAATTTATGCTATTATTATTTTGATTATTATTATCATTATTTGTTAATATTTTTTTATTTTGAATTCTCCATGCAATATTTGAAATTCTTTGATTGTGAGGTAGATAACTTTTATGTTGATACATTTTGAAAATATCCATTGATGCATTATCATGATCTGATATTAAATCATAGATTGATGGAGCTTGATCTTGTAATAAATTTGAATTATATGACTCTTCATTTTGTGTAGGTTGTTGTTGTTTTAATTTAGGTTGACTATTTTGCATTTTATAATTAAAAGTGTTATTATTATTATTGTTATTAATATTATTATAATTAAGATTATAATTATTATCTTCTGATGATAATGGTGAAGTTTTATAAGAAGTTGAAGTAGAACTTGTTGCTGATTCTAATATTAAACTTGGATGATTAGTTAATGTTGACATTTAATTTTTCTTAAAAAGTTCAAAGTTTTAATTAATTTTGATAAAGTATATTTTTAATATAGTGTATTGACTCAATTATGACTGCCAATTATTAATAGCTTGGTTGAATAGATAAGGTAAAATTTTTTGGAAGTATTTGATAATGGAATAGTTAATGATTTCCTTCGTAGTTAAGATAATGAACCCCTTGAAGATATAAAATCTTTTAGTTGAATAGTAAAATCAATCAAGTAAAGTTGTTTTGTTTAAAAGTGGAGAAAAATTCGTTGTTTTTAATTTTTTTCTTTCAAACAAAAATAATATTATTTTGAATTTGTATTTTGAATTTATTATGTGAGTAAAAATAATTTTAAAATAATAATAATCCAAAAAAAAAAGAAACTGGTGAAGTATGAATTAAAAAATATTGACTAATGAAATATGCAATTAATGGGACTTTAATTGAGATATGTATTTAACTTTATTTATATTGAATTGAAATTGAAATCTAAAAATTTGGTTGTAAAGATAAAAAAAAAGTAATGAATAAATTATGAGTAAAAATAAAAGTGATGATAATTTTTATAAATGTTTTTTTTTTTTTTTTGATTGTCTTTAAAATAAAATTATTAAATTTTTAAAAAAAAAGGGAATTAATCAAATTTATACAAAAGATCAAATTAATATCAAAACTTAATTGACTTACTTGACAACTTATTATTATTATGATATATTTATTAAAAAGTGGGTGTCAATAATATTTGATGATATTATTCTATTATTTATTTTTACAATTCATTGACTTATGATTTTATTATTTCAATTTAAATAATCATTTAAAATTTTGAAATAGTATTCAATTGACTAATTGAATATATTTTTGAAAAAGAGGGTTAATTACGAGGACTAATTAAAAATGGTTCAATTCAAATTTGATATAATTAGTCGCATTATTATATTTGATAAATTTTATAACAAGCTGAAAATAATATTATATATATAATAATTAACTGTGAAAGTATAACGTTAAAGTAGAGTTAAACCTACATTTTTAACTTGTTTGCTGTTAAATAGTTGATTCAATCTACTATCGTTAATGTCTAAGATGATCATTTAATTGCTTACATTATTATTCAATTGGTGGTTAATTACTACTTAGTTAAAAATTCAAATTCTACTTTAGTTAATTAAATTAAATTAATTGTTAAATAAAAAACAATAAGATAAGAAAAAAAAATTATTTTAACAATCAACAATTAATAATATTATTATTTATAACAATAAGAAAAGAATAATAACAAATTAATAATAACAAAGAAAGAAAGATTAACGTTAAATATATAATAAATATTTTATTAATAAATATATGTAGAATTACATACTTATGTAAAGAAAAACGTAATAGTATAGCCGGGCATTAAGAAATTAATTACTTTATTAAGAATTAAAACTCCAGTGCTCATATGTTTGTCAAGTTGTTACAATATACAATATACAATGTACTTAATGCAATGCTGATCGCACCAGCATCCTCCAATTTCTCTGTTGAGAACCAACTATAATTAGGAATCGGGGTAATAATTGAACCAATATTATTTGATAGTTTTATAACTCAAAACCTTCTTTTTATAAAAATATTATATTAGTATGTAAATTTTTAGTGTAATGAATTTAAATCTTAAAACTCAATTAGATCTAAAACATATTGTCGTGTATTCTGCGTCAATTAATTTATATAACGTTTTTTACTTATAAGATCACAAAATTAGCCTTTTGCCAAATTTAATTAAACTTGTCAAATTACTCGAATATTTGTTGATCGTTCTATCAAACACGATTTCGTATAATTGAATTTAGTCTTAGATCTTAATTTACTTAAATTGCTTATATTTCAATTATAATATATTTTATTTGTGTATATTATTTATACATTATTATATTTAAATGAAAAAGTAAGGAAATGCAATTTTAAATTTTTTTTTTTTTCATAATCTATACCCCGCCTTTTTTCTATTAGATTTTAGTTCATGAAAAATAATCTAATTATCATTTAATTCAATTTAGATTGTATTGTACAAAATAAGGTTAATTGTCGAACGATTGATCTTACTACTGTAATACTGAATAAAATATACAACGTGAATGGAGGGGTTAAAAACGTATAATTTTTTAAAATGTTAGATCCAAATATTTATTTAGGTACCAACAAAATTAACTCGGCTAATAAAGGGTTGTTAACTCCTGATTTTGTACTTAATTAACTTTAAATTTATTTTAAGGGTTAAACGCAGTATCAGGGCTTAATTGATTTATAAAAGAGTACAGATTCAAACGAGATCTTGTAAATCTTGAAACGGTTTGGTAGCTCACGGACATTTAATTTTTCATTTTTACCAACACTTCGTCAAAAATCATGAAATAATAATACTCAGAAAGATTATGTTCTAAATGTTATTCGTAATTGTAAAATATTCTTAATTCAGTTATATTTAATGTAATTAGAAAGTTATTTTATAAGTTAAATTATTCCCTTATTTAAGTTTGTTATTGGTCGAATTAATAGAATTAGCCAGTACAGTATATAATATCAAATTGACATTTCAATATTATAACTAATTTACGAAATTTATTCCAATACATTATCACGCGGATATAAAAGTCCTTTGTAATCCCCTCCATCTTCTATTTTGGTATATACGAACACCCTGAATGGATGGAGTTTTTCCCCATTTTTCGAAAATTCAGGAACAGTACGATTTTTTTTCTTCTTCTTCTTTTACTGTTTGGCTGGCTCGGACTTTTTGAATTTTGTGATAATAAAGCAGTGAGATGATTTGAGAAATGTAACATGAATATCTTGGAGGGGTCCTTGTCTATAGAAATTTTTTCATAAAGTAACTGCAAACGAAAAATGTAGTGTTACATTAAAGACATGATTCGTAAAATCTGTGTAACTCCGAATGTCAAATTTTGTGTGACGTCAAAACAACTTTTATGACCAAGACACAAAATCCTAATAATTTAAAAATCAAATCTCAGTTCTAAATTACGAACCTTCAATCTAATCAAAAGCTTCGTCAAATGGCAGACAAAATAAAAGAGAAAAACCAGTACAACCTTCTCAAAGCAAAATACAACGGAATAGGTAACTCAAACACAACAAGAGATGAGTTTTTAACAACAATTCATAATGATACAATAAGTTCATTAGCTCATCATGATTATATTTTACATTATAATTCGTTAGTACTTAACAAACATCCAAGTTTGGTAAAACAAGAAATGATTAAAAAGATCAAGCCAGTGTATAATGATAAAAAGACTTGAATTGGGAATTTTTAACAAACTTGATGATGGGACTTCAAACAGCTATATTTGATTTTACTATATTTGATTCTAGATGCAAATTCCGAAGGTCCCTAGACTTGATGGATTCGTATTCCATTGAAAGTAATTAAAAAAGTAAGATAACTCAAACCGATCCAGGAAGTTGATGACTACGTTAAGTTGGATTCTTGTCAATTGACTGATTGATTTTCACGCTGCTTAATATTTTACTACGTAGAACTTACTACATCAACTCAAACTAGAATTGTAAGACCAGAACTGAATGTTTTTATTACTAAAATTATTCACTAAACAAAAATGGAAAACTAAACTGTCTTTAATAAACAAAATATAATTAAATATATAAAATTTTTTTTGTGCAACTTTTCATTATTTCAAGTTTTAGATAAACTTTCAATGTCTTTCCTCTTCAATCTTAATTACCAACTTGTTCTTCTTCAACAACTAATAAAGGAGCATTTTCTCCATTTTGTTGTCTAATTCCACCAACAGCCATAGCACCAATAGTCATAACAGCTAAAATACCAGCAATAATAAATGCAAAAATCCATTGTAATGCAAATACTTTAGTAGCTAATTGACCAAAAGCTAATGCAAATAATAAAAATGTAAAACTTACACCAGTAGCCCAATCATTAAATAAAAGCAAGAAAAATGATGGAACTAATAAGAAAGTCCATATAAAAATATTAGCAACTATTCTACCCCATGTTTTATGAATATGTAACCAAATTGCACCATTCCAAAAAATTGCATATAATAACCAAGCCATAGTCATTGCAACTAATGGCATATGAATTAATAAATAATTTGAAATTGGTCTTAATGCAAAAGTTTTATGAGCAAAATATAATGTTAAAATATTTAAAAAATTAATAATTAAAACAATTTCACTTAAGAAATAATGTTCATTAATAAATAATTCACTCCAAACATAATTTAAAACTGAAAAAATTGGAAAATGCCATCCAATTAAACTAACAATTGATAATCTAAAATCATCTGGGAAAAATACTTGAACAATATATATCAATTGCCATAAGTATAAAACTATCCAATAAATATATAATAAAATTGTACTAGCAGTATATGGTGTATGAATTAATTCTGATTCATTTACTCCTGAAAATACTAAACCTCCATATACTGATAAAATAAAAGCAATTATTGAAACTGCTTTATAAGTAGTCAATTGTTCTTGATTATAAGCCATTGTCAATACAACTAAATTTGATAAAGATCAGTAATTGATTTAGGTGATGAGGAAGAAAGAAGCAAAAAAAAAATGGAGTAAAAAGTTTAGATGATTTTGCAGTAATTAAATATAACTTTATAAACGAGTTACAAAATCGTATATTAATTAATTTAAAAAAATTTTTATATTATAGCAATCTTAAAATTAATAATATTTCATAACAGATCATATTAGAATTTAAGAGAGTTTTTAGACTAAAATTTATATAAAGGGGGGAGAAAGAGTAGGGATTATATTTTCTTTGTTTCTATTATTGGTTTAGATCAATTTTCGAGTTGGGTCATTAAATTTATATCTACGAGATTTAGAGTGAGTTTCATTTAATTTTAATTTAGTGTAATCAATCAATATTATATTTTGATCTCCACAAATCGTATTTTATTAAACCTTACTTTTATTAACCTTTTTTAACTTTTTCTATATATATACATCTAATTAAACTAAATTAAACCTAAATCTTTTTCAATCATACTTTTACAAATTGGATGATAAAAATCTTTATGTTTATTAAATTGTTCAATTGCAAATTTCAAACTTATACCATTTTTCAAAACCTTATAACCAGGTCTTGCATATTTCATTCTACCAGTTTTACCTAACCATTTACTAAAATCTTGTACAATTTTATCATTTGATTTATAATTACCATTAATTATTAATAATTCATTCCATGGTGATAATATTTCACCATTTTGACTATTTGCATATTTTGGATAAATTGATGGGAATTTTTGAATTAATTCTGATGAGACTTTTTGTGATTTAAATTTTTCTACCAAATATTCTATAAATAACATATCTTGTTCTCCTTTAAATGATTTTATATCTTCTTGTGTAAAAGGTATATTATCATAGTTATCATTATTTTTAATAAATTCAACCCATTTATCACCATATGAATAAACTTGATCAGCTAATGTAGTATCCAATACTGGTTTTTCAGGTAATCCAGATTCAAATAATTCTTTATCCCAATTAATATTATCCAATATTGATTTTTTACCTTTTGGTTCATAAAATTCATATAATGTTTCAATAAATTGTGCAGTGTTTAATGATTGATATCTAAATTTTTTGAAGTAGTACTTAATAAAAGGATCGAAATCTTTAACACCACCTAATTTATTTTCCAATTGAAACAATAAAAAAAACCCTTTTTCGTATGGAATTCTTGAAAATGCATCATCCGGGTCTTTACCATCTAAGTCCCAAACTAATTTTGTAAATTGTGAATCAAAAGTTTCACAAGTATCAACTAATGCACTCCAACCACCAATTATTTCAAAATGTCTTAATTGTTCACCAATTTTTATAGCTTCTTCATCTGATTTTCCAGAATTTCTAGCTTCTTGAGCTCCAATAGCACCAACAATTCTTCTTTCTAAATAAACAGTCCATCCTTCATTTAACCAAAAATGTTCCCAAGAACAATTAGTAACTAAATTACCAGACCAAGAATGTGCTAATTCATGAGCCATAACTGTAACTTGTGTACGATCACCACATATTAATGTTGGAGTTAATTGAGTCATATTTGGAATTTCCATACCTCCATAAGGAAAACTTGAAGGTAAAACTAAAGAATCAAATCTTTCCCATTCATAATCAAATACTAAGGATTCAGCAATTTGTAAAAAATTTTCCATATCTTGTTCAAATTCCCATTGACATTTTTTTAGGTTTGGTTCTTCACAATAAACATCGGATCTTGGACCAATTGGTGCTTTTTGTAAATATCCTGAAGTTATAGAAACTAAATATGAAGGAATTGGAATTGGTTGATTGAAGTGGTAAGTGTTTTGTTCAGTTGATGGTTGTGGTCTACCCGACATTGTAACTTTTGCTGGTGATTTACCTATAAATTTATACGGAGATTTCACACCTGGTGTATCAAAACATGGAAATAAACTTCTTGCATGAATAGCTTGACATTGTGAGAAGACATATGGACCAGTATCTCCTTGAATGAATTGTATAGCTGTACATTTATCTGTAGTTTCAAATTCAATTTCTACTTTGAGTGAAGAATCTTTTGGGATTGGAATATGTAATGATGATCCATAAATTGAATGTGAGTTCGATAATTTGAATGAAATTTCTGAATCATTAACGGATACTTTTTTGATAATTAATGCTTTAGTATCAAGTGTAAGTTCATTATTACCAGTTTTATTAGTTAAATCATATTTTACACTCCCACTGATAGTTTTAGAATCAAATGAAACATTTAAAGTTAATTGAGTATTATTTACTTTAAAATTTGTATAATTTGATTGAGTTGTTGGATCAAGTTGATGAGATTTATTTTTGATTTTTTCTATCAATTTCTCGGTGGTTGTATCAACTGACATTCTAATTTTGAGATTTAGTGATTTTGAAGATGTAGTTGAATCTGGTTGGAAAAACATTTAAAGTGAAACACTTTTTTTTTATAAGTAAGTATAAATGATAATAATTTTTTATTTTTGTTTCAAAAATGCAGGTCAAATTTAATGATGTATAAACATACGGCGAATCAATACTTTTTACTTCAACCTATTGTTCTTTCTAAAATTTTTAGACTGTTTTACATGAACTTACAATCAAAACGATTCGTACGTTATATTTCAAAATTTTTTTTTTGTGTCAAATGATGCCTTAAATTTATATGGCAAATTATTTATTTCAGAGAATTGTTGGGAATGTTCATTTGTGACAACTTTACAAAATTCAACGGTATTACGCATTTTCTAAAAATGAATACAATCATTTAGTCCGTACATTCATCAATTAAGTAGCAGAGTTGGTTTCCACATTATCAGTAGTTGTAGTAGTTGAGGGTTTCTTCTTTTTCTCTCTTTTCTTACTTGCTTCAGCTACTAATTCTTCAAACATTCTTGCTTCTTCATCTTCTGCTTCAGTTCTAGTAACAGATACAAATACTTCACCTATTAGTCTTAATGCTTTAGCTCTTGCTACTCTTTGTTCATTCGTTATATCTTCATCTTCTAATACTTGATCACATACCGCTCTTAATGTTCCTTGAATTTCAAATTTTGATCCATTCCATGCTGCTGCTAATACTTTTGCCAACAAAAACTTTTCCATTTCTGCTAAATCTTCCGCTGTATGTTTCGTTGGTTCAACTATTTTATCTTTATCATTTACTTGTGAGACTGAATTTAGGGTACTATCAACTGATTCTTCTTCAATCTTTATTTTTTGCTTTTGAAGTTTTTCTAATTCTTCTTCCAATTTAGTTTTCTCTGCTTCAGCTTTAGATTTTTCTTCCTCAGCTTCCTTTTTTGTATGATATTCATTATCTTCTTGCATTTTGGCATATTCTTCCATTGTACGTTGGGCATCCAATGCTGCTGAAACGGTTCTAAAAGTATCTTTAACAACACCACCTTTTTCCTTTACAGACCACCATAATCCACCCCATCCAAAAAAGGTTTGATTTTTTAAAAATATTTTGGATTTACTTTTATAAACATACCCTATTGTGTGTAAAATGTCCAATCCAAAACTTTCCATTTTCAAAGATTCTGCTTCATATCTTATTTTAGCTTTAAAAGATTCTATAACATCATCTTTCATATCAGTTTCAGTAAGTAATGATAATTTATCAGTCAATTTTTTAGCTAATTCTTTTCGAGTCTCTATTTTCTTCAATCTACATTCTTCTTCAAATTTTTCCAATTCTTCTTTCCTTTTTTTATCTTCTTGTTCTTTATGTGTTATTTCATCATGAGCTTCATGTGATAAAAATTTTTGATCTTTATTTAGTGAGTCTTGTTTTGGATATTCATAATTTGATGTTGATGTAGCTTCGTCTTCTTTGTTGTGATCTTTTCCCTTCTCTTCTGTTGGTGCTGGTTTTTCTTCAGATAATTCTGCAGATTTAGTGATTTCACTAATTAAACTTAACTCTCCAATCCAATCTTTGAATGCTTCTCCTCCAAAAATCATATTAAAAAATTCAGCAGGATCTTCAAATCCTTCTTTTGGTATTGATTCTTGTATACCATATTTATCATATTTTGCACGTAATTGATCATCACTTAAAACTTGATAAGCTTGACCAACTTCTTGAAATTTTGCCGCTGCTAATGGATCATCTGGATTTTTATCTGGATGTAATTTAATTGCTTGTTTCCTATATGCCTTTTTGATTTCAAGTGACGTTGCAGTTGTTTCAATACTTAATAATTCGTAATATGTTGTATCCACTACCATTTTTGTAAATGTATTATGTTTTAGATGATTCTATTAAGTGATTTATTCTAATTTATGTACAAATGATTATTATTACAAATGAAAAGTCTAAGTCAAAATGAATTGTGTAGTAAAATCCAAAATTCTAGGGTTGATAAAAAAAAAGGTAGGTAGTATTAGGTGGCAATATTAAACTTTGTTGCTTGTTACTTTGATATGCTTTTTTAAAATTCTTAAAAATTATCACAGTTTGATTTTATTGATAACCAAAATTTCTACGAATGTGCAACACTACCAACTGGTTGCAAAAAATTTAGTACACTTCAAGATCCATGATCTAGATTTAAACCACCACTTAATCCTCGTGAAATATGTGAAATATTATCATTAGATTTGTTTTCTATTTACAAAAGTATTATACAAATATTTAATCATTAGAATAATAAGCTTTTCTTAATTCAACAACATTTTTACCTCTATTTAAAGCTAATTCTTCAATTAATTTTTGTTGAGTTAAAGCTTTTACAAAACCTTGAGCAACTAATACTGGATTTCTTGATTTATGAACTTTACCTCTTAAATCTTTTATACCAGCAGCTTGACAAATTTCAAAAATATTTCTATTACATCTTAATCCAAACCCAATTGGAGCTGATTTAAATTTTAAATTTGTAGCATGATACTTTAATTCTATCAGTCCCAATATAGTTCTATTATCATATCTTTTTATTGGTGTTAAATTTTTGATTGCATTCCAATGAGCTTTTGTAGCTGCTGTACGTATACCATCTCTTGATTTCCCAATTCCTAATCCAATCATACCATTTTTATCACCTGCAACTGACATGACAAAGAAATTTGCAATATTACCCTTTGCAGTCTTCAAAGATACTCTTTTCATAACTAATGGTCTAATATATAAATTTCGTATATATCTTTCATCTAAGCCAGTTAATTGACTTAATTCTTTTGCAATTTGATGAGGTGTTTTGATAGCTGTATTTGATTGAGCAGTATCATTTGGAGCTCTTGGTGCATTTGCAAATCTTATCCTTAAGTCTCCCCTATCTGGAGCATGAACCTGTGGAATTGCTGGATATGGTGTACGTCCTAAACCTTGATTTGGATATAGTATTGGTTCTTCCCATTCGGGATCTGTCGTTGAATAATCGAAATCTGATTTAGATGGAGCTATTTTAGACTTGGCACTTTGTCCTTGTAATTGCAAATTAAGATAATCTTTTGGTTCAACTATAGATTCTGCTATTTTTATACTTTGTAAAAGTTCGGGACTGTAATAATTTTTAAGAAATTCTAAATGTTTGTCTATTTTTGAAGTTGATGATTCTTTTAGTAACAATGAGGATGTATGAATGCATCTCTGAATTGCCTGTATAGGTCGAAGAGTAGACCTAAACATTATGTGAGTTGATTAGGTTGTAAAACTAAAAGTAATTAAGATTTGATAAATCAAAAAATTTTTCAATTTTGTTTATCTACCAAATTAGTTGTCGCGACTATTATTCAAAAATTTAAACACTTACTTGTCAAACAAATCTACTCAAACACATCCCAAGCATTGTATGATTGATGTACTGAAGTAGTTCAACATTCGACTTGGAACATTCAGCATCTATCAGAAATTCTAAGTATTTCCCTGAGCGAGCAAATTCAGATTATACCACTTGAAAGTTTATTTTCAAGATTACTCCAAACACTTTATCATCATTATGAAACGGTCAAACCGTACCCATCGATAAATCTCAGATGTAAAACATTGAGCATGCCGAAAAGTACAGAGATTAAACTTTGATGAGAAATGAAGACCAGCTTTGAGTTCAAATAAGTGTGATACTTACAGTAAGTCTTCACTTTTACACCCTAGTTTTGAAGTTATGTAAATTTTTAGCCAATCTTGACTCCTATGTGGAATCAAATATGTTCTACTAAAATAAAAAATAAAATATTCATAAATAGAAGATCAGACTCCATAAGTCAAAAATTACAAAAAATGAGGGAAATAATTCGATTTTGGGTAAATTGGTTGTAGTATATGTTAGTACTCCTTAAATTTAAGTACAAAATCGAATTTTAAATAATCGTCTGTGAATTAAATATACGCTGAAGCATATATTAAAATAACAATAATTCTTGATTGCTAGTTTATAGGACTATAAAAATACATAAAAAAATAGGGAATTTTCATGAGTATAAATACCATCAATATAAAATTAGCCCCTTTCATTGTAAACTCCTAATTGAGTAATAAAGAATGAAAAATATCTGAAACACTTGTAGTTGACATTAATTAACAACACAATTAAATATTCAAATAAAAATTTCTCGTGTAAAACTTTAGAATGTAAAAATGGCGTGTGAAACTATGGATCTCAACAAACAGAATTACTCAAACACAACCCAAGCTATTGTCTGATTGATGTACTCAAGTATTTCAACATATTTCAACATTAAGTTAGAGGGGGATGATCAGCATATTTTAGAACTTCTAATTTTTAAGTGGGCAATTTGAAAATTTACCACCTAAAAGTTTATGTTCAAGATGACCCTAAACGATCTCATTTTTATTAAACGGTCAAACCGTACCCATCGACAAATCTCAGATGTAAAACATTGAGCATGCCGAAAAGTACAGAGATTAAACTTTGATGAGAAATGAAGACCAACTCTGAGGTCAAACAAGTGTGATACTTACAGTAAGTCTTCACTTTTTCACCCTAGTTTGAAGTTAAGTAAATTTTTGTATAGTCCTGAATTATATGTAAATTCAAAGAACTATCATCTAAAAATATATATACAAATTTTCAAAGTCATTTGGCCCAAAGGATTCTATAAAAATCGAGCTGGTGGCTTTACAAGCAAATTCAAAAACACAATTTGAAATCAATCTTGATTAATTTAAATGAAGTATATGGTTAAGCAGTCGATAAACGAAAAGGATAATTTAAACAACTCTATTTGTCTTGAAATTAATATAAGTTGAAGCTTATATTACTTCTATAATAATGATAAATGTTTAAAAAATTAGACTATAAAAATATATAAAAAAATAGGGAATTTTCATGAGTATAAATACCATGATTATAAAATTAGCCCCTTTCATTGTAAACTCCTAAATGAGTAATAAAGAATGAAAAATATCTGAAACACTTGAAGTTGACATTAATTAACAACACAGTTAAATATCCAAATAATAAATTCTCGAGTAAAACTTTAGCATGTAAAAATGGTGTGTGAAATTACATATCTTGGTAAGTAAAACTATTAAACACAACCCAAGCAATTTTATGATTGATGTACTGAAGTATTTCAACATTAAATATGAGATAATCAACATCTTTTAAAAAATCTAACTACTTCTCTGAGTCAGCATATCCAAACTATACCACTTAAAAGATACTCTCAAGATTACCCCAAACAGTCTCATCTTTATTAAACGGTCAAACCGTACCCATCGATAAATCTCACATGTGAAACATTGAGCATGCCGAAAAGTACAGAGATTAAACTTTGATGAGAAATGAAGACCAGCTTTGAGGTCAAATAAGTTTGATTCTTACAACAAGTCTTCACTTTTTTCACCCCAGTTTCAAGTTAGGTAAGTGGATGTTAATCCCTGCCTTATAATGGGTGACCTCAACAGCCCTTGTAATAAAAAAAAAACTCTTCAAAGTGTTGAAAAATCAGTCATATAAAAAATACTCGAAATTGTGAAGGGACTGTTCGTAGGTATAAAATCTAATTCTTGGTTGTAAAAATTAAATAATTCGATTTTTGGGTAAATTGGTATTCGCACTAAAACACTTGAAACACTTCTATTTACAAAAGGTACTATATAACGTAAGGGCAACTCTACTTCAACTAATTAATCAATAAATAATACATTAAACTCAATAAGACATAATCTCTATATGAAATCTACAAATCGATTTTTTATCTTTTTTATATGTATAATTTCAGCAAAAATGTCACTAAATTAAAATTCAAAAATTATGAAAATGCAAATCACCAAACCTATAACCTATTTCTATATCTTTTCTTCATTAACAGAATTTTTACCTTTCAGAATATCTGCTTCATCTTTCTTAACTTCACCATCATTATTTTTCCTCTTATCAACTTCGTTCTCCTTCAATCCACCATTTAAATCATCATAATTCTTCACATCTTCGTCACCATTTGAAGCAGTACCATTGACAGGTTTATTCACCGGCGAGAATTGTAATTTCTCATTTTCTTGTTGTAATTTCCCAACTTCTCTTTTAAGTTTATCAACTTCTTTTTCCAATCTTTTACCAAACACGTCTATGTACCAAGTAGCTCCATTATAACTTGCCCATATGAATATAAAACATACGAATGCTCCACATGCATGCTTGTATCTGAACCATATTGGACACGGTAACATTGTTAATAATTGATAACCGAATTGAATTAATGTGAATGCTAATGTTTGCATCCATAAGTATGGTAAACCATTTACGAATTTTCCTAAACGTGTTGATTTGTTTTTCTTTTTTAAATATGAGAAAGATGTTACTTTACCTTTTTCAATTTGATCTTTTCTTTTAATTGTAATGAAATAATGATAAGTTACTTGCCATATAGTATAATATATTGATGTTATAATTAATGATGTAGCAAAATTCCAATTTGATATGGCTGCTATTCCAGGGTACCTTTCTTTAATATATTCTGGACTTAATTCATGAACCATTACAAACATTGTTATTGGTGGCATTACATGTATGAATGAAGATGTAGTTTTTTCAACTGAATGTAAAACCAAGGAATTTCTCCAAGTTATAACTGCCCATGATAAAGTACCTAAAGATAATGAAAATACAGAAACAAATAAATCAGGGGACAGTGGAAATACCCATATAAATAACATCAACAATAAATTAACGTAATAACATAAATCAGCTAAATAATATTGAAATGATTGTTTAAAATAAGTATAAAATCTAATTGGCATCAAAACAATAAATAATCCAGTATGAAAATGTGGGAAATAATTGGGGTATTTACCAATAACAAATCCTGCACAAGCTATAATAAAAACACTCAATGCATAAAATAATTTTTCAGTACTTGAACTTGTTAAATTCTTGTGGATTCTTTCATCAAATTTAACTAATCTTTGATTCAAAATATCTTGTAATTTATCTAATTCAACATTTCCTTTCTTATTATATATATTAAACCTTTCTTTTGTTTTATTTTTCATGACATTTAATCGTTTCTTAGTTAAATCACTTACATTATTTAAATCTAAACCAAAATCAAAATCATTTGCAAACATTAATTTTGATAAATCTAAATATGGGATTGATACTGTTGAATCACTTCTAATTAATTGTGGCGAATGATTAAATGATGATATACTTGCATTTGATGATGTATAAAATTCATTCCCATTGCCATTGCTTTTATTATGGTTATTATCATCATCATCATCATCTATAACGGCTGAATCTATATTTGAGTTTAATTGTGGGGATGGCTTTTCTGTTAAGCCAGGTAATATTGGTTCACTAGGCACTTTTTTCGCCATTATTTCTATGTGTTATGTATGTATTATGAATGTCCAAATGTAATTGATATTTAATTGTAAGTAATAACAGTAATGAGATATTGGTTGATATTTATATTTTGATTATAATATTGTACTAATAAATTATATGAAATTTATATTTATATTTAATTTAGTAGAAATTGTTTGATTTCAATTTTGTGTGATTAATTACTTTATTCTTCTATAATGAGATTGCTAATAGAATTAAAAGATTAAAATGGTTGTTAAGTGGTAAAAATTGTTGGGGTTGTCAAGTTTAAATGTTTTAATAAATGCGATTGATTTGAATGTGATAATAAAAGGTAGTTAATGAATGGCAAAAATTTTTGTAGTTCAAAAGATGGGATATATATTTATATCTAAGAAAATATTAAACTTTTTAAATGATTTGTTTCAAAATATAAACAAAAAAATTTAAAATAAAAAAATATGTCAAAAAAAATTAGCACGTGTAAATATAGTAATAATATATGTACCATGTTGCAAAATGTATTTTAAATCAAGATGATCTACAAATCATAATGAGATAAGAATCTTTAACATGCAAAATTTTGTCTATTAATTAACTCCAAACCTTATTAAAAATTAAACTAAACTAAACCAAAACCAAAACTGTTCAATCATATAGTTGACACAAAGAGCGACTAACTTCAATTATCTCTTTATAGCATCGAAATTATACATTTTCTTATTATTTTTACCATCAGGAACATGTGGATTGATTTGATTATATTCAAAACATTCAAGCAAACACATTTTCAAATTATCTATACTTTTTTGATTTAATTGAAAATGACATGCAATTCTACCACCCATTAATTTTATATTATATTTTTTAGCTCCTAATTCTATAAATAATTTATCATTCATTTTGTTTTTCTTTAAGTCAATAAATACAAAATTTGTATCTACTGGAGACTCTAGTATAATGTTGTGTTGTATACAAAATTGTTCAATTTGTTTTGCATACTCGTGAGATTTGGTTAATAATTTAAAATTATTCTCTATTGCATGTATTGCCATTGATGCCATTATTCCACTTTGCCTTATACCTCCACCATTTTGTTTTTTAAAATGGTTAGCCTTTTTTATAAATGTGGAATCACCAACTAGTATTGATCCCATTGGTGCACCTAATGATTTCGATAAACATAATGATACTGAATCAAAATATGAACAATATTCTTTTATTGAAATTCCCGTTGCTATTGAAGCATTCCAAAGTCTTGCTCCATCACAATGTAATTTGATATTTTGTAATTTACAAAATTCACTTATTTTTTGTATTTCTTCTAATGGCATTATAATTCCATGTAAGGTATTTTCTAAACTTATTACTTTTGTTGGTGCTGCATGTATATCTCCATCATCTAATGTTACATTTTCTATTATATCTTCAAAAGTTAAATAGTTCCCATTGGTTGGTATGACTGGATGAACCATGCATAAAGAGGTAGCTAATCCACCCGCCTCATGTAGGAATATATGAGCTCTGTAATCACACAACACTGAATATGGTGGTTGAAATAAATTAGCTCTTATACCAATTTGATTTGACATTGTACCTGAGCAACAAAATAATGCAGCTTCTTTACCTGTTATTTCACACATTATTTTTTCTAATTTCAAAGTGGTTTGATCTTCACAATATACTGAATCTCCAAATGTTGCATTTGTAAATCCTTGTTCAATCATTCCATATGTTGGAGTTGTAAATGTATCACTTCTAAATTCATTATAAGTTTGTGGAAATTCTTCTTCATCGGCTGTCATATTAAATTAAACCGTTTATGAAGCCGAAATGATAAATAATGTATTATATTATTTTGATTGTATTATGTATAAAGGTGAAATGCTAGATTATCGTACGTGATGTTTCGGAGTTTTTTAAAAAAAAGTATGTACGGAAATGTGCAAAAATAAGTATTGTAAATTTGAATGAAAATCTGAAGATTTAAAGAAACAAAATTAAATGATTATTATGAAACTTTTATATATATACTGATATATCTGAAAAGAAAATCTTATATGAAAATAAATGAATCATATTAAATTTACAAGAAATATATATTCGTATAAGAATTCTTAGTAATTATAAAGCAAAGTAAGAGATTTTTTTTTTATAAAGTAATAGGCATTTATTTTTTACGGGTAAATAATAATCTTACTCATTAAAAAATAAAAAAATGTGTCAAAACTCAACTGTTCAACAAAATTAAGAGGGGAGTCGACTGAGGGGATTGGATTTTAGTACGTAGGCTGAGCTTGAGGAATTTAATTTCTCGGTCTATGGTGGCACTAACTACATTAATTGTGGTGGTATACAAGTTCTAAAAACTTAAAATGACCATCTCGAGGGGTTTTTAAAATTTAAAAAAAAAATACCAACGGTTTTTTCTAGACCTAAAAATTTCTTTTTTCTTACTTTTAAAGAATCTTAGATTTTGCCGTAAAAATTAAAAAACTTACACAATAATTGAAATGGAGTAATTCACTTTAGTACTATTTTTAGATTAGTCAGATCTTTGTATGAAACATTTTTTGTTTTGTAATAATTATTGAGTTAATTTAAAGCGAGCTCACAAAATAAAATATGTAATTGGCTACTTGAACCACCTTTAACACATCAAATCGTTGAGAGATTGATACTGGCGATTGTTATAGTTCACCTACTAAGTCCTGATCCTAGTTATATAAATTCACCAATCTATAAAAGTATCTCTTAGTTATTTAATTTTGAAACATTGAAAATTTGCCATTACTAACCGAAAAAGTTTCAAAGTCAAATGGTAGCATCAATAATAATTTTTCCGCGCGATTTGCTTAAAACAGATCCGTGAGCCGCAACCAATACTCAGATTTCACTTATTGACATATCTTATTTACTTACCCTTGTTTACTTCTTGATTTGAATCATTAGTAGAAGCAAATCCATTAAATTCATTATTATTGTTATTAGCTTGACCAAAAAACTGATGATAATCTCTAGTTGGATTTGGGGAAATTGAACTATTATTATTTGTAGTATTTACAGCACCATTTTGCGAGTTATTTGAGTTATAATTCTGTAATGATGAATTAACAGGAAATAATTCATTTCTCCAAATTTGTGAATTGTTTGAGATAGATCTTGCATGACCGTTTGATGATCTTTCATCTAGCCAAATACTTTGGGATGATGGTGTCATTAAAAACCCTTTTGATAAATTCGATGTTGGGACATTGTTATTTGTTGTTGTATTGTTTGTGTTGGCTGGTGTAGATGATGGATTTGTTGGATTCAAAAATTCATTTAAATTTGATTGATTTGGATTTGTGGAAGTTGCTGTTGGTAGTTGAGTATTCCAAACTTCTGAAAATGATGAACCCGAATTATTAAAACCAGTATTATATAATCTTGAATTAAAATCATTTGTTGGAGTTGATCTAAAATTATTATATAACATTGAATTTTGAGGTAATGGTGATGAAACATTTGGTGGTGGATGTTGTTGTTGTTGTTGTTGTTGTTGAGTTAAATATTGATCATCAAAATTAAAATTTGAAAATGTTGAATCGTTTATCAAATTCGAATTATCAATATTTAACAAATTATTTTGTAAAATTGGTGAGTTTATATTTATATCCATGTTTCTTGTTTGGGCTGCATTTATTTGTTCTAAGCTGATATATGGATGGGTATTATCAAATTGTGATTGATCTGGTAAATAATCATAGGTAGGTTGAGTTTGCATTGGGTTTGTAGGGTTTGGTGAGATATATTGTTGATCATCTGTTTGATATTGTGAGAATAATTGTGGTTGATTTAAAATTGGTTGTGTGGGGATAGGTGATTGTGAAGCATTATCTTCCTCTTTTGCATAAACTTGTCCATAATAATTATGAAAGTTATTATTTGCATTTGTTGTGGTAGAATTTCTTTTGTAATCATCAATAGAATAATTATTTTTCATTGGATTATTGTTAAATTTAGGTTTTGGTAAGGCATTACTATACCCACCAAATTCAATCGATGCTTGATATTCACTTAATTTAACTGGTTGATAATTATCATCTCTACTTAATTTTGCAATTTCCAAAGATTGATGTATGGATACAAATTTTTTAATTTCTGCTTTGAAAGCAGTTTTCCATTGATTTTCAAATTCTTGATAATTATTTATTTCTTGCATAATTTCATCTTGCCATGATGGAATTAATTGTGATATTCTCAACAATGCATCAAATGAGTTTTTAGTTAATGATCCATCTTTATTGAAGATTGATATATTATTATTATTTGAATTAGTATGAATATTTGTTGCTGATAAAGATGTTGAAGATCCATTTGGTCCAGGACTTGGAGATGGAGAATTTTCGTTATTTTGGTTATTGTTGTTGTTATTATTATTATTAGTATTATTGGAGTTGTTGCTACTTGACAGATTAAGTAACTCTATTAATGGTTTTATTTGAATGAGTAAAGAAGTCAAATTTTTCTTTTCTAAAGTTAAACTTTTAATATTTTCATCAATCTTGTCATACTCTGATTTATTTTTTTGCAAAGTTTCTTTAATTTGTTTAATTTCTAATTCAATCTTCGCTTTTTCTTGCTCCTCTAACTCTGTTAAATTTGAGTTTCTTTCTTCTAATTTCTTAAGTTTCAAGTCGTTTTCTTTAAATTTGTTTTGATATAATGCTAATGAGTTTTTAATGCTATTTAATTGTGAGATTAATTTTGATTTTTGAAAAGATAAATTATTTTTTGACTTCTCCAAAGATTTTACATCATGATCTTTCTTGTTTTTGGTATCTGTTTCTTCTTCAAATTCATGTTTATAAAAATTTAAATCATTTTGTAAATTATCCTGTTCGGTTTGAATTTGAGTTTGAAAATTTTTATATTCAACATTTGCTTTAGTTAATTCATTTTGAGTTTTGATAAGATAGATGTTTAATAATTTTGAATCATCAATGTCTTTGATTTGTTCAACAGTTAATGTACTTAAATTTTCTTCCTCTAATGCTCCTATTTTCTGTAAATCTGCTTCTTTAATTTCAATTGGTTTAATAGTATGATTTTCCAAATTCTCCAAATTGATAAATTTTTCAATATTCTCTTTATTCATTGTTTGAATAATAACAGGTTTTGACTTGGACTTGAAATTAGTTATTGAATTATTTGCTATAATTTCTATTGAATAAATTTGATTTGATGATAAATTTTTTAATTTACATGATGTTGAAGTTAATGTTGCTGCTTCTTGACCATTTATGACTATTATATAATATAAATTTTCTCCATTTTTTATTTCAATATCCCAATGAATAACAACTGAAGTATCATTTATTGAATCAATACAAATATTTGGTATATGAGGAATTTCAATATTCAAATCTTCAATAATTTTTTCAACTGGTGTTTTTAATATGGTATAAAACCTATAAAGTAGCCAACAGATTGAAGGTATCACAGTTATGAGCACCTCAATCATCGTTAAATGATCGAAATAATGGACTAACAAATAATACTTAAAATGTGCAAGTTTTTGGTTGCAAATTATTTTGATAAAAAGTACTTGGAAAATGAAAAATTAAAAATTTAATATTATTAAAACAAAAGATTTTTTTTTATTTTTCTTATGTTATTTTTTTAATCATAAGTTTCACTAAATTCTAATACTTGACACTATGAAATTTGACATAAATTCATTAGCGAGTTTTACATCATTTAGTCTATATTACCTTTCAATACCATAGGTTTAAATATTCTACATTTCTATATGTATTAGTTTATATAGAAAAATTGTTGATTTTAGGAGGGAAAAGAAGCTGCAAATTATTAAGCAAACGCAGAACGTGATAACCTTGTCATTGCATAATATTCGTTATTTATTGTATATTTCTATAAATCAAGCCGTTTCATTAGTATTTTCAACTTCCGAATCATCACCAATCGATATAACTTTATTATTTTCCTTGACGAAAGTCAAATAAACCCCTAAAGAAGTCAAATTAAACAAACCCAACAAAAAAAATGGACCAACTATCCAATGATCAGCCAATATTCCACCAACTAAAGTAATCATCATTATACCAATACCTCCACAAAAACTATAAAATCCACTTAACGATCCCATGATTTGATGAGCATTTGATATCCCACTCAAAATACTCATACTACTAATAATTAAACCAATTTGTGATAATCCAATTATACTAACAAATAAGAAACAAACTATAGTTTTTGGATCGTAATGATTGAAACTTGTGTTGATTAAACTTAATCCAAAATTTCCTACTGCACCAACTAAACTTGATATTGCTAATGTTCTAAATTTCCCGATTTTTGAATTGTCGATTAAATAACCCCATAGTGGTGCACTAATCAAAGCAACTGTTTGAGCAACTCCAGTCAAAATAGCCGAAAATATATATCCTTCATAACATGTCATTTTACCAGCCCAATCTCCACTACCGTTTTCACATTCACCAATATTATAATACCAATCATATACCATTAATGGAATAAATATTGAAGTAGCTACTGTGGTTGATCTTGCAGCAAATGCACCAACGTAAGCTAATTGAGCTTGCTTATTTGTTTTGGAAAATTCAAATCCATCTTTTAATATTTCAAAATAAGGTTTATTTTCCTCTCTAGATTCTTCTTGTTGAACTTTTGAATCTGCTTGATAGAGAAATGCATACAAAAATAAAGCAGACAATATAGCAAATCCCATAACTACTAAATATGAATATCTCAAACTCCATTTCATATCAATTTCAGGATACCAGTCTTGGAATTTTACTGGTAAGGTAACAAATGCTGATACGGAAAATATGGCACCTAATCCAGTTGCAATTCCCATTATTGCTGAATATTTCCCATTCCTTTTAACATTTACTTCTATATCATTACCATTTAGCAGTATTGCTTGATAATCAGACTGTTTCCAAAATAATAATTTTCCAAATGTAAAATCAGAATATGATAATTCATTCAATACAACAGTTATCATACTCATACATCCGGTTACTCCTAGGGCAAATATCCCTCTGAAAATAAACATATCAGGTATCAAATGAGAATTGATTATTGCATAACCAAATAAAGCAATTGCTAAAACCAATAAACTTGAGCTTTGAATTAGTTTTGATCCACCATAACCCAAAGTGTTCAATTTGTCATTTAAAGTTCCTAATAAAGGAGCACTAATCATTGAAATTAACTCATCAAAAAAGCCTAGTCCTCCAATTATATGACCTATTTTGGAATCTTTAATATGGCCCAATATTGGTTCAATTCCAATAACTTCTTTTATATAGAATGGTTGAGTTGCTGTTAAAAATACAACTATTGAAATACACGCAAAACCAGCATAATTAAAAGCTATATAATTTAATGATGAATAACCTTTGTATTTAGCTTCAGACATTGTTTCAGTGGATGGGTTTCAATTTGAGCATTAAGTTGAATTCAAAATTATATGTTCTAGAAAAGTAATTATATAATTTTAGAAACTACAAACACTATTAATAGATCTTTTAGATAAATCGGTTAAGACTTTTAAAGTTTAGATTGCCGATCTATGGGATTGATCATGTGCTCTGCACGTGATAACTTAAGACATTTATTTTGACATAAAAAAAATATGTCAAACCAAAAAATTTCATTTTACCGTAAAGGATATATGAAAAACGCAAATTTCAAATTCAAAGCATACATGTTCAATATAATAAGTTATTCATTATTCTAGAGCAGATCATACTTATGATTCCAAAATAAATCTATTTCTGAAAATGTCATTTCAAGGTTTTGCCAAGACAACTTGTATGTATATTATATATAAGAATATGCATGCACTGTGGGAAAAAAGTTAACAACAATAAAAAAAAGTTAGTTATATTAACAACTTTTCCCACTCAAGGAAGCAATACGGCCCACATGTTCAAACTACTTATCTGAGATACAGGAATTTGATGCTAATGAAGCTAGTGTTATCATTCAAATTTCAATTGATGCAAGTTTCGAGGAACTAATTACCATCAGAGAATACTAACTACACTAAATAAGAGACTGAAATTTAAGCCAATTCTAATTCAAGAATTGTTTCAAGTATCGATAGTCTTATTATAATTACTATAGTTATTACACTTAATTAAATCGTTCAACTTATATGAAACAATGGAATAAAATTTAACTTTTGACGATCACTCGAAATTTCATTTTTGTTGTAAATTCAATTTATTTTCATTTTTGGCCGTTATAGAAATTGATCAATTTGTTATTTGCTATTTGAGTACTCCAACTCAAAATGAAATTTCTTATCCAACTTTATTCAAATATTCCAACTCAGAATAAATTTTCAGTATCCAACTTTATTTGATCTTGTTCACCTCATTATTTAGTCCCAGGTGGTTCAACCATTTTGATCATTTTTACATAGTAAACAATTATTCATAATAAAAACTTTGTATGGAATATGTAATTAATAAACAAGTCCAAACTTAAGTAACTTGAATACTTCTTTCAAATTTAAATCTAGAATGCTGATACTAGTTTATTTCTTTTAATTAAGTTCATTTGGTTCAAATTTTTGGTAATGTTTCAGAGTTATAATATACTGCATATAATAGTTTTGTACAAAATGGTCATGTGACTCGGCACATGAGAAAATATCATTCTTCAATTCTTTTACAAGGAATCTCAAATTTAGTTACGAAAATTTATCAAACTGTATACGATCCTTTAAAAGTGCTTTACTTATGCTGTGTTCTCCATATTCGGAAACGTTTGAATCATTCATTAGTAGGGTTTTGAATAAATAATGAAATCTTCTAAATCCTTAATTCAAAATAAATATAAAATTCATCATTAATATAAAATGCCAAGGATATAAAAAAATAATATTATAATAAATCCAAGAAATTATTTGGAACAATAAAAAAAGAATTCATTTTAAATTACTTTCAACGTTTTATATAATAATAAGGGTAGCCCACATGTGTATCTGTGGTTTGTAAATAGCCATAGTCTTTTGATGTTAATTTGATGTTACAATTGATGTTACAATTATTTTATACTTCAAAACGCATATTAAAAGATTTTAGTCAATTTTTAATGTCACAATACACAAAGATTGAAATATAGATGTTATAGTTCACTAATAAATAAATTAAAGAATATTAAAAAGGAAAGGAAGAATCTTGTTCTTATTATTATTATTATTATTATTGAATTTAATTTAATTTAATTAATTTTGAAACAATAACTAAGAAAATTTACGAATTTTAAAATGCAAAGTTTCATAATGCCAATTCAAAATATATTAGACTTTTTTGAATTTTGCTTTTTCGAAAAATTCAATACAAAAGTTGTACAATAAAGCCGCTTCAAAGCCTAGTAAATTGACTAAAGCAATTTAGTTTACTTTAATGCATTTCATTAGGCAATTAAAATTAGTAAAACTTCATAAAAAATTCTTGACGTTTTTGCAATTTATGTAAGTTTTAAGTCACAACCATACCAAATTATTCCCATGTGGTTGAAAATCTCATTGTTATTTGCATAACAAACCACAATTTAATATATGAAACTATAATTCAAGATTCTTAGAATTTATGGATAAATTTTTAACAATAGGTGGTACATGAATTTTGAAAACTACCCCTAATTTTCGAACTTTAATGGTTGCAAAAATATTCATATATAAGTAACTTAAGATATCCAAGGTCCAATTTATTAAATTTACATAGTTCATCAACAGCTTTATTAGTTATCACTCCAACATTTTACAAAAATGGCTTTTATCTTTCCAAAAATTATAAATTTATCTGCTTTAGCTTTAGCTGTTTATTTTTACTTATTTGCAGAAATTATTGCTGCACCAGTCGATAATTCAGTTCCAAAAAAGAAAAATATTATATTTTTAGTTGGTGATGGTTTAGGTCCAAGTGGTGTTACATTAGCTAGACAATATAGACAATATAGTGAAGAATTACCATATAATGATTATTTAGAATTAGATAAACATTATATTGGGACTCAAGGTCATAGATCAAATAGTTCATTAATTACTGATTCTGCTGCTGCTGGTACTGCTTTAGCTACTGGTAAAAAGACTTATAATAGAGGTATAAGTGTTGATGTTAATGGCAGAGCTCTTGGTGCAGTTGGTGAAGCTTTGAAATTAAAAGGTTATACTACTGGTTTAGTTGTTACAACTTCAGTTGCTGATGCTACTCCAGCTGTTTGGTTCTCACATGCCAAAAACAGAGCTGATCAAGATATTCTTGTTGAACAATTAGTTGGTGAAACTCATCCTTTGGGACATATTCCTGAGTTAATTATTGGTGGTGGTAGAGGTTGGTTCTACGGTCAAAATGAAGGTGGTTTGAGACCAGATAATAGAAGTATTATTGATGAGGTTCAAACAAATGGTACATGGACTTATATTGACACCAGAGAACAATTTGATGCATTAGATGATGGTAAAAATGTTACTTTACCATTATTAGGTTTATTTGCTGAAGAAGATTATCCATATAGAATTGATAGAGAAGATTCAGAATATCCAAGTTTAGTTGAACAAGCAAGAGTTGCAATTAACGCTTTGGCTGAAGCTACTAAAGATTCAGAACAAGGGTTTTTCTTATTAATTGAATCATCTAGAATTGATCATGCAGGTCATTCAAATGATTCACCAGCCCATATTGCTGAAACTTTAGAATATGATGATACAATTGCTGAAGTTTTAAAATTTGTTAAAGAAACTGATGTTGATACTATTGTTGTTGCTACTGCAGATCATGAAACTGGTGGATTAGTTTTAAAATCAACTCAACCATCACAATTTGCTATAATAGCTAATGCTACTCATTCTACTGAATATTTAACTGAAGAATTAATTGATTTCCCAAATAAAAACGATACTCAAGCATTAGATGAATATATTAGAGGAGAAATTTTTACTAATGGATTAGGTTTATATAATATTACTGATGATGAAGTTTCAAGAATTGCTAAATTTGTTGCTAATGGTACTTTAACAATTGGTAAAGAAAGTGCTATTGCAGTTGCTTTAAGTAATTTAACTTCATCAAGAGCTAATAACAAATGGGCTTCAACTGATCATACTTCTGTTGATGTTGGTTTATATGCTTTTTCAAATGCTGATTATTTACAACAAAAAGTTCAAAATGTTAGATCAGGTTTAGCTGGATATCATGAAAATACTGATTTTAGTGTTTTTATCAAATCTATTGCTGATATTGATTTAGATGAAGTAACTGAACAAATTGCTGATATTAAATTGGAACATTAGGTTTTGCTAGTGTTGAATCCTTTTTTCAAATTTTCAATTCAAGTTTCTTACGTTGCCTTTTTATGAAAAGTTTTTTGATTACTATATAGTATACCTAGCTTTAATCGACATTTTTAAATCAATTTAAATTTTTGCAAGTGTAGGATTATATTCTTTAATAACTTAAATGCTTATGTAAGGTAATGATGTATAGGAATCACATATTTAACTAAATATGACTACAATATGGAAAGCGTGACACGGCACGTGATTGAGATACTTGAGAAAAATAGACTATTAGAAGAGTTGATTTATGAACACAACATATGTTAAGTGACATAAAGGCAATATTTAAACTAATAGTGCTATAGTATAAAATTGCTATTAAAAATCAGACGTGACAAAAAGTATGGAATAGTACGTAGAGAGGAAGGAAGAGGTAGACAAGATAATATAAACAATTTATAGTTCACGTGATACTTAGATCTACACAATACTACTGGTGCTACCATTTGTTTCATTTTACTACCATATGACGCGCGCATATATTATCACCAAATTAATTTACAACTCTATATACCAATAAATATGCTAACCTACCGTTTCAACAACCTACCAGCTTAAAGAAAGCGTTTCAGAATTTACTTCTACCGTATTCTGAGCTACAAGTTTTGGGAGGTATATTTTTAGTCTTAAAAATTAATGTCTACTTCTATCAGGTCTATTATCTATATAATTTTAATCATAATGTAAAGTATAATCCTCTTTACACCATTTAGCTCTAAGTCTAGCACCGTATAAGTAAAAACTATAAGGAACTAAGATCATAGCTAAAGAAACAAACGCCAATAACCAGCTAGCCCATTGCAATCCCAAACCTTGATACATATATGTAACAAATAAAGGCATTGCTCCACCTAAACCAGATCTTAAAAACACCTTGGTTGCCAAAGCACTTGCTGCATACTTAGCATAACTGTCAAGAATGTAATTGTAGCTTTTCGATACTTCTTCTAAAATGGTAGCAAGAAAATAGTCAGATAAATTCATAAAAATTTAATACTTCTAATGTAGTCATAGGGGGAGATATCTATTATAGAAATGCATCTAACTTATGCGGTGGACGTTATAAAATTACTTGAATCTTGAACACTAGCCCAGTCCTTTTGTAAGACAGTTCTAAGATTAATTATCACAATTGTACTTACTATTTATGCACCACTTACTTTTTAAATTGTGCAGCTATTCCCCAGATTTATTACCTAGTTTTTCTTTAAATTTTTTCTTTCTTTTACTCCTTTTGTTTCGCACTTGATTTATTTATTGTGATATAATACCACAAAGGTTTTATCTATATATTTTGATTTTTTGTGTTTCTGAATATTCATCGTTACACATACTTAAACACCACTTCAAATAATTCAACCTCATCTTTCAAGTACACCAGAGCAAAATTTATCGTTAGATACACGTTTTGAAGATCTTTTAAATAAATTAATTTTGTTGATTCTCAATTATTAGTCACGTTTTATTTTTTTATCAATCATGGAAGAAATTAGTACGAATGTTGTTCACAAAAGAAGAAGACTTGGAAAGTTAATCAATGAAAATGAAATTCAAGGGCCGGTATCAGCCCCCACCACAGTTGAATTTCCTGAAATAGATCCTAACATCAGATTTAATTTTCCCAGACTGCAACGCCCCGAGGGTCTAAGCAATGAAACTAGAGAATTTTGCAGCGATAATATCGAGTATAATTTTGATTTAGCTGGATCAAGAACACTTTCACATAAAGATTTCAAACAATGGGATTATTTTAATCCAAACTTATATGAGTCCTTCCAATCAATAGGTACAATTTCCCCTGATGAATTGAGTGATGAAGAAATGACATACAGTACATATAAGGAAAATCCTCAAAATTTCACCGTTTTCGACAATAGGGCGGAGGATAGTAATGTTCACGAATCAAATGAAGTTGATATTGATCAGTCCACTGAACCCAACTTTGCTGGGATTGATTCCAATAATTTTGTAATTACAGAGAATGGACCCAAAAGAATTTGCGATGTTGTTTTTTCAAAAGAGAATTTATTATGTCCAAATTTAACGACCAAAGAAATTGAAATTCATAAAGCAACAAAGGTCATTTTTTCAAACATCGAATTTCACGATCTTAGAGATTATAAAGGGTTGATTGCTTCAACTTGTCAGAAATTCCCTCTCAAAATCAAGAAAAATGGAAAAGGCACCTATAATGATGAGGTTTTAGAGTGCATTCCTCCAACCAAATGGAATCCAAAAAAAGATATTAAGATAGCAGGAAAACATGTTTTCAAAATTAGTGAAGGCATTGAAGAAGATGGCGAAAAACAAGGTGAAAAACAAGGTGAAAAACAAGGTGAAAAACAAGGTGATGAACAAGGTGGAGCACAAGGTGATGAACAAAGTGGAGCACAAGGTGGAGCACAAGGTGATGAACAAGGTGATGCACAAGGTGGAGCACAAGGTGATGAACAAGGTGATGCACAAGGTGATGCACAAGGTGATGAACAAGGTGAGGATAACGATAAACGCATCCGAATGTTTAAATTAGTTCATCAGAGCCGTAACGGCTACGTTGGAGAAGAAAGCTATACTATCAATGAGATTAGGAAATTTTTAGACTTGAAGACCCCTATTCAGTGGGTCACATTCCTAAATGTGCTCGGGTTCTTTGCCGGTGATGGCACCTTATTATATACTCGCTATCTACATTTGGATGGTATCATTTTTCATCAAAGAAAACTAAATGACCTTTTGGTTTTGGAAAGATCCTTTTTGATTTTAGGTTTGCAATTTGGAAAAGACTGGAGAAAGTTCCAACACCTTGCCGCTCATGATAATGTTATGAATTATGTTTTTGTTGTTACCAACGATAAGTATCGTATTTTTTTTGAACATTTATACGGGCAAAAATACAAGAAAAGTATGCATTTTGATGGTACAGAAGTCAAAAAGCTGTTCAAGCCGATGTCTAGTGATGAATTTTTCAAGCTGCTTAATCAATGTGAGTTGGACAGTTTTCTCCACGGGTTGAATCAATCTGATGGTCGCCATAACCGAAGTTATGAAATTTTTACTGGTTCAGAAGAATTTGCAATGTGGTTGGCAAGTTTAATAGTTAGAGCTGGGCATTGTGTTACAATTCATTTAAATAAACCAGGCGAATATTACACGTTAATTCCTCCAAAAGACCACCAAATCCGAAAACATCAAAGGCCCATTAAAAAAGCAGAATATGAAGCACTTTCTGATCAGGAACAATCCAAATACTACCGATACTTAGAGAATGCAGGCGATGTTTACCTGCTATTTTACTCGCATTGTTTGGGTGGTGGAAATTGTGCTCCCACAGGTTTTTCCTACAACGAGTCTTTTGAGTTCACGGATGAATTGGAATTAGTCTCAATAAAAACACCAACTGGTTTCTTCGTTGCAACATCGTTAGATGAGAAAGGAAATTACTCCACGACTACTTATGTTCTGTCAAATACTGATTGAGATGAATTTAGTTTTTAATAGTTAGTTTTTTTAGCTTGATTATAGTTTTTTTTAGTTTTTTTAATTAAAAATTTAAACTCCCCTAAACAAAGTATTGATTTATCGGTAGAAATACTAAATAGAAAAAACAAACTCTACGCTCCCACTGATTAATACAGGTTGTTTCAAGCAAAATTGAATCAAAAGAATTTAAAGATAAATGGCTTCATTTAGTATTAGCTGAGTCCAAGAATTAATCTAATGAAACTGCAACATCCATTTTTTTTATTTGTCATCTAAATGGTATAGAATTTTATATAGTTCGAAGTCTCTAAAACATATACAAATTGCGTAGATCGGAATAATTTAACCCATCAAAATATTATATATATGTAACATTATGTAACATCATATTCATTTAAACTTATTTGTGAATTATAATTAGATCAAAATTACAAATATTAAATTATCAAATTGGATTAATCAAAACAAAATATAATTTATCCGAGCGTATTCAAGATATAAAAAAATTACACAAAATCTTGAATTTTACGGAAAAGAAAAAAGAAATTTAAAAGTTTAAACTAAAGATTTAATAAAATAAAAATTGTATTAGCCATTGAAACAAGGTGCAAGACCAAATAAACAAATTGATTAATAGGTTTCCGTGGATATAAATTATCTAAAATTCAATTTACTATGAAACAATAACCATGGTTGCAACCAGATATTAACTGGTTCTCGTATGAATCCTTGAGTGGGACATGAACCATAGAAGCAAAAGCTTTTATTCAATATGATCACGAAAAAGTATTTTATAATTATTTTACTCGATGATAGTATTAACCCGAAAGAGTAAATACCAAACAAACTTTAGAGTTTCGTATATCGAGAATAAAGGGAGTCATTGAGTAGAAATAATTGGCTCAGGGAGTATAATAAATGGCTTTTATTAATCTCAATTTAGCATTTTTCAATTTACGATATGGAATATGGAATAATATAGAATTTTATGAGTAGTTTGAGTAGAAAAACCTTATAATAAAAACTCAAGATTAACCGGAAAAGAATAAATAATTCACTAATTAATTTATATGTATCATTACTTATTTATATTAACGGGTAAGGCTATTCAAAAAGAGCACAAAACGCACATATCCATAGTATAGTTTAAACTTGCTGCAAATTAATATATAAGATGATTGAATCCTTCAAAATAAAAAGCAACTTGGTAAGATTGGTCTGCTAGAACATACACAAACACAGTTCATCAACAACATAAATCAACTATAATATAAAACAAGATGTCGAATTATCATAAAGAAGAAGAAGATAAAATACATAGTTATAGTGATTTTTTATCAGATAGACAATCAATACCCAATTCCAACATATCATCATCATCATCCACAATTTCAAATGACAACGAGCCAAAAGAATATTTACAATTAGAAAAAACAGAAACTAAAAAATCATTAAAAGAATTAGGTGTTACGAAGGAGAAACCACCACCAGAAATCAATGACCCACCAATAGAAGACCCCATTTTCCCAGAAGAATATCATTTAGAGACTGATACAGGTTTAGTAAGTGCCAAGACTTTAGAAAGTTTGGGTAGAACAATAAGTGGATCTCATCATAGTGTTACTGACCAAACTGAATTTGTCACTTTTAAAGTTAATGATCCTGAAAATCCTCATAATTGGCCAATGTGGAAAAAATGGTTTTATACTTTTTTGTTAACTTGGTTAGTTGTTGCTGCTGCCTATGGGTCTTCTTGTTTATCAGGTGGGCTCTTCACAATAAATGAAAAATACGGAGTATCAACTGAAGTTTCAACATTAGCTGTTTCATTGATGGTTTTTGGATTTAGTATTGGACCTTTACTTTGGGGTCCTGGATCAGAAATTATTGGTAGAAGACCCATTTACTTTATAAGTTTTGGATTATACACAATTTTTAATATTCCATGTGCATTATCACCAAATATTGGAGGATTACTAGCTTGTAGATTTATATGTGGAGTTTGTGCATCAAGTGCATTAACTAATGTCGGTGCAAGTTTAGTTGATATTCATTCAGAAGAAACAAGAGGTTTAGCTATTGCATTTTTCAGTTTTTCACCTTATTCTGCTCCAATTTTGGGTGTTTTAGTGAATGGATTTATTAGTGTAAATACAAGAAGAATGGATTTAATAATATGGGTTAATATGGCTTTCGCTGGAGTTATGTGGATTATTATTTCTTTAGTTCCTGAAACTTATGCTCCAACTATTTTGAAAGCAAGAGCTAAAAAATTAAGAAAAGAAACTGGTAATCCTAATATAATGACTGAACAAGAAGCCCAACCTTTATCTTTTAAAGAAATGGTAAATACTAATTTGGTATTACCTTTGAAATTTGTTTTCACTGAACCAGTCTTGGACTTAGTGTGTGCTTTCATTGCTTTAATTTATGGTTTATTATATGCTTTCTTTTTCGCATATCCATACATTTTTGGTAAATTATATAATTACAAAGATGATAAAATTGGACTCATGTTCATTCCAGTCTTAATTGGTGCTTTCTTTGCAGTTGGAACTACCTATATATTAGAAAAACAATATAATGTAATGCTTAAAAAGAGAAAACCGGTACCGGAGGATAGATTAATTGGTGCAATGATAGGTGCTCCATTTCCATGTATTGCATTATTCATTCTTGGTGCAACATCATACAAACATATAATATGGGTCGGTCCAGCATCTTCAGGTCTCGCATTTGGGTATGGAATGTGTCTTTGTTACTACTCATTTAATAACTATATTCTTGATAGTTACGCCAAACGTGCTGCGCTGGCTTTAGCAACAAAAGTATTTTTAAGATCTGGTTTAGGTGGTGCATTTCCACTTTTTATGACCGCCATGTATTCTAGATTAGGTCTTCAATGGGCTTCTTGGTTGCTTGCTTTTATATCACTTGCTATGGCTTTTATTCCGTTTACTTATTACATAATTGGTGCAAGACTTAGAGCTAAATGGTGTAAAGAGGATTATACTATACATTATGATTAAATACATTCGAATTAGATATTAATAGATTTAGACATTATTTGCGTTAGACTAAAAATGAAGGAAGATATTCATAAACTCTCTATTCAACGCGTTCCAACTTGTCATTGAAATAAAGGAGTTAAATTGCATGTTTGAAATTGACGTGTAGTTATCCCGAGTTGATGGAAACTGTATTGATAAACCGTACAGTAAGCTTATCTTAGTATCATAACGTTTAGTTATCCAGAACATATGTTTTGAATCTGCTGTTATGACACTCTAGTATAGCTAACATTGCTAATGTAGATATAGTTGAAATATGTAATATAAGATAAGTTAAATTAAACTAACTAGAAACACTAATTCTAAAAACTCTAGTTAAAATAAGATTATGAGAGACATAAAGTCTTATAATTTCATAAAATAACTTGACACGAAATAAAAGAATAGTACCGAAATAAAGTAATAATACCGAAAACCTGTGTAAATAACCATTACATAGAAAAAATATGAGCACACCGAAATACCTCAAAATTACATCAATCAAGCAAACTCTAAGTTTTCATCTTCATCTTCATAATAATCCATTAAGGTGGATCTGACAACCAAAGGGTAAGAGACCAGTTTTAAATCTCCTTCTTCATTTTCTTCGATGTTGATGATAACCATTAATTCAAACCCATCATTTGTTGGATCGTTGATAGCGTTTTCATCTGGTGCTAAATTGTAAAATACTCCCGAAAATTTTTCTTGAGTCATACCACCTAAGACCATTACGTTTGTTAATTTTGGTTCCAGTAAAATTTGTAAGAAATATCTTAAATTAACTCCTGTTGAAGACGATTCATTTGAAACTTTAACCTTTGGTGAAAATCCAGTAATAATTGTCAAATGAACTAAGCTAAGAAGATACTCTTTGGATCTAGTGCTAATTCTAGCACCATTCAAGTTTTTTATATTGCAACACCCTTTTAAAAATGCTTCCAAATAATTCAGCGGCATTTGATAAATTTCAGGATTAAGCAGCTTCTTTTGTAATTTCCATACTTCGTTGATTTGCACTGTCTCAACACACAGTCTAACGTCAACATCAAAAAACTTGACTACAAATTTTTTAAACTTTCTCAGAACTACTTTCAAATGATTATTTCTTTCTGCTTTATGGTACACAGTCTTCAAACCAAATTTTTCACATAACAATTTGACATGTTCAATGTTGTATCTGTACCTAATGCTGTCTCCTTGAATAAGACTACAATTGTAAGTAGCTCCTAGTAACTCTAAAAATTCCAAAATTTTCAGTTCTTCTGTGGCATTAAATTCTTTAAAGTCATCTTTTAATTTCATTATGTTATAGTTAATTATAGTGCTGTTGGTGCTGGTTTGAAATCTAGAATCAATTTTTGGGTTGATTGGTGAAGCTTCGACTTTGATAATTGACCCATTTGTACCTAATGAAAAATCCTTTTTTTTCAATTGCTTCTTGTGATCAAGCTGAGGGATTTGTCTTTTTAAAAATTCAAGATTAGAATCAACTTGATAAGACAATGAACTTCTTGAATGGTTGGCGTGGATCTTTAATATGCTTTCATTGTCATATGTTTTACTATAAATATCGGAACTGATAAATTTGACAGTGGGTTCATCAATATTTTTGTATAACACATCCATTTTTGAACCAACTTGATTTAAAAACTGAGAATAGTTGAGAATTCCGGTACGTGTAACAACGGATATTTTGTGAGAAAATCCAGTGTCATTATCCAATGATCGACGAAGCATGATTAGTTGTTGATTGTAATCTTGTGAATGTGATCTGATATTGAAGTAGGTAAAAAGAAATGTTATAAAGATTTAATAAATACAAAAATTCAAACCAAGAAATATGTAAAAAATTATTTTAAACTCCTTGAATTAATGTGTTTTCATAAGTGTTTCAGATATTACGTATAACACAAACTTTATTTTGCAGTTTTTGTTATCACACGACAATTTATTTTTACTGACATTTCCAAATTAGAAATTAATAGGGCTTTATTAGAAACAATTAATATTGAGATATATTTAATATCATTAAGATCAAATTTTTTTCCTCTATTCCCACCTTCAATTTATAAAACCAAACATTTAGTTATCATACTTATTTCAATACATTTTCGGTCACTTATCAATATTTGTCATCCTTATTTTTGTATTTTACTGTTTCAATATATATTAACAAGTTACAAAAAGAGCATAGTTGTAAGTTGGTAGCAAGTTTTTTGAAACTTAATATTAAAATATTAGACTTCAGTCCATATAATTCTAAACGAATTTTCTTTTTCAATACTTTATAAGCTTATTTAATGTCCATCCAGCTTGCTGGATATAAAAAAATGTACTTAAAAAAATTAATGCAAACCTAGATATCTCAATTTTGTTTCGTCATCAAAATTTATAAATGAAATAACATTGCAAAGCTCGAAAATGAAGATACTGAAAAAGTGAATCTTAAAAATTTTTAGTCTTAAAAGACATGTTTAAATTCTTGAATTTTTTTTCGCTTCGTCCAAATTAAGTACCACTTGTTGATATTAATAATGACTTTGAGTCATTCAGTTTTTCAAAACAACGTCAGGCGTAAAATTTCAAATGTGTGCACCTTAAGGTTTTATAGCGAGCCACATTTGGTATAAATTTCATCCTTTGCAGCTAAACTAGTTCACCTCAACGGAAACTGACCATCATGAATAGCACAAAATATTTCGACTAATCAGCATCTATAATGTAGATATCTCCATTAGTTGAATTCAAATGGAGATTTTAGAGTTGAACACTATTTTTCGAAGTTTTGATTGTCGAAGATTGATTGAGCATCATAATAATATGTGTGAAGTAATTGATCAAATGCTCAAAAAAGCTTTCATTTTCGAATTCACTTGTTATTCATGTTTTAGCAATTCATCAAATTGATAGTTCCTTGAACATACATCAAAAAAGGTTATTTTGTATTATTGTTTTTCTTGTCCTGTTTAAAACCACTTCCTTCGTGTTTTGTCACAGCAGATCAGATATTGTTACAATGTCACTTATTCTTTTGAAACATTACTACCAGAAATTCAATGAAGTGACGGAATGTAGCCAAAACAAGTATAGTGCATGACCGATCTAAGATGTTAGAATTGTGTTTAAACGACGAATACCTCCGATAACTTCAGTCTCAGATCGCTACATGAACCAGTGCAGGCATCAATATCATTATTATTTGAATTTTCTATACAAACAAGAATATACAAAAATTTTTTTGTCAGAACGAAATAAATACTATATAATAATAAATAATCTACTTAATTGCTAAAGCAACCTACTCCTTTTATACAACATTTTCATGCAATTTATCAATTAAATTAGCAAACCCTTTAGCACTTGCAACTTCAAAATCTTTCTTACTTGGAGAATGATCAGTCAGTTTAATCATTTCAGTAATTTGATTCAAATTGGAACCAGTAATTGATTCCATAAATGCACCAATTTCAATATTCTCATGATTACCAGTAAGACCTTCATAAGATTTTCTTGATTTCAATAATTTTAATAATTGTTGAGAATTTGTATGTGCGTAAATATTTACATCAACTGCTGAATGTCCATGAGTTGTCCAACCTATTTGTGCTCTTATTGATAAGATATTGTTTAGGATAAATAATACTTTTTCTGGGTTTGTTGAGTTTTCTATTATTGATTCTACGTCTGTTTTGGTGTAGTCAGTTATACCCATTGATTTTTCCAAAATATCTTTTTTGATAAAAGTTTCAAACTTTTTAGATTTTTTATCTTTGAAATGATATATTTGTCGAGATAAATAATCTCCAGATTTTGTAGAGTTTAACAATACTTCTGGGTACCATAAATAATCAGGGTAAGATTCAGAAACTTGTCTTGCTGTAACCAATCCACCAGTTTCGTGATCACTTGTAGAAATAGCAACAGTTTCAACATCTGTTGAATCAATAAATTTGATAACTTCTTGGAAAGCCTTGTCGTAAGCTAATACTTCCCTTACTTGAGCAGCAGGATCATTATGATGACCAGCATGATCTATTCTTGAACCTTCAATCAACAAAAAAAAACCTTGATCTGAATCTTTTGTAGCTTCAGATAATGCAGTTAATGCAACTTTAACTTGTTCAGCTAAACTTGGGTACTCTTTTGAATCTCTATCTATATCATAAGGAATATCGGTATCAGCTAATAATCCCAATAATGGAAATGTAACATTTTTACCACCATTTAAAGCATCAAACTCTTGTCTATTACCAACATATGACCAACCTTTTCTCTTTGTTTCTTTTATTAAATTTCTATTATCTACTCTACAACCTCCTGGAATAGTTGAAGGATAAAAATGACATCTACCACCACCCAATATTAAATCAACTGCTCTGCCAAATGGATATTCCCCAATTTGATGTTGTGCAATTAAATCTTCTTGAAATCTATAATCCGCATGAGAACTAAAAGCTGCTGGGGTTGCATCAGTTATTCTTGTAGTTACGACTAATCCAGTAAAATATCCTCGTAATTTTAAAGCTTCTAATATGGTACCACATGGATTTTTATTCAGATCAACTCCAATAGCTCCATTATATGATTTTAAAGCACATGAAAAAGCTGTAGCACCAGCTGCCGAATCAGTGACTAATGAACTTGAAGATCTTGTTCTTGAAGTACCAATAAGATATTGGTCTAATGTTAATACATCATTCATTGGTAATTCATCTCGAAATTGACGAAATGATCTTGCTGCTGACATTGAAGCTGGTCCCATTCCATCAGTCACCATCATTATTATATTTTTTTTGCCTTGGGGATCAAATGGTTTTTCCTCTTCATTTTTAGATTTATCTAAATTTGATATGTGGAAATATAAGAAAATTATTGTTAATATTGTAGTTATATTTAAGATGTATGATATATTTTGTTTTATATTTGACTTTGATTTTTTGTTATGAATGGACTTGTCTCCACCCAATAAAGGTTCTCTCTCAAACATGTTAAGGAAAGTTTTTGAATATAAACCAGCCTATTGATTGGATTTTAGTGGAGGTGAAGCTGTTATAATGTTTGTCTAAATTTACTTTGTTGATTTACTAAAAGATTATTTTAGTAGTATGTTACAGTTTATTTTCTTTAACTATTTATTTAGTCTAACATTTTTTTTGAAATTATTGTCTTATTTTGAGAAAATTGAGTTGAATCTAAAATTCATTTTTTATGTATATCAAGGCTTCTTTAAGAAGTCTATTAAGCTTTACTTACTATAATAGCTAGTTTTGGATAAAAAGAAGAGATCATATTTGCAATCTGTAATTGTGGATTTTTTTGAATCATTCACTCAGGTCCAATTAGGCTTATTTCAATTCAGATTATGTAACATTTTAATCTCGAGAATATTAGTATATCATTAAGCGGTTTTTGTTTTTCGAGAAAGTTCCTTACAAAATTTAAGAGGCTTTTTTCAAATTAATGCAAAATTTAAGTTAGTTATTACCATTAAAAATTATTTACAATTACAGTATCATCCCCAATCTTGTCATAAATAAGTTTGCCAATTGATAAATCCATAATAGATAATCCAACGATTTTTTGGACTGTTAAATTTAGGTTTTTATAACTTACATCATTTAAAATTTCGGGGTTTGTAGTTTTATAAACCTCATGAATTTCAACTAATTCTTCTTCTTTATATTCTGATTGAATTAATTCTCCTGCTTCATGTAATGTATGTTCTTTTGAATCTACTATTATTTTCACTCCATTGGATTTCAACTCTTTCATCAAGTCCAAATCTAATTCAATCATGTGCGGTTTGTATGAACCAATCAATGATATAAATACCGGGTATTGAGGATCTTGATTTAAATACTCTTTTTTTATGACTGGTGTAGTAGCTGGTGTACATCCAAATATTATTGAACTATTATGTACGTGTTTTAAAAATTCTTCTTCATTTTCTAGATACAGAAATGCATTAAATTCAATATTTGAGAACTCTTTAGTGAATTGGTCTTTTAATTTTTTTGCATTTGATAATGTACGATTTAAAATATTCACCGTTTTGATCTTGTCTTCATATAAAAGCAATGCTAATTTGACATGCCAATAAGCCTGCAACCCCACTCCAAATACTGAAATTTCAGGTAAAATATTATCACTATCCACATTGATTTTTTCAATCAACCCCAAGGATGATGCAAGTGCTGTTCTAAAAGCAGTCAATGTATTAGCATTCAAAACGGCTTGTAATTGACCAGTAATTTCATCCATGATTAATACACAACCTTGAAATCCTAAACCCTTTTCATTATTACCTTGTCCTCCACTTATAACTTTTATTCCCACTTCATTAGGTGATATACATGGCATATATACATGAGTCGTATCTGAGTTTGAGTTGTTTGATGCTTGTGCTATTCTTGGTGGGACTATACTATTTGGATTAGTTGAATATGTTTTCAAACTATTGTATAATGTATGTTGGAATAAATTTAGTATTGATGACTTGTCTAGGTTGTTGTTTAAAAAATTTACAACATCTTGATCCGTAATTACTTTCATTGCTGGTAATTGGCTTGGAATTGAGTATAAGATGAAAATTGAATTTGTCTTGTATAATATAGGAATGATTTTGAGTAACTCTTATGGTTTGATTCGAATTAATGTGCAACACTAAGCGAGAATATTTGAGTGATAGTTTGAACAAAAATTGTTGCAAATTCTGATCAATTTATAGTAGATTTTATACCCCATAAATTCACATTTCATTTGTGAGACTACCCTGATAAATGAATAGCTTACGAGGTAAAGCTTGAAGAGCTCAACAGGAAAATACACAAAATTAAAAGAGTAAACACAATCAAATAACTTTTTATTTTCGTATACAATCATTTCTCATTAAATAGGTTTTCATAAATTTAGTCCCAAATATTATATTTAAAACAAGATGTAATTAAAGGTTTTTCTACTTCAGGCTTATCAGCCATATGTAAATTTCTTTCATAATAATTTAGTTCACCGGTTTTAGTTAATAATATAATAGTTTGAGTTCTTGTACCATAGTAATCCCCAATTGATAATAGATTACTTTCTGGTCCATTTCTTTTTATTGGTGGTATGAATATTGAATTTCTTAATTCCAAAATTTTGGTGTCGAAACTTTTACCTTCATTTATTGTTTTATCGTATGTGTCGGTTTTCATTACTTTGAAACATTCTTCTACTAATTTTTCTTGATTATAATTCTTTTGTATCGAGGTTTCTATTAGTGAATTCAATAATTTTTCTCCCATTTTAACTTTTTTCCAAGGTTCATTATACAACGAGTTGGATAATCCAAAAGTTGTCTTTTCTGAAATACCGTCATCATCATATTCAGATTCAACTATATTTCCATTTTCAACAGTTTCAAATATCTTACCATAATTACCTCTATTACTCAAGATATTTAAATGTTCAATTTTTTGAGTTTGAGAATCCAATTTTAAATGACCATATAATAAACTAAATCCACCTATTTTTGTGATATCTATTTTATTGTCATTGTTTTCTACTTCTGACATTAATTGTTCTCTCCATTCTTCATCCAGTAAATTCGATTTCAAATAACTTAAAGGTAGTACACCTCTTGATACTTCACATAATGTCACTAAAAAAAGTTAGTAATTACTGATTCGCAAAATGCGGAGGAATATTTAAAGCAGATCCTCTAAGATTAGCTTTTACATACTTTCAGTATCAAGGTCTCTATAATTTACTAATACTGCAATTTTACCAGTAGTAGTAACTCCAATCCAAGTACCATGTTCAGGTCTTGCTAAATCTAATGGTGTTAATATTTGAACTGAATCATTTAATCGTCTAAATTGTGCAGGATTTGTTGGTCTTTTAAAATATTCATCTCTATTTGAACATAGTATTAGTGGATAATCTGGATGACTTGTTGTTGCTATTGATATACACATTCTAAATTGATTTAATGAGTATAAATTTATATTAAATTTGTGTTTTAATTTTAAAATCATTTAAGAAATTTTTAAAAATTTAGATCTTTACGGATTTTCTTTTTTCTGGGGAAATCTCCGACACTAAATCATTCAATTTATATAAATTGAAAAATTAAATTTATTATAATTGATCATCCAGAGATGATGGAATAAATATTATAAAGGGTTTGAAAAAATAATTTGAAACAAATGGTTCTATTTTTATAAATTGTTGAGATGAATAATACATTATAATCATTAAAATCAACCAATTTTATGTTCAACAAAATGCAAGTCATTCTTGTAATATTGATAATTTTTCGTACAAAAATTGGCTGCAAAATTCAAAGAAATTACAAAAGTAATGCTTTTCGAATCATCATCAAATTATTAATTATTTCTTTCATTAGTAAAATATACAAGATTCATACAATAGCTATTCAAACATATTATAACAATAAAATTACAAAAAAAATTACACCTGTACCCAATTTTTCTGACTCTTTCTGTTCTATCTTCTACGTTTTTTTTCAAACACTTTGACAATAGATTTTGAAGTAATGTCATTTGAAGAAGGATCACTAGATGTCATATCACTAATTTGATTAGTATTTTTTTTAGAGTTTCCTTCATTAACAGTACTTCTAGGAATAGAATCTGATCCAATACCTCCTACTTTGTTAGTATTATACCATTCATAATAAACTTCATCTAAAAATTCCGAATTATAATTCAAGTCAGGTGATAAATATTCGGAAAAGTGATTTTCAAATTCAGTATTATTTTTGTTTATCTTAATATTATTATCATTACCATCAATAAAGTAATCATTAGTTTTGTTATCATCTTCAGTATTAACAACATTAGTAGTTGCAGATTTTCTCAGTGATGGAGAATTAGATATTCCATTAAATTTAATATTTGTATTTGATTCTTTTGCATAACTTTTTTCCAATAATTTTAAAGATTCTTTAAAATATGACATTTCACCTAAATCAAAAACATCTGGTCTTGCATTTGGGTCCCATAATAAACATGATCTAATAACTTCATATAACAATGGGTTGGAATCATATTGTACTATTTCATTAATTTTAAAACCAGGTTCCATTGGTAATAATATACCTAATTTTGAAGCTAAATTTGTTGATTCTTCCCAAATTCCACCAATTGGTACAACGTAATTTGAATCTAGTTGATAAGAATCAGGAATCATTGGTGATCCAATAACTCTTAAGATTTTCCAAATTTGATCTAATTCATTTGCACCTGGAAATAATGGAGTAAAATTTACAATTTCTGCTGCAACAGCACCAAATGCCCAAATATCGATTGGAAAAGAATACCAATGTTGTCTTAACAAAATTTCAGGAGATCTATACCATCTAGTTGAAACATAAGCTGTATAAGAATTTAAATTTGATGCATGTCTTGCTAATCCATAATCGCCTAGTTTAACAATAAAATTATCATGTTTTCTATAAGAAGGTACTGAATCTTTTGAACCATAATAATGTAAAGTTGGAATTATCAAAATATTTTCTGGTTTAAGATCTCGATGATAATAATGATGTTTATGAATATGTTTAATTGCACACAATAATTGAGTTAATATACTTTTTAAAGTAGTTGAACTAAAATGATCATTTCTTCTCGATTTAATTAATTGATATAAATTTTGATTAAGTGCTTCCATTGAAATATGTAATTGAAAATTAGTATCATCAATGAAAACTTCAAATATTTGAACTAAACAAGGATGTGAAGGTACAGTTAATATGAAACACAATTCTTTAACTTTTGCATAATCTTGAAAATGTGGTAATTTTTTTTTCATTGTTTTAATGGCAACAAAATTTGAATTGTTACGTTTTGAATCCTCTAATGGAAACATCATTGTACCAACTTTATCAATATGAGAATCTAATAATTCATTTTTGGAAAATTTTATTTTGGCTAATTCAACAGTACCAAAACTACCATTACCTAAATTACTAATTTGTTGATATTTTTGTTGATATGAATGAATCGTTACATCTTTTGGGGGTGGATCATTATAAGGAGGAAAATACCTAACATTTGACATAATAAAACCCACTTTAACGCGTTGCTATTTGTTAAAGTCAATTAAAAATGACTAATTAAAATAGTAAATAAACAGCGCTATAAGTTGGTAATGAATTTTGTTGTAATTGAATCCTGAATGATTTAAAAAGTTTGATATTTTGGTGGTAATTTATTTTTGCAACACATTTTAAATATTTATTTGTTTGTACTATATTATAATTATAGTATTAATTAATAGTAGTTAAAGATCTTGTGTTTACTGACTTTATTAAATATAAACCACTTATACTCACATCTCTTTAATATATCAATAAAATAACAAAGATTTACTTTACAAGTCTTCCTGATTAATTTTTTCAATACACTTACGTATATAATTATTCATTTCTTTTGTAATCTATAGACCTATAAAATTATTTTCAAATTTTATATCAATCTTTTCATCATTATTATTTTCATTATTATCTTCTTTATCTTCATCTTCATCATCATCGGAAGTATCTGATATTTCTATAATAAAGTCAGTTGATGGAGCTGGTTCAAATTCTTGTTTAATATCACTTTGTGAATCAATAAAATGTTGATAATTACCTAAATCATCTGTAGCGAATAATGCATCAGGAGCAACCGTATAACTACTAATTATCATTTTTTCAGGTGTCAAGATATTGGTATCAGTTTCTTCCTTTATTAAAACTTCTTCTTCTCTAATATATGTATTTGATCTTGTACTAATATGACTTTGCATTCTTCTTGTAAATTGATGATTTAAAGCACAATCATCTCCTCTTGAACAATATTGATCTTCCTCATAATCAGGACAATTCCAGACATGTAAAAATGGACAATTTTTCCCTCTTGGACACCATGAACCTATTGAAAATTGTCTACATACCCATATTTCATAATTTGGATCATTATAGTATTCAGGCATATTGTGACTATAATTACATTGTGAATTATGACATTTATTCTCCAATTTATATCGACATAATGGAGCATTATGATCATTTGAATTATGACTTAAAATACAATTTGGATCTGAACATACACCATTAAGGTAATGAGGACAAATTCTAATTTTTGCAACATCATGATCATATTTACAACTTGAACCTTTATGACAAGTACCTATAATTTTCAAAGGTTCATAATGAAAAGAAACCTTTTGTTAGTATTATGTAGACTGATAACTTGATAAAATTTGTATTTATTTTTAACTTACCTGTTCTTGTGAAGTATCGACATATATCTTTTACTTTGCTACAAAAAATTGTTAGTATTTTGCAATTTGAACTTATAATTAGAAACATACTTTTCTCTTGAATTTTGTATTTTATAACTTCCACTATTTTGTTTTATATAAAATTCATTATTCCAAACAATTTGATCAGGAGCATTTGAAGGAATCGATATAATGGGCAATAAAACTCTTCCATTTTTTGCAACAGCATATTTAGTTCCGTTAAGATATATTCTATCACAAAAGTCACTTAAAGATTTATTTTTGGCTATTTTAGATTTTGTATGTTCTTTTATCTTTTGTTGTTTAATTTCATCTAATGCATTTTGTCTTAATATTGCTGTTTGTCTTAATCTTCCATTTTCTTGTCTAAATATACTCATGTTGAAGAGAGTCATTCCATTTCTAGACTGAATTGTAACATATTGTTGTTGTTGTTGTGGTTGTTGTTGTTGTTGATTTATATGAGCTTGTGATGACAGAATAGTAGTAGAAGAGCCAATCTCAACACCTTCTAATGGAAGATGGGAGTTAGGCAAAACGTTATTCATCACCAAAGTCATATTTGGAAATGTTCTTCTCTCTGGTATTCTCCTGTTGAAAGATGAATGACCATGGAATTTCGATATTCTAAAGTCTTGAATTCTTTGCTTACCCTTTTGCTTCATTTGTTTTTCATGTATAATTTTTTTCAAAGTGGCTATCTCTTTATACATGGCCCTGACTTCAGCAGAGTCTACTTGATTTTGAGACATAACTATGATTGATGATGTGGTTGTAGAAAGTGATACAAATTTTGTGGTTGTAGTAAATGTGTATTATAATTTTTTTTTTTTTTGGTTGCCTTATTCAACAAAAATTTATTATGACAGGAATTTCTCGTAATTTGTTTCAGATTTGGCAACTCATTTGAACTAAACGAAGGTTATCAATCATGTCAAAACAAAAATCAACAACTACGTCAGAATTGCTAAAAACGAACACCAACACTAATAAGAAAGATGATAAAAAGATAAATAAAAAAAATTTAACAAATCTAAATGATATAGAGTCCGTGCTAAATGAATTAGAAATCAAACATGACACATTAGCAAATAATGAAGTAAAACGAATTTGTAATTGTATGGCAAGAAGACATCCATTATTTGAAATTGCACCTAATTGTTTAAACTGCGGTAAAATAATATGTACAAAAGAAGGATTACAACCTTGTTCATTTTGTGGGAATGATATTATACCGTCAAAAGAAAAAGATGCAATCATAAAGCTTTTGGAGAAAGAAAGGACTGAATTACTCAATGCAAATAATAAACAAGAATCGACGACACCAACTAATAAACCTAGAAAGAAGATCGTAGTGAAGATGAATCCAGGTGAGAAATTTTGGGAAGCACAAGATAGAGCATTTAAACTAGCAGAGCAAGAAATGAAAAATGAAGAAATAGCGAAAAAGGAACAATTAGAACAACAAGAACTACAAGCTATTGATACAAAAAATAATTACAAACTAGCCAATACTGATCAGGATTTAGTTAAAGCTCAGGAAAAACTAGAAACATTATTAAATTTTCAGGAAACAGGTGAAGAGAGAACAAGGATCATTGATAATGCAGCTGACTTTGAATTACCTACTCAATCTATTTGGTTATCACCAGAAGAAAGAGCACTAAATTTGAAAAAGCAACAAAGAATGTCGAAAGATAATAAAGCAGAATCTGAACGTCATAAAAAAGGTGAAAAACAAGTAGAAATGGTGATCAAAGATGGGAAAGTTACAATGGTGGAAAAATACAAACCAATTAAAGAGCAAGTTTCCAATGAAGAAATTAAATTAATGCAAGATGTTAAAACTTCTAAAAAGCAACAATTTACAAACAATGAACTGACTTGGGATTATGATGAAGATAAGAAGAAATGGGGAAAACCAGTATATTTTTCAGAAAACAATGGAAGAGATGAAAACCAGGAACTAGAAAATAAAGCTATAAAATCAAGAATACAATTTGACGTAAATAAAGATACTTCAGAGTTGATAGCAACAATAATTTAAAATAATAAATACATTTCCAGGTGTATATTTTTTGTATTACCTTCTCATTCGTTGTTTGAAACGTTTTGACCTTGGATCATTAATTTTCATTCTCTTGTAATTCTCCGTAACTGGTTTTCTAGTTCTTTTTGAAGGACTTACTTGGTTGACTAATTGTTGGGAATCATCATCACTTTCTTCATCTTCTGAATTTATATAGGCATTTATATTTGAAATTTCTTTCTCCTCTAATTCATGTACTTTTTCTTGTAAATTGACATTATCCAAGACTTCGCTTTCTAATACAGGACGTGGTGCCATTTTAACTCTTCTAGTTTGTCTTTTTTGAGTTCTTCTTTTCTTAATATTACCTTTAGGATCTGCAGTGGAAGTTTCCTCTTCATCTACTACTTGATCTTCAATTTCTTCGTTCACAAACATTCCTTCCATCTCTTTCAACTCCTCAGCTTCTTTCAAAGACCTATTATATACTTCTGATATTTTAAAGCTAATTGATCTATGAGGTTTAAAAGGTGACGGAGATGTCAGAAATTCAGTTAGACTTAAAGTTCTATTGAAAGTTGGAGTTTGAAAATTTGATTTCAAATATCTTGGAGTTTCATTATTTATAGTTTGTTTTAACTTTTGAATCAATGAAATTGGTGGTGTTTCTGTCGAAGTTGATGCTAATGGGGATGATTTATTTGGAGTTGTGAATGATAACCTTCGATTTGTTTTGACCGGAGTTTTGAGAATGTGACGAATTGGAGTATCAGCTATATTTGTGGCGAATGTAGTTGATTTATCTTTTAATGGTGATGACTCTGGTGGAGTTAGTTTATAATCGAATATTGATAGCACTCTACCATTTGCTTGTGGAGTTGGACCTAGTTCACCTTGTGGAGTTGGTGGAAAATTTTCCTTATCGACATTTGTGGTCTCTAGTTGGCTTTCATGGTCTTTTGTAGCTTTCTTGGAGTTATGATGATGATTTTTACCTTGTTTTTTTGATTTATATTGTGAATATAAATTCTTGATTTCAGTATTCCCATTTATATCAGCTTTTGTAGGTTGTCTATTATTTACTTTTTGAAAGCTGTGCTCCCAATCCTTAATTTGATGCCTAATTTTCAGCACATCAATGTCATTCATAATATAAGTAGATTAAAGTTAGTTGGTTGATTTATAGGTTCTTCAAAATATATTGATGTAATATACTACAGATAATACAAATCGCGTATATAAATTAATGCTTAAACTATTTACATTTTTAATTACACAAAATTCAAAAAAAAAAAACGTCACGTCTTCATTTGGTAGCAAACTCGCCAACTTTTTCATACCATTTACTTGCACCAAATTTATCATTAAGAACCAACAAAGCTTTTTTTAAAGCTTGTTCTTCATTCGCAGAATTGAATTGATTGTCATTTTTAGCTAGTTCTGTAATAAAAGATGGCCCATTATTGTTGTTCCAATATCTGTTGAAAAAGTCTCTTAATGCAATTTTATCATTAATGATTGTTAAAAATATAATAGCTTTGGTGAACATATGTAGAAATTCTTGAGGTTCAACTAATGATTGTATTATTGCACTCCATTCTTTCCAAAAATATACCCAATTTCTACAATTCCCATAAGTATATAACATATGTTCTCTTAACCAAAGTGGCATGTGACCTCTTTTTGAAAAATTTATTTGTCTAAACATTTCTCTCATATTTTGAGCTGATCTTGCATCTTGAACAGAAGTTGGTGTGGATATTTCAATTCCTTCACCTCTTGATTGAATTATTGAGTTTATTTCTGAACCATCGATTGGTATATAATTATCACAACTTAATGACCATAATAAAGTTTGAAATTTATCAATTGCAAAAAAATGAAGTTCATCAGATGAAAACGCAGTAATTTTGGAAATAAAGTCTGATAGTTTAGATAGTTTTTCAGTGGCACTTAATCCTCTTGAAGTATCTAATAGTAACTCCATATACTTTATAACATCATTTACTATTTCTTGATTCCAGTCAATTTTCTCAGTCGAAAGTGCAATCGACGAATGCTTATCCAACAAAATAGTTTCAACATCTTCCATTGAATAATTAGGATCCACTAATGATAAGACTTTGTAAAAATTGAATTTGTTATTGTATTCCTCTACTGACGTCCCTGTAAATTTACCGTCAAATTGAGACTTAAATTGCTCATGCTCATTGATGGAACTACTTCCAATAAAATTATTAACTATTGATTCTAATGCTTCATTGTTATTGTTCAACCTTGTGCTTGTATGGAAACTTCTTTGTAAACCATAAAATACACTATCTTTATTTTCATTATAATTATTTTTAACTACTGGAGCAATTTCAATCATACTTTCACCTTCAACTTCTTCACCATATATTTGTTCCAAATTTAATTCTGATCTTCTCTCGGGACTCAACATATGTAAAACAGCTCCATCGAACCCAACTTCACATCTGACCCAAGTGTTAGGACCTATCCCGTAAGTATTATGTGTGGCGGGTGGACCTTGTCTAGCTCTTTTGGCTAATCTATTACGAGTTCTTGCACTTACAGAATTTGAAACCATTCCATCTATACGAGGTAAATGTCCAAATTCATGTTTTATATATTGTTTTAAGTCATATGATGCCTTGTAAATGTGTTTTTCAGATTTACCTGAGGTGAATATTATATATTTTTCATCTGATTGGCTTTTTATACTTTTTGGATGATCTGATGGAAGTAATGAAAGATCTAAAATTTTGAAATCTGTTAACCCGTATTTTTCACTTAGTAATTGAACAAAATCTCTGAGTGATTGAGACATACTTTCCGGGAACACTATAATTTCATTTTGATTAATTTGTTCTACTTTTGAAGTATTTTCTTCTCTCAAATACCAAGGCGTGGAATTACTATCGAGTGATGATGAATTATGATTGATTGAAGTTGTAGTTATATTTCTGGTACATAGTAGTATTGGTTTTGAAGATATATATGAGGACGATGACGCGAGTGAACGCTTATAAGGTAGTTGTACTATCGTCCTTCTCATTAACTCTGACTTTAGTTGATTTGATCTTTGGTATAATTTTTCACACAAAAAACTAAAAAATAAAATTAATAATTTATCATAAAGTCTCATCTTAATTTGCAACCATAAATTAAACAACCAACAATCATGGCAAGATTAGTACACAATGTTCAAAAGAAACAGCATAAGGAAAGGTCTCAAAAGGATAGCAGAGCCAGATATGGCTTGCTAGAGAAAAAGAAAGACTATAGATTAAGAGCAGCAGATTATCATAAAAAACAAGCAGCATTAAAAGCGTTGAAAGAAAAGATCAAAACGCATAATCCAGATGAATATTATCATGCTATGACCAGGAAAAAAACAGATGATAGAGGGATATTGATATCAGATAGAGATAGTGAAGTGCTAAGTGTTGATCAAGTTAAATTATTAAAAACTCAAGATATAAATTATATACGAACGATGAGATTAAATGAATTAAATAAAATACAAAAAGAAAAAGAAGGGAAATTATTTGAAGGATCGGGTAGACATACAGTATTTGTTGACTCTAATGAAGAACAAAAAAGTTTCAATCCTGAAGAGTTTTTCAATACAGATGAATCGTTATTAGATAATAGACAAAATAGACTTCGATTAGATCAATTACATTCTAACTCGGGAGTAATAAAGTCAAATGATTTAGATTCAAAGCAAAAAGATAAACTAGATGAAAAAAAATTGAAAGAATACAAAAGATTACAGAGAAGAATAAACAAGGAGAAAGAAATACGAGATGTTGAACAAATAATGAGTTTAAATTTGGAGAAAATGAAAAATGGTAGTAAGAAGAAAGTAGTAAGTAATGATGGTAAAACTCATTTCAAATGGAAAAATGAAAGGAAAAGGTAAGTAGCAATTATACATGCATTAACTAAAGTTAGTCTTCATTATTTAAACTTCCATTGAGGTAGTCAATAAATAAAGGAGTTATTCTATCTTTATCTATAGTTCTCATCCTATTCAAACTTATAAATGATCGTCTTATTCTTTGTAGTTGTGCAGTACTTACGACGCCCATCGGTATATTTATTATATAATCCCCAATCTGAACATTTCCTGAAGTTATTTGTTGTTGTTGTAATATGGCGGAGATGATTTCATGAGTTTTCCTATCTAGTTCCTGTAAAAATGAATTATCTGAAGTTGATTGTAACGTAGTTGCAGCATTTGGAGTAGGTGCTTTTTTCAATACCAAGGCATTCCATATTTCATCAATTGGTATTTTTTCATTTGGATCGTTTGATATTATTTGAAATAAAGGTGAATCCCATCTTGTATCACTGTTTGGTTCTTCATATCTCATTTCCAATTGTTTAATCAATTCAGGCTTCCATTTTTCACCTTCGCTTTTTTGATCATTCCATTCAAGACATTGATTTATTGGAGCGATAACGTGAACTATGCAATGAGGTGTTGCAGTACCTTTTGATTCACAATATAATTGATAACGAAATCCCTTTATATATGCCATTGAATCTAGTATTACTATATTTGTTTTTGAAATGTCTCTTTTGACTGCTGATATTTGTGAACCTCTGGCTAATTTTTCCTTATTTGAATCTTCATATGTATCATGTTTTATACCAAATAAATCATCTGAATGATATATGACTTTATAATTATGCCCTAATTGTGAGTCTGAACTTTCCCCGGCTTTCGTTATCTTTTTCTCAAGTTCATTAGCTAGGAGTTTAGCCCATTTAGTTTTACCAGAACTGGGATAGCCAGAAATTATGATTAATGGCATATTGGTTGGAAATTTGATGGGAATTATGATGTGAAAAAAAAAAATAAACTTTTGCAATCTTTTTGATTTTGCAACAACTTACAACCATGTCAAAATTCATACCCAGATCAACGTTTCCCAACTATAACATTCCACTATCTAACTTTAAGGGCCATCATCAAAAAGCATTATCAAAACTCGGACATCTTTCTCCACAACTAGATTTGATATTAGAAGTACGAGATTGTCGAGCTCCAATTGCAACCACAAATGTTTTATTTGATAAATTATTATCTACAAAGAGGAAACTAATACTATATAGTAAAAAGGACTTATCAATACTAAAACCAAACCTACTAAACAAATGGCATAGCTCTAAAAATGAAAGTTACATGTTCATTGATTGTAGGAATAGAACAGATTGCAAAAAAATAATAACCGCTATCCAAAAAATTTATGAAGATTTAGAGTCCAAACCTCCTTTAGGAATGAGATTAATGATTATAGGAATGCCCAATGTTGGAAAATCTACATTGGTAAATACAATGAGACAAGTTGGGCTAGGTAATGACACCACCTCTGTTTCTACAAAAGTTAAAAAAGTTGCTAAAACAGGTGGTCAACCAGGAGTTACTCGATCCACAAGTGAAATAATAAGGTTATCTAAAGACCCAGAAGTAATGGTTTATGATACTCCTGGAATTTTTTTACCAACTGTTAAAAACGCGGATACTATGTTAACATTAGGATTAGTTGGTTGTATACATGATTCATTTATTGATCCAGTTATATTAGCTGACTATTTATTATTTTTGTTAAATCTACAAAATCCAACGGGTAAGTTATACTCAGACTATATGTCTCATCCTACTAATGATATTTATGAATTAATGTTTAATATAGCAAAATCAAGAAATACTTTAAAACCAAACGGATCATATGATGAATTAGGTGTTGCAACTCATTGGATTAATTTATGGAAACAAGGTAAATCTAAAAAATATAAAGGTCTTTTTGACTTGGCTGCAATACAAGATGTTAATGAAGAAAAATGGAGCGAAATAAATAATTTAGAAAGAGAAAGAGTTGGATTAAGTAAAGTAAATCAAAAATTAGTTGACAGTTTTGGAAACGATGGTACTTCTAAAAACTTTAATAGAAAAAGAACAGCAAAAGATAGAGAAGCAGATATGAAAAACAGATTGTTCAAACTTTGATTGGTTCTGTATATTTAGCCAGCTAAAATATCATCAATATCAAAGTATTCATCAAAACCATCGTTAGCTTCAAAATCAAAAGTACTTTCGTAATTTCTTTTCTTTTTTGTAGTTTTTTTTGGAATTTTAAATTTAACATCCAAAAGATTTTTAAGTTTATCTTCAATTTCATTAGCTTTTGGCACGTCATAATCAGCATAAAAATTTGCTTCTTTTGTATCAAGGATATCATCAAGGTTAAGTAATGTACTTTCCTCATCATTTGTAAGTGTATTTTCAATGAAATCCTTTTCACCAATAAATTCATTTAAAGGTTTTACTTGACCAAATGATTTATACAACATTTTATTCACGTAATGATTGAACCTTTTCACATGAGGACTTGAAGATAATAAAATATTTTCCAATGTAGTTTCTGATGTTATTGGTGGTGTAAAAGATACCGATTGAGTAAGACTAGCTTTTCTATTATTAAGGAGATTTGATTTAGTTTGATCATTTCTCAATTTTTTACTTTTGATGAAATCTTCCATTGCAGAATCTATTGAATTTTCTTGCATTTTTTTCAAATCTGAAAATTTACCAATTTTTTCATCTTCTTTCATTGCCAATCTATTCATCATTAAAATAAATCCTTCATGTTCATCATCGATTTTAACTCGCTGCGGATATCCGGCACATACTTGAACCTCGTCATCTTGCTTTTGTACATAACGCATTATTGCAACATGATCTAGGTCTATTAATGCTTGAACCATTGAATTGAAAGCTATTGCATTGTCACTATATAATTTCATGTCTGGTATAACATAATTTGACTCCTCTGTTAGATATGCAATTGGTAAATCTTTTCTAGAAATAAAACCAAGAATATTAACACCAGGAGTAGTTCCCAAAGTAGCAGCTTGATCCAATTCTGTGGATACAGGTAAAATATCTTGTTGTGAATATTTAAAACCAGAACTAAAATCTCCACGATTCAAATAAATTTTTTCATCATCTTCATTTTCGTCTTTTGAATTGGAATCTTGTGCATTTAAAGAAATATGATCAAATACTTCATCTTCAATACTTGCATTTTTCTTGATATAGTATTTAGTATCTCTTTTAATTTTTGATACTTCTTTCAGTGAAGGGTTTACAAAATATTCATGACCATGTAATTGATTTTGACATCTAATTGCTGGATAAAGTTGTATTTTCAAATTTATACCCAGTTCATCGTTCTCATCGCCTCCCAATTGAGCAAAAGATAAATATGTATCACTGACACAACGAGGACCTATCAATTTCATTGGTGGTCCTGCATTCATATAATCATCAAAATCATAAACTGCAAAATCATCTCCCATGGCTTCAGAAACGTTCTCAATGATTGTTTTGGACTCATTATTGTTATCATTATTAATAACTAAACATGTTGTGTTAATGGTGTATGAGTTTAGAATATATTGAAATTGATCATAATGTCTTGGTTGTTGAGTTGGTAAAAGACCATTTGTGACTATGAAAATATTTCTAATAAATTTATTTGCAATTTGATGTTGTAATGCTTCTGAATATGATTTAACTACGTCTGTTTCAGTTCCATTTCCTGTATCTTGTTGATGTAAATTAGAAGCAGTATCGTAAAATTCTTTGACGTAGCTTAAAGATATTGGACCATCATTATATAAGAACCTTGAATCAGTGGAATTGAAAATAACAAATGCGTATCTATCCAGTTTACGGTTTTTTAATAATTGTTTATTTAAATAATTTATTGAAAATTTAAGTGCTAGTTGGAAATCAGTTTCAGATTGATTTGGAATTGATTTGATTTCCATTGATTTGGATGCATCAATCACTATAGTGGTATATTCTTTATTCGACATCGTCGTTAATAAACAAACATAGGAATGAGTAGAGTTGTAAAATTATCGATACACGTTATACATAATGAAATTTTACGTGTTTCAAATGTTTCAAATTTAAATAAAAAAATACTGAAAGAGTACACAAAAATTGATATCTACAATAAATAACCATCTTTTAGTGCCAAAAATTGTACCAAAATCTAATTCTTTATTCTCTATAAGAAGTTTAATCTACTAATTTGTAATTTTCCAAGTTCTAATTGTTCCATCTAAACCAGAACTAATAAATTCACCAATTTTATTTTCACCATCAAAATCAATCCATGCTAAACTAGTTACCGCAGCTGAATGAGCTAATGGGAATTTTAAAACTTTTGATGGTTTTTCAACAGAGTATACGTATAACCCAGTATCTAATCCTCCACTTAATAAATATTTTGAATCTTTTGTCCATTGTGCATCATAAACTTTGGCTGTATGAAATGCCCATCTAGTCGTCACAACTGAACCATCAGATTTGTATAATGTGTATTTACCAGTAGAATCGGCAACTGCAATATATTCACCATTAGGTGAAACTTTGATTAATGTAGGTGGTGATCTTAATTTTGGGAATTCGTTCGATGATTGTGAGATTTTGTTGTTTGAAATATCAAATTCAACAATAGTGTTGGTAGAAACATTTGTGACTAATAATTTCGAAGTTGATAATGCTGCCACACTTGTACTATTAAAGTTGAAATTACACTCGGACAATAATGCTAATGTTTCGTCATATAATTGAATTTCTGATTCAAAAAGTACAACGATTGAGGAATTTATCTTGGTTAATTGCTTTGGCTGTGATGGTAATTTCACTGAATTGATAACTTTTCCATCTTTCCAACGTTTTAGTTCATCATCCCAACCTATTGTATATATTGCTGATTTGTCAGATAATATATCAACAACATAATTTGAATGCTCTTCTTCTTTAGTACCTTGTAATTTAGGAAGTGATTTTGTTCCAGTTTTATCAACTTCATATTTGAATAATTTACCATCAGAACTACCACTGTATAGTTCATTATCTACCAATAATAATTTAGTAATTGGTGCTTGATTTCCTTTCACAACTTGCACTAATACACCATCATCTTTAAAATAATTCAAATCTCCATTTGAACTTAATGAAATAATATAATCTTTAGTTTTAGCTAAACCAACTTGTTGACTATCAATTGATGGCTTATCACTAATTCTGTATGTTGTTTCTGCCGATTCATTATCAATTGACCATTTTTTCAAGGTCCCATCTGCAGAAGCAGTTATAAAATAGTTTGAATCTGGAGTCCATGCTACAGCAAATATACCACCTTCATGAGTTTTTTCCATCTTCTTAATAAACTCACCACTTTTACCTTGATATAAACATATAGCTCTATCTGATCCAACTGATACTATGTAATCACCATTTGGACTAAACTTAACATCTCTTACAACATTAGAATGATTTCCTCTTAAGCTTTTTTCAAACTTGAAAGGTGGACCTTGAAAGAATACCATAGCAAAATCATCACCTACTGTGGCAGCTCGGTAAGGTCTTTGAGGTTTTATATCTACTGCATTTATTGTTGAACTATGACCTTGTATATCACCAATTGAATTACCGGAATCCCAGGAGAAGGCATGTCCAAATTTTTCTTTACCTTGACCAACTGCAATTATTCTTGAATTATCAGCATCCCAAGCAATTGATTTTATAGGACCTGACATTATTTGAAATTCACTTTTGATAACTGGAGTTTCAAAAATTTCCTCTCCTTTTTTAGGTGATGCGTCCCATATTTTTATTTGGCCTGATTCATCACCGGATGCTATATAAAACCCAGATGGTGAAAACTTTACTGCTGTAGTTGGGTGAATATGTTTTGAAAATACAATTACTGGAGAGTTTGAATTAAAATCGACTGGTTTTATTATAACTGATTTACCATTGACATAGGCCAATCGGTTATTTACTGGATCATATGATAGATGTGATGCCTGACCCCTCTGAGTTGTTGGCTGAGGTGCAGCAATTGCAATTGGTTTTATTGACATTTGGTATATTCAATTGATGGTTAATCTGATTATGATTGGGTAAATTTGAGTCGAACAAAAGTAAAAAAAAATAAAAGAGAATTTGAAACTTTACAACCATTTTCAAAACAACGCCAAACAAATATGATTAGACTTGCTACATCAAGAAATTCCTTAATTGGTCTTCGTGGTATATCAACTACTTCAATTAGACTCAATGCTAAAAAGATCGATCCACCACCACCTTTACCTGAAGTTAAAACTACTGAGTTTATCGTAGCAACCCCACCAAGTATTAATCCAATTCCAGTTGAAAATAAAATTCCTCCACCACCTCCTCCACCAACTCCTAAAAAGAAGAAATTTTCATTTACTGGGTTTTTATTCAAAACATCATTACTTGCTGTTTTTCTTTACGGTGGTACAATGTATCTTGCAACCAAAAATAATAAAGTGTTAGATTTTGTACTTGATAATGAATTACCATACAATGAAGAATTAATTGACTTTTTTGAAAACCTTTCAAAAGAAGATTTCGAAGAACTTTGGTATAACATTCAAAGTAAATTTACTGATGTCAAATTACCATCCAAAAATGATATCGAACAATTAACAACCAAGATAGAACATAAAGGTGAAGATTTTCTCAAGGAAACTAAAAAGAAATTATCTAGCAAAAAAGAAGTTAGAAAAGGTACAGACTTAACACCAGTTGAACAATTACAAAAACCAGTTGAAGTTGAAAGTCTTACTAGAGATGTTGCACGTTTACCATTAATTGAGTTAAATGCAGATGTTGCTAATTCTGTTGATTCCTCAGTTAAACAAATCATATCGTCATTCAACAATTTTGTTCAATCAATTGACGCAAACACATTGGAAGGTTCGAATTCAAATTTAATTAAAACAATTGATACTAGCATAAATCAATTAGCCACTAAATTGAATACATTAAGTACCAGTTTTGATAACGAAGTCCAAAATAAATTAAAAGTTTCTCAAACTGAATTATTCAGTTCATTTACTAAAAAGGAATTAGAGTTAACTGAAAATTTAATCTATCAGTTTAATCAAGAAAAAGCTCAATTAGAAAAAAAGTTAAATCAACGTTTAGAACAGGAAGTAAAAGCTGCGAGACAGGCTATTAGTCAAGCTGCAACTAATGCAGTTTCAATGGTCAGAATTGAACAAACCAAAAATTTTGAAAAATTAGTAACTGAAAAATTAAATGAAGAAAGACAAGGTAGATTGGCCAATTTAGATAAATTAAATGACAAAATTAACGATTTAGAAAAGTTTGCAGAAGGATTTGAAAAACAAATTGTCAACACCCATAAGAAAACCTTAATTCAACAATCAATCAATAAATTAAAATCATTATTATTATTCTCACAATCAGAAAATACAACACCAAAAAGTATAGGGCCATATGTTGATGTGTTAAGTCAAATCTCAACAGATGATGAAGTATTAAATTTGGCAGTAAAGGATTTGATCCCATTAATATCAAATGAATCTACTCATTCTATATTAAGTAATTCACAATTATTGACTCGTTGGGAACAATTAGCTCCAGATTTAAGATCAAGTTCTTTATTACCACCAAATGCAGGTTTATTAGGTCATTTATCATCACTTATATTTTCAAAATTGTTATTACCAGTTAAAGGTGTCAAAGAAGATGGGAAAGATATTGAATCAGTTATCGGAAGAGTTGAATATAGTTTAGCAAGAGGTCAATTAGATGTTGCTGTTGAAGAAGCTACAAATTTAAAGGGTTGGAGTAGAAGATTAGCTAATGATTGGGTTATTGAAAGTAGAAAAAGGCTTGAAATTGAATTTTTACTTAATTTAATTGAATCAGAATCTAAATTATTGTAAATAGTTTAATATACAAGTAGTCTAATAAAGATCTTCCCATGTAAGACTATAGACGGGCTCTGCGATCCGGAGTGCTTCAAGTCACTGTGCGGCGAGGATCAACGACTGGACTCCATATGAACAAAGCCATATTTTGGTGGAACACAACTATTATTAATGTAAAAACTAAATTTACGATGATTTTTTTGTATATTAGATGTGCGGCTCAAGATGAGATCTATTTTTGAATTTCACATCTTTATCACCAACCAAATATCATGAAAGCAATAGAATATCTCAGCACAGAAGAAGTTTGTCAAAAATGTAAGAAGAATCAAACTATCTTGAAAGCCAGAAATGAATTATACTGCAAAGATTGTTTCCTTAGACTTATTCGTGGAAAACAAAGAAAACAAATGTCAGATGAAAAATACAAAATCAATTATAAAAAAACTACTAGTGAAAAAGTATTATTAGCATTTTCAGGAGGTGTTTCGTCATTAGTTCTATTAGACGTGCTAGCTAACTTAATTGTTGAACAAATAGAAGCACATAATGGATTACGGGGATTTGACTTGGTCATTGTTAATTTAAATGAATACGAATATAAATCACTATCTGCAAGAATTGAGACAATACTACCTGAATTATTAAAAAGATATAATGTGGATATACAAGTCAAAATTTTGTCATTAGACTCGTACGTGAATAAAAAAAATTTATATGCCATATCATTGGACCATGAATTTACCATCTTTGCAAATTCAATTCAAGCTGATACAACTATGATGAATTTACTCGAAAGCTGTGCAAATAAATCATCAGCCGAAGACTTACTATCAATATTACTAGATCAATTATTGTTGAAAGTTGCAGTTGAAGAAAAATGTAATACTGTAGTCTACGCACATTCGATGACTAGAATTGCAAATGAAATAATAGCATTAACTGTTAAAGGACGTGGTTCAACGATACACAAGTCAATATCAGATAGAAAGGAGATTTATGAAGGTAAAGAAATAAATATAATCTACCCACTAAGAGATGTTTTGTTCGATGAGATTGTTGAATATGCAAAATTATCTGAATTGCAAAACTATATTGTAGACTCAACAATATCCAAATCGAGGGTATCCAAAAATTTAACGATAAAGGATCTTGTTTCCAACTACTTTACAAACTTAAATCAAACAGGCTATGCATCAACTGCGTCAACAGTCATGAAAATTGGTCAAAAGCTAACATCACCACAATCAAATGAACTTAAAATTATATGTAAAATATGTGGTTCAGAGATATATCATGATCCTAAAACCTGGTTAAAAACAATAACCGTGAATGATCCAGCTCCAATTGCAACTGAGGAAGAAGAAGAATACGTAAAGATGTATTTCTCAAATAAAGACCAAAAACATAAATTTGACGGAGAAAATATTGATTTATGTTATGGATGTATTACAACTTTAAATGGTACCAATGATTTTGTCTGGCCAATACAACCCTCAATTAATCTTAAATATGATAATTCCACTAGTAAAATAATTGATGAATTTGTTTTAACTGATAATGAAGAAGATTAAAAATAGTATATATTCAGATTACACAAAATCAAAGTATAATATTAAAATATTATTTTGTTGTATTTTCTCTAATTAATGTTCATAGTATATCAATAAATGATATTTATTCATGTATGCATCAACTGATCTCTATCCTCGAGGTCTACATCATCTATGGACTCAAGATCAATCGCCAAAAGAACCAAAACAGTTTGCACCACCATTAGCTTCATATACTGCAGAATTTCCGGGACCTGATCCTTTGAAACTTAATAGATCAAATGATTTATCAATATTAATTAAAATTAAGCAAGAACAACTTGATAAAATTAGAAATACAGGCTACTCAACTATTAGGCCCATAGGTATAGGTAAGACCATGGAAGAAATTGATTATATGAAACAACAAACTACAAGTTCAATTGATGATGAATTAAATGATCATATAATTGAAGCTGCAGAAAATACAAATGAAGAAGAATTAGATACTTTACCATTACAACAAGATTTAGATGCTCAAATATTAAATGCTGATGAAACAATAAATTCAGAGGATTTTGAAGATGATGAAGATTCATTTTCTGATGGACCTGGTTTTTTAGTACCAGGACCACCACAACTACAACAGCATCAACAATTAGATGATGAAGGATTTATGGCAGCAGACGTCGAATATCAAGATGATCATAGTTTAAACTCAGAAACAAATACAAATATTTTAATGAATAGTGGAGTTACAACCGGTTTGATAACACAAAGAACATCTACTACTAATCCAACAACTGCTCCTTCTTTACGTACGGTGGAAGAGCGTTATGTTGATGAAAATGAATATTCGGAACAAGATATGGTTGTTGATTAACGCACAGAATAGGCTATTTATTTCTTTATACAATCTACTTTAGCATCTTGTAAATGTATAGCAGGCACCATCCATTTACCGCAAGAACATCTTGAACCTTTCCAACTATAACCTCCTATCTTCGAGGAACATTTAGGACATTGAAATTTACCTTCTAGTTCTGATCTTTCCAATTCATCTCTCATCCATGGAACGGGTTTTTCAAAAAAGTAATGTGAGCATTGATCACTCGCTTGATGCACAGATATTATTCTTCTTGAGTTTGGAGCTGTTTTGACAAATTGTGATTGTCTAGAATCGGAACCGGGTGTTTCATGCTCTTCAATGTTATTGTTATTTGCTAGTACTTTACTACATTTCTTGCACCTCAAATCATAAGTATCTGGTCTCTTTTCCTCTATGGTAGTCTCTTTTTCCATTATTAATTCTCTTAAGTTCAGTCCCAGTGGATCTATCTTTAGTGACAATTCTTTAAGGTATGACTTGTATTCAGAATTTAGTTGATCTTCTTCATAATTCATTTTCTCGTATAATTTGAGTTGCTCCCTAAATGCAGGGTTGGGTTCAGCTTCAGGGAATTTCCTTTTAACAGCATAAATAGCTTGTTCCAAATGTAGTTTATGTTTCTTCATTAAATATGCTATTATTACTGAGACTGATCTTGACACTCCCTGTGAACAATGTATCAAAATATTTCCACCATTGGCCAGCTCTATAAATTCAAAGGACTCATTAAAATACGGTATCAAATTTGTAGTTTCCTCATCAGTTACTTCAATTTGTTTCCATTGATAATTAGAAAGATATGAAATCTCTTGAACTTTTCCAGGTAGAACTGATAGTATATGAGTTATCCCATATTCTTTTTTTAAATCCTCTTCATTATTTATTGGCTCTACTGATGATAGATAAATGTTATTTAGTATTCTATAAATCATACCTGATGCAGATGTTTCAGTAATTATTGTTCTCCGACATAAATTATTTTTAACACCATCGAATATCGAATTGTCGTTCTGATATCCTATAAAAAGTCTCACTCCAAATTAGTATTCTTCCTCTGTGATAATTAAATTTTCCAGCTTTCTGACGTAGAACAAAAAATTTCTTCAGAATTTGTCAACACTATTTCATTATAAAGTAACATCTTTACGGATATATGGTAAAAACTCGCTATTAGTAGCTCTTTGGCTAACTCTTTAGCTAGTAAAACTAGTATTTGTGACTTCTATCCAATCTCTTATTGTTAAGTGAAATTTTTACAAAATATTGGAGTCAAAAATGTCGGCAATCAGAAATAAATGAAACATATTAAGTAATCAAAGTGTAGCCTAATCATTATGAATTATGCTCATATCTGTTCGGATTAAAAACTTTATAGAGCAGAATAAAGAGTACACTTGAATCTTTCACGAAGCTTTTTGGGCAAGGTCTTTCTTAGAATATGCTTAGAGACAAAATCATAAGACTGAAAATTTTACACATTTATTCTTTATTTGTTTATTGCTCCACCTCCTAAGGAATACTTTATATTCTTGTTTTTCAACCTTTTAATCGATCTTGCTTTCCTTTATCAAACGATTTTGTATCATTTTTCCTATGTTGACGCGTATGGTCTCCATTATATCGGAAGAAATTGTTAACACCTAGTTTTTCATGGGATTTTTAGGTTTGTTTAGAGGGGGTTTTAAATTCTCTATGTTCTTCTTTTTTTTGTTACTCAAGTTCCTGTTTCTTTAGTCCCATCATGTCTTGCTTGTATAATAGTACTTGAGTTATGATAAATTTGTCTTTGAGCTTTGAACTTTTTCATTTCTTCATCAGTTTTTTTAATCATAACATCGTTAACAATAATTGATCCTAGAAAAGCACAACAGCCAAATATAAAAAAGATAAAAGCAAAAGGATGTTTTTTAATAAACTGAAAATATCTTAGTGGTTTACGAACCGGTTTTCTATTGGATTTCAATCTTAAAACCATCATTAATTTTTTTGCATTATTGGTAACAAGTTTATCATAAATAATATCTTCACTCATCAACTTTATATAATCCACTGTTTCAGGAATTTCTAAAATTCTACCTTCTTGAAGTTGATCTTGATTATTAAATTCTTCTTGTGCTGAATTTGAATCAGTCTCTCTGGACTCATGATAAGGGGGTAGATTGTCCAACTCCATGTTGCAATTGTTTGCTAAGCTTTAAGATCGTTTAGTCCATTAAGGAGAAATCAATGTAAAATTGTAGAAGATGGAACTTTTTATACATTTTTGATTCAAAGATCTCTCAATATTTTGACGAAATTTTTAGTAAAGAATAAGAGAAGGGGACACATTCCATGTTCTTGAACCATTTACAAGAATATCTATGAGACAATTTTATTTAAGTGTTTGAGTGTGTGTCATTACCACCAAATTACAATATAGTAAAACAGGTTTGACTAACAAAAGCCGTTGAAGTATAATTATAAAGTTAAATACATAATTTCAGTGTAAGTGCGTCGTTTATTACGACTTTACTATGAAATAATAATTATTCATTTAGCTTGGCTTGATATACTGGGCTAAATACCCCGCCAAAAATATGAATAATACCTGAGCATTTAATCAATACTTCAGTACCTACATGATGAACTTCACTACTCTCTGTTAATTCATATATGAAAGTCGGAATACCATTTTTTCTTTTAGGTGTTGCCGTGAGATACATGATCGATTTTTAACTGTTTTTACAAGTATCATTTATAACAAATTCATTTTTTAAATTCTAACTTAATTGACATGATAGTTTCAAAGACTTTGTCCAAAAAATTGTGAATTTCTCAAGTTTGATCTTAATCTTGATTTGAATTTTGATTTTCCCTTCCTCTTCATTGAATATTAATCGGATTATCTGGCTATGAGATTAGGAGGTAAAATTACCAAGTCCATTTTTGGAACAACAGCTGGTTTTCGATTAAATGAATTGCACACGAGATGTAGAAAATGATTGTAAAGATTTTGTTAACCAACAAGAAGTGAAATAATAAGAAATTCATGTTAATTTCAAATTAAAGAGCTGAAGTATACAATCTATTTTCCTAATTAATTTGAGTTTTTCTGCAAATTTAAACTCAGGTAGGACTGATTTCTGTATTTAGTTTTGAGTTTGAAGTTTCTCATAATCATCAAGCCAGAAAAGAGAACCAATCATGATTACTAGTCCGGAATAGATAACGAGCAAAACACCACAAGCAAAATGTAGGCCTGTATATACTATAAAATCGTGAGTGTGTGTCTCTGCCTTTTTTGTGAAACACATGGTTGATTCATTGCATTCAACGTGTGGTGTGATAGCCTTTAATTCAATTATATCATCGTCAATGAGTTGAATTAACAGCACGGAGTTAGGTATTTTAATTAACTGAGGTACAAACTCGGAATTTTGATTGTTTTGTTCTTGTTGATCTTGTTGATATTGAGCATTGGTATTCAAATTATTTTCGTACTCCAAAGAAGTATAACTAGGTGGTGTTGATTCTGAGTCCATTATAATATTATAACTGAACTTCCAGCACTTTGGGGATAGACAATTTTTCCCAATTGTAACCTGTGGACAAAGTTTTTAGATTATAGTACAACTTCAGATTTCGCCATATCCTGAATTAATAAATTTTAGTAAATAACAAGAAGAATTTTACTAGCATATTTGTTTTTTTTTTCACCATTAAAATCATTATATGTCGTAGCTCCGAGGTATTAATTTACCATACTTTCTATATGGGATTTATGGGATAATGGGTGTTGAAATGGAAGTTCACATCTAGGGTGAATTAAGGTTTTGATGGTATTGACAGGAAGCTTGTCACTCGCACAATTTTGTGACTATTTACAAAACACTCTTTTTTGTGTAGTATTGAATATCTGTATCTGGTAAGTTTTCTTCGTTATGCCAAAATAATAACTTTCAGATCCAATATATAAACTTGCCACTAAGCTCAATCTTTTGGGTTTTAAGATCATGTCAAAATAAAGAAGAATTTGCAAATTTATCCAAATAGTGAAAATGACTCCTTTAATTATATCCAGAAAATGGAGGCAACAGTAACTGATCAATCGGAAAATACAATAAAGTATACGCCAGAATTGATCATTAGAGCTGAAGTTGTACTAGCAATCGACTTTTTGGCAATTTGTTTGTTGCCAATATTTTACTCGTTTAGAAATTTCTATCGAGCAAAATATCTCAATAGCGAACAAAATAATGAGGAAGAAATAATTAAAAAAAGAAGGAAAAGAGTCTACATCATTTATGAATTGTGCAGAGTATTTTTAACTGCTTGCTGTGCAGCATTCACTATAGCTGGATTATGTTTAATTTTTTATCCCGTTTTCTGTTATTATGGACAGAAATTTAATAGCAGTAATCAAGAGGGTAACTAGATAATATGAGTTTTAGAAAATAATATGACTTTATTAATGAATCTGTATTGCTAGAATCTACTTTGATTTGGGATTGTTGGTTTTGGTGTTGGTGAATTGGAACCCTCACATTGATTTTTTTTTTAAGTCTGATGAAATTTTAATAATACAACTGCTAAATGTTTCAGATACAGGAATACTTTAGTTACTTCAATTCAGATTTTCTGTATATGCTTATTTTGAATGTTATATACTAGTATCTTCTTATGTCTATTTCTTAATCCTTTTCTTTTTCTACTTGCTTGGAAATTTTTCCATCTTTTCTGTATAATTTCTCATGTTCTGCATATAATTTTGCGATATCCATTCTCATATAGTTTAATATTTCATCAAAATCAAAGTCTTGTGATCAAACTGAATTACGTTTTTTTCTTGTATACTTAGATTCTCTATATACTATGTAGTTCACTTTCAGCAACGGAAATATTAGGAATGATATGTGGTAGAAAGTTTAGCTTGCTTTTGTTTAAAGTAAGTTGGGTTTTTTTTTTTTTTTTTAATTTCGTTTTATAATATTATGTATTTTGAGGTGCGGCTTTGAAATACCAACTAATTTTTGCAACCAAACTATCAACAGATTGATTGTAAAAACAATTAGACAAGAAACTAGTGATTAAGTGAATTGATGGAAAAAAATGCTAGTGATATACAATTGAGGATTCTGGTTGCTAATATATTAAACAAAGAAAATGCGATATCTACAAGACGACAAGCAAATTTAAATCATTATATATTAAATAAATTTGAAGAATTGAATACACTATTTAGTCTTTTAAATTCGAAATTGTCTATTTTTTTAAATGCCAAAATCTTAAAACACCACGAATGTTATCTTTAGCATGTTCCATGGTTGGTTTTTCAAAAAGTTCATCGATTTCTTCTAAAGTCTTATTACGAGTTTCATACATGAAAAACAATTGATAAAAGAAACCTAAAAATGCAATACCACCATAAAATCCAATAGTAAGTCCGGTATAAGTCATTGCAACTTTCATACGGTTGAAATTATAAGTAACAACAAAAGCCCATAAATATAATAACGCTGAACATATAGTCATACCTTGTGATCTTGTACCGATACTGAAAGATTCTGATGGAACAACCCAAGTCAAACATGCATAAGATCCAAAGAATCCCATATATAAGATGAGACCGGTTAAGTAAACACCTTCAGCCGCAGCAAGATGGGTATCTAATGGGATTAAATAACCAACACCAACTAAGACTAAACCAATGAAGAAACCAACTAAATTATAACCCCAAACTCGACGACCAAAACGATCCATATATAAGACACCTGGAATAGTACCAAACATTAATGCTGCACCTCCAACTAAAGACATGAATACTGAATTTTTTGGTGAAAATCCAATTTGACCCATTAAATTACTGAGATAATACATAACAGCATTAATACCAGTTAATTGACCTAATGAAATCATAATGACACCATAAACTAATGCTCTTCTATTTCTTGGAACTGTGAAAAGTTCAATCCATGCTTTTGATTTACTGTGAGTTAATCTTACTTCTCTTTCTCTTTCAGCTGCTTGTACTAATTGAATGAACTCTATCTTGTATTCTCTTAAACTAACATCTCTTAATCTACAGAAAACATTATAAGCTTCTCCAAATTTACCATTAACTGCTAAGAATCTTGGTGATTCAGGTAAAAAAAATAATCCAATTAATAAAATTGTTGAAAAAACTAAAGATGAACCAAGCATATACCTCCAACCATCATGTACGTCAATGAACATAGCACCTATTGCGAATCCTAATACTTCACCGAAAGCAATGAAGAACTGGTAGGCTCCAACGACCGATCCACGGAACCTTGATGGAACTGATTCAGCAATGTAAACACCAACACCACCTCCTTCTTGACCAATGGCTAACCCTAATAAGAACCTACCAGCGTATAAAGCACCGATATTTGGAGCTAAACCACAAACTAAACCAGCAACAGTATAAATTAAACAAGAAATCATTAATAAAGTTTTTCTACCAAATTTTGAAATTGGAGTTATTGAAAGTGAACCGGCAACTGCACCAAGTGGAACCAAAGCACTAATTAACGAATTCTCTGAAGTAGATGGATGAAGATCATCTGTCAAACCTAATGCGGCTGAACTAATAATAGATTGGTCAACACCAGATAAAATACCACCAGCTGCAGCAAAACCACCTAATAACCAAACCATAATCATTTTGTTTTCAAAATCTAATGGGAACTCCATTCTTTTTAAATTTGTTAAAAAACTTCCTTGTTGTTTTTGTTCTGCTCCCATTTCTTGATATTTTTTGAATTCAGTATCAACATCGAAGTTAGCACCTAATTCTACGGATGAACCTTCATCATGTTCAAATTGAACTTTTTCTTCTCTTAATTCAGAACTTTTTTCATTCGAATCAGTTGTAAACATTTTTGGCAATAGTAGTTTGATATAGTAATAAAGACTAATGAAAAAATTAAAGAAATCTTGTTCTATTTATAATAAAATTTAAAGTTTTGCTTTTAAGTCTATTGTTCTTTTTAGGTAGAAGGTGGGGATGAAAAAAATGTACAATTGATTAAATTTTGTAGTAAAGTTGTTAGTTGAAAAAATTTCACAATCACGAGATCTCTATTGTTGTTATTGAGCAGGTTAATTACTCCAAACTTTTCCCCAAACAATTCGGATTAAATCCTGTTCGCAATACTATTCCTATTGTTCTTGTAGTTGAAAAAAAAAACGAAAAAATAACTTTTTTTTGGCTGCAAATAGAAGTACAAATTCTTAAAAAAAATAAGATTTCAGAAAAATCCGGTTTTGTGTGAGTTTTGAACTTTATTTTTAAAATTAGACACATGTAAAATTAATCCGCTAAAAAAAAAATATAACCTTTTAATGCAAATTAAAATTTTTAGCACCAAAGACTTTCATCTGATAATGGTTGGGGACTCGTAATTTTATTCTTTATTGTATAGTAACTTCGGGACGAGTTTGCATTTAACTAAAGTCAAGCTTTTTACACAAAAGTCTCCCCCAAATTCAACGATTGAAATATTTAACTCAAGCTACATAAGATTTGTTAAATTCTTCCGAATACTGCAATATGAAAATTTTTCTCGTAATACAAAGAGTTTTTGCGAAACGTTTGAATTCAATCTATTGGGTAATACTTCTTGTATTTCACAATAATCTTGTGGGGTTAGCAAATAAGCAATGCTAATTAAAACTATACGAAAAATAAATGATAAATTTTAGATCTATTTAAATTGGGTGATCATTGACTAATATTACACAAGGCGATTACTCCCTAGAGGCAAATTTTGGTGGCATGGACTACTTGGCAGTCTCTCAAACATGCTTGGATATATTCCAAAATGTTTAAAATTTGAGATCTCGTACTATCGTAGAACTAAACTCTAATTTTTGACAGATGATTTCGTGGTTAAGTAGCCACGGCGTGATAAATTTAAGTTTAATTTCTCTCTGCATCTCATTAATTGTAAATAGTTAAAAATTAGTGTCTCAGAACGTACTAAATTATTTCCCAACCTAATTATATATCATTAATTTTAATCAATTTAGTGTCTCCCAACGTACTAAATTTCTTTTCAAATTCTTCATTTAAATGATCTTTCAATTTAATAACGGAATTGCCAAACGTTTTATTACAACTTGTGCATTTAAATGATGTTGATTTAATTAAATTTTCTAGCACTGGTTTGGATCTAATAAGTCTTATAAAATCTGGTTTTTCAGTTTCCGAAGATGATGAAGAAACGTCAGATTGTGAATCATAACTTTCATTATCTTTGTTGGTTAATTGATAATATTTTTCATTATATAAAGGATTTAATTGATCAAATGGTACAAAGAATTTTGTAGTAAATGAATTATAATGTTTTTTATTTTTCATTCTTGGTGAATTAAAATCTTGTGTAATGACATGAATATGAAAATTATCTAATGATGGTATTGAATGTACCCCAGCTTTTATGAAATTTGTTTTAAAATCTTGTAAAATAATTTCATCTTTCATGTCTAATTTCTCCTTAAGGTTGTCAATAATTAAATCTTTAGCTTGTTCAACATATTTTTCAATCATTTCATATAATTCTTCTCCTGTAAAATCATTATAAAATGCGTTAAATACATCTAAAGGATGTTTTTTAGTTACTTGTTGATGACGCGGAATGACCAATAAATGTCTAACAGATTTAGGAAACATATCTTTAATAATAATTACATTTTCGTCATAATATAGTACTGAATCATGCTTTTCTGGATTATTAATAATTGGTTGAAATGCATTCTTGAAACTCATTAATTAAGTGTTTTAGTAGTCTGATTTACATGATTTTTATTTACTTGCAAAAAAATTAAATTTATTCTCTATTAAATCTATATAGTCAATACTATTTATATCAGACTTTTCTCTTTCTTGGTTTAGTCTCATAAGTTTCAACGTGTTTTATAGTAACTTCTGGTTTCTCCTCTTTTTTGGTTAATTCTTCATTATCTTTTAATTTGACTGCTTTTAATTCATTTATAAACCAAATAACTGTTCCATAAAGTAATAATGCAATAACAAATAAATTTAAAAAATGTATTGATTTAGTTAAGAAGTAGAATGTTATCAATGATATAATTAAAAGTATAAATGATGCATGAGTTGCTGTTATCAATGCTGGTGTAGTTCCTGGAGTGAATATAGACTCCCATAACTCAACTATAAATACCATTTTTAATAGTAGGTTGATTAAATAGATAAACAAGTTGAATAATTTTTTATTTCGCATAAAAATTATTTTACAACCAATTTCTTTAACACATTTTTAAAAGATTAGAGTTGGACAACATAAGTATCTTCTTGCAATATCATATTGTATCGAGTTTATGAGCTATATCTTTTGATTTACCATCTTAAATTCCTTCTGACCAAAATTACGCTCAATGGTTCTTTTGATCGTAGTTTTACGATACAATTTTTTGATGGCGATTAACTTTCAAAACAAAAATTAAGCACCAACATAACCCAACCTTTCCTTTGAAATTCCAGAATGTTCTTCCTTTTGCAAAATACTGTATTAAACTAAACTCTACTTAAATATCTTTATCATAAAGAACCAAAGTATTATCATATTATAAATTACCTAGTCAATAGAAATATTATCGTGTACTTTTAATCAAATTGATCTCTTAATAAAAAATTCAAATTATGTAATAATTTTTTACAACAAGTTTTGGAACAATATTAATAATTATACAATTAATAGATCAATATAATAATCAAATAATACATGTAAAATGACTACAATGATAATACCAGATGATTCATTTATAAGTGATGATGAAGAAGAATATTGGTATGTAATTAAATCTTTATCGAATAAATATTACAGTTGAATGCAATACTAACTTTTTTAATCTTTTAGCCCATTATGTGTTGAAGAAATGGATATCTCAGATAAAAACTTTAAACCATGTCCATGTGGTTATCAAATTTGTCAATTCTGTTATAATAATATTCGTCAAAATCCAGAATTAAATGGAAGATGTCCAGGGTGTAGAAGATTATATGATGATGAAAGTGTTGAGTATAAAACAGTTTCTGCAGAAGAATATAAGGTATTACATTCAAAGAAAGAGAAAAGAGAACGTGAAAAGAAACAAAGAGAAAAAGAAAAGAAAGAACTGGATATGGCAAATAAAAAACATTTAGCCGGATTAAGAGTGGTTCAAAAAAATTTAGTTTATGTAACAGGATTAAATCCTCCATGTAATCCAGAAGAATTACATTCAATCTTAAGATCAGATAAATATTTTGGACAATATGGTAAAATTTCAAAAATAGTTATCAACAAGAAAACACCTAATCCTGCAACTGCAACTCATCATCATCATCAAAATTCTGGTTTGGTTGTTTATGTGACATTTGCAAGAAAAGAAGATGCATTAAATTGTATAACAGAATTGGATGGTTCATTATGTGATGGAAGAGTGTTAAGAGCAGCTCATGGTACTACAAAATATTGTTCTTCATATTTAAGAGGTCATCCTTGTCCAAATCCAAATTGTATGTTTTTACATGAACCAGGAGAAGAAGCAGATTCTTTTACAAGAAAAGATTTATCAACTCAACAAGGTATTAAAATGGGAATGACTTCAAGACAACATACAACATCATTTGGAGAAAGTTCATATATACCAAATCACCAACTTAATGAAATGACAGATGAAGATGTACATAATTTTAATCAACAACATGCACAATCACAAGTACAACAACCACCTCCTCCGCCACAACAGGAAGGTAGTAAAGAACACTTACCAGCCACAGCTCATTGGGCCAATCTTCAATCAACAGCCCCAACCACTACAAACCCCACAACCAACACCATAAATAATATACCATTAGCAAATTCAGCAGCATTCCCAACATTAGGGGAAATAGCAAGAGATCACAAGCAACAACAAAGAAAAGAATTAAAAACAAGAGTATCAAGTGTTAAAATCACAAAAGTTCCAAGTCATGTTTTACCAGAAGATATAGATATAGATGATAATTCACCAATACCTTTCATTGAACTGATTACAGCAGAATTGAAATCATTAGATGATATAAAACACATCAAGTTCAAAAAATTAGAACCAGGATTACCTTTATTTTCCTTTAAGGGAAATTTTACCACAGAAACAAAACCGGAAGATGAAAAAATGTTGGCACGTCAAGTTATTGAAAAATTTTTAATTAGACCAGTTAAAAATTATCATTTAGCTTATCAAAATCATCCTATAATGCAACAACAATCATTATTACAACGTCAACAACAAGCTCAACAAGTTCACCAACAACAAACTCCTATAATCCCAGTAGCTCAATTACAAAAATCAGAAGAACAACAAGCATTATTAAATCAATTACGTCAACAACAGATTCAACAACAGCAACAGCAACAATTGAATATGGTTAAATCAGTAGATCGTGCTGCTACATCAACTCCACCACCACCAGGACTCTTTAATAAAACACCAGCAATGTCAAATGACATTCCTATAAACTCACAACGTCCATCATCACAATTATTAACACAGTTAATGAGTAAAAAATAGAAATCATCTGTAATATACATAATATAATAATAATACAATTTATTTTTTTTACTTAGTTCTAACTTACTTGTTTTCTTAATTCAAATATTCTATCATCTAGAAATTTCCAAGCTAATTTTTTATTTTGATGTTCAAAACCATAAATAATTTTACCACCTTCTTGAGCATTATCATTTAAATTTTTTCTATAAATAGTAAATTTTGGTTCAACTTCAAATAAATCATTTAAATATATAACTTTTTCAATATCATCTATCTTGGTTTGTACTTCTTCTAATAATTTCTTGTTTTTTTCAGTGGAATCTTCACCTTTTGATTGTAAATATGATTTTATTACATTATATTCATAAACAAATTCATCTAATTTTAATAATATGTAAAATAAATTTTCATATGCTTCTCTTTCTGCTTCTTCTTTAAATGAGTCTTTCAATTCTTTATAGTTACTTATTAGGAGATCTTTACGATCCATGTAATTTTTTATCTTTCTTTGTGATGACATTTTGGTTGTGGTTATAGATAAGATGGTTGTTTACAAAAGCGTGTTTATTTTTTTCTCTCGTGATAATAAATATTTATTTTATCTCTATCTATTTACATACTATTTACAACAGTTTCACATTTGTTACATAATGATTCTGGATCATTGGCTGTGAATTTCCAACAACGTCCACATTTATGATCGTCTGATTTTTTGATAGTTACTCCAATTTCTTCACCTTTCACTAAAAAAGTTTGAGTTGTATCACCTCCTAAAGAAACTTTTGATACCAAAAATAAATCATCTAATATTGATTCATTATCTTTTAAAAATTTATATAATTGTGAATCACCAGAAGGGTCTGACAATTGAATTTCCAACTCTAGTTTATTTTTGAAAAAATTGTTTTGTTTTAGCAACTCTATATCTTTATAAATTTCATCTCTTAATTTAAAAAATGAATTAAATTGATCCATTTCTGTTTTGTATGTAACTGGAAGCTCAAAAAACTCCCATGGTAATTTAAATGGTGAGTCAATGTCACTTTTTCTAATTGTTTTATACTCATCCCATACTTCTTGAACTAATAATGGTTGAATTGGTGCCAATATTCCAATATATGTTTTTAAAATCTCATTTAGAACAGTTTGAATTGATTTACGTCTAATTGAGTTGGTTGAATCTGTGTATAAACAATCTTTACAAACATCGAAATAGATTGCACTAAGGACTGAATTAACATGTGAATTCATTGAACTTACAACTCTTGAAAAATTAAATTCTTTATAATTTTCAACACATGATTCTTGTAAATCATACAAACTGTTTAAAATAAATCCGTCCAAACTTGATAATTGGTTGTACTCAATTGGACCTTGGAAATTATTCAAATTACCCAATAAATATTTAAATGTAAGTCTATATTTTTTGTGAATGTCACTAACTCTAGTTAAAACTTCAGGGTTGAAACTAACATCTTGTTTATAATTTGAGGATGCAACCCATAATCTTAACCCATCAGTTCCCAAATATGGGGTCAATGGTTTTTTATTACCTTCCATGGCTTGTTGTGGTGAGAAAATATTACCTTTTGATTTTGACATTTTTTGACCTTTACCATCGGTTATGAAACCATGAGTTATGACATTTTTAAAAGGCGGTACAGATTTAAAAGTATTTCCATTTTCACCAGAATATATGATCTTGTTAAGTAATGAAGATTGAAACCAACCTCTATGTTGATCACTGCCTTCCAAATATACATCAGCTAATGGAGTTGTAGATTCATTACATTCTTCGATTTTGTCACGCAATGATGTCCATGAAGTACCAGAATCAAACCAAACATCCATTGTATCCTGTCCTTTATAATATTCTGAACCCTTTAAGTTGTTTGGTAACCATCTACCAACATCTTCTTCTTTTGTAAACCATTCATCAGTACCTAATTTCTCAATTTGTTTAATAACGTAATCAATTACTTCCAAATCCATTATTGGTTCATCATTTTCCTTTTTATATACTATAGGTAACGGAACTCCCCAACATCTCTGTCTTGAAATACACCACTCACTGCGGTTTTCAATGAATGAACTTAATCTATTATAACCAGAACTTGGATAGAATTTAGCTTCATTTAAAGCTTTCAACGCATCTGGTTTAATTTTTTCAACATTCACAAACCATTGAGGAGTAGCTCTTTGAATAACTGGTGTTTTTGATCTCCAATCATACGGATAAGAATGTGTGAATTTTTTATTTAAATGAAAAATCATATCGTGTTGCTTTAACAATTCAACGCATAACATGTTGGTTTTAATTTCATTAACTTTAAGAGGGCCTAATTTTTGAAATCCTTTTGGTAATTGATCAACTATGTATTTTCCCAAATTATCAATAAATGAAGCTTCTATATTGATGTTGTTATGTTTAGCAACTAAATAGTCATCACGTCCATGAGCTGGCGCAGTATGAACCATTCCTGTTCCTGTAGTTGCTACAACATGATCTCCATGTAATACTGGTTTTTTGACATCATCTTCAGCTGCCGGATTAATATATTGTTCACCAATTAGAATACTACCTGGTATATCAATATCAATGTTAGTGAAATCAGGATCCAACTTTAATATATTTTCAACTAATGACTTAGCTACTACCAAAACTTCATTATCTTTTTCTATAAGTGAATAGGTAAAATCTTCATTAACACAAATTGCTTTATTTGCAGGTATTGTCCATGGTGTACTAGTCCATATTAATAAATTTACTGTTTTATCCTTGAGTTTATCTCCTACAAAGTTTTTAATCTTTTCCCCAACTACTGGAAATTTTACATATATTGCAACAGACTTATGATTATCATTATATTCTAATTCAGCTTCAGCTAATGCAGTTTGAGTCTCACACCCCCACCAAACAGGTTTCAATTGTTGACTCAATAATCCATTCTCTATCAATTTCTTAAACACTTGTAATTGTTTAATTTCATATTCATTATTCATTGTAATATATGGTTTATTAAAATCTGTCATTATCCCCAAAGCTCTAAATTGTGATTTTTGATTTTCAATCATTTGTTGAGCCCATTCTTTACATGCTTTTCTAATTTCCATAGGATCTTTAAATTCTTTATTTGTTAATTGATTTTCAACTTTTAATTCTATTGGTAAACCATGACAATCCCATCCTGGTTGATATTTTATTAATTTATTATTATATATCAATTCGAATCTATTGATTATATCTTTACATATTTTATTAAGCGCATGTCCTATATGTAGATCTCCATTTGCATACGGTGGTCCATCATGTAGTATAAATGGTTCTTTACATGTATTATTTTCTTGTTGCCAATTATATAAATCAACTCCAGTTTGTTGTATTAATTGATTCCTTCTTTCATCACGAGGTAGTTTTGGACCAAAATTAGTTTGAGGTAAATTTAATGTTTTTGAATAGTTTGGTTTATTTAATAGTTGAGTTTTGGCACTAAACCTTCGTAGAAACCTTTTGACCATTGATATAGTACTAGATTTGTATAAAAATATTTTTGTTGCAAAAAAAAATCAAATTTACGAGTTCAACTGTATTTAACAATTTGAAATATGACTAGAACACAATCGATACATTGTGCAATCTCCGTACCAAATTTAGAAAACAATTCAATGTTTAGTATTAACTAAATACTTCGAAAAGTTTGCGAACTTAAACATCAATCCAGAGAATTTGGTTAGCAAGTAATTTTAACTAAAAATTTATAAATTGAAATATAAACTACTAGACATAAATGACACCTAATATTAGCATCTTCACCACCAACATAGAAAGATTCTACGTTTTCTTTCCTTCAAAATTCTTTGTTTTCTTCACCAATTTATTTTCTGTACAACTATCATCAATTTTCTACTGATAAGACTGAATTAAGCTACTTACCCAGTAATTATTTATTGTCGACATAGAAGTCACTTCCATCATATGAGGACTATAACCCATCCTCTGTTTCTGTATGTCGTGGTATATTTGGTAAATCCGTGATTTCTTCAACTCGCCATTTTTCACCCATTTTGCGATGTTCATCGAAGCAACATGATTATTCAATTCACTTTGTAATGTATTCTATTATCACATAATTTGCAACCAAATGGTTTACTATGGCTATAGCTTAAAAAGATGATTGAGCATATCGTTAATAATGCTGAGTAAGATTATAATTCCCGCTTAACTTAAATAATCTTCCTACAAGTCTACCAATGGCTAGCTTGATACTTTCAACACTTGCATGGTAATAGAAAAGGGATTATCAACTCTTGGACTAAGAAATTAGACTTTATCAATCATATACGCGCAATTTTTAACCAATTTTGAAACAGAATAATTATATAAATATATTTAAAGTTGATACTATGTTACCTAGTTATACTAGTTTTTTCCTGCTTGGATGTTTTTAACTAATTCAATGTATTTTTCAGTTGAAAATGATTTTGGTCTTTCAATTGGCATACCAACAGCTCTATCAATAATTAATTGTGGTAAGACACCAAAAGCTCTGGAAACACCGAATAAGACTGTGTAAAATGATTCTTCAGTAAGTCCGTAGTATTGTAATAAGACACCGGCTAAAATTAATTTTGTTAGTAAAAATGTTTTTTGGTAAATAAAACAAAGTTTTGAGGAATGGTTGAACTGATGTGAGAACATCATCAAATCACCACAAGATCGTTAGATCACCTCGAATACACCGGTAAAGGGTACATACAATGACTGTCTACATTTGGCCATCTAAAAAAGTTATAGTTAGTATTTTTCTCCTTGATTGTTGATGATTAAAACATCAAAGAAAAAGTTTGAATCATTTTCAATTCAAAAATTTTCCAATCTTAAAATTTTTACATACGGATTCTTTGTTTTTCCATGTTTTGTCAATACACCTGGAGCAACTTCATAAATATTTGAAACTAATTTGAATAAATCATAATCTGGCATATGTTTTAAAGCAAATTCTCTTTGAGCAGTATATCTTGGATCAGTTTTTCTTAAAACAGCATGACCATAACCTGGAACAACTCTACCAGCATTTAAAGTTTCCCAAAGATATTTTTCAATAGCTTCTTTTGAATAATCACCATTTAATTCATCTCTTAATTTAAATAACCATTCTAAAACTTCTTGATTTGCTCTACCATGTAATGGACCAGCTAAACCATTTAAACCAGCGGCTAATGATAACATTGGTGATGATAAGGCTGAACCAACTAAATGGGTAGTATGAGCTGAAACATTACCACCTTCATGATCTGAATGAATAGTTAAATATAATCTCATTAATTCTAAAAATTCTTTATTATCACCAAAACCTAATAAAGCAGCTAAATTAGCACCATAATCTAATTTTGGATCAATTGAAGCTGGTAATTTACCATCATGGAAAACATTTCTATAAATTTTAGCAGCAATTGCAGGTAATTTAGCTAATAAATTAATTGAATCATCAAAAGTATATCTCCAATAATCCTTTTTATTTACACCTTTAGCATAAGCTTTAGCAAATTCTGACTCTGATTCCAAAGCATTAATAGCAATTGAAAATTGAGCCATTGGATGTAATGAAGTTGGACATCTATCTAATAAATCTTCAACATGTTTTGGTAATTCAGCTCTTGCAGCCAATTCTTCAGAAAATGCTTTAGTTTGAGCTTCAGTTGGAACTTCACCAGTTAATAATAACCAAAATAAAGCTTCTGGTAAAGGTTCATTACCACCTGGAGCTTTTGGTAATTCTTTTTGAATATCTGGAATTGTTTTATTTCTAAATCTTATACCTTCAATTGGATCTAAAACTGAACCTTCCCATACTAAACCTTTAACACCTCTCATACCACCATAAGCTTGTTCTAATAATAATTCACCAATAACAGTTTTACCATGTTCTTTTTTCAATTGTTTAATTTCTTCAGCTTTTTCTGGTAAAATTTCTTCTAATCTTTGTTTTAAAGTTGGTTCAGCAGTAGCATAAGTTCTAATTGATCTATAGATACTTGACTTAGCTAAGTTTGAAGAACGTTGAAATGATCTTAAAGCAGACATTTTTTGATTTTGGTTTAATTGATATACAAATTAAATAAAAAAATATAAATCAATTGTTAAATAAATACTTAGGGATTTTGGAAATTTTTTATATTTTTTGTTAAATTAATTTTTAATTATTTAATTTTTTTATTTTTGTTAAAATTATTTTATATTTTTTAGTTCTGATTTGTTAGACACGACTTTTTTCTTAATAGTTTAATAAAAGATAAAACAGACAACTAAGAAGGAGATAAATATCCGAAAATTTTTGAATTAATTTAAATGGATAAACCAAATTGTGGTTGAGATCACTGAATAAAAGATATTACAAGTATTCAATTGAACAAAGTATGTAAAGTTTAAAATCCTAATTGTTTAACTAATTAGTTATACTTTCGTTACTCGGTTGTAGTTTTTATTTAGAATAAATTAATTGGTTGATATTAAAATGTCGTGTATTATAAATTAAAAAATGTATTATTAAATTTCTCTATACTTTTTCACAAAAATGAAGTCATAGATTTTTTAATTTTCAATATTTATTCATCGGTAAGATATCAAAACAGTATAACAATGTATAGATTTGTATAGTAAATTCAAATTATCTAACTTTATATTCAAGTACATTTTCATTTCTTTTATATAACTAGTTTAAAAGTTGTAAGATTTCCTAATTATTTTTGTTATGCATTGTACCTTATGGGTAACTTATTCAAATAATTCATGAATATTCTAACATTTTATAACATATATTCACCTCCACATTTTAAAAATGTTTAATAGAAGAACTATGTTTTAGTTATTTACAAATTCTATATATAACTTATGATTTAAGCAATTTAATTGGTTGATATTTTAAACTTAATGATTATGAAATTTTTATAAATTGTTTCATTCTCTATTTTAATTTTTTTAATTTTCATTAATCAATATATTTTGTGTAACGTCGTTGAACCTTTTTTTTTAAAAAAAAATAATAAGCAAATTTAAGTAGCATATGCATTTTAATAAATTGAGCTTTAATTGTTTTAATAACTTCAATTACGAATAGTGGTTGATTAATTATTATTTAATCATTTGACGATCTAATTGATTAACTAAGTTCGTTGAATTTAAATTTCATGCAATTTATTGAATTGTGTCAACTCTAACCAAATATTTCTGATATAAATAATTTGATGTCATTATTCAAAAATTTTCATAGTTTCCCCAGATTTTCGGACTTTTTGGAAATTGCCGAGGATTTATTATTTTTAGTATAAATTAAAGATTTTTGTGTATTAATACAAAATATATAACCGTCTTTAATTTACAATTATTTGATCTAATATAAACTAAGAATATTAATAATTGATTTATACTTAAAGCATAATACTAATTACTTTTCAAATACCCAGCTATTTGATCATGAAATTGACTATTAAAATATTCATACCAACACTGGTATGAACCGGGAGTTTTACGTTAATCATTTTTACAACTTAATAATTAACTGAAAAATTTGTAATAATAATTCTGATGATTTTCTTGATTCATACTAAACCAAATTTTTCACTTTACTACTATTACTATACTACTATTGGTCATACATGAACTTGCATGATCAAAAAAATTTTTACCATATCTAATACCAATTATAATATAATATTATATGAGTTTAACATACGTAAATGAGATATTTTCAATGGCATCATGTGAACTTTAAGTTACATAATACATGAGTTTGTGAATATTATAACTTATTTAAGTATGATGAAAAGTCATTATTTATTATATCGAACTACTTCGACATAATTACATTACTTCGGAGTTTTATTTTATTTTTAAATTTTTATTAATTTAAATTTAGATTATACATGAATATTTTTGTGGGGATGATCTAACTAAAAGAGCTTCAAACGGTTTTTATAAATATTTAAATCAAAACCTTTAATTAATGGTATGATTGATCATCTTTCTTCAATTGTAGATCTTCGGACTTGTTAAAATTGTTAAAATGTTTTTGCTATTAAATAAGAGCTTTAATTTTTCAAATTTTTAAAGATTTAGTAAGATTTAGTCTCTAAATGAATGGTACCGTTTCGTGTTCAAATTAGAGTCTAAGGTCGTATCATGCTCCCAATTGGACAGTACGTAAAAAACATTGTTTTTGTTTTGTTTCAAACTTTTTGGGTAAGGATCAAAACCTGATAAACCTGTAGTTCAATCACTTTTTTGACGTCTTTCAATTTCTAGTATTTTAGTGCTTCCCGTTGTGACTAAAATTGCAAAAAACTCATTGGCATACATCAAGACGTTATATGACTATATTAATGCTTTTCAAAGTTCAATTAATAATTTCAATGATTTCTGGCAAATTAGTTATCAAGTTCAAATCAACAATATGATTGAGTTGAATGCTAATAATATAAATTATTTTGCAACCAATTTGATGCGAAAAAAAGTTTAAAATTTACAACCAAAATTCTGAAACGAATATGCATACTGCAACGATAAAAAATATCGGTAATATGGTTCAACAATTGAATAAATCCAATAGAAGATTAATTCCAAATGGTTTGTAAGTGGTAGTTTACAATCAAAAATCAAACATCTTATTTACAGATCTTAAGCTTCGAAAACTCTTCAATTTGTGGAAACAGGAAACCAGTGATGTATTTAAAGACAGTCAGTTCAACTTTTTCAACTTTTCAAAATCAAATGAGCCATAATTTTTGTACAAAAATTTAATAGTATCACAGGCTGAGCTCAATAGAATTGATTCTTTCAATATAAACTTACTGCATGTATCAGTCTTTCCTCCCCTCTTTTAATCGCCCTCTCCTTTTCCTGCTTGAAAAGAAATGTTCTTTTTTGTCAATTAGAGCAAAAGTTGGCTAAGGAACGGGCCATTTGAATTGCAGAATTATGAACAACTTTGTCGTTTCAAGTGAATGTTCACTATAACGATATTCTTCACAAGTCACAACCTGCATATAGCAGATCCAGATCTCGTAAATTTCAAATTTTGAAGTAATTTTTTTTATTTCTTCTCTTGACACATTTAACTATTTTTTTTTCCACATTTCAACCACTTCATCATAAATTTTTTCATTTACAGAAAGTTGCTTATACAAGTAATATTAGTAGTCGTACTTTTAATTCAATAAATATTCAGAGAACTTCACAAAACTTTAAACCAAATACGTTACCATACAAGAATAACTTATCAAAAGTCAAAAGTAAAAAGAACTTTGATAAGATATCAAATTTTTTTTAAACTTTTGACTTGATCAAACTTTATTTTGTTGGGAATTATCACCGGTTGCATGCCATATAAAGATGTACTCGGTAAACGAATCCCAAATATTGAATTAAGGCATTTACAGAGAGATTAATATCGTGTTTTTTTTTAACATATTATAATGTATTAATTTTTTTGAAGATGTCTTACATTTATTTTAAGTAATAAATATGTATATTTTCGTAAACTTTTTCTATTTAGTTGGAATTTCCATTTACTGTATCATTAAATTCATTTAAATTTTCATTAATTTCATTCTTTGCAACCATACATCGAGTAGCAAAATCACAATATTTACATTTATTTAAATTATCAACAAATTCAGGTTTTGTTGTTCCTTTCCAAAATTCACAAGCTTGTTTGAGTTGTTGTTGAAAAATTACTGGATTATATTTATATTTTATAGTTTTAAAATTTTTTTCAGTTTTGGAATTATGATATTCTACATAAGTATATTCTTCATTTATAAAATTTTGGAAAATGGTATAAAATTGTGATGATCTTGATGCTAAATAACGTAATGTTGGTGGTGTTTTCCATGGTTTTAACAAAGGTTTTAATAATTCTGAATAATTGAAATTTGAATTTTCTTGTTCATCTAAATCTTGTAAAAATTGTGAAGTTGATGAATCATTTAAAGAAAATGAGTTATCCTGAAATAATAAACCAAAGTTATAAGGTTCTTTATTCTTTAGGATGTGATTATCAAAAAGTTCAAATCCAATTGGTTCACCATTACATAACTTTAAAAAATCATCATATAAAAAATCAGAATATAATCTTATTAATTTAAGTACCAAGATTTGATTTAATGGTTCATCAACATTACAACCTCTTATTTCTGCATTTCTCAAAAGTGAATAATAAGTAAACTTAGAATCTTGAGATAAATTAGTAAACATATTTTTATAATAATAAGTTTGATATTTTGCACTTTTCAAAACTGAATCATAATTTGGTAATTGATTCCAAGATCTTGATTTTAATTCCATTATATTAACATTTAATTCTTGTTTATTATAATTTGTTAATATTTCAGAAATTTCTTTAAAAAATGAAGTTAAATCTATTCTTGTTGAATTCTTGGTGCTAAATTTTAAATCAATCATATTTTGAATTTCAACAAAGAAATCTAAATTTGTTGGATCATTTGTATTTATAAATTTGAGTAAATCAATAACTCCACTAATTAATACTGAATCATTAAAACCATCAAAATTTTCTGAAGTTATTAATTTTTCTTCATTTAAATTTACATAACCATGTACTAAAACTTCTCTAGCCTCTGAGTTAACAACTAAATTAAATAATCTAGATATGATTTTATCACACCAATCATTAGCTAATTGATCATTAATATTAAATTCACTTAATTTTTCAAGTACTGCCAATTCTTCTTTATTGATAGTTTGTGATTTTAAATTTTCTACATTTAAATTTATGAGTGACATATCTTGTTCAATATTCTCAAATTCATGAGTTTCTAATTCTAATTTTGAATGATAAGTATGACCAGCTTTAACATTTACACCTTTTAATCTATTTGACCCAGCATAAATTTGATAATAATCTCGAAGTTGACACCATGTATTTACTAATAATTTGGTGACTGATAATCTTGGAGATCTTATTATTGATTCATCTGAATTTGTAGTTGTATAAAACTTATAAGGTGAAATATTTGTGGGATTTATAGTTGGTAAATCTTGAGTATGTGGTAATTTCCAATTTTCGAAAATTTGTTCTAAATTTTGGTTTTTAAGTTTATTTGGATCTTGGTGTTTCTTTTTACGACCTCTTTTCTTTTTTGGTGGTGGTGGTAATTTTGATTCTTCTTCTTGTTTTATTTGTATATTTAATGATTCAATGTGATTACTTAATTGTGAAATTTCTTCATTTGACGCGTTCTTCAATTCTGTTAATGGTTGATAACGTGGTTCAGTTGTTTCAGGTTCGATTTTTGTTATTTTTAGGTTATTTTCACCAATGATTGTTGTATTTGCTATAATATCATTATCTGACTTATTTGGTTGTAATTTATCATTCATTAATTGATACGAATAGGTAGTCGAGTGAAAACATCTGTAATTTTTTTGAGGGAATCTCCGTAGAGATCTTGAAATAATATATCTCATGACATTTGGATAATAAAATACTTATTATTTCTTCAAAAAAAATTTAGGTAATGATAAGCATGTAATGAATAAGTGAAATAAATTTGTGGAGTATCATCTTCTTTTATTTATACGTGATTACGCGTTGCTACCACTAAAATTTTGAGTTGCTTAATTTTGCAACCATTTGCAACCAAATCTTTTTTTTTTTTGGTTGTAACTACACATAAAAATGTTAGAGAATTACAGTTAATTGAATGTTAAAAATGAAATAGATATTTTAAAATAAACTATACCAATGCTAAAAATGTATATAAAATCGGTCCATTTAAGGTGAATGCAAAAAATAAATACAGTATAAATATCACAGAAATAAAAATAAATGAATAAAACAACAAACGCACTTAATGAATACCTCTTTTTAATTTCAATGAATCTCTTTTCTTCTCACTTAATGATACATGATTAGGTACATTAATTTCTTCCATTGATGGTTGTTCTAGTATTGGAGTAGTAGGCTGTGAAAGTTGTTGTTGTTGTTGTTGATTTGGTTGTGGTTGTTGAAAATTATTATAATTAAAATATTCATCATTTGGAGTTATTGTTGATAAAAATGGAGAATCTAATGCAAATCCTGAATTTGGGAAGTTACCATAATTGTTATTATTATTATAACAACCATTTCTAAAATTTGTATCTATTGATAAATTATTTCTTAAATTTGTATTTGTTGAACTTCTACTTCTTGTAAATATTGGAATATCTGAATCACTAATTTGATGTTGTAAAGGTGGTGGAGTTTGTGAGTTTAAATGTTGTTGTTGTATTGGTGCAGAAGTTTTAGCTATAATTGATGAAGGTACATAATCCATTAATGAATCAGTACTTCTATTAAAATCAAAATTATTTAGGTTATTGTTGTTGTTAATATTATTATGGTTTGCTCTTATTTGATTCATATTACCAATGTGTAACCAGTTATTTGAATTGTTTCTTGTTAATGATTGTTTTCTTAAATTTATCAGTGATGATCTTGATCTTATTGATGAATTACATTGTGATCCTCCATTTTGAGTTTGTAATTGTTGTTGTTGATTATAATTCATTATATTCATTTCACTAAGTGATAAATTAGATATTGATGAATTTTTTAACCCATTTGATGATGATGTTAAATATGGATTCTTTTTTTGTATATTATTTTGATGATTATTATTTGGTTCATCAATATCTGTTAAAATATCATCACTTTCATTATATTGAGGATTTTGATAAAATCCTTGATGATTTTGATTATTATATGAATTTTGATGATGTAATGGTGGAGGAACTAAAGGATTTGCAGGTGCTTCCATTGGAGTTTTTAAAGTTTGATCAATTGGAGTAAATGGTTGTGAAATAGAATTATTTGGATTAAATTCTAATTTATTAAGTTGTAAATGTAGATTTAAATTTTTATTAATCATTATAAAATATGCTATAGTATATGAGTTCTGAAATGTGAAAGTATGAGAATGAAAATGCAATAGAATAAATACAAGTGTTCTTTTTGAATATAAAATCTGTTTTGTTAATTTAACCTAGTGGAATTATTAATTGTTTTGATATAAATACGTTGATTTAATCCACGTGAATTGAATAGTGTTTAAGAAATTGATATTATGATAGTTGTATCTTTGGTTCTTAAAAAAGCTTTTTCAGTCTTAATTAAATGCTAAAGAAATTTCTTAATCTCTTATGATATAATAAGTATGTTAATTTCTCCAAATGAAACTAATTCAATATAAGTGATATATATATATTCTTAAAATTTAAATGACCCTGTATGATAATTATCACTTTAATCTTTATATATTATAATATTAAGTTCTTATAATAATTGAACTATATAATAATAATATAAAATTATATGTATTGAAAATTTCAAGTTGTTAATTAATTAATTAATTTTATTAAAGTTTTTGTTATAATTATTATAATAATAATTATAAAATATTTGTGAAAAAAAAGTTTAATTTTTTTTGTAGAAAATTAAATTTATATTTATAAATAATTTTTATTTAATAAATATGAATTAATTAAAAAGCAATTGTCAATGAACAATCGATTAAGATTTCTTAAATTTGATATTCAATCAAAAAGTAAATGCAATGTAGTTAAAATTAAATTAGACTTGACTTCAAGTGAAATGTAAAATGATTTAATTTTTCACATTTTAACTTTCTTATAAAAGTTTAAGATTTAAATTTAAATTTAATTTTTTATTCACAATTACTTAAATTAATATAATGTTGAGAATTTTTAAATTTAAGACGCGTCTTTTTCTATGATAAATTTTGGTTAGTAAATTTTATTATGAAAGATTCCAACATATTTACAACCAACTAATTTATTAGTATTCGGTTTGAACGGTCAAATACCTTTTGAAATGCTTGTTAAAATATTTCAAAGTCATTTAAATTAATTCTTAAATATATTTAAACTGATATTTTACTTTTGTAAACCGTTTAATAATTTCTTGAAAGGGGAGAGAATTCAAATATATTCTTTATAGTACAAAATTCAATCTTTCTATATAGTAGAATTATAACAATTATAATAAAATTATTAAACGCGTATATAATTAAAATATTGAATAAAATATAATACATCAAATAATAAGAATGAATTTATCAAATTATTATTTCAATTCTAAACATGTCATTACTTTTTTTGATATTAGAATTGGATAAATCGGACTGACTGGAAATTTAAAACACTGTGACCTACTTTGTATAGATATTATTGTTTGTATCTTACTAAGAATTTCAGAAATTGATTTTAGTACTTCAAGAGCCTTGGTAAGTACATACTTAATAAAATTGGAACTTTGGTTCTCGTTTAGGCTTTGCTGAATTGTATCTAATCATTTGTTGGTACTCTTTCATTGTCTATAATAAGGGGAAATTTTTTTAAATATTACAAATTATTGATTAAGTAATTGACTCGATAGTATCTTGCATAATACTAACTACCAAGAGCAATCAATAAAAAAAGATTTACTTGTATATTGCATTTGAACAAGTCCAATTCAATAAACAATTGATTTTATTGTTCTTTATGATTGATAATTATTATTTAAATCAATAAAGATTGATTATAATAACTATTATTATAACGTGGTTTTGTGAATTTAACTAATTTAAGATTTCTTATTATTTAATTTATTCTCTTTTAAGTTAAATTAATAATTTGCAAACTAATACGAAGATTAAATAAGATACAGAAGTTTTTAAAGTTAACAAAACTTGCTTTATATATCAAAAGATAAGCTCAATTAAGCGATAATTCATATTTATTGTCAATTAACGTCATATTCGAAGATTGACCCTTATTTATAATACTTTTCAAAAATTAAAAATTAAAGTAAATTTTGAAAGTACAGAAAAAAATTAGATAAACTCTATAAATAATGAACTCAAATAACACTCTTCAATTACGAGATTGATGAAAAAATGATGAATTAATTGATGACCAAGAATTCTTAAATAAATTGAAGGATCCAGATGCAAAGAATAAGTATATGCAAATTTAAAAAACTTAATTTTCTTCGAGAAAATAAGTTACATGTATTGTGAATTTTTCAAGGGTAGATATTTATTTAGTCTAATTTCTATATGGTTATGAAATTATTTTCCTTTTTTTAACATCTTGTGCACTTTAATTTTAACCAGCTATAAAATCACAGTTTAGTAATTTCATTTAAATTTATATTTTTCTCCACCGATTGGGAACTAAATTTAGAACATTTTCTCGAATTTATAGTCACAATTTAGTAACTTCATGTAAATTTATATTTTTTTCTTCTGTTTTAAGCTATAATTTAGAACATTTATCTCGTAATTTGTATAAATAATTTATAATAGTAATACCTTAAATAAGAACTAAGTACGAAGATTTTGAAGTTGAATTCCTTCCCCAACTTGAACAACTAAATATTGAGAAATTAAATTCCCAATTTCATCTATGTTAGTCTATATAATTAAAAATGTAATAGTCTGACATGAAGGCCTAATTTGAATGTGAGACCCAAATTTGAATGTGAGACAAAAAAAAAATGTTACTTTTTTATATCACTATTTTCTTTTCATATTATACATAAAAAAAATTCAAATTCAATGAACTACCTTTTTCATAGATATAAAATATCAAGTTGGGGTTTAACAAACGGCAATCGGGGATTCGACAACAATGAAAACAATTTGGGGTTTTAAAAATTATTAATACAATTTGGGGTTTTAAAAATTATAAATACAACTTGGGATTTAAAAGTAATAAATACAACTTGGCAATACAGAATTTAACTACAGGTGGAGGTTGTGAAAGGCCCTCCCTGTACCAAAATTTCTTATGGCTAGTTTCCACTATAAAACAAACATTGGTCAAACATCCCCAAGCTGATTTTAATCACCTTGATGGTTTAATGATTTTAATGTGAAGTTAGAGGTTAAATTGTCGAAAGGTTGTGGCCTGCACCACGTAAATTAATTAGGTTAATTTGGGTCGCTCTTGTGCTTGACTTGCTGGCGGTTGGGAACACTTAGTACACGTTTAATTCTGATGGATCATTCAATGAAGGTGGAACTTTAGAATAGGAAATGTTTACAGGCAATATCAAATAAATTTGATAATGCTTCAGCGTTTTTTTTTTTAAGAGTATAAAGTTTTATTTTTATTTTATATATTTAATTAAGAATCTATAGACTTATCTTCATTATAATTTATATTATATGGTAGATATTGTTTCAATTCATCTTGTTTTTGTAATAACTTTGAATGTTCTTCTAATTTCTCCTTCTCTATGCTACTCGTGGTTTCAATTTCTTCTAATTTTAAAATTTGATATTGATTTTGATCCATTTTCGTTATGATTTCATTTATATTTTGTTGTTGATTACTTGGATGGAAATTATCATCAGATTGTAATTTTAAAAATTCTTCAACTATAAATTCATTCGATGCTAAAAATTTTAAGTTGTGACCTAATTTTAAATTTTTTTCTAATAAATAATTAATCCATTTCATTTTTGCAATTGATTTTTGTAAATTTAAATTTTGTTGTTGTTGTTGAATTTCAAGTTCTATATCTTCCCGAGTTTGTTGTTGTTGAATTTCATTATCATTTAATTTTAATTGATTATAAAATTCTTGTCTTTCTTTATGTTTTTTTCTCTTTTTTTCTAATTCTGTTTCTATATCATCATCTACTATTTTTCTTTTTTCAATTAAGTTTTCCACTAGATTTATTGGGAATTTATTCAATTTTACTAGCAAGTTGAATCCATAACTTTTTAAAACCCATAATTTAAATGAATTTACAGATTTTGTATTATATTTTGATTCTTCAAACATATCATCATGTAATTGTAAATGATTCGTAGCTTTTATTAATCCTAAATTAATCATACTTTGCATAACATCTTGTACTTCTGGTTCATTAGTTTGAGTTCTATATTGACTACATTTTATTGATTCTGTCACTAGTTTATTAAAAAAATTTATATATAAATCTGTAACTATATTTAGTATTGATGGTTTACATTTATCAAATCCTTGAGATTTTAGTATTTGGGCTATCGATATTCTTAGTAGATTGAAATTAAATGAATCTTCCATTTGTGGGTTTATGATGATGTAATGATTACTGAATTTGGTTGTATAGATTTTTCAAAAGTTGTTTTAACGTAAATACAAGTTTGAAAATTTGTCGTGTCTTGATTTTGTGTTTCGAGACAAAACTTTTTGGAATTATATATCTCAATTTTGGTCCAACATTATAACGAATATAAAGTCAATATAGAGCAATGATGGCCATTGGTTTACGCAGAAATTGGTCAAAATTTGACTCAACCCTTGTACAAAAATTTGCTTTGTCAGTACTCAAAATTGACTGATGTTTGTACAATCATACATTGGTCATCAAATTTACAATTACATCTACATAAAATTTAATTTAAGTGCAATGGGAAGTTGATTGCTCTTTTGTCTTTATGAAACAAAACACGTTGAACGAATGCTTGAAAGATGAAAACTAAATTACTTATTGAACATTAAATATGCATTAAAAGTCTTGATTCTAATTTTTATAAACCTTGATTCAATCTCTCTTGTAACTTCTTACCAGCAAAACTTAAAGCATTAAATAACCCTTTTTCACTAATATCTATATTTTTTAAATCAACAGTTGAAACAACCGGGGCATTAGTAACTCTACTTACAATAGTAGCAGGATCATATTCAATAATAATTCCATCATCTATAGTTTCATCAATTGCTAAACTTACTAAATCATAATTTGTTACAATTGTAGATTGATCAATTGAATTATTTAATAATATAGTTATTGCTTCTATTAAATTTGATAATGTTGTATATGCTAAACATTCATTTTCTGATATTGGTGATACTAATATAATTGTAACATCATTTATTTGTTTATAAACTATAATTTGATTATCAAATAATATAATATCTTGATTTATCTTGTTGATTTTGTTAAATAATTTTTTTTCAAATTTAATTTGTGCTTGAGATTTTGTTGATTTTGGTTGTTGCTGTTGTTGTGATTTTATTTCCTTAATTGGTTGTGTTTCATCTAATGTTGATGTATAATATTTCGCGTATAATCTATTTCCTTCGTTGTCTAATATTAGTAATGCTGAAACTGTGTATAATGATATGTTCAATGACATTTTGGGGTGGTGGTGGGTTTGGAATTTTAGATTGATTTGATTGAGTTAGTGAAATATTTTGTTGTTGTTGAAAAATATCTATTACACCGTGTGAAATGAAAAATTTATAGCTACCAAATTGTACACTAAACTTTCAATTACAACTCACCACCAAAAGTACTATAACTTTTACACTACAACAATTTCTTATTCAAACTAATATATTATATTTATTATTAACTTTTATACACTCATCATTAAAACATTTCTGCAACAAATTGATGGATTTTTTTATGCATTGGATTATTTTGATAAAATTGATTATTTTCATAATCTAAATCTAAACTTTTCCAACCAAATATAAAATTAACAATTAATGCAAATATTAAACCAAATGCAATAATTAAAGGTCCCACAGAATTATCTAAATGTTTATCTGATCTTTCCATAATAATTTTTCTTCTTTCCATAAAAATATAATAACCCCAAAGACAACTAAATACAGTTAATCCAAAATAAAAATAAGCTAAATAAGTACTTAATTCAGCAAAATTTGATCTTAAAGTAGATGAATAAATTATAAAAGTAACTGACATTAATAAAGTTGTTACATGTAACCATCTATTAAAAGTTCTTTCATTAGCTAACCAAACTTTTGGTTCTATTTTTAATGGTCCCATATTTTTAATCCATTGTTCTGGTTTAATAACTCCTACAGGTAATTCAATTTCTTCATCTTCTGAATCAACATCAATTAATCTTGAAAATTGACTTGTAATTCTTGATATACTACTTGGTTTTGAAGAAGTTTCTTCATCATCTTCATCCTCATCATCATCGAAATCTGATGATTGATCATCAGTTGTTAAATTAACTTGTTGATTAGTTTGTAATTTATCAGTTGTTGATAATTCTTCATCAATTGTAACTATCTTGTTTTGATCACCATTTACTTCATCAATTTCATCTTTATATAATAAACTACCTGAAAATGAAGCAGATCTTGGTTGGAAATTATTGTTGTTTTTCAAAATCATTGATTTAAATTTAGATAAATTATCATCATTACTTAATTCAGTAATACCATCATTATTAACTTTAGATGGTATAATTGGTAAATCATCATTTATATCACCTTCTAATTCATTAAACCACATTGGAATATTATCTAATTTATCATCTTCTAAAAATAATGAAGCAACACCATGAATGAATTTGGAAAAATTTGGAATTTCTTTAACTAAATAAGAACTATTGATTAATTCATTAATCCATTGTAATTTTTTAAAGTTTTTTACTGATGATTTCTTGATTTTAATTTCCATAGTTGAAAAAGGAAATTTATTATATTCACCTTTTCTTAAAAATTGTTGTGAATTTTTACTATTATCTAAATCTAAACGATGCCATTGATTTGGATCTCTAATTGGTAATCTTGAATCAAATGAATCTTCTCTAATAAAAGTTAAATTAGAATCAATTATAATTCTAATTTTGTCATCACCTGGAATTTGAAAAGCTGTACGGTTATACGTGGTTCTTAAAATTGGTTGTAAATGATTTTCATCAATAAATTTTGATAAATTCTTTACAGCTGCTTCATCATTTAGTTTTAAAATCTTTGATGGTATTGAATTTTGAATAACAAATTGATTAATATATTTTTGTCTTAATTCAATTTTATCATCAACATGAAAATTTGAATTAATATCAAATTGTTTTTTTTCCATCGTAATTTTTGGTTTATCACTTAATTTACCAATCCATCGAATTCTTAAAGTTGCTGAATTATTTAATTTTGTTAATTTATGATTATATAAATCAAAATCTTCGTTATCAAAATATAAACAATTGACTGTTTGATCAGTTTGAGTTACCTTGTGATTACCTGAATTATTTGGTTCCTCTTCATCATCGTCATCGTCATCATCATCATCATCGTTTTTGGAGTTATAAATCAACACAGGTAAATGTCTTAAAATAGTAGTTTTAACTTCCATTAAATTATCAGGATGAACCCAAAATTTGAAAGATTGAAATTCGCCACTTAATGCACCATCGTTAAAAGATGATAATTTACTCAAAGATTGATCAACTTCATAATTTTCTCTTAAAAATTGAAATAATATACCAACTTTATATAACAAAGGAGAATAATCTTCTGAATGAAATGGTAATTTTTTTAATCTAACGTTTAATAAAGGTTTTACAGAATAATCTGGATGTAATCTATCATGTTTTTTAACAATTTTTATAAATCCAGTATAATTTAATCTTTGAAAATGTTCCAAATTTTGTGCCTCATTTAATAAATTATCTAATTTTTTAGAAAAACTTTCAACATTAAAAATATCAGCAACTTCAATTTGTTGTTGTAATTTATTTAATTCATCATTTAATTCATCAAATTTATTATGCTGAAATCCAAATACTTTTTCTAAATTTTCATCTAAAGCACTAACAAAATTTTGTTCATCTTTATCAGTCCAATTATTTTTTAATATAACTCCTTCTTTTAATAATTTTTTTAATTGATTATAATTTATATAATAATCTTTCCATGGTGCATAAGTTTCATGTTCTAATTTAGTTCCAAATAACATCTTGGATTGACCTTGACTCGATTGAGGTTGAGTAGATTTTTGTTCACTAATTGTTGATTTCGGATCTTCACTTGCTGACATAACTTGAAATTGATATATAGGTTGTTATTAAGTAATTATAAGATTAAGGATTTTGAAAAATTGATTTTTGGTTCGTTGTAAGTTTATTTGCTACACTGTAATTGTACTACTTTTTTTTTTTCAATTAAAAAAAAATTAATCTCCTTACTGATAACGCAAAAATATATTTTTTTGAAACAATTACTTTTTTCAAATAAATTGATGAAAGTTGAGTTTATTCTTGATGATGATATGACTATTAATCCTTAATCCAATTACTATGATTGTAAAATTACTACTAATTTTACTACCTTTAAAATTAAATAATTAAATTTAAAAATAAAGTTGTTGAAAAAATTGAAAACTAAAAATTAGAAAATAATTCTAAGATTTATAAAAGGAATTTTATATCAATATTATTTATAAAGTAGTAATAATTAAAAATGTGTTAATTTAATTATTAAAGTTTTTTTGTAACTTATTTTCTCAATAAAAATCTTTTGAAAACTCAATTGATGATTCAAAAATTACGAAAATTTAGCTTTAATGATAATTCAAATTTTTTGATAAGATAATTATTGGAATAACTGTATAATTGACTGATAATTAATGATGTTTCAATTCAAATTAAAGCTTCAATTGGTTAATACTTGATATTTGAGATCTATTTTGAAATCCAAGTATAATTTTCAAAAGATTTAAATAAGATTTTGAAAAATGTAACCTTAAAACTTGTTGAAAATATTAATCTTGTTAATAATATTATATTTTTAAAGTTTTTTAATTAACGTATTAGTATTTTATTCTTTCTTTTTGGTCTCTTTTTTTATTAATTAATAAATTTCAAGATTTTTTGAATGAAATAATTTTAAATTTAATTCTACGAATTTTGATTCTATTTAAAATTGATTTGGTTGGTTAATTTTAAAATCAGAATGTAATAATAAATAAATTCAAAAATCTATGAAGAAATTAATATTGAAAATTTATAGAATTTTTCTAATTTTTAATTCTATTTTTATTATATAAAATTTTGGTTTGTAAATTTAAATTAGCTGCACATAAAGCCGCTTACATGTCTATTTTAGGATTTTGTGATAATGTCAATTGTCTATGTATTTCATCTATCAAATGATAATAAACTAGTCATAAAGAATCAAGGATTTTTGAATAAATAGTTTAAGTAACACATCAGCTTAACAAGTCTTCTAATCATACAATCAATTTGATCAATATACAAAAAGTTATTTGAATTTTGAATAAATTTGGTTGTAAAAAAATTAATCATTTTTGTTATTAGTAATTTATTAATTACACAAAAATATAAATTTTAAGGTTTACACGTGGTAATCATATTTTTTATTATTATTTGGACCAAATATTTAGTTGAACTGCTTTTCAAAATTATTCAAACATAGAAACGTTGATATGTTGAACATTACTATTGCTTTTTTTACAAAATTAAAGTATTAATATGATTGACATCTTAATATTGTTAATTAAATTTTAATTCTCATCACATATATAATAATAATTTAACCGAATATGATACAAATTTAAAGTTATTCGTCTTTATCACAACTCAATGCTTTGGAATCTTCAAAAATAGCAGCTCTCATCAGTTTCAAAACATCATGGCGGACCATAAATCTAGCACACCAATGTTTACCAATTTTAATATCTTGACCATCTGCTTTTAAAATAGCTTGAGCTTCTTCAACAACTTCAGCACGTGATAAACCTTGATGCTTGTCATTACATGCAACCAAATAAGTTGCAAGTTGATATTCTTGTCTTGGAGTTAATATTTGTTGCTTTTGGTGACTTTCTTGACGAGATCTGGTACCACTTACTCTATTTTGAAGAGTACGTTGAGGAATGTGGAACCTTTTTGCAACCGAATTTACAGAAATACTACTGTCTTCTTTCAAGAGGGCTAATGCTTTCACAATATCTTGTTCTGTATATTTTTTTGAAGTTCTGGTTTTTATGGTTTTTGTTGACTTTCCAATTGCCATTTTGACTTATGTAGTTGAATTATTCGAAGAGATATTACATGTTTGAAAATGTTTGTTTATACTTTAATGTTTGTTTACATTTGATTTTGTGTATATTATTTCAGAATGTTTCTTTTTTTTTTTTCATTAGCCAAAAGAGTCTCGTTAATATGATATTAGTATATTGTAGTGATGGAATTCTGGCTAAAACGTTTCAAGATCTTATCGTAAATTTGTAACCTTAATAAGAGTTTGTAAACTAGGAATTAGGATGTTTCAGGTAATTTGCTGATTAGTTAGAATTTTATTCCTAACTAGTTCTGCTTCTATGTAAGGGTAAAATTGTAAGACTTATTACTCCAATTGTTCAACTTACCAAATTGAAGAATTCTACAAGCCTTTTTTTGGTTAAATTATTTTAATCATTGGAAAAATAACTTCAATGTTACAAAAAATTGTGTTTAAGTAATTGTTGCCAATTTTGTATTTGATTTGCAACCAAATTTTAAACAAATAATATTAGACTTCGTGAGAACAGATTTAATTCTATACCTGTAATAGTTTTTATTTCTCGTTTTCTTAATTACCAGTGATTTAGTCAAGAAACAAATACCTTCTTTCATTCCTAAATTAGAGGTGAAAAGTTGAACTTGCAATTGTACATGTAAAAATAATAAAAAACTAGACTTGTTCTGACAAAAGAATTGACAAGGAAAGAAATAGTATTTTTCAAAAATACTTCACATTACGTATTAACTAATGCTTGTGTCTAGGTCAAATTTTATTACTATTAAAATGATTTAGATCTTGTTTTTGTCGTATATTGAATGATATAGTCTTTAATTTATATTCGTATAATTATAAATGTAATTTAAATATTATATTAGACTGTTACTATTCTATTTAAGTAATTAATAAGTCCAAATTCGGAATTGGAAAGTAACATTGTAAATATTTGAACTGATTACACTACTATACTTTTCCACATTATCTAATTACTATATTTCGCAATAACTAATAATTTTATATATGAGGAGAGGCTAATTAAATTATTATATATTAATATTTTTTTAGTATATTAATTATCTTATCAATTGTTATCAACTCATAAACCAAATTAATCATAGGGTTATAACAATTAATATGGTTTCATTCACCAAAATTACTATATTAGCAATTTCTTTAATTTCATCAGTTCATTCAGTATCAATTGTTAATAATTATATTGATAGAGCAATTGCAGTATTTCATCAAACTGAAAAACAATTGCCACATTTTTTTCATATCAATAAACAAGAGTCAGAAAATTCAGAAGAATCATTAATCAATAATCAAGGTATAAATACTAAACCAGTACCAGGTGGATCACCAATTGAAGTTTGTGATATTGCTTTACCACAATTATTAGATTTAAAAGAAGTTATTATATCACCAAATCCTCCACAAACAGGTGCAAATTTAACATTTACAGCAAAAGGTAATATTGATAAGACAATAGTTGATGGTGCATATGTTGAAGTTGATGTAAGATATGGATTCATAAAATTAATTCATCAAACTTATGATATTTGTGAAGAAATAACTAAAATAGATTTAGAATGCCCAATTGAAAAAGGTGAACAAATTATTAAAAAAATTGTTGAAATTCCAGATGAAGTTCCACCTGGGAAATATATTGTTAATGCAAGAGCTTTTACAAAAGATGATGAATTTATTACTTGTTTATCTGCAACAATTGAATTTCCATATAAAAAATAAAGAAGTAAAAACATTGACATTTTTAACTTTTTATATTTCACCATTTTTTTTACGTTTGATACATGATTACATTTCAGTTATACTTCATTTAGATTTTAAAATTAAACAAAAAAAGTATTAATTAGTATAATGAATAATATTAACATTTAGATAGCGTTTTCATAAATTCTCTTTGTCTTTCTATGGTTGTCAGATTCTATAATTTTGTGTCTTTCCATACATTTATTTACGTCATAGATCTTCAAGATAATTTATTAGTATAAATTAAATCGGACATTTTTTTTCACATTGATTTTTATCTATTTGATCAATCTCATCACTTTACTCAACCATTTAGTATTTCACTAACCCCGACCAGAAAGATGCTTGAATTTCAAGAATTATTTTCTGTACAAATATTCTTTATAATACTACGAGAGACTTTAGAAACTGCCATTATAATATCTGTATTATTATCATTTATAAATCAAAGATCCCATAAACATGATTCAGAACAAAATGAAGCAAATTTACAAACTAGTATAGGTCCACCGACTACTAATACAAATAGTAGTTATTGTCAAGTCCAAAAAAAATTAAAATTACAAGTTTGGATTGGCGCTATATTGGGACTAGTCATATGTTTCATAATTGGCCTAATTTTCATATTAGCATTTTATTTCATTGGAAAAGATTATTGGTCATATACTGAAAGAGTATGGGAAGGTGTTTTTTCCATTTTATCAAGTATCATAATAACAGTAATGGGGATAGGATTATTACGTATAAATAAAGTTATGAAATTAAAGTGGTGGATCAAATTAGGTGATGCATACAATACAAATAATCAAAATAATGAACAAGAAGAAATATTAAATGAGGAAGGAGAATATGAAATTGCTAAAGTTGCAGAAGAAAATGTTTTGGAACCTATTGAAGATGATGAAAGTTTACCAAATGATGAATTAGTAAATGGTGATAATAATAGTTATGGAGGTACTAGATCAAGTTCAGAATCTGAAAGTGTCCCATTAACTTCGTCAAATGGGAGATCAAACTCGAAATCATTATCGAGAAGATCATCAACCACCATTGGTCAAAAGAAAAAGGGGTTTACCAAAAAATATTTTTTAGCAATATTACCATTAGTTACTACATTAAGAGAGGGTTTAGAAGCAGTTGTATTTATTGGAGGCATTGGAATGTCATCTCCACCTTCATCTATCCCACTATCAATCATATGTGGAATATCATTAGGTTCATTTATTGGATATTTATTATATAAAGGAGGTAACAAATTATCATTACAATATTTTTTAATTTTTTCAACTTGCTTTTTATATATAGTAAGTGCAGGATTAATGAGTCGAGGGGTTTGGTTTTTGGAGTTGGAATCATACGTAAGAAAATGTGGTGGATTAGATGTTAGTGAGACAGGTAGTGGACCTGGTTCTTATGATATTTCAACCAGTGTGTGGCATGTAAATTGTTGTAATGGATTAAAAGATGGATGGTGGATGGTTTTAAACGCATTAGTTGGTTGGACAAATAGTGCTACTTATGGAAGTGTTATTACATATTTTTGTTACTGGTTATTTGTTATCATATGGCTTAATTTAAGATTATATGAAGAAAAAACTGGAGTATTACCATTTATACCAATAAAATGGCAATTGAATAGAATCAAGAAAAAGATTAAGCTTTATGAATTAAGAAATAGTCAAAGTTTAGATACTATGAATCAAATTCAACAAGAAAATATTGAAGCTCAAGCTGAATCTCAAGGTTTATTGCAATAGGGGTTAAAATAAAATTGTACATAGAAAAAAAATTATTATGCATTAAATTATTTTTTATATATTTTGGGAAAAATATCTAGGTTCATCAAAAACATGATATCTATGACCTCTAACTCCATCACCTCTAAATAATTGTGGCATTTTTAAGTTGTCATCAACTTCATCTTCACCTACAATTGTATAATCTTGTATTGTTGATTCATTTTCTTCAAATAATTTGAATTTTGCAATTTGTAATTCAGTATCTGTTATTGTACTTCTTGATATTCTTGCATATGCAATTTTCTTTAGATCTCTATATAAAATATATTCACACCATCTATCCCAGTCACTTGAATCAATATCTAACATTCTTGATTTTTCAGATACATAATTATTATAATTACCAACTAATGGATCAGTCACCAAGTAGCCAATTAAAACCATTGGATTTGTAGATTGTGACATGATTTCTTCAATCCCCAAGCTTTGTAATCTACGATCTTCAATATCTTCTTCTTGTCCTGAATGAAATACTATTATATCTATCATTTCTCCATAAATATCTAATGTTGCATGAATAGCTGGTGCTAATTCTCCAACTGGTGATGGCAATAAATGATGAGTTGACTTGATTATAGGGAATTTTGATAATAATGCAGCTCCCCAAGTATGTTTGTTTGGTCCTGGTCCATAATCAACATACATTCCTAATTCTTCTGCAATTTTCTGTGTGAAATCTCTATCACCACCAATTAATCTTTGAGTATCAGTTTCTAGTAAACCAATGATATCAACTTCTGCTTCGCGTATAAGGTTCAACATTCTTGTCTCTGATGACCACATATCATTATCTAACCCGAAATGAACACACCATATACCGGTTGTGAAAGTTTTTGATTCTTCATTATAAGGTTTTGGAGTTGATGATGGATATCTTTTTATTGTGGTTGCTAATGATAATGCAAGAAGTATTGTTATGATGGTTGAAATTTGTTTGTAAGTTCTTTTACTGTAAAAATTAATTTTGGTTATATCATTAATTCTAAATTTGTAGTTCGCAATACCAGCGTAAATCAGTATCAATGCAACTCCCAATATAATATCAGTTCTTTCCCTCAATAATGGTCCACCCGGAACAAAAGCATATGCAACAATCCAAACACTTGCTAATGATATGACTATATTTAAAAAATAACCAACAAAGAAAGCAGCACCTGGATTATATCCACTTATAGATTGCCAAATAATTGGTCCAATTGAAACCAAATAAAAAACGTAAATCAAAGTAGCAAGAAATCCTAACCAATTTTTGAGTAAGTATAAACCAATAGTGCTTCCCCCACCAACAACTAAATTATAACTCCAACTACTAAATGTATTCGGATGTACTTTCAAAGTGACCAAAATTGCAATTGCAAAAACCAAAAGATGTGGAAAAGCACCTGTTATTGGAGTTGGACCTTTTATTGGATAACCTTCCCATGTAAATAAAGTCAATGTTCCAGAATCTGATAAGAATGCTTGTGATGCAAAATAATAACCTCCAAAACCAATAGATCCTAATAAAAATGAACCACTAGGATTTGATTTTGGTACAACTTTTGTAGTTAAAGCTGGTGTAAAAAATGATGCAAGTAAACCCAAAAAAATACCAATTGCATTATATCCCCCATTTTCTTTATGCATAATTGGCCAAATTGGATTATTTGAATAACATAAAAATTTAAAAACTGAGGTAGTTAATAAACCTAATGAAAAAGTAGTAATATATGAATTTAATTTTTTTGGTTGATTGTTTAATGCCCAAAATTCATTTACCACTGAGACAACAGCAAAGACAGTGCCTGCTGTTATGGTCAATAATCTTTGTTCTGGATCTTCAACTTTATAAGCACCAATACCTAGTATAACCGTCAAAGATCTTGTAAACTGTGGATTTTGAGCAAGATATACTCTAATTGGTTCAGGAATTAATAATAATGGTGCTAAAAATAATGAAATTATAACTGCCTCAAATCCTGAAAGACCCATATGCCATAACGGAAAATACCAGACACATAAAAATAAAGATGTAACAACTGTCCAATATATGTAAGAATTTATAAGATTAAAAATAACTTCTAAATTCGTGAACTCCAACGGAGCGATTATTGTTGTAGGTGTTGATGGCTCAGAATCAACAGATTTTGCCAATGTATTTTGAACGCTCTTTTTTTTTTGCCCGGTAATCAATTTAATACCCTCACCAGATATAGAAATTTCAATATCTTTGAAATCAATAAATGACCAAGAATCGAATAAAATATCTAATCCAATTAATCCCCATTCAAAATATGCATAAACTGAATAAGCGCCAGGTCTAACATGTACTTTATGTTGAATGAACCAATAAATCAAAGGAACAATCGTTCCAAAAAAGCTTATACATGAATAAAAACGAGCACGTCTTTGAAATGAACCCTTTGGTGATAACAAAATATTACAGACATCCCAAGGTATAGTCAAAAAAATATATCCAATCATAAATACATCATGAGCATCATGATCATCAGTTGAAGTTATATACATCCAACCACCTGCACAGAAAGTTCTTAAAACTCCTGAGATTAATGCAATATATGGTAATGAAGAATTTGGTCTGAATAAACTTATGAAATCAAAAATTAACAAAAGAAATCTTGGACCTGCGGTTAATGCTATAATGATTTGAAATACTGATCTTTCAGGATATCTATCACCAATTGTTGCTGAAACACTAGGGAACCATTCATCAGGGTATCCAAATGATGAATTTTCAACAATCTTGTGATAATGTAAATATGACCCAACGGCTAATGCTGCTAAAAAAGATAGACTTGCAAATAATGTATGACTATATGATATATATTTTGCATTAAATGTTATTACTGCTTTTGATGATTCAGGTGTAATTAGTTTTTCAGACATGATTTAATGATTAATTTGTCGTTTGTTTCGCTGTTTAATTTTTTGAATTGTTCCGGTTGTTTATAATGGCTCTTTCAAAGGTATCAATTGGCCCAACCTTGTTTGAAATGAATAAACTTGATCCTTTGGCGATAAGATTAAATTTAGATGATATTATCAAATATTAGTCCAATTAATTATTTTGATGTATTTTTTTAGTAAAAATTTGGTAGCCAGAATTGTATATGAATTTTACCCCAGACTCAATATTTTTCTATTTATAAACATAAAATAGGAATAAAAATTACTTAACGTAAATGCAGCTAATTGATTTGAGTTTTGAAGGCTTGTTTGCAAGCTCTTAAAAAAACAAAATATCATCCTCACCAGTATCAAATAATTTGTGAACATAATCAATGTTTTGAAAAATTGTCATGTCACAAATCAATAATTTTCCACGACATGGAATAATTTTTTAAGTGCGAAATTAATCCAATAAAATTTTAGTTTTTCACCATTACGAAAAATAAATAATACAACTTGATTAATCAAAGATTACTTAATTCTAATTCACATCAATTACATCAATTACAAACCTACCATCCTTAGCATTACATTCTTTTACTTTTTTACCTTAAAATAATCTCACTTATTACATATTCATAACTCACATATATACACACAATCATAAACAATGGGAAAATTAGATAATTATGCAAATCATCAGAGGCCAGAATTAGTATCATTTGATGATATAAGTTATAATAATTTAAAAGAAGTCACAGCAGCAAGAAAATCATGGTTGAAGGAAGAATATATAAGAACTTATGAAAGAAGAGTAGCTCATGAAGCTTTACAAAAATGTGCAGGATATCATAACGAAGATAAATTAAGATTATGTAAAAGTTTAGCTGAAAAATATAAATTAATGCTTGAGTTTCAAAAAGATACTGGTTATCAATTTTATCAAAAGAATGATATATCTAAGTAAGTTAATTTGAAATTTGGGGAAAAATATTATAGACTCTTGGTTTTTGTATATTAGTAATGAATAATAATTGCATTATTTAAAAAAAAAATTGAATTAGAACCGTTATTGGAGTAGACGGTCCAAGTTACTTTTAATGGGATTTAATGGACAAATGAAGTTTCTGAAGCATTGTGTAAGCTTCAAACTGAAAACTTAATCTTTCGAAGTTTCGCTTTTTAATTTTCAAGCATATCTCTCTGGGTCGATTTCTTGTGCTATCAGTGGGATCGTAGTAATGTTAAATACAACAACTTACTCTCGAAATAATATACTTCGGGTCTTAACTAATCCTTGTAAATCTAATCATACCTAACAATAATAGTAAATATTTAAGAGGTAATTTTTCTGGTTTAAGGGGTATTTTTAGGTAGTGCAATGATGGTAATTTTTATTCACCCAATTAAATTAAGTAACCGAATTTTTATTAGGTGCGAATTTTTTTTAGTTAGTGAAAACTGTTTTAATAGTGAAAAAAAAAATTCAATCAGTTGTTCAAATACTAAGCTTGAAAAAGATTCATTTCAATATATATTCACATCAATGTTTCGTTTAGCTGTTAGACAAGCTGCTCGTTCAGCTCCACGTGTAAGGTATGTTCAATTTTGTCCTTGAAATATCAACAATTGATTCATATAAGAAGGGGGATCATAGTCATACAACGACAACTAGATATTCATTGGATCAATTGTAATTACGACTAAAAACTGTTATACTAACTTCAATTCCAATAGAAACTATGCAACTTTACGTGAAATTGAAGATAGATTGAAATCAATTAAAAATATTGAAAAAATTACAAATACAATGAAAATTGTTGCATCAACAAGATTAAATAAAGCTCAAAGAGCAATGCAAGCATCAAGAGTTTTCAATGAATCAGAAGCTGATTTTAATGAAAATACTGATCCAAAAGAAGCAGAACAAGCATTTGAAAAAGAAGAAACTAAAGAAAATGCTAAACCAGAAAAAACTCTTTTAATTGTTGTTTCATCAGATAAAGGATTATGTGGATCAATTCATTCACAATTAGCAAAAGCTTCAAGAAAAAGAATTGCAGAATTAAATGGTAATGTTGATATTGTTGCCATTGGTGATAAAGTTCGTGCTCAATTACATAGATCAAATCCAAATGATATAGTATTAGCTTTTAATGGTGTTGGAAAACAAGAACCAAATTTTACAGAAGTTGCTTTAATTGCTGATGAAATTGCAAAATTAGGTCATTATGATAATGTTGAAATTATATATAATAAATTTGTTTCTGGTGTTTCATTTGAACCTTCAACTTTTAATATTTATGCAGCTGATATTATTGCAAATTCTCCAGGTATAAATAAATATGAATTAGAAGGTGAAGATCCAGTTCAAACTTTAAGTGAATTTTCTTTAGCTAATAATTTATTAACTGCAATGGCTGAAGGTTATGCATCAGAAATTTCAGCAAGAAGAAATGCTATGGATAATGCATCTAAAAATGCTGGTGATATGATTAATTCTTATTCTATTTTATATAATAGAACTAGACAAGCTGTTATTACTAATGAATTAGTTGATATTATTACTGGTGCTTCATCATTGGAATAGATTATTTTTTGATTGTCCATAAAAAAAATAAAAAATTTAAAACATTAAAGTATAAGATTTGAGGTTTGAATCTACAATGTAACACTCTGTTTTGTTTTTATTTATTACATCGTTACTTTTTATACAACTTTACTTTTATTCTAGTTTAACAGCTCTATAAATCTTATTAATAAATACTAAACCAGTTAGTACACCAATTGAACCACATGCAATACCAATTATAAAACAAGCTAAACCCATATAACTGAAAAATAATAATGAACTTATAAAATCATCAATATTTAAAAATTTGAAGTAGTAATAAATGGAGTAAACGTATATACACCACCCAACACTTGAACCATTTTGAAATGATAACCATGACCAATTTGGGTAATTGTAGAAAGTTAATGATAAGTATATTGAAATTATTGTTTGCTCTATAATTATTATTGACAACATAATTATTGTTAAAAATAAAAATCCATACATGTAATAAAAGGTAGTCTTCTCCAACCAAACTGAATTGAAAATGAAGAACAATTCAACAAATACAACAGCAAACGGTATTGCTCCAAATACTAATACATTTTTAAAATACGATATGATTGAAAATGATTTAAATAAAGTTCTTAAAATTGACTTTTTAGGTAGGTAATAATCATTGTTTGGTGAGCTAGGTACTGATGGAGTAGTTGTAATATATTTGTAGTTACTAAATTTAAAATGATTACCATAATATCCACCAATGACTCCCAAAGGACACTGTATTAAAATAAACAGTAGTACAAATATGATAATGGTACCAAAAGGTAATGCAGTTGATGATTCTTCAGCCCATACAAAAAAATTTAGCACAAGCATCAACAAGAATAAAAATAAAGGTAATACAGCACTAAATAATAATGACAATATAAAATTATTGAAAAAAGGATATGACTTATTGAGATTTTCATTTTTGAAATATTTATGTAGTATCACTCCCATGAAAGAACTAATTAATCCTGATCCCATAAAACAAAATATTGATAATGAAAAAAATGCACCTTTATGATTATTTATAAATGAATGTTTTGCAAAAAATGATATTGAGTCTAATGTCAATAAAATTATTACTCCAACTATTACTATCAACATTTGAATACCACCTGAAACTAATGTAGTTAATAACAATTCATATTGAGGGGTTGTGTTAACTTCATTTACTAAATTTCTCCAGTTATTTCCACTAGTAAGTGAGTGATCTAAATCTTTTTCAGTCACAGGTAAATTTGGTTGCAAATTTTGTAAATCTCTCTTTAGTATTTTATAAAATACAATCATAACAATTAATGACACCAAAAAAATCAAAACAATTGAATTAATAAAAGAAAACCAATGAATTTTTTTTTTATTATTTTGTAATTCATGTTCATAATATAAATCCCATCTTGATTCATAATCTATTGAATTGTCTTCTCTCCAATATACTGAATAAGTATAAGGTATCAAAGTCCGTTCTTGTACTAAGTTCCCCTCAGCATCATATTGATATTTTAATGCAAAATTTTCATAATCTTTACTAGATCCTGGACATTCTTCATTTATAACTGATCTCGGGTATACCTCAAATCCAACTATAACATGTTTATCTTTACTTAGTTTGTGATACCTTATAACTAACATAACATGATTATATATATAACTTATATCATTTTCAACGAAACCCAAAGGAAAACCCGAGGCATAATATTTTGAATTATGATGAGATGTTTGAAAAGTCGTAGCACCTGGTAAATCATCAATTGACCAATGCACCACGTACCCTTCTTTAATTAAATTTGAAGCTCTTCTTATCCCATTTGCACTTGCTCTTAAATCACATAACCTTAAACAATTTTCATCTTTTAAAAATTCCAACTTGTAACCACTTTTCCAAATTCTATCTCCTTTCAATATTTCACCTAATGATAAATGTAAAGGTTTTGCGTCATTCATTGGAGGACATACAAATGGTAAACTATAATATCCATAAGGTAATTGAGTTTTATCTGATTCTATTTTATTCACTAATAAATCAACTGCATCTCCCTTTTTGAAATAGTTTGGTTCTTCCAATCCTAAAAAATTTAAATGACCTAAAACTAAGTTGAGAAATAGTAGTTGAATGAGTAGAAAATTATTTAGAAGTATCATATTTCTCTATACTTATGTTTTTGATCTTTTAATTGGCCTTGTTAAAAAGTAATGAATAGTAATTATTATATCATGAATAGATAGCTATGATTTTAATGATGGTTAGTTATTTAGTCTTAAACTTTTCTTATTTTCACAATATTAATTTAATAATTTAAGGTTATAGTTATAAAAACGAATGAGGAAATGATGAATTTCTAAAAATTGGTCTAAAAACGGAATTACAAAATTGACAAAATCCACTATTGTTTCTTTAATTGAAAAAAATAAACTGTGACGTGATGAATGAAAGTGATTTTGATTGAAGAAGAAAAATTGATAGTATTGATTGTTATATCTAATCCAAATAGTTGGTAGAAAAATTTAGTGAAAAAAAGAGATTTTGGGTCTAATTTCTCTTTGTTTATGTTTTTTTTTTAAAATAACATGTGCTACTTGTTAATTTTTAAATCTAATTTTTAAATCTAATTAAATTTGTATTATAACTATTACTTTTTAGTCTATCTATTTTAGGTATTTTAAAAAAATGGATCTAAATAATTAGAATTCATTAAGGACTGTGATTTATCATTTTAAGTTGAATGACTTTCAAAATGATATATAATTTGAATATATTATTTTTGATTATTATACTTTCTTAAAAAAAGTAGTGTAAGTTCGTAAATTTACGTATTAAAAAATCAAGGGTCCAATTTAAATTGAAATATTGCATATAATTACATTAAAATCTACGAACCATTATAAAAGTTTAAGAATACAAATAAAAGACTTTTCTCGTAAAACATTCATTTAAAACTCATTATATAAATCTATATAAAAAACTACTAATTATTTAATGATTCCATTGCTTCTTTTATCAAATAATTACCCTTTGGATCCAACGTTAAAGCTGTTGTAAATTCTTTAATAGCTTTTGATTTTTCATTTGTTAAGTTATATAATTGACCTAATAAAAAATGAACACTTGCTTCATCAGGAGCTAAATTTTTTAAAATTTCAAAATTCCTTATAGCTGCTGTATAATTTGTAAGACTAAATAATAATTGTGATTTTTTAAATAATGGTAATGGATTTTTTGGTTGTAATTTACACGCAAGTTCATATTGTTTTAATGCTTGTTGTTTTTTATTTAATTTTTCAAGAATCATTCCACAACAACATATTAAAATTATATTTATTGGATTAATTGAAATTGCTTTTCTAAAATAATAATCTGATTTTGAATAATCTCCTAAATTCATATAAATCATTCCAATACCATATAAAGCATTGAAATGTCTTGAATCAAGTAATAAACTTATTCTAAAATTTTCTAATGACATCTCATAATTATCATTACTAAAATATTCATGACCTTTTAAAGTGTAAGCGTATATGAATTTTGAATTTAACTTTATGGATTTATTAAAACATCGTATAGCTTCATCTGGTTCATGATTTAATGAAAATAAATTACCTATAATACACCAAGTTATTGGATGGTTTGGATTTATATCATAAATCTCATTAGCTAAATATGTTAAATCTATTTTCTTGTGTAAATGCCATAATAATGTTGAGAAAATTTCCATATCTTCAATACGGGTTCTATCTATTTCTCTTAACTTTTTAAAATAACTTTCTGATTTTTTATAGTTCATTATTTCATAATATAATTTACCTAATTTACTTAATACCCATGGTGTATTTTTTTCTTCCATTGATAATTGACTTTCTAAAATTTTGATAGCCTTATAACAATCATATTTACATAATTTTTTAAATGCTCTTGCAAAAATCAGGTATTTATGAAGTAAATAAATTTCAGATTTTTCAATTTCCTTGAAATACATTATTGATGAATTTGTTGTTGTGTTTGTGGTTATATTGGATACTTGTTGAATTATTGGTGCTGAATTTATTGATGACTGGTTCACATTTTTTAGATTTGTTGAATTATTGTGGTTTGTATTAGTTGTATTTTCCAATATGATTGAATTATTTCTCTTTAGGTTCTTCTTATTAGGAGTTTCCAAATTAGATGTAGATGATGTTTGTTGTTGTTGACTATTCAAAGGTTGAGAAATTAATCTTGATGTGATTTTAGAATAATTATTTTTGATATTTGTTGCACTATTTCTTTTCTTATTTTCTGGAAAATTTGGTTTTGCAAACTCAAAAGTATTATTGGTAATGGAAGTATTTGTTAAATCTTGATTATTTTGGTTAAAATTAGAATTTTGTGGTTGATGTATCCCTGCAGTGTTCAAATTAGATTTACGTAAAGGAGCATCGGGGATTGAAGCACTTTTTATTCTTGGTGTTGAAAAATTAAAATCATCTACATGTATCGTTGGAGTTCTTAGTGGATTACTAGGATCTTGTGATTGTTGTTGTTGCTGTTGTTGGTGTTGTTGTTTATCTGCAAATGGGTTGGTTAAATCAGGTACTTCGTAATTTCCCAAAGTTTGAGGGGTTTTAAAATGTTGTTGTTGTTGTTGTTGTTGTTGTTGATACTGGTACTGTTGTGATTGACCAAATTGCTCTAATTGTTGTTGCTGTTGTTGTTGATGAATCCCACTGAAATTTCTTTGAAATTTATAAATATTCTTAATTCTTATATCAACCCCCATTTTACTCAATTTTTGAAAAGCTTCAAAATCAAATTGATTTAATTTTAAACATTTTAAATAATTAAAACAACTTAATTTCATATCATTTATTTCATAATATAAATCACCTAATAAATGATAAACTGATGCGTAATCTGGTAATATTGATCGATTTTTTTCATAATTAAATTTTGAATCTAATGAAGTAGATATTGTATCATTGAATTCGTACAAGTGTTTATATTTAATGAATTGAATTATTGCATCTTTGCATTTATTTTCTAGTTTTAAACAACATTTCCCAAATAAAAATAAACAACCCAAATGATTTAAATTACCTTCAGACACTAAATTATTTGTATCTATATTTAAATCACCACCATCATTATTTTCAAAATTTTGTGAATTATTCCCATTAATAATGTCAATTAATTTTCGATAACATGATTTAACCTTATCTTGTCTGTACAAAGTCACACAATACAAATAAATAGAATCTAAATTCACTTGGATTTGGTGGTTTCCAATTTGTTGTCGATTTTGAAATTGTAAATCTAATGATAATAATCTTTCACTGGCAAATTCTGCATTAGAATAATTTAAATTATCTAATGAATTTATTATTATTGATCTTAAATAGGTTTCATTGAATTGATGATTTGATTCTGGTTGGGTTTCATTGTTGGGTATATCTTGCAGTTTCTGCATTTATTTAATTATGATTACCTTTCTTGTGGTTAAGTTATATTGATAATCAAGTCGTATTAATTTTTTTTAGTTTGTTTATTTTTTTTGCTTTTGTGTTTTTGTGAGATCATGAAATTAAATCTTTTGATGTATTAATTAATTGATAATGACAAAAGCAAAAGACATTTGAATTAGAATAAGTACAATTACATTAATTATTATTTTTATTAAATTATTAAAAGTAAAATACAAAGTAACATAAATTTTAAAAAGCAAAAGAAAAGTCATAACTCAACTATAATTGTATAGAAAAGCAAAATAAAATTTTAAAAATCATTTTTTATTCATCAATATCATTATTATTTTTAATTATTTTTTTGATTTTATAACAAATGTATGATTACCAGATCCATCTGAACTAAAAGCCATCATTTTTTCTTTTTTTCGCACACCACTCAATAATTTCCCTGTTGAATTTGCAAATATAGCTTTATTATTTGACGATGGAGTTGAATTTATTGATGAGGTAGTATTGTTTGAAATATCTTTTGGACTTGAGGCATCACCATTTCCATTTATATGAGTCACCGGGTTTATCACATTCAGTTGTGAATTATTTGATGATGCTGTTGAATAAGGTGTTGATGAAATATTACTACTAAATCTATTGGTATTGATTGTAGTATATGGATTATTTACGTTTGGTGTGCTTGCCGAAGTAGTATTAACATTAGTGTGATTCTGAGAATTTTGACGTGATGGTGGTTTGAAATTTCCTAATGTTTGATGCGGATCTCCAAAATATCCTGAATTTGTTGTGGTTGGAGTTTCATTAGGTGATGAAGTAGTACCTGATTTTGGTGATAAATATCCTGAAGCTAAAAGATACGGTGATGCAAAGCCACCACTTGAAGGACCAGCATTTGATGATTTTGTTTGTAAGTTTGGAGTTAATGGTGGCGCTTCTAAATTACTGTGTCTGTTATTTTGAGTGTTGATTGTTAATTTTGGTAATGTATGTTTTTCACCACCATGACTACCTGCTAAAGTTGATGTGGAATACATTGAAGACTGAAAGGATGTATCATTTGAAAAATCTTCATCACCTCTTATATACCCTTTTGCTCTCAATTCTTCATCTTTTAATTTATTTTCTTCTCTTGTTTTTGCCAACATTTCTTGAGCTTTACTTAATGATACAGTTGGTGTTGAACAACTACTTACAACTGGTACAGAATCATCAATATCAATAGTCGCTGTCATTAAAGCTTTAATCCAGCCTCTCATATCTTCTTCAGATTCAACTGCAAAATAATGGGTTTTGGGTTGAGTGAAAGTTAAACCTTTTTTAAAACCTGGAGCTGGAGGTACAATTTTAAAACAAAAACTTCCAGCTAATGTTGTTGATGCATACATTGCAGCATATTTATCTGCTTTATCTAAATCATCAGCTTCACTATTAATGGGTATAACCTTGTGAGCAGTAATATCAATTAAACCTTTTTCTCTTTTATCTTTTAATGAGGTAAAATAAGATAATCTTGTACCATGTAATGTAAAATATCTTTGTCTCCAACCTAATGTATTACTTGATCGTTTTGACATATATCCACTATGATTTGCAGTTTTAATAGCTTCATCCGGTGTAACTTCTCTTATACCTTCAGTGAATGCTGATGTTTTCAGTTTTTTCGATCCTGTCATATTCCGGAAATTTTGAGTTGATACAGTTCTAAAACTTTTCAATCTCGATGCTTGTGGACGAGAATTTGTTAAATTTGATTGTGGTTCACTTGCAACTCTTCTATCATCTTTTAATGCATCAATTGATTTTGATTTCATTGAATTCAGTTTTTTGGGTGACATATTTGCATCATCAATATCAACTGGCGAATTTGAATAATCATATAATTGAGATTTTCTTTTTGGAGTTCCTCCAACTGATGTTGTAATATTGTTATCTCTTTTGATTTGTGCAGGACTTATTAATTTTTCATTTTCATTACGGTAATCATCTTTTTGTATATTTTTACTCTGATATTTTGGTTTGTTTGAATCATCTTCATTACCAGAAAGGAATGAAAATAATGACGAATGTCTTTTATGGTTTGCTGTTGATGATGTCTTTTTATGGTGTTGACGATAATTTGAAGTTTGTGAAATTTGTCTGTTGTGATTTGATGCTTGATCATAAACTGAAGATGCTGGTCTTGAATTACCTACACCATGATTTGATGCATTTGTTCTTGTTACATATAGTCCTTGAATTGGTTCTTCATTACTAAGAGCTTGACTACCAGATCCAAATTTATAATTAGTATCCATAGGACTTTCTCCCAAAGGAGGTTGTGGTGGTTTTCTTGGTGAGATAAAAGATGAATCAAAATGCTGAGATAAATTGTCCATGGATTGAGATCTTTTTCTTTGATGCTTTAAAGATGCACCAGTATTATTTCCAATAACAGCTGATGGCATTAACTCATTTTGATTAGATCTAACACTATGTAAAATGTTTTGTTGTTGTTGATGATTCGATTCTTTATCATGTTCATTCTCTTGAAAAGTTGTTAATTCAGTAGGTGAAGAATTTACAGTAGATGATGTAGTATCAATTTTGTTGGAAGTTGATCCAGTTGATTGTGAATTTGTTCTTGATTGTTGTTTCAATTTTTGAGATCTTAAATTCATTTGTTTTAATTTTTCAATTTCTTTATTAATTTCAAATCTTGTTCCAAATGAATCAATTTCTAATTCTTTTAGGTATCCCAAATCTAATTCAAATAATATTGGACCAGAAATTCTATGTTTTGAAAATTTACTTGCAATTTCCTTGTCATAACCTAATACTAAATGAAAATATGATGATACTTGTTTTGGAGTCCAATTATTAGCTTGTAATGGATTTAAATCATCAGTTAAAGATTGTGCAGATGTAGTTCTTATATGTTGTTTATTGTAATTATTATTTGCTGTAACATTTGATTGTTTATAGTTGTTGTTATTGTTATTGTTATTGGAGTTGTTGTTACCTTGAATTTCTTCTAACGCTTTATCTATTTCATTGTTGATATGACTAGTTGAATCATTAGAATTGGAATTATTATTTATATTTGGATTTAAATTACTTGATATTGATGGTGCATTATTTGATTTTGATTGAACAGTTGAATTTGTAGAAATATTTTGAGTATCATTCAAAATTTCATTTTGTTTGGGTGTCATTACTCTTCTTGATCTTGAACGTAATAAAGTTTTATCCTCAGTGTTTCTTGTCAAAAGTTCAGTAAATGATTTGGGATATAAGCCAACTTCACCAGTTAACATATTCTTGCCCATAAACCAACCATCGTTATATTCATGATCATCAGCTAATACTTGAATTTTATCCCCAATTTTTAAAGTCAACTCATCACCTAATCTAGCATTAAACTGTTTAATGCAGATATAGGTCTCAGAATTATTCATGTTCTAACAAAGTAAATAGTCAATATAATAATGATATTTAATGTTGATAGTTTTTATTTTTTTATTTTTTATTTTATTTATTTTTTATTTTGAATTCTCTGTTTTTTTTTTTTTTTTTTTTTTTCTTGTTAAAATATTATTATGATTATTATTGTGATTATTTATTTATTTATTATTTATTATCACCCGTCCGTACTGCGACAAATTTACAACTTACAATCGACCTTTTTTTTTAATTTTTTGCTCAATTTCGCATTTTTTTGGGTCGAAAAAAAAAGGTTTCTGAATTTAGAATAATTTCAAGCAAAGTATGTAATTTTACATCGTATTATTTATCTAGTAAATCGTTGTCAATTATTATTGTAGTTTTTGTGTATTTAACTAATGTAATGTAGAAAATTACAATTTATGGTTATGGTAATTAGAGTGGCTACGTATAAGTTATAGGAAAAATATTATTTAACATTTATATTTGAAACATGATTGAATTTAAAGTTAGGTCTTGTTTACAGTATTTGAATTTGGTATTTCTAATTATAATAATTTCATTTATAAATTAAAACCCTTTTCAGTTTTAGTTATTTTAATCAAAGAAGTTTAATTTTTTGAACTTGACAATTAAATTAACTTACACAAATTGATTTAAATTGAAGATATACAAAGAACTACGAGTCTGGACTCACTGAAATATCACAACTTATATATTTCTTTTTATACTCATAAATAGTGTAGAATAGCTTTTTGTTATTGAGTTTGTTACTAATTGCTCCTTTACTCCAATAAATTTTTGAAGTATAAAAGAATATGTAATTTTGTCATAATCTCGTTCATCAATTTCAATTTTTGTTTCCAAGTTTGATGCAAAAAAATTCACAATAGGTTTAAAAAGTTTTAAGCATTCGTAATATAATAATCACAAATCACTTGTTTCGTGTCTTTACCACAAAAACCTTTTACAATAATTTAAAAATGTGTCTAAATTTGAATGTCGCGACACCAACCAATATTTTGCCACATAAAAAAAATCTTATCTTTATTTAACTATTATTATATTATTTTATTACTAAGTATTAACTACTAATATAATAGTTATTTATTAAACAGTCTAATAAATATTATTTATAATATACATTTAAATTTATAAAATATTTGCAACCCAATTTTTTTACAACTTGATAATTAACCAAAATCATCTTAATTACTCAAATTCAATATTTTGACCAACCCATTCAACCACCAATCATTCAATCAATATATAAAGTCACATAAAGTCACATTTTTCATATTTTTTACATTTATATCTCATTTAATTTTAATTTTATATCCTTATTTCGTAATTAACAATTACTAATAATATTAAGTAATAAAGTCATAAGTTAGAAAGTTAGAGTTGTACTTGTAGTAAGAATCTTACAATTAAGCAAGTTAGAGTATAAATCAATTAAAAAGGATGGCTAAAGATCAAAATAAATCCCGAAAATCATCACTTGAAGAAAATAAATCAAATACAAATACAAGTTATAATGATCTAATTAATAATTCCAATAATTCACAAGATGAAGACGATGAGGAAGATTCATTAAATAGACTCTCACAACAAGCACAACATAGAAAATTAAGTCAACAATCTCATGATTTTCATGAACCTGGTATATTAATTGATGCAGATCATAATAATGAAAGTGAAGAAAATATAGATAATGTGGAATTCCATAGTGATTTAATTGTTGAAGAAGAAGAAGATAGTGAAGATAATGAACATATCAGTGATCATGATCATAGTATTGAAGATGAAGACGAATTAGGTGATGAAGACAATGAAGATGAAGATGAAGATGATGAAATCAATGCAGAAGAATTAGAAATGCTTGAAACTGCTGATTTTTTACGTCATTTAATGCAAGCTAGAGGTAGAACTGATGTTATTCCCAGTGATGATTCAGCTACAAGAGATGAATATTCAAATACAGGAGGTGAAAATCAATCAAATACTACAACTAATAGACACGAAAGATTAGCAGAGGATGAAGAAGATGATGATATGGAAGATATCGATCCAGATGATCCTCGTGCTGAATTTTTACGTGCAATTGGTGCACTTTCTGGTACTAGAGGAGTCAATTCAAATATTACATCAGGACCAAATGGAGGCGCAGGTGGAGCAGGATTTGTTGATGTTATGCAAAGATTAAGGGGTGGAGGAGTTATGTTTGGAGGTAATTCAGGAGATCATGGAGAAATTGAAGCATTAATCAATAATTTGGATCAACGTAAGGATACGTACATTGTACTCGAATCATTAAATGAATTATCAGAAAGATTATTAATGATGAATGGATTAACTGCTGAAAGATTAATACCAGCTAATAAATTGGCAAGAAGCTTAGTTAATCTTATGGAAGATCCAAAATTAGCAGAAGAATTAGAATTACTTTTAGTAGCATGTCGTTGTTTATACAACTTTTTGGAAGTTAATCAAGATTTTATTCATGATGCATTAAATAATAATGCCATACCTGCACTATGTAACAAATTATTAGAAATCAAATATATTGATTTAACTGAACAAGCATTACAAACTTTAGAAATGATATCAAAAGATCCAATTTCTCATTCTAGTATTATATCAAATAATGGATTAACTGCTTGTCTCCAATATCTTGATTTTTTAACAGTTCATGCACAGAGGAAATGCTTGAGTATAGTTTCAAATTCTTGTACAAACATTACTATGTCAAATTATTCTAAAGTGAAAGAAGCTTTCAATAGTATTGCAGATGTTGTAAAAACTCATAATGATCAAAATGTTGTAGAAAATGCTTGGATTACAATTTCAAGAATCATTACATGTTTTAAAAACAAACCAGAATATTTGAATGAATTGTTTATTGGTAAAGAATTATTTTTCAAAGAATTAACCAATGTTATCCTTATTAGTTGTAATAAATCACTGAATACCAGTACAGAATCTGAAAAAATTGCAGTATCATATGCAACTTGTACTGGATTAATTAAATCTTTGATTATACTAAGTAGTGTCAGTATTGAAGTTTCTAAAATATTATTAGGTGATTGTGATATTGGTTTAGTTATAGTTAAATCTTTAAATAAATTTGGTAGATCAAAAGATGGAAATTCCTCCTCAACAAGCAATGAAGCTGATAATATTACTATAGAATCATTAATGGCAGCTCCAAAAGACTTGATTTTACATTTTTTAACATTGATTGGATATCTTTTACCAATCAATTATCCTGCATCTGATTCATTGTATTTGAGACTAAATTTTGAAGAATTTGAAGAAAGAAAAACAATCAACAAAGATAGAATTGCATTATGTCGTGATATAATTCCTGATGATTTCAAAAACTTTGTTAATGAAATATGGTCTTTATTAATATTAAGTTTCCAAGCAACCATGGATTTCGAAATAAGAAGATCTGGATTTGTTGATTTCTATCGTATTATTAGTTCAATTAATGAACAAGACATAACGTCAATTAAAGATGCCGATAGAGTTGCTGTATTGCTTGCATCAGTTGTGAACCAATATCAGCCAATGTTGTTACAAGATTTGAAACAATATTTTGAAACTAAAAAACACAATAAGAAGGATAAAAAGAGCAAAGATAATGACGATGTCGAAATGCTAACTAGTGACATTGATGATGATAATAATGATGATAATTCTAATGATAATAAACCTGTTAATGAAAAGCATAATGATGATGATTTTATAATGGATGATAGTGATGACAGTGATGACAATGAAAATTCAGATATTTATTTCGATGGAGTAGATGATATAGATGAAGAAGATGACGATGACGATGAAGAGGAAGAGGAGGAAATACGTTCAACTATTAGGAATGGACCGAAAGATTTAAACAAATTGAATGCCACTTTGTTAATATTAAGTGCATTGAAAATTATGAATGCATTGTTTAACAAAGCACCAACTTTTTATCTACAAGCTTTTGAAAGAGAAGGATTAATTAATGATGTTAAATCGATTATTCAAGAATTTAAACCACATAAGAAGTTAAGTACTGGACCAGTGTCTACTTTTGATAATTCCGTGGGTTCCTCATTTGCCAATAAATTTATTGACTCAGAATTTTCTAAAGACTATGAATATAGAACCTCACTTATTGGTACTTATTACAATATTGAAAAAGTTGGTTTGGATATTAATAAAAAATATCAAGGTGTTAAGCTATATGAACAAAACGATGTTTCAGAACATATGTTAATTTTACAAAATATTAAAGAAGTGTTGTCGGATCCAAAAGAAACAAAATTTTATTCGTATGATCAGTGGACTGACTTATGGACACAGTTGAAATATGCATTAAATGGAGCATCTGATAATTCACACGTGTCAAGTTTTGAATTAATTTCTTCTGGGTTAATTGAATTGCTAACTGATCTATTTACTTCAGATGATTTGGATTATCATAATGAAAGCAATGTTTGTTATGGTTCATTTATTGATTGTTTTTTTAATAACAATTGTGAAGATGCTAAATCCTTGGTACATAAATTACTTGAAACATTAACTAGATCCGAATCTTTTGATATTGTTTCAATTGGTAACAATAACTCAGTTGTTTCACGTACTCAAAGTCAAACGACTTTAATGGCAAATCAAATCAAATTAAAATTAACAGCTGAAGGTGACATGGGAGATTTAAATTTGCCATCAACTATGAAAAATATGTCATTATCAGTTCATGCTATAGCAACTTTTAAATCAATATTATCTTATTTAAAACAAAGATTCAGATTCATGGAAACTATTGGAGGTATTGGTATAACTAAAACTGAGAATGATGACAAGAAAAATGATTTAAATATTGAATTTTTAATTAATGGAGAAGTAATCCCACTTGAAACTACTATTTATGGAGCTGTTTATAGATCAATTCAAACTAAACCAGATGAAGTTGTTGAACCAAGTAAAATCTGGTCAACAGTACATAATGTTACATTCAGAAAAGTTAGTAGTGAAGTCAATCGTGAGAATTCATACAACAACTACAATTTTAGCTTTAATGAACATGAATTGGATGTTTACGATAAGACTACTATAAACATTTTGAAATTATTAAAAGTTTTATTTAAAATGAACGTGTATGTGGGCAACAGTGGGAAGAAAAACATACCAGTAAAAGATTTCACCAATTGGAAATTAACGGTTAAATTAAATCGTCAATTGGAGGAGCCTTTGGTTGTTGCAAGTGGTACATTACCAGGATGGAGTATTCATTTAACAAAACAGTTTCCATTTATTTTCCCATTAGAAACTAGAATTTTCTTTTTACAATCAACATCATTTGGTTATTCTCGTTTAATTCATCAATGGCAATTAAGAGCCAATCAAAATTATGAAAATGATCATAATAATCATAATAATAATAGTCATAATTCTAATGGATCATATAATCAAAGACCTCAATTAGGTAGACCAACAAGACATAAAGTAAGAATCACAAGATCTATGATGTTACAAAGTGCATTAAAAGTTTTAGGACTTTATGGAGCAACACCAGGTATTTTAGAAATTGAATATTTTGATGAAGTTGGTTCAGGACTAGGTCCTACTTTAGAATTTTACTCAACTGTCTCAAAAGAATTTTCAAAACGTAAAATGAAGTTATGGAGAGATAATCATGTAACAACTAATACAGAATCAATTGATTTGGAAAATGATAAATATATTGAAAATTCAAATGGTTTATTCCCATTACCAATGGATAAATCACAATTTAATTCAGAAAATGGTAAGAAAATAATTTACTTTTTTGCATCGTTAGGAAAATTTATTGCAAGAGCATTATTAGATTCAAGAATCATTGATTTTAATTTTAATCCAATTTTTCTCAAATTAGTTCAATTATTAAATCATAAATCACCACATTCTCATATTAATCAAAAATTTATCAAAAAAATTGCAACTTTATCGAATTTAAAATTAGTTGATCCACAATTAGCAAAATCTTTAAAACATTTAAATAAATATTTGAGTTTATTTAAACCCAATATGACTGAAGAAGAATGTAATTTCATTGAAATTGATGGAGCAACAATAAAAGATTTAGGACTTTATTTTGAATTACCTGGATATCCAAAATATGAATTAATACCGAATGGTTCAAATATTTTAATTGAAGCTAAGAATTTAGAAAGTTATATAAATAAAGTATTAGAATCAACATTATACTCAGGTATTATTCATCAAACAAAAGCGTTTATGGAAGGGTTTTCAAAAGTTTTCCCAATAAATTCATTAGTCATTTTCTCCCCTAATGAATTAGTTCAATTATTTGGAAATTGTGAAGAAGATTGGTCTTATGATACTTTGTCATCAGCCATAATTGCGAATCATGGATATACAAGGGAATCTCAAACTATAAAAGATTTAATCTTGATATTAATTGAATTTAATGAAATTGAAAAAAGAGAATTTTTACAATTTTTAACAGGATCTCCAAAATTACCAATTGGTGGGTTTAAAGCATTAAGACCTGAATTAACAGTTGTTAGAAAAAGAGCAGAAGATGATTTAAAAGATGATGATTATTTACCAAGTGTTATGACTTGTGCTAATTATTTAAAAATTCCAAATTATTCAACTAAAGAAATAATGAAAGAAAAATTATTACAAGCTGTTAAAGAAGGTGCTGGTGCTTTCTTATTATCATAGTTTGCTTTTAAAGTTATTGCATAGTTTTTTAATAGTAGTTTATAATGAACTAATAAATCTATATAATCATGAAAATTACTCTATTTGTAATTAAAATTCATAAATACGTTTGTACCAAAATTCTTGTGTAACAAAAAGTTATAAGATCACAAGTACAAAAGTTAAAAATTGCATCAAAATATTGCCAATTAATTTACCACATATATTTCAACCTCCAATACTTTAATATCTATAATCCATAAACCCACATAATGAGTAATCTATATTCCCATAGAGAAGAACAAAACAATCAAAAATTCGAACAATTAGCACAAACATTAAATCAATTTAAACAAACAATAAATAATGATATAAATGAATCAATACAACAAGAATCTGGATTATTAAATCAATTAAATGAAAATTTCTCAAATTTAATGTCATCAGTGGGGAGAACATCTGGAAATTTAAGAACTGTTATGAATAGAAATCAAAGTTTAACTAGGATTGTTGGATTGATTTTGGCGGGATTTTTTGTTATTTGGATGTTATTTAAATTGCTATGATTATTTTTGAGAATGGATTGCAAAGAGGAGAGGCAAGGAGGAGACGAAAGTCGTTGTTATATAGGAAGTCAAGACTACAGTTCGTTTACAAATTAATTAATACAAGCGACAACTTGAATGTCATATACATTATGCGATAGTAATATTTGTACTAGGTCTATGTTTAGAGATTTCCGGTTTTATGCTCCATACTTTAATGAGACGATTTGATGAACTAATTAGAGAATAAGATATTCAATTTAATATATATCTTGTATATTTTAGCAACTACTTCACTTTCTAAAATTAAATTTACTTTTTATTAACAACATCAGAACCCAATCTATAATTCCCAATAGCAGAACCCCAATTCAATTTAGATCTAGTAACAGGCAATAATCTTCTTAAATTTTTAAAAGAATTTTGATTTAAATTTGTAAAATTTTGTATAATTTTTTCTTCAATTTCATTTTCCGAATTATTTATAAAATTTATAACATTACTAGTGGTTGATGAATTGATTGAATCACTCAAGGATTCGGTGAATTTTAATCTTACGTTTCCTTCTTCAAAATAATGTATGTCTAAGTTGATTTTACCTGTTATTCTGTTGTTTGAGATTGAATATTCGCTTTGCCATGATCCAGTATAAAAATTTTCTTGATTTTGTTTTTCACCTATAATGATTATTTTATAATTGTTTTCATCTGTTGGAATTATTGTAAAGTTAAAATCGACGTAATAATCGTTTCCGTATTTTTCTAATTTAATAATTAAATCTTTTGGAATTGAAATATCATGATCATATGATTCAACATCTATAATTTTCTCATTCACTAAATCAAAGTTAAATTTTTCATTTCTTATATAATCAATATATTTTGAAGAATTTGAATCTTTATTTTGTGAGTTAATGATGTAGTCGTCAATTATAATTGAATGAGTTTTCAAATATTCATTTATTGAATTTTCAATTGTGGAGTTAGTTATATCTTTTGATAATACTTTTAGATTCTTAATGACTTCTGGTAATTCTGTTGGTGGTGCACTTGAAATTAATGATGTGACTATATCTTCTAATTGAACTGACATCGTTTCAATTGATTGGGTTGTTTGAAGTTTTGAGATTAGTTTGATACGGTAAAGTATGTTGAAAGTCTCAATGTTATTACGCACATATAATAATTGGACTATTTTGTGTAAGGTTGATTACAGAGATTGAGTTTATAATACGTCAAAAAAGAATTCACTCTTAAAGAATTCACTCATTACAATAAAATAGTATCTATTTAAATATTTAGTATCCACCGTTTCCAAAACCTGCACTAGTGTTTTGTTCTTGCAATCTCTGTTGTTGTTGTTGAGCATAATTGGGTTGAGCATACTGAGATTGACCGTATTGTGGTGTAGAACTTTGAGGTTGAGTAAACTGAGGTTGAGTAAATTGAGGTTGAGTATATTGAGGTTGAGTGTATTGTGATTGAGTATATTGAGGTTGAGTATATTGAGGTTGTGAATACTCAGTTTGAGTATGTTGAGATTGGGTATGTTGACTTGGTTGCGCTTGTGTATGTTGAGTTTGAGTATGTTGCGGTTGACTGAAGTCTGGTTGAGAATAATGAGGTTGTGATGTTTGATATTGTTGTTGAGGTTGTTGTAAAGATGGGAAGTTATTATGTGTTGAGCTTGATTGTCTAGATTGTGGTATATGTTGTTGAGATGAAGTTTGTTGTTGGACTAATTGAGGTACTGACAGTGAAACAGCAGGATATGGAAGTGAACTATATGAATTATAATTTGGTCCATTGAATTTTGATCGATTTGTTATCAGTTTATCTAATAATTGATTATATGATTTTGCTTCTGTAGTTAATTGAGTATTTAAAACCGTTAATTCTTCTTGACGTACGCTATATTTATCTATTAAATTTCCTAATTGGATTCTCGAAGATATAACACTATTATATAAATCAGTAACTTCATCTTCATTAACTTGTGATATATCATTTGTTGATAATAATGCTAATAATCTCTCAATCTTTCTTTGTTCAACATTTAATAGTTGATTTTCAATTTCTGCTTCTTTTGCAAGTTCTTGTGGAGTTTTATTTACTATTGGTGTAACATAATTTAATGGAAATATACCAATTTTACCATTTGGTAAGGAACCTCTCCACCAATCTCTATAAACCGATTCGATTACTGTTATTACATCCCCTTTCCTAAATGATAATTCATCTTCTTCATAAGATATTAGATCATATAATGCTCTTACTTTTGAGACAGTTGCCACAGTTTGAGTTTCATTTGAACTATCTGGAGATGAAGGAGGAATTGATTGATTATTATTAGCTTCAGGTAATGGTTTATTATTTAAATATTGCTTTTTCAAATTTTGTTCATCCTCATATTCTTGTAATGACATTTTTAATACTCTTTGTAATTCTTCATCTTCTTTATTTTTATCTTGTTGAGTTCTTTCTTGTTTTGCTGGTTTACTAGGTCCATGTTGAGCTTTAAAATATTGAGGATATTCATATTTTGCTTTATTATAAGCATCATTCATTGGTTTTAAAGATGGATCATTTTTGAAACTTTTATTTAATTGTTCAAGTACTTCAATAATTTTATATTTAACAGTAATATGTAATTTTTTATCTTGTAATTTTTTAATTAAACAATCTTGTAAAAATGATTTAGTTGCAATTTCTTGTTTCATTCTTGAACCACAATTTTCTGCAATTGAAGTTATTAATGATAATGATCTTAATATAATATTTGCATCTTTTGTTGATGATATTTTCGCTTTTATTAAATTTATAGCTCTTGTAGTTTCTAATTCAGGATCTGATGATATTTTATCACAAACATCAAGTATATATTGCCAATTATCTGTAGTTAAAGTTGGATCAGTGGCTTTATTAATCAATGTATCTAATGGAGCCATCTTTAATAGTTATATTGTAATAAAAAGTGGTATAAATATTTGAAATTCAAATGATTGCCACTTATGAATGATTCAAATTGTATATTAAAATAGTTCAGTAATAATATGGAATATTTGGATAAGATAAAATAAATAATTTATATACAGTACAATTCTTATTATCATAAGTTTGCAACCAAAATTTAAATTTATATTCTAATTTATGATAATAGAGGAAGAGGCACAGACAGAACTACATCAATAATGTTTAATTTATCTACAATATACTTTTGACCACGTAAGATCTCATTTATACGCATTTTAATTGAAACATTATTTATGATTCAAAGCTAACAGAATATCCCATAATTAGCTGATAAGTCAGACTTTCTAGCATTGAAACCATTATGATTCCTTTTTATGAACCAACTTATATCTTCTAGATCTTCGCATATTATAATAAAGCAATATATCTCTTTAGCCTTATCTTCGTTTCATAAATTATCAACCAAGCCTTTAATGAAATCTTCTTTGATTTTGTGGAGAAATTAAGCTACCAAGAAAAAAATCAGTGTGATGTCATTTGAGTCTCGAACGAAATTTAAGCAAATATCAAGACGAGTTGTTGATTAGAGATCACAGATCAAATCATTTTACGTTCGATCAATTCATCACTTCAGTCCATCCTATAAAGTTTGTAAAAGATGCACAAAAATTTATTTTAATTATCAGAATTAAAGATAACAATTTCTAAAGCTTATCAAAATCCAATACTTCTGATGGATGGACAAATTTGATCTTCGTTTATTATGACTTTAACTTTTTTCGTTTCAGTTTTAGCAATTGCAGTTTTTGAAATTTTTGTATCAATAAGTCTCTATTGAAAGTTTCTTATAGTATAAAGTATATATACCAATTTATTATAAAGCATATATTAAAATATTATAATTCATTATTACAATTAAATAATAATAATTAAGAAATTCTGATCAAAATATTGTTGTAATAAGGCTCTTTGTAAACGAAGATTAAACTTGTTTTGAAATAAAAATATTTTTTTGATTTTTGTAAATAATTTTTTTTTTTTGAAGCTCTTTTTCATAACAACAATCAAAAATCATTAATTTGATATAGGGGGAAATGAGTTCATCAGCTTCTACTACCTCATCTGGCAAAGATCATAATCTATCTCCAAAATATCATCAACGTCATCGTGCAACATCATCAGTTGGTCAAATAAATGTTGGTGATACATCTCCTTCATTATCAACAATGGATACTTCACCATCAGCAAGAAGAAAATCAAATGCAAGATTAATTGAATTACAAAAAAAATCAACTTCGGATTTTGCAATTGCTAAAAAATTAATTATTGGATTTAGAGAATTAACTTATAGACAAACTTGGATTTTACCATTAATTTCATTAATAATTGCTTATTCAACTTTTTATCTTTCAAGTCCATCTGGTCAAATTCATCAATTTTTAAAAGATATGATTGTACCATCTTATCATATACCAGGAACTGATCAATATGGTAAAGGAGTTAATGATTTTAAATTTGTTGGATTTTATGCATTATTTTTCACATTTTTAAGAGAATTTATGATGTGTTGTGTATTAAGACCACTTAGTATATTATTTGGTATTAAAAAGGAAGCAAAACAAAAAAGATTTTTAGAACAAACTTATGCAATGTTTTATTATGGATTAAGTGGTCCAATTGGTTTATGGATTATGTCAAGAACTCCATTATGGTGGTTCAAAACTACACCAATGTATCTTGATTATCCTCATAAATCTCATGAAATTTATTTTAAAGTATTTTATTTGGGACAAGCAGCATTTTGGGTACAACAATCTGTTGTATTAATTTTACAATTAGAAAAACCTAGAAAAGATTTTAAAGAATTAGTTTTACATCATATTATTACAATTGCTTTAATTTGGTGTTCTTATAGATTTCATTTTACATGGATTGGTATTGAAGTTTTTATCACAATGGATGTATCTGATTTCTTTTTAGCACTTTCCAAGACATTAAATTATTTGGATTCTCAATTGACTGGACCATTCTTTGTATTTTTTATTGGAGTTTGGGTATATCTAAGACATTATATAAATTTGAAAATTTTATGGTCTGTATTAACTGAATTTAAGACTGTTGGTGAATGGGAATTAAATTGGGATACTCAACAATATAAATGTTGGATATCACAACCAATTACTTTTGCTTTGATTTTTGCTTTACAATTAGTTAATGCTTATTGGTTATTTTTGATTTTAAGAATCTTATCAAGATATATATTCTCAGGTGACAAAAAAGATGAAAGAAGTGATGATGAAGATGAAGGCGAAGTTGGTTCCCATGAAGAAGAAGATAAGAAACAACAATAATTAATTTTGTGAAAGTTAGAGTTTCACAAATTACTCGCGCATAATTGTTTACAAAGGCATTTAATACTAATTCTAATTAATTCAAATATTTGTAGTCGACTTTCGATAATCAATTACCTCTAAAAGCCTCTTAAAAAATTTAAATGCTACCAGTGTTTTTGTTTACATTTTTACCTTTTTAATTTATTTGATCTTATCAAACTTGCAACACCTTAATCATAAATCATCACGAGAATCTAAGGATCATACTTGCATTGAATCTTTAAAAACTGCCTTTTTTCCATCACAATATATCATGGACCGGTTACCTTCTAGACTACAGGACCTCACAAAAGATGAATTGATCGAAAAAATTCTAGAATCGGAAACAATATTAAACGAGTTTCAAGAATCGAGTAAAGAATTGGAAAAAGCGTTGGAACAAGAACTACAAGATTTAGAATTATCAAATCAAAACCTACAAACCCAAAATCGAAATCTCAAAAATCAAAATAATTCAATAATACAAACCAATTCAGAGAATGGAAAACAAATAGATAATTTACAAGAAATATTAAGAAATAAATCAGAAGAAATTCACACGTTAAGACAACAAATAGTTAAAATTGAAATAACAAATGATTCAATGGAAAATCAAGATAGAATTATTCAAAATGCACTTAATTTACAAAAAAATTTTAATAATGATCTTTTGGAAAAAATTGCTATACTAGAGGATGAAATTGACAGGTCAAGGAAACAAAATTTTGAAAAACAATTATATATTACCAACTATCAATCCCAAATTAAAGAATTGAACTCAAAAATTGAGAACTTGGAATCGAAGATAAAAGATATTGAGACTGTTGACACTAATGATAATAAAGTTAATGAATACAATGGAGATGTACTGTTTGTAACCATGGAAGATATGCTAAAATCAACTCCACCACCAAATAAACTCAAGGAACTACAACAACAACAATCTCAAAGATCAAAATTGAAAAAATCAGATAGTTTACAAAAACTTAAAAGTCTAACAAGAGATATCGAAATGTTTTTAGGAAACTTCAACAGACAGGTACATAATAATGATCATTCATCTAATGAAAGAATTGCATTATATAAATCACCATCCACTACTCATATAACAAAGATTAATAACGGATCATCTGAATTAATTGGTAATACTACTGATCAAAAAAGATATAGTATTAATAGCAGTAAACGAATATCGTTAAGTAAAAGATTTTCAGATTTACCTTCAATCAGTGGTAGTCCAACATCTATAAAAAGAGTTAGGTGAGAAGTATGTACATAGATTAATTGTAGCTAAATTGAAATGACTTGATGATTGAAAATATTTTTAATTCTTATGGTTGTAATTTTCGTGTTGTAAATAATTTTGTGATCTTTTTCAATTCTTTATTTATTTTTATTCAATTTTCAACAAAATCACTTACCTTTATATAACAGATCATTAAGATTATGAAGAGCTTTGCTGATGTTGTTCATAAATTTGATAATAATGAGGTGTTTACTTACCTCATTGATATGAATAGAGAATTAACTAAAGAAGAGAAAATAAATGAATCAGATAATCAAATATATTTAAGTCAATTGATACAATTAGTTGATAAACAAAGAGAATTAAATCCTCCACAAACCTCCAAGAAGAAAAAAGCAGAACAAAATGTCCCAAATGAAGTAAAAACTCCAACATCATATAATGTTTTCAAATTAGCCTCGAAAAATCTCATAATTATACTTCAAACATTATCGTCAAAAACTTACGATATAACTAATCAATTTTTAAATGATTTACAATTGGATGATCAAAACGAGTTAAGTATAGTAACCAAAACTTCAATAATCTTTTTAATTGATTTATTTGATCATTTTCCTGGTCAATTAGGGTCATTGATAAGTTTTAGTATTTCCCAAATTCACAAAATATTGAAAAAAGATCCAAACGTTGGAAGTAATTTAATATACTTACTATATTCAATTTCTAAAAATGCAACTAAATTAGATATAGATGATAAATTGAATGCAAAATTAATAAAAATTTGTACAAAAGTAATTACACAAGACGTTATATCATTTGATTTAAATGATGAAAAAAGTACATCCACCATACTATTAAAGAAGAATTATATTTTATGCCTCAAAAATTTATTTACATTAAGTATATCAAGTCATTATGAAACTCTTTTGGAAGCTTCAGCAAGTTCAAATCAAGCAGGAGCAAAATTAAAACCAGAAGCTATAATGAATCAACAACATCAATTTCAAAGCACCCTATTAAAAACAAATGAAAGATTATTCGACTATTGTCTTTCTAATATTCTGAAAGAAGTAAGAGTAGCTACAACTGATATGATTGCAAATTTACTAATAAATTTTATTCCCACTGGTGGCTTTATCCCAATAGAATATTTGATTAAACTATACCCTTTACCTGATCCAAACTTTTGGGATCTGAGTTTAAGATATAAACTTGATGCTGATAATGAGCCAATTATTGAAAGTCGAAAGGAGAATAACAATTTACTTGGTCATGATAGTACAACAATTTTAAATTCTTCCTTAGAACTTAATTTAGCTCAATCAAGCGTGATGTCCACAATAATCTTTTATATACAAATGGAACATTTTCAAAATCCCGAATTTTTATCATCAAATTTAACTCACATTTTAAGATTGATACTATTGAAATTTAGCGAGATGGATTGTAGTATACCGGGTACATTTCACGTGCAAGATACTAATTGGAATAAAACATTAAGCAATTGGGGTACTTTAATAGATTATTTAATTTCAGAAACTGGTTCAGCATCTAATGATTTAATAAGTGAATTTCTTTATTCAAAATTTGATTTGGGACAAGATCGAAATCTGGATGATTTAAAAGACGATTTTTCAGACCCGGGTTCATTGAATAGAGAAAAGAAGAAAGAATCAAAAATATTTGGCTTCAAATCAAATAGATCTTCCAAAAAGAGGGAGTCAGGAAAAAGAATCAATATTTACTCGAATCCATATCAAGCATATTTGGTTTTGCTTACAATTCAAATAGTTTTGCCAACTGGTATCAACATTGACTCAGTCAATGAATCAACTGCTAGTGAGGAAAGAAGCACTGAAGTCCTAGAAAATGAAGATGAAGATTTTGAAATTGCAAAAGTCTCAGAAAGTAAAGGTTCTTCATTTTTAGAAAATGCTTTATTGACGTTGATTGTGAACGACAATTATTATATACGAAATTATGCAATTCAAACATTTGTTGCTTATGCTAAGTGCAATCAAGCAATAATTAATCAATTAATCTTACGTATATTTAAACTTGTTGATCAAGAACAAAATTATTCGGAGAAAGAATCAATTAGAGGTGATCAAAATATTTGTGGTATATCTTCAGTCAGATTATTGAGTTACTCCTTAACCTTGCTGTCACTCATTAGACAAACTGATCCAGCCTTACTTCAGAACTCAGTAATTGTTAAAATTTTGAGTTTTTGTACCCAAAGTTTAAAACATAGTGGTAATTCATATAACAAAAATTCAAGTTGTTGGATAATATTATCTTCATTGATTCCATTATATAATTTTTCAGAATATGTTAAATTAAATTCATCCCAATTTTTGGTCTTTTGGAAAAATCTACTTACTTCACAATTTATTGGGAATATTAATAGCACAGATAAAACAAACGATGGTGAAATTATTTCCAATTTGAAATTAAGAACATTTGCCTTAGGTTGTATGTTAAGCTTTTTGAATTCAGTCGATTTAACCCCAGAGACCTTAAAGCAGGTGCTGTTTCTTTTATCAAAGTCTTATAATTATTTGTCCCATCTCGAAAGTAGCATCGAGAGTGTGAGTGCAATTACAACCTTAAATCACTCTTCCTTCAACAATTATGATCATGATCCAAATATTTTAAACAATATTTTATATTCAAATTATTCATTTAATAGCCAACTAACTTCAGAAAAAATGATTATAAGTTTAATATTTTGCAGTAAAAAAATTATATTTCAAAGTTATATAAAGTTAACAAAATCTTTGAAAAGTGAGATCAACTCAAATATTGTTATATTCCTTATTAAGATTTTCAGTGATCATAGAATCTTTGCTAGAGAAACTACAGTAGACATTGACAAAACCTCAAAAGCTAAAGCAAAACAATTAAAATCATCAATTTTAACTGACAATCAGGTAACATATTTAAACGACGACTATAATCATAATTTTGGGCTTACAAGTGGTACTCTTGCGCAATTCGACCCAGATCATAGAAAGAAAAAAGAGACTTTTGATGATGTATCCAATGCTAATAGTGTATTCACATTGCACGGTTCTAGGGAAACTTCTTATTGGTTTGACGTATTTGACAAGATTGCATTAGCTTCAACTGCAAAATCAATTAATTATGATCCTAGTATTTTATTGTCGCAAGACTCGTCATCAACCAATAATATATCACCAAGTTTAATGACCTCACTCATAGACTTATCAATAGAATTATTTCAACAACTGTTCCCCTACTTAACTAGTAAAATTCAATTCTCATTATTGGAACAGATGAGAAACTCTTTGACTGCAAAACCTATTGATGAATATAGACTCCAAGCTATTCAACAAAATGTATCAATTGCTATACATGGTGTTGTTTTAAATGCAGTAGAACACAATTTATTTTTGGAGAAAGATGTTGTATTAACAATGATTGATGTAATAAAAAATCATGGATCTAAAAGTAAGCAGTCTACCACGTTGGACTCACTGACTATCGGTCTTTGCTCAAAGTTGATAAATTCAGATGAAGCTCATGGTCTCGTGACTAATTTAATTAATGATATTGTCACCAACAACTCCCCATATCGAAGGGGGTCCGCAGTTTTAAGTTTGTCACAAATATATGCAAATAGTAAAATTGGTTTTGGAGATACTTATAACATTCTTTCACAATTAGTTAATGATCCAAATCCTATAATGTACTATTATACCATTGAATCATTTATAAAAATTTTTGAATCTAATACTGATAAATTATCATTGATTCCAGACCTTTTGGAGAAACTATCAAACAATTATTTGAATAATTCATTTAGTTATGACTTGGATAATAAGGCTTTGATTAATCTAAAAACTAAATATGCTTCTGCTGGCCCAGTTGCACAATTATTACAATTATTTGTTACTAATTTAGGTCCCGCATTAAGAGATTGGTCAACAAAACATAAAGCGATTTTGAGAAATCTTATAGTCTCATTAAGTTATGGAATTGGGTTAGAAACTCTTGAAGATTATTTACAAGTTTATCAACAATTAATAGAATTATTCCAAGAGCTTATTATTTTCGATCCTAATTTAATTGAAGGAGAGGTTGAAGTATTTGCAAAATTATTGAATTTAATTATATCCAAAAATATCAAGATCGCAATTGCTAGTGTATCACCTACATCATTAAATTCTGATACTATTTTTCCTTTCAGTACAAGTTTTGATTTATATTCAAGTGCTTATACATGCTACTATGAGTTATTGAAAATATACGGCGTTTCAATTATAACGCCAGAAACTGAATATTTGTTGTGGGTTTCAATGAATATAAAACCTTGTCCTGAATTAGAGCGTCTCATTAAATTGTGGTTGGAATCTAGTTTGGACAAAAATTGGTTTAACACCTTAAATACTTTATTCAAATCTAGTATGAAGAAATTAGTCGGACCATTCCTAGAATCTAACTATCAACAAAAATTATTACCTTTATCACAAAGACAAAAGAAAAACAAAAGAGACAATGCTGTTGACTTTAAAGATGAAGAAAACGAAGGTATAGTCGCAGGTGATGAATCAAGTTTGGAAAAAAACGAACCTATATCTTGGAAGTTTAAATTATTCATATATGATTCATTGAATGATTTACTAAGATTGGCTTACAATAATCCTCAATTGACTGAAAAATTGAAGAATAAAATTCCAGATATTGTAAAGCTATCTTTCCTTGGTTCTACTTCAACAATAACAGATTTGAAAATACGTGGTCTTGATTTATTAAATTCAGCATTAGAATTATTTGGAGAATTTGAAGATCCACTTTATCCATCGGTTTCAATATTGGAACAACAACAAGCTCAAATAATCAGTGCGTTAATTCCTTGTTTTACACCAGGAAATGATTTTCGAGTAATTGTTCATGCAATTGGTGTATCTTCGAATTTTATGAATTTACCAAAAATCAAATTTTATTCCAAACAAAGAATTTTGAAAACATTAATACATTTATTGGAGGAGATTTCATCAAACAAATTTTTGAAATTTGGATTTTTAGAGGATATGTCAGAATTTGGTAAAAAAAGTATTCAATTAGCAATTCTCAATTGTTGGGCAGTTTTAAGAATCGAATCAAGTGAAAATGATACTTCTACAGACTCTGACTTTAATGAAATTTTGGAAAAATATTCTGAGTTATTAGTTTCTTTGTGGATCATGTCATTAAGAGAATATTCAGTTATCAAGTATAGTGAATCATCCAGTAGGGAATTGGAAATTTATGGTACATATTGGATAAATTTAGTCAATGTTTTAAGTTTGGAATCCGAAAAAAATGATAAATTGGTCAATACTCTACTTTCAGGGGATGGTCAAAACTTCTTTTTCATTTTGTTTAGTCAATGTATGGAATCACTTGTGAAAAACAAAGATGTGGTTCAGGTTCTTCATTCTACAAAAAAACTATTGCAAATAAATTATTTAGTGGATTTGATTTTTAGTGATCAAATATTTATTGAAATTATTGATATTTTTGATAGATTAATATTGGTGGACGATAATACAGAAGTCCAATGCTTGCTAATAGATAACGTCAACATTTTATTCCAAACTTTTATATCTTCACATCCAACAAATTTAGAATCAGGATTTGACAAATTATTTGAGTTGATTAGAGTTACCATGCTTCCATTATTTAGGATATTACCATTTTTAAAATCTGATTATGATACAACTGATGAAGTAGCTCATGAGCATTTACTTAAACATGCTGAAAGTGCAGCCAATTTATTAGTTTTGAAAAAGGCATTTGAAAATTTAGTCGAAATGATCTCATTGTTTCCTGATGTTGTCAAAATGGATTTGTATTCTTGTTTGCTTTACATTTTTGCAAAAATTTATGAAAGTAAAAAAGTGTATTTAATTTCAGTTATACTTTCTCATTTAAAACAAATTTTGATTGGCATTAATGAGTTTGACGGAAACTCAATAGAAAATTTCTACAATGTTATATCTAAGTATTATGAGATCAGTCCAAGAAATAACTACTCAATAATAACAACAGTCGTCTTACTTGCTTATGGTGGTATGAGTTTAGACACAGAAGATTCCAAAAAATTGAGTGATGCGTTGTTGAACCTATTGCAAACAGAAAATACCGCTCCATTAAGCTTACAATGCATAAAGACTTTAATTCAATATAATGGCCTGAATGTTGGACAAGTTTTAAATAATTTATTATCCACTATCATAAAAGGCATTAGTGGTTTTGAAGATGAATTACAAGTTGATGAAAAACTATCTATTGAGATATTAATTATGTATACAAAAGTAATTAAAGATGATGAATCAAAATCAACAGCAATTTATTCAATATTGGTTCCGGTTTTGTCTAAAAATGAAACAGATGTTGACAGAGATTTCATTTCCCAAAAATTAATGTATTTAGTTAAATTAAATTCAAATGTTTTTAAGGAAGTTGTTAATAATTATTTGACTAAATCACAAAGAGAAGATACTGAAAAATTAATGAAATTAAAAACAAATAACAATCAACAAATTGATGTTGTGCCTGAAATTGAGTTGAGAACTTTTGTATAGATATTCAAGTATATAAATGAATAGATCATGAGTTTTACATAAATTGTAGGGTCAATAAATAAACCCCAATAACGCGCGTACTTAGAGATTTGTTATACGCGTGTTGCGTAAAATTTCAGACGTGTTTTATTTACATTTTCAATTTGATAAGGCAACACTAACCAATATATCACTATAAACAAATGAACAAGATAATATGAATGAGGTTGAAGTTAATGAACCAAGTGATATCAACCTAACTCAATCATATCTTTTTGCATCAACAAATTCAAATGAACAAAATGATCAATCAAGTAGTGACACTGCTGAATTAGAAGATGAAATCCTGGATAGACAAGTTTCTGAGGGTTTATTACAGTACAATGAAGAAGAAGATTTGCTGAAACTGGATAAGATGGAAATTGATCTACAAGATAACATAACAGTGAAATTATTCAACGGAGAATGCGTCAAAATAAGAAAAAGAGGACCAACCAGCAGACCAGAGACATCATTAAAAGAAAGCTACTCATACCTTGATATGGATCTGTTATTCGCCAAAGCCGAGTTGAAGAATAGAATAAAAGACAACAACAAAAAATTGTCTAACGAAACTAAACAAAAATCAAAACAATCAACACAATTATTTACAGAAAAATATAAACCACAGAATTTACTACTGTTATGTCCAGCCGGTAATGAAAAACAGTATAGATTAATTATGAAATGGTTGAATAAATGGTCATCCGTTGTATTGGGAGAAAAAAAAAATCAAGAGTTAGAAGGCGTTGATTCATTAGGTAGACCTTTTAAGAAAATATTGTTAATTCATGGACCACCAGGTGTTGGTAAAACCGTTGCAACTCATATACTAGCCCGTCAATTGGGCTATAATGTTCAAGAATTAAATGCATTAAACAGTTTGGATACATTTCCACAAAGCAATAACAGCGGTAATTCAAATGCAACTTCAAATGCCGCTAGTGCATTAAGGTTGAAGATTCAAAATACATTAACGTCCAATTCCGTTTCCAAAAATGAAAAACCATTCTGTTTGTTAATAGACGAAATTGACTCACTAGCAAATTTAAATGATGTTATGAAAGTTTTAAACGATGTAATAATATCAGATCAAAGAGCTACTAATAAATCATATTACCATAATAATAATCAAAAAGATGATTCAAAGAGAAATAAGAAAAAAAATCAGATACTAAATAGACCAATCATTTGTATAGCCAATGATATATATTCACGACCAGCAGGAAGATATGGCCCCAATCCACTAGAACGAATACGAGCAATTTCGGAAATAATTGCATTTAAAAAACCAGCTACTGCTCAGAAAATGACCGGTGTTAAAATTAGTGGGAATGCAATGAAATCAATAAAAGATTACCTAATGAAGATTAACGAAAAAGAAGGTCTAGATTTAGATTATAAAGATATTGGTGAAATTTGTGAAGTTGGTGATGGTGATTTGAGAGCATGTTTGAATCAAATGCAATTTAATGGTAGAAAATCATCAAACAGTGGGGTGACTAAAAAATCCTCACATCTGGACAAAAACGTATCTTGGTTCACGATGGTCAATGACATGCTAAGAAGAGATCCTCAATTGAAGAAAGAAGAACATTTTGCAAGACTTTTAGACAGATATACAAATGGTAATGGTAAAGTGATTAGCACAAATTCAGATTTATTTGATAAATTTACGAATGGTATATTCAATAAGTATCTTGATGTAATACATACTCAAGATGATTCACTAAATAAGCCATGTGAACTAAGTGACTGGATGAGCTACACTGATCAATTTTCCAAAAATTTTAATGACACATGTCAATATAATTCAATCTTTGCATTAAAATCATATTTACTATTGAGTGAAATAAGACAACAGAAAGAAGGGAATCAATTGATACCCAATGCTAGCTCACAAGCTTTTGAGATGATTGAAGCATTAAGAGAAAACCGTCATGTAACTAAATGTGTTGTTCAGAACTTACCTATACAAACTCAATTAGCAATCGGCGGTGTCAATGTTGACGATGTTGCAACTTATTTTCTTCCATGTATTACTAAAATTATAAATCCAACTTTCACATCAAAACAGAAATCTAATTTGAACCAAACAGAATTGCATTGGTTGGAAAAAATCACAACTATAATTCAAAACTTTAATATAACACTTGAATTTCAAAAAGCATTGGAATCAGGTCTACAACAATTATTATATTCACCAGATTGGGATCAGTTATCAGTCTATGAGAACTTTTTAGCTAATAAAAGCTGTACGTTAGATCAAAAGCAAGTGCAATTAAAACGTCAAAACATTTTCCCATTAGTTACCTCAGAAATAAATTTTAGAACTAATCAAGCCCAAGCTTTAAAGCGTCCACTAGCAACAGTTTCTACAAAACCAACAGAATCAGAAGAAAGAATACTAAAAAAGAAAAAACTAATGGAGAAAGATCTGCATTTTTTCAAAACTCAATATGATTCAGTAAAATCAAATTTAAAAGGAAGTTCTGAAAAAGGAAATGATGCTAGTATAAAAGAGACTATTCCAAGAATTTGGGTTAATTTCAAAGAAGGTTATTCAAATGCTGTAAGAAAAGAAGTTACTTGGAATGATATTTGGAATACATAGTAATAATCTCAAATAAAAATGCATAAACTTAACTTTAATCGCTACTCATAGTACTGTATCTATATACTCTTTAAAAAATTTAACTGTATCAGTAGCCGTATGAGAATTTAAAAAGCTATCAAAACTGTTTTTCCTATTAATTCTATTTTTAAAAAAATGATTTTTGTCCATATCTAAAGTAGAATTTAATTCAAGTGGATGATTCAGTAATTCTTCTGGTGAATAATCACAAAATGCTTTCATTGATCTAGGAGTTTCTTGAAATTCATTTTTATGAATTAATTCAGGTTTTAAAATTGGTCCAAAATTAAAATGTATATCATCTTTTGTAACTCCTGAATCAGTTATACCTTTTAACAAGATTGATGATTTTTTAATAAATTTACTCATTTGTTTTTGAAATGGTGATCTTACTCCTGTTTCTTTCAAATTGATTGAGGTCCGAATATTTAAATTTTGATGAGGTGAAGTATTGTGAAAAGTTTCTTGATTTTTACTAATTGGAGTATCATGAGCTTTTAGTGATGTTATGGAACTGAATTGATCTTTATCATTATAAGTCGAAACTGAGTTATCAAAATTTTTGGATGATTGAGTAGATCTTGGTGATGATGTTATAGAAGTTGGTAAACTAATTGCGAAATTTGAATCAACATCATTATTTATGAAATGTCTGAATAATCCCAGAAATTTGGCTGAATGATGTTTTTCTCTTTTATTTTTACCAACATTTTGATCCATATTCAAGGATCCAATTTTTGATAAATCAATATCTGTACCACCATCTTCAGCAAGTAATTTATTCTTTGCAATAACAAATGACACAATATCATCATCATACGAGTGACGATGTGCAATTGATTGCTGGTTGGAATTGTTGGAATTATTACGATTAACACCAGATTTGTGGAATTGAATTAACTTATGTTGCGGACTGATTTGTGGTTGATTGGGAGACTCAGTAAATCTTCGTTTCTTACTGCTCAGTGTAACCGACTTAACACCAACAATATCAAAATGAGTTTCTTCATTATCATATTCACTAGTAGTAAAATTATAATGAGATTCTTCATAATCAGTTTCTGAATTTGAGAAGTCACCACTTGCATGGTTACAAACTCTTAATTTTTTAGTTGAACATTTTTGCAAAATCTTATCTCTTATTGAAACTTCTTGAATTGATAATGAATCGTTATTATTTTCCAAAATTTGTTCTGGTTTCCAAATTTTTTCATTGTGATATTTTCCTTCGCTTGCTGAGATTATAGTCTTCATTGACATTCTTGGAGTACCAAAACAGGAACTAGGAATTAGATGGATAGCATTATGATTTGGAATTTGATTTTGATTGAGTCCTATAATTTGATGATTTTTGATAAAACTAGATTTAGGAGTTTCTTTTTCATGAACAGATTCTTGAAATATTTCACTATGACAACGTTTATTGTAGTTCAAAAAATGACCTAGAATTTCTCTTTCTTTTTCAATTTCCCTTATATCACTACATGATTTAATTTTTCTGAATAATGATTGTTTTGGTTGTTGAAGAGTATTGTTATTCACATCTTCATTAAATGGTTCACCATCTTCTTCCTTAAAGAACTTGTCCAATTCTGCTGCGAATATACTTTCTCGTTCTCTTGTACCTATCGAAAAATGAGCCTTTCTCAAATCATCTTTAGCTCCGCTTGAGTGAGTTTCATCGTCAACATATCCAGTTTTAACTTTCAATTTTGGTCTCAAATAATCGGCAACCTTTTGATCTGTATTAAATTGTTCAATCTCTTCAATATTAGTCTTATTTATCATTTCTTTTGTATTAAAACGAGGATTAATTATAGCACCTATATTGTTATAATGAATTAATGATGAAGGTAAATGAAACTGAAAATTATCCATCCCAGATGAACTTGTTAAATGATTATTTTCGAAGAAAGATGAAATCTTCTTATAATTAATTATCATTATTGTAGGTCCTAATTCTGATTTAATTGTGAGATTAAGTAAGTATATGTTTGAAGTAGTTAAACCCTAGAACTAAAACGTTCTCAAATGTAAGTTTATGCTGGTCACGCCATTACAACATTGAATGGATAATCAGCTGCTTTATATATCTTAGCTAGACTTAACATGTTGCCAGTTGTAGTCTATTGTAATTTGTTTCATGATTAAATTCTAGTTGAATTATTATTTAAATATTGTTTCAAGAATCGAGAAATAATAATTTATTATACTTGTTTCATTTTTAGAAGTTATGCATGTTATATTTTTTCATTTTTCAATAACATAAATTTACATACTTCAAAATCATAGTTGGCTTTTGTAAATTGCTATACTTGGAAATATGCTAGCAAAGTATATTATAAGAACTCGGTTCCTTTAATGATCTAGTAAAAATTAGTTTAAATCGTTTCAAATTTTCTACACAGAGCTATTTCTTGGTTTGTATGTCTAACGTTTTTCAAGGCACGATTTTGTATCAATAAATCGAAAGTCACAGATAGAAGTTCAAAACCGTATACACTCAAGTTGAAAAAACTGTCAAATTACATTTTTAATAGTACAAATTGTTTAATTGATGTAACTTTGTTAAGTATGTAGTTTAAAAATCTAAAAAATATCTCCACATCCAGCTAATTGGTGTTGTTTTCTACTTGGCCAATATTTTCCATTATATTCCCAATACATATCACCAGTAACTGGATGTTTCTTCTTGATGAACCAATTAGGTTGATAAGTTTGTCCGCTTTCTTCTCTTTGTTTTCTTGCTTGTCTTTGTTTAACTTCAACTCTATGTTTTTCATCAGCTGCTTTATCGTATCTACCTTCTTCCATATCTCTTTGATCTGGTCTTAATCTCGTATCTGTTGGTGCTAACCATTTTTGTAAATTTTGATCAACTCCATTCAATGTTACTGCAAATTGTGTTAAATTGAAAGGAACTTTTGGTCTTGGTGCTGCTTGCCATACTAAGAATTTATTACCTGAAAATGGATCTGTTGAAGTTGTTGATGATGATTTACTTGGATCAGTTAATATGGACATTTTTCTACCACCATCATGATGTTGTTGTTCTTGAGTAATCTTTTTAGCATATATTTTTGAATTCCAATAACCACCCATTGCCCATTGTGGTGTTCCTTTAGCATCTAATGCTTGACCAGATAGTTGATAAGCAGAAGATGCTCTCCAACCTCTTTGTTTCATATCAACTGTTATTGTATCTCCTGTAGTATGATTCTCAACAATCATTTTACCATAATTATCAACTGTTGGGTTACCAATCATAATACCAACAACTGCAGTATTAACTTTTTTCCAACTATATAATTCTTCACTTACTATTTTACCATTTTTATCTTTAACTCCATTATTTGGTCTAACAACTGCAAACATTTTACCTAAATGTTTAAAATCAAAAGATCTACCTGAGAATTTTGAATCAACTGCATTTTCACCATAATATTCCCATTTAGGGGATGTGGCATGACAAGCACTAATCGGTGGATGATGACTAACTTGTTCAACAAATAATCTATAATTTTGATCAGGTCTTGCATATTCAAAAGTTTCACCTAACAAAGGATTGAAAGGTTTTGCAATTCTATCAATAGTTGAAGAATATTCAGTTGCTGCAAAAGTTGCAACATAAATTAATCTCAAAGTTGAATCATCAAACCCAGCAGCCGTATTTAATAAATCATTATATTCAATATCTTCCGCTAATCTTTGTAATAATGATGTTGGTTCATTGAAAGAAACTGGTAAAGTCATACGAGTCATATCTTTACCAATCATAGATTTCAATATACCCCACAATCCAACTTTTGGTCTATTATCTTCATCCATACCTAATTTCTTTCTTGGTGGATTTTCATAACCTAAGAAAGAACCTTCAGCTTGTAATTCATGGTTGACTTCTTTTTGAACTGGGTTTAAGCCTTCGTCACCAGGTATATTTTCAGATGGGGGTGGTCCACTTGGTTTTGCTTGTGGTGGTGGAGCTTGTTCTTGTTCAACTTTTGTAGCTTCAGATGGAGCTATCAGTTGATTATCCACTCTTTGTTCTGGTGGAATAGATTCGTCTGGGATAGCAGCTCCAGCAGCTCCAGCAGCTCCAGCAGCCCCAGCAGCCCCAATAGCAGCACCGACACCAATAGCACCGGCTGGAGTTTCTTTCTCTTGGACAATATCATGTGAAGGTGGAGGTGGGACTTGATTAATTTCATTTGGTGGAATTATTTCATTCAAATTAGATTCACCTGGTTCTTGTGGTGGTACTGGTTGTTGAGCCTTTGAAGGAATTTCATTATCTTTAGGAGGAGCAACCACATCTATTTCATCGTCAAATTCATCAGCATCGAAAAATTCATCTTCTGAATCTTCACCTAATATTTCACCAATAACATTATCATTTAATCCACCTGGCATATGAGCAACTTCTTCTTGAGCTTTAAGATCAGGTTGTACGACATGATTAACCTCTTTTCCTTCTATATTACCCAATTTGTCATCTATAGCATGTACTTGCTCTTCTTGTGGTTCTTCACTTAAAATTTCTCCCTTAGCCACACCTGTGATATTTCCGTCAGCATTATTTGTTGAAGGAAGTGGAGAAGTAGTACCACCAGATTTGACTCCACCTGATAAATATTTTCTTAATTGTTTTCTCTGACCTTGTAATACAGCTAATTTATCTTCTCTTGATTTTATTTCATTTTCTAATTGTCTAATTGATCTTTCCCATAATTGGTTTACTTCTAATTGTCTATCTAAATCTTTTCTAAGTTTATTATCTCTAGTATCAACTACTGTATTATATTTTGTTATTAATTCATTAATAGCACGGATTGTATTATTACCAACAAGACATACCTCAGCTTGTTTTGAATTTGGTTGAAATACATCGGTGTTCATTACTTGATGAAATAATTCTAATAATGACAGCAATTCAATATGTAAGGATCTTCTTGTAGCAGCTATTGTATCATTAATTTGATTAATATCAACATGATTTGAATCAGTGTCACTCTCGTAATCCTCTTGCTCCATTTCATCTGCATCATAATCAAAATTTTCGTGATCATAATCAGTATCTTGATAACTGGCTTGTTCCTCAATACTATTTCTAGCATTTGACTTTTGTTGAGGTGCTAAATTTCCACCAAGTGAATGTGAAGTTGATGCTCTTGATAAATCACTTGTATTTTCAAATGAATCCCTTGATGTTTGACTAACATTACGTTTGTGATGTTTTTTTCTACCAGGAATTCTCAATCTATGTCTTTTCTTTTCGACTACTGAATCGGTATCTTCCATTATAGGTTCTTGTAATTCTTCTGGTGAGACGGTTCCACTAGCTACAGTATTATTTCCTGAAATTTGATTTTTGTTTCTAAGATTATCTTTTGATACAGTTATAGCATTTTGTAATTTCCAAACCCATCTATTAGTTTCAACTGGGAAATTTGCTTTTAGATGCCATCTAAGACCATTTTTACCATAGATTTCAAATTTCATTTTCTCTGATGAATCTAAATGTAAGGTAGCATAACCTAAGTTTAATGAACCACGACATGAATTATTAGTATCATCTTGATTTGTATAATAAGATAATATCCCATTTTGGTCTAATACAAAATATCTTAATTTATAACCTGATGCAAAGTTTGTCCATTTACGTAAATATCCTTTATAAACTTCAATATCACCACCTTTTGGAGCAGTTCCAGAAGTTGCTACTGGGTCCATAATAGTTTGATCTTTAGAAGCATCTTTTATTAGTTTTTTCAATGGTTCATCTTTTGGATTGACTAAATCGGCTGGTAATTTACCACGTTTATCTCTTTTAAAAGGATCACCACCATGTTTCAAAATCCAATCACACATTGGTAAATCATCTTTTTTAATAAATTCATGTAATACAGTATTACCAGTTTCTGGATCAGCTCCATTGATGTCTAATAACTCAGAAGCTCTTGGATTCAAGATCAAAATATTTTCCAAGTTTTCAAAATCTCTATTACTGAAAAATAATCTTAAATCACTTGCTGCTTTTTCAACAAATTTTGCTCTTTCATATTGCATTAATTGTGCTATATTCAAATTCTTACAAACTTCAACTGGTTGCTTTTTATCACCATTTACTATTGTGTCATTAATATTGGGTAATGATAATAAATATTTTACAACATCTTGTCTTGAAGCTATTGCTGCTAAATGTAATGGAGTATTGCCTTGGCCATCTTGAGCATTAATATCTAATCCATATTTTGAACTATTACTTATTAAATATTGTAAAGTATTTAAACTTGCAACTTGAACAGCATAATGTAAAATCGTTTCTCTTAATTGTTTTAAATCTTGATTTTGAATTGTTGATTTACATGATATTAATTCTTGTATAATTGAATCAATTTTTGTTGTATCACCACCTCTTAAAGCGTCTAATAATTTCAACCTTAATAAAGAGGCATTCAATTGGGCAGATTCTGACATCCTCCCTCTTTATTTTTCAGTTGATTGATATATAAAATGTTGAATGAAATTGTAGATTTTTATATATAGATTCTCTAAATAAATTAAAATGGTTACAAACTTAAAAGTAATATGTTGCCAGATTTATGTTGCCTTTTCTAATTATCTAATATTTTTTATATTAAGAAAGAAATTGATTTTAATTTTCAATTTTTTGAATATGAAAGATTTAATTAAAGTATTATAAGATGTATGAATATTGAGAAATAGAATTTAAATATCTTAGCAATATTAAATTTAGACTTCAAAGGATAAATGAATATGTTATAACATATATAATTATAATAATAATTATTATGTTTATAATATTTATTAAATCTCTTTGTTTTTAATATAAGAATCATTCTATAAAATAAAGTTCAATAATCTATTTATCTGAACACATGGAAAGAATCTTACGTCATGTCAATAAATTGAGAGAAGAAAATCTCTCAGGAATTCGAATTAGGAGAAACGTCAGCCTTTCATAAAGTATGTTAAGAAAGCCAACCTTAAAATATAAATTTGTAGATTTGCTAGTAAAATTTAGCATGTTGATTGTGGAGAGACCAACAAAATTCTTAATTGAATTTCCATCAGAGTTGGTTTATATGAAAGTATCACAAGCTTACCAAATTCTTGAATCTGGAGCTACAGACTACTGTAAGACTTGCTCAGAACTCTATCAATTAGGTACATAGTTTTAGTATTATTCCACTAATTAATTAATTAGTTGCTATTGTATTAATATTATAAATTAGATTTCAATTAACCCATTCAACAGATAATATATATCAAAATTTAAATTCAAATTTTTAGTATCGAGAATAAACATTATCAATCTGGAGAATTACACAATTATAATTTACGATTAAGTTAAAAGAAAAAGAGATATACAATCACTTATGTTTAAACTTAATATCACAGTTTAATTGTATCACTGGCATCCATAATAAAAGATTCGTAATATAAAGATAAAATGTTTTAGCCAGATGAACTTCATTTATAGGGCCACAGATCAGAATACATATTGTATATGATAATTTGTCGGTATTAAATTTTGTATGTAATATTCATCTCTAAACAGAATAAATTTATTTTAATGTCCCAAAATATATCAAATGTCATATTACTAGAAACTGCGAAACTTATTTTATCAATACAGTGATAATTAAACCTCTAATCAATAAAGAAGAACTAAAACATTCAAGCTACAACATTCATTAATATTTATAGATAAATGCCCTCAACGAAAAGACTTCATCCGCAAACTACAAAAGAATCAATATCTTCCAAAAAACCAAGACTAGATCCATCAATAATAAAACCAAATCACACATTATACATCAAGAATTTAAACAACAAAATAAATAAAACACAATTAAAACATAACTTATACCTTTTGTTTTCAACATTTGATGACATAATATCCATAAAGATTCCTAAAAAATATGAAGCATTTATTGTATTTTCTAATATAAAATCTTCAACGTTAGCTTTACGAAGTTTACAAAATGAAATAATATTTAATAAAGAAATGATTATAAATTATGCATTTCATGAATCTAAAATTATTGAAAAAATTACAAAAGAAGAAAATGACATTAATGAAGAAAAAGAAGTGAATGAAGATGATGTACTACCGACTTATGACAGTGATAATGAAAATGAAGATGATGAATAAATAATAAACATTTTTAAAAAACTATTTACAGTAATTTTATGGCATCTTTCAATGCATTGCTTACACAATCAGGAACTCCAATTCCATCACCAAATACAGTACCACCAAATGATATTTTAAAATTTTGTTCTCTAGTAGTTTCCAATGCATGAGATTTAATTTCTTGATAACCTAAATTATATTGAGGTATACAATTCTCAATTAAATTATAACTTATTATTATATCATTATCATTTATTGAATCTATTGTGAAAGAAGTTTCATTGTTTGGGTCATAATTTACTACCTTAATATTATATTTCGATAAGTCAATTTTTAATTTATCTTGTAAGATATCTTTTACAATTTGTAAATTTACTTTATTTGAAGGTATATTCCAGTTATTATAATAATGTCCACCCATCATCATTGTGATTTTGTTATAGTTTTGGTTATGTTGAAGATTTTGGATGGTAGAATCAAATAATTTAGTCACATTCTTTTCTATATCAGAATCATAAATTACACCTAATAAAGCTTGTGGATTATCTTTGATATGTTGATGTCTTGGTCTTAAAAATCCAAAACCTGGTTTATTTTTAGGTATTAGTATTGGCTTTTTGGAATATATATTTGTCAAGAATATGCTGATGTATTCAACTGATTTCAAATCTGGTATTAATGGATTTTGTTGAGGTAATGAATTTGCTAAATTATATGAATCAATGGTGCTTCTTATATGATCAAAATTTTGACCATTTACTAAACCCGATTTTGGATCACAAGCTGTAACTGGTGAATTGTAATGAAGGTTTATGTTCTTGTTTTTTGATAAATAATTGGCTAATGCAGTTGGTAATGTTTGTAAACCATCATGTAGTTTAATCATGGGATAAGCTTTTAATTTATTTTGAACTGCTAATAAGTCAGCATTTGGTGAGATTTGCTTTTCATATACTTTTAGCTCCTCTGTTAATTCTGGTGTAGCTGTTTTGTCTTTTCTTTTTCTTAAACTTTTCAACATATGTTTAATAATTGACCCAGATTCATTTTCTAAATCTTTCATAAATGGCATCACACTTTTAATACTTAATTTTCCAATATCTCCAGCATAAACCCCATGTATTATTGCACTTGCAACATTGTCAGTGAGACTTGTACTACCCAACCTTCTTTTAAAAAATTGCTCAACAGTTTCATCTGAACTAACTGGTTTCACAAAAGGTTCTTTCAAAATTCCCTTAATCAATTTTGAATCAACAGCTTTAACATTCTTCATAAAATCAACAAACGTTTTAGAAGAGTTAGGAACTTGTATAATTTCTCCACTTGAGTCAGTTATATATTTCTTATTAGCAACACTCAGTTTATGAATAACCTCAATTTGATTTTCTAACCCCAATTTTCTTAAAATATCAATCATCAATAATGACCCATCTCTTATCCCTCTTAACGTTCTTGGTCCCTTCTCCAATATTATAGATTCTTTTGTATTTTTGACCATTAAAGAAGGCAGTGACATCCATCCTCCTACTTTATTTGACTTCTCAAATATGTCAAATTTTAAATCTGGTCGTAATTTACTTAAAAAATAAGTGAATGTTAAACCTGATATACCTGCTCCTAGTACTGCTATTTTACCATTTTGCGGTAGTTTTCTTAATGACATTGATTAACTATTGTATTTAAAATTTTCGTTGAACTTTAGCATTTGATTCTTGAGCAATGTATGTCTGATCTCAAGGTTTGAAATATTATAATTTTTAGTTTTGTGATTATTTTATTTGCATCATAAGTTCTCTAAAGTATAGCAAAAATTACCAATTTGCAGTAACCTTCTCCTTAAGTGACTTAAGGTGTATGAGTAAGAGAGAAAACTCTATTTCTGCCTGTTCAAACTCATAATTTTTTGTGAGCAAGTTGTATGTCAATTTGGTAGAATTATGTTCTTGTTTATTTTACCAAAATTTGCACCAAATCTTAGGTTAAGCGTTTAAATAAAGTACATTTGTGAAACAAACTAGTTTCTGAATATTAAGTTCTTCCAAACAAGCTTAGAGGCTTACACATGATCAGTAGGAAAGGAGCAGATAAACTTTACTGGTGTTAATATGTGATAAGAGAATTTGACTTGCTTGTATCCAATCCGAATAACATAAATTATTGTGTTTCAAGTTTTCAAATTAGGTGGTTGTATGATATATAAGACCAAGAATAGCCTAAGTTTGCCCAAGGTTCTTTACAAAAAGTAGCTTGCAATGTAAATTTAGCTAAACCAATTTTTTTCAACATGTCATTTGGTAAAGAACTTTCTCCGAGTCAAAATTCTCATTGAACTTGACGTATCAAATTCTTGCATCTTCGTGCATAGTTTAAGTTGAAACTTCTGATAATCAAATTCGATTAATTTTAGACCAACGTATGGAAAATCTATGTACGTTCCTATTCAATTCAAATGTTTAAACTATAAAAGCTAATCTTATAAAAAGGGTATCAAGATTTGAAATCTGGAGATAAGTAAAATTAGAGTGTATGGAATTAAAATTCAAGTAAATCTCCACTTTTCAAAAAATTTAAGCATATTTGAATTTTTAATATCATCAATTTTTACAAGACAATGAACAACAATAGTCATAGATTCAAGACAAAAACTCATAAAATACTTAAACATTCACTACCGCCATACGTTTGAATTATTATTATTAGGTGCGGAAAATTTATCTTTTTCTAATCTTTATCTCTCCATTAAATAATAAATTATTATGAAACTAGTCTCCACAAAATTATGTTAAATATATAAATACAATAATGATCTTCAAATAATATAACATGTCAATTCTTTGTTGATCTTTCATAAAGTTACAAAGTATCTTAAATTAGATATTATAAATCATTAAATTTAGAACTAAATAAATTTAATCAATCTCAAAAAAGAAAATGCCATCAACAATTCCAAAAACACAAAGAGCAGTAATTTTTGAAGATTTTAATGGTCCCTTAACATTACAAGAAATCCCCATACCTGAAATTCAACCAAATGAAATATTAGTTAATATAAAATATTCTGGAATTTGTCACTCTGATTTATCAACTTATCATGAAGCTTGGGGAAGTTTAACAAATACAAAGTAAGTCCACGAAAAAAGAGATAACCTTTTACTTTAAGTTTTTACTAACCATTTGAAGAGTTTTAGGACATGAAGGAGCAGGTATAGTAGTTGCAGTAGGTTCAAATGTAACAGGTTGGTCAATTGGAGATTACGCAGGTGTTAAATTAATTAACTCTACTTGTTCACAATGTGAATATTGTCAACAAGCTCAAGAAATCTTATGTTCAAAATTAACATTAAATGGAATAAATAGAGATGGAACTTTTCAAGAATATTGTGCAACTGACGCATTAAACGCTGCTCATTTACCAAAACATGTAGATTTATCTCAAATTGGTCCAATTTTATGTGCTGGTGTTACTGCATATAAAGGTTTAAAAACATCAGGTGCAAGACCTAATGAATGGGTAGCTATTGTTGGAGCTGGTGGTGGATTAGGTTCATTAGCTATTCAATATGCAAAATCAATGGGGTTAAAAGTTGTTGGAATTGATGGTGGTGAAGATAAAGCTTCGTCTGCTAAAAAATTAGGTGCTGATGAATTTATTGATTTTACTAAAGTTAAAGATGTTGCAAAAGAAGTAATTGATATAACTGGTGGTGGAGCACATGCATGTATTAATGTTTCAACTTCTGAAAAAGCAATACAACAATCTGTTTCATATGTTAGATCAAATGGTACTGTTGTTTTAATTGGATTACCACCAAATGCTAAAATTAGTATTGATATTTTACCTACAGTTTTAAGACAAGTTACTATAAAGGGATCATATGTTGGAACTAGATGGGATACTTCTGAAGCTATTGACATTTTTGCTAGAGGTTTAATTAATTGTCCTATTACGGTGGTTGGATTGGGTGATGTTCCAAAAGTTTTTAAATTAATGGAAGAAAATAAAATTGTAGGTAGATATGTAGTTGATACAAGTAAGTAAATTGAGTAATAGATTAAAAAATTAAAAATTTTTTATAAATTAATAATATTTATTTTTAATCTGTATATACTTATTATATAAAATTGTACCTAAAATTGATTCATTTATAATTCTTCAAAAGCGTTATGTAATGGTGAAGTAACAGTTTTTCCTTTATAATATTTAATAACTTGTTCAGCCTTTTTAGCAACTCCATCAGCAGTGAAACCAAAGAATTTATATAAATCACCAGCTTTACCAGAAGCACCAAATCTATTTAAACCAAATTGTTCATGAGAGTATTTAGACCAACCGAAAGTTGACATAACTTCAACAGATAAAATTGGGACACCATCTGGTAAAATTTTTAATCTATAATCTATTGGTTGTTTATCAAATGTGAAGAAATCTGGTACTGATACAACTGAAGCTTTTACACCTTGTTTTTCTAATTCTTTTGATGCATCAATTGAAATTGAAACTTCTGAACCTGATGAAACTAAAATAATATCTGGTTTTTCAACTGGCCATATAGTATAAGCACCTTTCAATGCTTCATCAAGACTTGAATGTTCTAATTGTGGTAAGTTTTGTCTAGTTAAAGCAATAATAGTTGGATGATCTACACCTTCAATTGCAGAAACATAGGCAGCTGAAACTTCATTACCATCAGCTGGTCTCCAAACTGACATATTTGGTAAAGCTCTGAAATGAGCTAAAGTCTCAATAGGTTGATGAGTTGGACCATCTTCACCTAAACCAATTGAATCATGAGTTGCAATCCAAATAACACCTTGATGTGATAAAGCAGATAATCTAACTGCACCAGCTGCATAAGAAACGAAATTTAAGAAAGTACCACCATAATTTCTATAATTAGCACCGAATGCATCAATACCATTCATTATAGCACCCATACCATGTTCTCTAACACCGTATCTAATATATCTACCAGCATAATCACCTAAACCAGTTGATGGTGGTTGGAAATCAGTTGCACCTTGAGCTCTTGTTAAATTTGAACCAGTTAAATCGGCTGAACCACCAATTAATTCCGGAATAATTGGACATAAAGCATCTAAAACACCTTCTGATAATTTTCTTGTAGCTAAAGCTTTATCTTTTGAAGTGAATTTTGGTAAATGATCTTTCCAACCATCTGGTAATTTACCATCTAATCTTCTTTGAACTTCAGCTCCTTCTTTTGGATATTTTTCTTTATATGCTTTAAATAATTCATTCCATTTAGCTTGAATTTTTTTATTTTCTTCAACTTTTTCAGCAAAATAATTTGCAACTTCATCTGGAATAAAAAAGTTTGATTCTTCATCAAATCCCCATGATTTTTTTAATTGTTTTAAATCATCTGGTTTTAATGGAGCTCCATGAACACCACCAGTACCTGCAGCTTTTGAACCAAACCCAATAGTAGTAACTAATCTAATTAAGACTGGGGCACCAGTGATTTTTCTAGCTTCATCAATGGCATCTGAAACAGCATCAATATTAGTATCAGCATCATGAACTTCTAAAACTTTCCAACCATAAGCTTTATATCTTAATGGAACATTTTCAGTAAAAGCACAAGCAGTATCACCATCAATTGAAATTCTATTATCATCCCATAATGCAATTAAATTATCTAATTGTAAATGACCAGCTAATGAAGAAGTTTCACTTGAAATACCTTCCATTAAACAACCATCTCCCAAGAAACAAAAAATTTTAGCATCAGAAATTGGGAAATCAGGTTTATTATAAGTAGCAGCAAATTGTTTTTGAGCAATTGCAATACCAACAGCATTTGAAATACCTTGACCTAATGGACCACTTGTAACTTCAACACCAGGAGTATCTAATCTTTCCGGATGACCAGGAGTTTTAGAATTTAATTGTCTAAATTGTTTTAAATCATCAATTTTTAAATCATAACCATATAAAACTAATAAAGAATATAATAAAGCACAAGCATGACCATTTGATAAAATAAATCTATCTCTATTAATCCAATGAGGATCTTGAGGATTGAATTTCATTTTTCTCCAAACAGCATGAGCAGCTGGAGCTAAACCTAATGGAGCACCAGGATGACCTGATTGAGCAGCATTAACTTGATCAACAGATAAACCTCTAATGGTACTAACAGATAATTTATCAATTGCAGTAGCCATATTTTATTTTATAAATTAATAATATCAATAGTTTCTTTTAAGATGTTGTAAATATGAATATTTAATAATTAATCAATTGAATACAATAAGGAATTGATAATCTAATTTGATAAATTATATTAATTGAATATACAATAGTAGTAAAAAAAAGTTATAAATTGACTTGATAAAAAGAGTAAGAAAGGAAAGAAAAGAAAGGAAAATAGAAAGAGATTGAAAAACGTTGAAATTTTGAAATTTAATAATAAAAGATTATAAATTTGTTAAGTAATAAATTATTAATAATAATTTTAGTATTCCATGAATAATATTTTTATTTATTAAACATTGATACAATTTTTAATAATTGCTTTTAAGAATATTACAAATGTCTTAAATTTCAATAATATAAAAAGATGCTTAGATTTTATAATTCTTGAATGAGACTATAAAGTTTATTGTAGAATCATCATTAATTAAACCCCTTGATACAAGAAAATTATCTCTATCGGTTCAATTCACCAATACAATGATATAATTGAAAAACTTGTAATCTACAAACCAAGTTATAACTTTTAGCATTGATCCGTTTAAAGTTCATACAATTAGACAATTGACATTTACATCCAAGCAACTCCGGAGGGCCAATTGGTAGAGTTATTAAAGCAATTGCATCTTCAGTTTAGTTTGCTTATTATTATAAGACAAAATGATTTATTTTTTTTTCTTTAATGAATCGTACATTTTTTTTTTGCTTAATGGAAAAGTATAATTACGTTATTAAATTTTTAATAGAGTTTTTACTACTAATAATTTATATTAGTATTGCTAGATCAAACTTGACGTATTTGTTATATCAAGAGTCCCCCAATTACATTATTCTTTCGGACTACGTATAATCGAACTACAATAAAATACGTAATAATGAAAAAATTTAAGATTTTGTGTTTTATGATCAAAACCCCCCAACAAAATTATTTCAAAACCGTTACGGTAATATGATTAATACACGTGATCAATCAATTAAAAGTAAATCCGATAAGAAATTATATGGATATTCTTGAAACATAACATTCTTATTAAGGGATCCAGATAATCAATGCTGGAAAAAAAATTAAAAAAAATTATATTATTGAAATATCTAATACTTTCTTGTCTATAAATGATATTTCAAATCTAAGGATCACGGAATGGACTATCTACTGAATTTAAATCATTATCATTGTTATTAATTTTATGTGTTATTGGTAAAGGATTTTCATTAAATTCAATATCAAATGTAAAAGATTCTTGTTTCTTTAGTGATGCAGCTCTTGTTATATGACCAACATCACTATCAACATCACTATCTTCATCTTCTTCATCTATATCCTTTTTGAGGATTTCATCTTTTGATATATTATAATCTTCTGTATTTATCCTGGTTTCATCTTCTTCTGTTGTTTCATTTAGTTTGTAATCTTCTTCATCTTCATCATCATCCTCTTCTTCGTCGTCATCCTCATCTTCATCTTCGTCTTCTTCCTGAATTCTATCTACATTGACTAATCTTGGTTGTGCTTTTATAGCAGTCATTGTACCTGATCTATTACTTTGATCCAGTTGTAAGCTTTGAGGTGAATCATTCTTTTCAGTTCCATTATTATTACTTGATGATGTAGATAATTGATTTGCTATTATTACATCTCCAACAATACTTGCATTTTCAATAGTATTTAAATCTGAAAAAATTGAATCTGAATCATATGAATATATTGATCTTGTATTGTTTTTTGTTGGTCTTACTGTTACACCTGGGACATATGCAATAGGTAGTATATTTGATGCATTTGAGAAAGATGTAGCTACTGAATTCCTATTTGATTGATTTAAATATATTTGTTGTTGTTGTGGTGGTGGTTGTATTTGTTGTTGTTGTAAATTAGCTTGTTTGACTATCTTTTGTTGACGTGCTCTTCTTTGTTGAGCTATTAATTGTTGTTGTTGTTTAGTTTTTGATTTGTTGGCATTTGGTCTAGTAAATGATTCATATGATGATATTCTTCTTACAGTTTTTCTCGGATTATTTTGTAAAATTCTTCTTTGTTGTAATGGTCTATCAATATGTTGTCCAGCAATTATTGCTCCACCATTATTAGTCCCTGTATTTGCATTTATAACATCATTATTATTATTTGCTAAAGTAGCTGAAGATGGTGATTCATTTATATCTAATCCAAAACTTTTTGAAGCAGGACTAGAAGGATCTGATAAATCTCCTAATTCTTTCATTTCTATTTTACTTCCATTATTGTTATTATTTATATCACTCCCTTTATCAATATATTCATCAGTTTCATAATCATTATAATCATAATCTAAATAATCATCATCTAACATAACTTGATGTTTCTTTTTATAAATTAAAAAATAATATAATGTTGCTCCAATAACACCCAATACAGCTAATCCACCAATAACTCCACCAACTATTCCACCAGTATTTGTAGATTTACCATTATTTGTTTTAGGTATACAATTATTATAAGCACATTTGTCACAAGTTGTTAAAACTTGAACACATTGTTCATTTTTTCCAGTACAAACACAATCAGGTAAAGTGGGACAGTTTATAACACAACCATTTGAATCTCTTTGTGGATCATCTCTTATATATATCTCTTCCTCAAATGCATTTGGATATATAATTTTCATGATTTTTTTGAATTTGGTTGTAAAATTGGTCTAAGTATAATGAAAAAAAAAAGTATTTAATTAATGAGGCTGAGGTTGTGAAAAATTTAGAGCCTAGGTTTGATGTATGTTCTGGATTTCTATTTGTAGCAACGAATGGATGAATGAATGAATGATGACAAGTAATACAAGTTGAGTTGGGGTTCTATGTTCAGATCAAACTTGAACAAAAATAGTAGTTGTAAAGTAATATAACTTTATGTTAAAAGGAAGGATAAAATTCTAAAATTATTAAATGAAATAAAATAAAATAAAAAAAAATTAATTAAATTTAGTCTAATAAAATTTACGAAAGTAATTTACTTTAATTCTATTAATAAAACTTATAAACAAACAAGGATAGAAGTACTGAAATTTAACCATACCACTCAGCTCTTGAACAATTAATTAAAGATTATTCATTGACAACATGTCAAATATTTCAAACCTTTTGATCTTATCAAATGCTTTAATAATAATATTTTATTATCGTAAAATATAATAAATTTTTTTATTCTTTTTGATTTTGTGTATTCTGGTTTTTTATTCGAATAATATTGAAAGGTCTAGATTAATTTATTGGACCGTTCTTTAAAAGATACAATCAACTTCAATTAATGATGTGATTTGAACTTACTCTCAATGGTAAAACGTCCATATAGCAGTATGAACATGACGCTGATCAATCATACTCTTCGTTTAACTTTAGATCAGTTTAAAACGCGTCGAATGATTTTATTTACTTCATTAATTTTTGTTTTAACGTTTCAAAATTTTAACATGAAACATTACATTTTTCAATCTAGCAGAAAAAGGTAATAATCTAAAAATTCATAGCTCTCAAAAAGTTAAGTCTATAGATCATAACATCAGTAACATATTAATACAAAGACCTCAATTCATTTATATACTTTATATATAATTACGTATAAGCCAAGTTTTTTCATCAAAATATCTTTTATATTTATTTTGATTATTAGAATCACTTTCATTTAATTTTTCACCATTTTTTTCACTATTGCCATTACTCAATGGACTTGATTCCTTTGTATGATTCTTGTTTTTTGAATGATCTTTAGTAGATAACCACTGATTTTTTTCAATATTAAATTGCCAACCTCTTTTAATTAATTCTTTTGAAGAATTATATTTTGCAAAATTATCAACACCTTCACTATAGTAAAAACAAAAAAATAATAAATCATCATCGAATTTAGACATATAATGAGTTGAATTTAATTCATACATTGGTTCTTGAGGATAGTCTATTGAAGAAGGATGAACATTAGTTGGACTATATTGTCTTGGTTTTTCTGCATCAAAAGAGTCTGGACAATTTAATAATGAAGTTTCTAATAATTGACTTATTGATTGCATAGGTAATGGATCATTGATTCTACTATTTGTTATATTTAATAATCTTGTTAATGATTCATTCAATGGATCTATATTGTTGGTAGTTGATACAGAATTTATTGATGGAGATTGTGAACTATTTGAAATATTTGAAATCTTTTTGTTTAATTGTTGAGTCTCTTCATTCAATTTTGATTGTGTAACTAACGGTGATGTAGATTGAGATTTTGTAATCGATGATGATGAAGGTAAATGAGTATGATTGAAACCAGGGGGTAGAGATTTTGCAGGTGTTGTTGAAGTTGATGATATTGATGATGGATTTATTGCTGATGCGAGAGCTGTAGCTAATGGTACATTATTATTTAACAAGGGAGTATTATTTGTTGAACTTGGTATATTTGAAGATCCAATATGACCATTACTATTGTTTATAGCTTGAGCTGCTTTTATTACATTTGAATAAGAATTTGCACTAGTAATTGGTGGAGGTGGAGCTGGTACTACATTTTGAGGTTTTACTTGTTTCTTGACTGGAGTTGACGATGAACTAACGTTAGTTGGACCATTTGAAAGTTGTGAATGAGTATTGTTCAAACTTGTACTTATATTATTACCACCTTCATTTGATATTGAAACTGATCTACCAGGTACTGGTATTGCAGAAGAATTGGTTGAGTTAGTAGATGCAGATGCTGATTGAGTAGCTCTTGTAGCTTCAGATTGTTGTTGACCTAATTGTTGTAATTCTAATCTTTTTCTTTCTTCTTCTTCAAAAGATTCAGCAGCCATTTGAGCTAAACTTCCTTCAACTTCTTCTTCCTCCACCTCTTCTTCTTCTATTGGTTCTAATTGATCATAAAACTCATCATATTCAACATAATCTTCATCTTGATTCATATCAACATAATAATCTAAATCATCTTTTACATCATCAATTTTTGCAGGATCTAATAAATCATTTTCTAAATTTTCCAATACAGTTTCTAATTTTTCAATATGAGTATTATTTCTATCCAATTTATATTTTGTATCATCTATTGATTGTTGAGATGAAAAGCCCTTTTTCTTCAGTTGACTATTAAGAGTTTCTAATTCTTGATCCAATTCTTCATTTTGTGAATTTAATTGTTCAATAACACTACTTATATAATCACAAGCATCCGTTACTTTTTGAATATCACCAAATCTTGAATGCTTTTTGTTTTTCTCTAATTCTAATCCCTCATTTGAGAATTGTTTTATCTTAGAATTTTTCTCTAATTCTTTAAAAGTATCCATTGCATGTTCAATTTTGGTTCTATTTTCTTGTAATGCATTTTTATCTAGTTTGATACTACTATCACTCAACCAAATTTTTAATTGATCTCTCGATCTTTGTAATTTTTTTAGTTCTTTTTTCAAGTCATTCTCGAATTTATCTCTTTGAGATGCAACTTCAGCATGTTGTATTTTTTCTTTTGTTTCATCAAATGCTGCTAAACCTTCATTTATCTTTTTGTTTAGTTTATCAAATTCTTGCTGTAGTTTTCTTGCACTCATTCTTATGACGAGTTAATAGATTGTTGTCGTTTTGATTTCAAATTCGAAGTAATTATAATAATAAAATTTATATTATTTTTATATCTTGTTTCTTTGTTTGTCAAAATGGTTGTTAAAGATTTTGTTTGTATACTTAAAAAAATAAATTGTGAAAAAAAAAAATAATTAATTTCAATTTCATGACAAGAGACTAAGGGAGTTTACGACACGACAATCAATATCTATATCATACAAATCATACATTACTTTTACATCTATACATCTAAATTTAGTCTAAATATTAATCTAATGTACCAATTTCTTGTTTCAAAAACTCATCAGTAAAATGATTGATCTGTTTAAAGTTATACTCAAACCCATCATTGCCACCATAGTAAGGATCACTAACAATTTTATCAAACTCTTCATTAGTTCTCCATTTCCCAAAAACATCAACCACCAGCTTATTATTCTTAGGTCTCATATATTTTAAATCACTTAAATTACTCTCATCCATTCCAATAACATAATCAAATCTATCAAAATCCTTTGTGGAAATTTGTTGTGCTTGATGATTTACTGGAACTCCATGTTTTCTACAACATTTTGAAGATCTTGAATCGGGTGATTCTCCTATATGCCATCCTGATGTTCCAAATGATTCTATGTTACTGAAATATGGCGAGTAACCTAATTCTTTCACCCTATGTTTAAATATAGCTTCAGCCATAGGTGATCTGCAACTGTAAATTTCAAGTTAGTAATGGTAATAATTAATTTAATGATTTGTAATTTACGTACATATTACCCAAGCATACAAAAGCTACTGACAATTGCTTATCTTTTGGATCAAATAGTGGTGCCATTAACGATGATAAAGGTGTTTGTACAAAAAGAATATACTCAGCTTGATTAAACTAATTCTGAAATATTTCTTTTTTCATATAAGATCTCGCATTTATAACGATATCATAATAATTACATCATACTTAGACAACAAGATAGTATTATATTTTTATACAACTATTATTAATACTTTTATCGTTATTTATCAAAATAACCTATAACTAGAATAAATTATCTAAACAAAGTTCATCAATTTCTCTTACTTGTTTAAAACTTGAACTAATAGCTTGTAAAGTTGCAGCAGATTTAATATTACTTTCACCATTTTCATCAATATCTAATAATTTCTTTAAAGATTCAATGAAAAATTGACGAGGATCAGTTAATGATAATTCTCTTCTTTTAATCAGATCATTTGATACTGAAAATATCTCAATTTCTGGTGCTTTAAAAATTGTGCTATTGTTATTAGTAGATTGACTTGATGATGGTACGGAAACTGGATTTGCAGTGACGATTTTGGGTGTAGTCCCTGATGCTGAGGGAGTCGTTTTCATTGGAGGTGATTGACCTGAAGTTTGAATTTGTGGTGTTGCTATATTATGAGGAGTTTTAATTGATGATGCTAATGCATTTGGAGTTGCCGCGTTTGTAGAACTGGTACGTTTCTTTTTTGGAGCTGCTTTTTTTGGTTTTGCCTGCAGTACTGAATTTCTTTGTTGTTGCTGTTGCTGAGGTGGCGGTTGTTGAATTGGTGGTTGTTGAATTGGTGGTTGTTGAAGATTTGGAGTATGTTGTAATTGAGGAGGTATCTGTTGTTGCATTTGAGGTGGCATTGGATTAGTACCAGGAACCCAATTAGGACTTATATTCATTTGATTGGTTGGTATTGGTGGTTGCTGCATTGGTTGTTGTTGTTGAGGTATAGCATTTGGAGGTTGATTTATTGGAGTTTGATACATTTGTGGAGATGATTGAGGATTTTGATTCATAAATGCTTGATTGGCTCTGTTTGTTTGATTTTGCATCATTGGTTGTTGTTGAGCACCTGGAGGCATTTGCCTCATTTGCTGTTGTTGAGCTGTCATCTGTGGTTGTGATTGTGGTTGATTTGGTATATTTGAACCACCGGTATTTAATTGTTGACGTCTTAGGTTGATTTGTTCTTTGACATAATCAAAATACTTTGCATATTGATTTTTCAATTTTTCTAATAAGTCAGGAGCAGCTAAATATATTCCTCTATGTAAATTATCAAGTATATTTTTAGTCATGTATTTCATTTGTATTAATCGTTTTGTACCCTCAGCATTCTTGGTGAGTAGAAAAAAATAGCTGATGATTGAGTCGACATTACCATATTGTTCTTGAATTTTATTCATTGCTTCTCTAACATTTGATTTATCGTTGGGTGATAATAATGATGTAACATCTTTCAATAAAACATTGTTTCTCGAAACATCTTCAATTAGTTGTCTTAACCGAAGTTTTGCTTCATCTGTTAAAGGTGGAAGTAGTGCAGCAATACTAACATTTGCGGGGGCTGTATTTGGCCTTACTCCAATATTATTAGTTGGCATATTTTCATTCATAACAGCTGGTCCTCTTTGATTCAATAGTGGGGAAGATAAATTATTTGGTTGTAATGTGTTTGGTTTCATCATCGGAGTTGTTGCATTATTCAACATTGGCAGGGCGTGAGGCATGTTTGCCATCGGTGGTGGAACAACTCCCTTTTGTTGAACTGGCATTTGAATATTTTGTTGTTGTCTAATTGGTTGTTGAGTCTGCTGTTGTTGAGCTTGAGTTGGTGGTTGAGCGCTAATTCCCAATCCTGTTGGGTTCTGATTAGCTAATTGTTGTTGTTGCTGTTGTTGTTTCCAAAGCTGATTCTTTTGATGTAAAATATATTTACGAATGAATGTATCTTTCATTGTTCCGTCTAGTTGAGTATCAATTTGCTTTTGTTGTTGTAGCCTATTCAATACAGTTAGTGCATCATTGGAATATTTTGCGTAATCTTGTTGAGTGATTTGAAATTGTGGAGGTTTTTGTTGTGCTAATTGAGCTTGTGGTTGGTTTTGCTGTTGTTGTATCTGTGATTGTACTTGTTGCTGAGGCTGTTGAGGCTGTTGAGCTTGTTGTAGTTGTGGGGTAGGTTGAGGGACTTGTTGAGGCATTTGTTGAGGAATTGATTGAGATTGAGATGGAGGTCTTTGATTTTGTCTATTATCTTGTTGAGCATTATTCAAGCCTTGTCTTTGAACTGCTAGTCTTTGATTTTTCAAAAACATTTCACGTTGCTCGGGATTCATATTGTTTAGATTTATGCCATTAGCACCATTGTTCATCATATTTACTTTATTATCTGCTCCTGGTTTCCCACCATTCATTGATGCCCCTTCATTACGCATGCTCATTTTTTGTTGTTGTTGACGCATAACCAATTGCATATGAGTTGAATGAATATCTTTAATTAAGGGTAGTATGTCTTGTGAAATTATTTTTTTACGAATACAGTCAAAAATTTGATTCCAAGTTGTAACACCTTTTGGTAGATTGGGTATTTTACTTAATAATGGCATTGGAATTGGTGTACTTCTTATGAGTTGAAGTAATTGGGGTGGGACTTGTTGATTTCCAGAACCTGATCCATTCTCACCCAATGATGACATTGATTGTTGTGGTTGCTGCTGTTGTTGTCTTTGTGGTTGTGCACTTGCTCTCTGATTTTGGCGAGCTTGTAGTTGTTGCTGCTGCTGTTGTTGTTGTTGTTGTTGTTGTTGAGATTGGTTTAAAGGTGTTTGGGACTGTTGACCTTGTTGCATTGGTGGTTGGCCTTGTTGTTGATTAACCATTTGTCGGAGTTGTTGTTGTCTTGCTTGAATTTGAGCTTGTGATTGACTTCGAACTTGAGCTTGTTGTTGTAAAAATTGCATATTTTGGGCATTCATGGGACTCATATTTTGATTTCCAGCTGAATTTAATTGATTACGAACTACTTGTGGTTGTTGTTGCTGTTGTTGAGGCGGGTGTGATTGTTGATTTGAATTATTTGGCGCTGATCCTCCTCCTAATTGTTGTTTTTGTAATCTCAATTGATTCACTTTCAGTTTTATGGCTTTTAAGTAATCATCTCTTGATGGTGATTTTTCATAAACAATTTTTTCAAAATCTTGAGCCATTTTAGTTAATCTTTGAAAATCAAAATTTGGATTGGTTCCATGAAGATCTGATAAAGTATCCATTATAATTGAAACAACTCTTTGTCTTTCTTCTCCAGTATACATCCCTTGCCAAGTAGTTGCCGAACCTGGCGGTCCACCTTGAGGCATATTATTAACATTCATAAATGCAAAAAAGTCCGAATTATTTTATAGTATTTATTCTCAAGTGGATTATAAAATGATTTAATGTGAAAAAAAAAATATAAGAATTAAAAATAAATATAGACTTTGATATATCTACTTATTAAATTCAATTATACTAAAAACCCCAAGTACTTAATGATATAAAATCCCAATAAAGCTTTTATTCAATTCAAAAATGATGATAGTAATACAATATAGATAAAAGTTGAGAATCTTTGTAGTCAACAAATGTTTTATACTTTTGAAGGTTTTTTATTTAAATAAAATAAAAATAAAATATTTTAATTCTTTTTCTGTAAATACAAAATTTATGCTACCACAAAAGTCAAACAATTTTATTAAATTTTTAGTATGATTTATCATGATCAAATCAAGGAAATGAGTAGAACATGTGTTAGATCAGCTTCGAAAGAGTCATTTATAGGACCTCAAGTCTAGAGGACTAAATTTTCACACTACAAAAAATAGAAGGAGAATATCAAATATGCTATCTGTAAATAAACTGAATTTCCACTTGGTTGCAAAATTCGACTAAATTCCCCTCACTAAAAGAAAAAAAGTAATTAAACAGGATCATATAAAATGAAATGAATAATAATGTTAAAATAAATGCCAAATTGTTACTTTTTCATCGAAAAATCTATATAGTCTTATAACTTCTCTTGACAGCTCTCTTGTCTTCATATGCTTTTTGTTCTTCTTCATCAATGAACTCCGAAACATGATTTAATTTCCATTGTTGTTTAATAAATCTTAAACCTTGAGTATTTACACCTAATGTATTACATGTTTTGGATAAGTTATCACGTAATTGTTGTTTTACTGATATTAATTGGGTTTTCAAATGAGAATCCTTTTGGTTAATTAATTCTTTTGAATTTGATGATATTATAAAAAATAAAACTTTACAAATTAATGATAATTGAGTTACGTTTTTGTTAATGTTTTCTTTTGTGGTCCATATTTCTATCATTTGTAATAATTTTAAACAATATGAAAAAGGTAATACTAATAATGCATCATCTAATTGTGATGGTTTTATTTTTGTTAGGGTGTTCAAAACATGTTGTGGTCCAGTTACATTAAATGCTAATAAGATTGCATTTGGTGTTGGTTTGGGTGTACTTTTGCTAATTTTTAATTGTGCTTCATAAGCTCTTGTTGCTTCTAAATCTTCTATTCCAATATCTAATGCTTCCATTAATTTTTCACCTGCTTTTAAAGTTTCCATAGTTTGTTTACCAACTCTTTCAACTGCACTACTTTCCATATTTTCATCATCTTCATCATCATTTTTAGATGGTTCATCACCTTCTATTTGATCCAATAATTTATTCTCATATAATTCATCCATTTCTTTTTCTCTTTCTTCTTCTAAAAATACTTGATCACTAGTAGCAGACCATAATCTAATAGAATGATCATGAGATGTAGAACACATAAATAAACCATTTTTACTTATTGCCATACACCAAACTTCACTTTGATGAGCAGGTAATTTTTGTATACATTCAAACTTATCACCATCCCAATATTTTATTAAACCGTCTTTACCACTTGAAAAAAAATTGTGAGTTTCTCCGATAAATTTTACATTCATTACTGAATCTTGATGTGCAAATATGGATTTATGACAATCACCAAAATCTAAACCCCAAATTTTTATGTTCTTATCTGCTGATGATGTTATAATTAATTTTGAATCTGCTGATATGTCTATTGATAAAACAGGTAATTTATGACCATATAATGTTAAAAATAATTTTAATGTATCTAGAAAAACAACTTGAACATTACTATTAAGTAATGATACTGCTAGGTACTTATCATCTGGTGATATTCTGACACATAATACATCCTCATTCAATTCCAAAGTTTGTGTGTGTACAAATTTTAATTGCGATATTACTGTGTTTGTAGCTGGTATTATATCTTTTTCAACTTTAAAATTCCAAAATTTAACACATTTATCATTACCACCAGTAACTAAAGTTTTACCATCAGATGTTAAATCTAATGACCAAACAGCTGCACTATCTTCACTTCCTGCAATTTGATGTGCATTTTCAACTCTATCGACTAACGAAGACGTAGTTAAATCATATAACTCTAAATCACCATTTTTAAAACCAACAACCACCAAAGTCCCACCAGGTAAAAATTTACAACATAACGCATAACCACCTTCTAATGTAAATGTTCGTATAACGTTATAAGTTCTTGTATTCCATATTTTTAATTCCCCATTTGATGCAGTAGCTAATAATTTATCATCTTCCGGTGATATATCCATTGCTCTTATATCAAATTTATGACCTAAATGATCTATAGTATATGCTTTTGTTGAATGAATTTCTGTTGGTTGTGTCTTTTTTATATTTTCAGGTGTTGGTATATTTATAAATTCTATTGTATTGTTTGTGATTCCCATTAGTATGTTTAACTTTTTCCTACTATCGGTCCAACAGCATGAATTTATCTTCGACATTACTCTTATAGTTGTGAAAGGCGTTATTAGCATGCTAATTTCGGAATTTTGTATACTTTGTAAAATTTCATCTTCATCCATACCTTTCTCCTGTAATCTTTTCATTCTTTTAGTTATTCCCTTTTTCATTTCATCTTCTGATCTTACTCTAAATATTTCAGTAGTTCTATCTGAATTCTGTATTAAGAATAATTCAACTTCAGAACCATTGTTTTTAACATTTTTAAAATGTATTTCATTCCCTTTTGCTTTACTTGTTTTTTCAAACATTCCTCTTTCATTTATTTTTTGTCCGTCTTCTTGATTTAGATCTATACCCCATACTTTAACTTGATCTTTATTTCCTGTAGTTACTAACATGGTTTTATCTTTATTTACTCCCATCGACCAACATTCTGAACTATGAGCTAAATGAGTTTCTATACATTGTTGACTTTTCAATTCCCATAATTTGATAAGTCCATCTTTTGAACTACTCAATAAATAATCCTCAATCTGATCCAAATCTTCTTCTTGTTCTTCGGTTATTTCTGATAAAAATTGTAACCCAGTTATTGGACCTTTATGACTTTTTAATTTGAATAACCCACTTTCTCCTACAAGATCCCACATTATTATACTTGAATCATTTGATCCACTAACTACTCTTGTCCCACTTCTATCGAATTTTAATATACTAATCGAAGATTTATGACCTTCAAATGTCATTAATACTGATTGTGAACTTATATCCCATATTTTAATTTTCCCATCCATATAACCTGCAGCTATTAAATTTGTTTCTTTATGATATGTTAAATATGTTACGGGACTTGGTGCAATGGTAGTACTTGAATTGGATGCACCAGGAGTTAAAGAATCATTAAATCTTTGTAATAATTCACCAGTTTTAATGTCCCATATTAGTATTTCCTCTAATCCTGATGTTAGTGCTCTTCCAACACTTGTTGAAGATTGTGAATCACTTGGCGGAAGCCATACTATATTTGAATGAGATGTTATTACTCCAAAACATTTCTCTTGATCATAACGATTATATGACTTGACCATATTTCAATGAGATGTGTTGTATATTTTGGTTGGTTGTAAAACTTGATCCTGAAAAAAAAATATGTAAACGGTACTTTAGTATGAGATGCGAAATTGTATGTAAATTAATTTTGTGTTTTGAATTTTGCAACCAAGTTTCAAGGTATAGGAGGAGAGATGAAATTTCAAACTTTTGTCTAATCTTACGTCTTAGTCTAATTTTTATGTCTACTTTTGAATCTATATAATTAAATAACTAAATAAAATATTAATGAAAAAGAATAACGAAATTGGTTCTATACTTTGACCGTTACTTTGTCTACTTGAAGAAGAAGCAGCTGTTGAAGATCCACCATTTGAAGATGAACCTGAGGAGCTTGATGATGACGATTGCTGAGCAGTAGTAGTCGTAGCAGTAGATATACCAGATATCTCATTAATTCCACTAACACTATTGACAGCAGCAGCTTCTTTAACACCACCAGTCCAACAATATTCCTGAAAACATTTTTTACATTGATCAGTCTGTTCTTGCCCAAATCTTTCTTGTTGTCTTCTAATAATAGCACATCCAACACAACCAAGCCAATTTTCATCATCTGTTAAATTATTTCTTGACATTACTTCAAATCCATTTCTTATTGTACCCCATTTTTCTTCATCTTCCCATGATAATTTAAATGTTGAAAAATTTGAATTATATGATTGATGAGCGTTTGATACATAAACCACCAATGGTACATCGGTTACATTTATATTACTGTTATTATGCCAATCCACCAAGTTGCTCATATCTGATGCATTACATCCAAAAAATACAGGTTTAGAACCTAAATCTTCATCCAAGAATCGTTCAACATCTGGCGTGAATGGAAATGGAGTGCCTTTACCTAATACTGAAAATTGTCTTTTGTAAGTTTCCATAATAGAAGTTCCATTAGGCCACAGCTGATTAGTATCTGCAGAATTATCAAATGCAAAAATAACATCGACATCTCTTGCTGTTTGAATTAATGAATAGAAAGGAACATTTTGTAAATCTTCACCACCATCAACTAAGTATAATGTATCATTGGTTACCATTGAATGAGAATCCCCATGATCAGCACCAAAAAATGGATTTGGTTCATATGATGCTATATCAAATTCTGCATAACTTAAAGTGGCTAATAAATCAGTTAAAACTGATTTAATAATACTATTTATATCGTAGTTCCCCAATTGAAGAATAATTTGATTAAATAAAGATGAAGAAGTACCCATTATAAAACCAGCATTATCAAAATTCTTAACACATACTCCAGTGTTATTTGGATTCCCACCATCAACTGCACTTCCTAAATACTCAATATCAGTAAATGATCTCAAAGCTTTATCCCAAGATCCTAAATCATAAGCTGATATTTCAACAATTGTACTATTTTCATTAATAATTACAGTATGAGGTAATCTTGCATTTGCAATAACTGTAAAATATGGCATTTCATAATTTTGAAAATTTGACATATTTTGAACACTTGACCAAGTAACATTTTCACCACCGCTATCATCTTCAAAAAATTGATGACTTAATGCCCTACCCCATATGTCAGTAATAGTTGTATCAAATCCTGCATTTTCTTTTGCTAAAACAGCTTGTCTTAATCCGTAATAATATGCAATAGTTTTATCTATTCTTATACCACTGGGGTTTAATATTGAATCTTCTATTTGCCAAATTTGTGAACTTCCATTTACTATTTCTCCAACTGATAACCAATTGTTCAATACTAAACTTCCAACCAACCAATTACCACCAGATAATCCGGTTAAATAAGTAGCAGATTGTAATAATCCACCAACTCCATGATCATTTGAATCTGAGAATCTATCATCAGTAGCTAATAATTGTCCTGCTCCACAAAGCATAGCTCTATATCCACCACCACTGAATGCTAATCCAATCGTAATATTATGATTATCTGAATTATCATTAATAAATGAATCCGGATCAAAATCAGTCATATTAGCTTTTTTTAAGAAATTCACTAGATTTTTATTTGTGATCTCATGTCTATGCTGTATATAATTTTTTTCTTCATCTGAAATACCACTAGCTTCTCTAATTAATGAACCAGAAGGACATGTTACATTATAAGGAGCATATGGATTTGTATCATCTGTTGCTGCAGCTCCAGTTTCAGTACTTGAACTACCACCTCCAAAGTCTCCTATTAATGATTGGAAAAACCCTTGGCCTCCCGAAGATGAAGCTGGTGTTGGGATTGATGAAGCTGAATTTCCAGATGTAGTTGTTCCACTATCAAATGGCCATATACCCTTAACCTCCGAGATTAATGCAACGGAGATTATTAGGATATTGAATCCTTTCATTTATAATGATTTGTAAGGATATGGTTGAAATAACCCGGGTGGTAAATTGATCTATTTGTGATTTTTTATTCTTTGAATTTTTAGGATTAAAGTTTTTTGCATAAGCCTCTTGAATAAATTAGCAAGATTTAATGATTGTTTTTTCGAAATAATAACCTAATTTTATTCGTACAATAACTTTGCCAATCGTTTTTCAATTGATATTGTAGTTTGTATTATAAAGTATTTTAATACAGTGGAAATGGATTAATTCTAAGGAATAAAAGGGTTCTTCTATTACTTTACATTACATTTATATAATTACATCAAAATGTATTTAATTTAACTAAATAAGTAATTTATAGTTTTGTGTTAATTTCCAATTGATTTTCGATACATTAAAAAATAAATTCTAAGAAATTGGTAGCAAGTGGTACATACTATATTATAAGACGGATGGAGTTAAGAGTAGTTCTATAAATTATCCACGTTTTTCATTAAATCCATATAGTCTAACTAATTATCTATTATAATATTCTATACTTATTTATCAAATATCTATTCTTTAAATCTAATTTTAATCTATAATTTATTGTCTTTTAGTCCCTTTTATAACAACAGGGATCATTCCACCAGTTGATATTGTAAAATTTCTATGAAATAATACATTTAAAAAAGCACGAATTGTACCAGCATGAGAATGAGTTGATATAAAAATATTTTCAATACTTTTTTCTTTGTTTACTTTACCATTTGAATCACAATCGGAAGAAAATAATTCTTGTAAAAATTCATTAATTCTAATTGATTGTTCAACCATTGTTTCACGAATATCAGTGAAAAATGTATCTTCTTCTTCTATAATTCCATCAGTATTGAATCCATAAATTCCAAATCTATCTTTTATTATGGATTTAGAACTACGTTTATCACAAAGATTCTTACCTATAGTTTCTCTCAATTTTTCCTTTACGTAAGGAATTTTTGAATCAGGTTTCAATCCATCCCATGTTATTTTTAAAGTATTACATGATCTTTGTAATGGTGATACATAAAATTTATCAGGTATTGGTGCACCCAATTTTATTTCTTTCTCCCAAAGATCATGATTTTCTTTAGCTTGTTTTTGACCAATTTCAGTTAATTCAGGATCAGGACCATAATGTACACCTTCATAGTCCCCAAGTTTATGTAATTTTTTTTCCCATTGTTCTAAACCATATTTTTCAACTATAGTATTATGATATCCTTGACCATGTCTTGCTAAGAATAATAATTTATATTCTACATTATCTGGTGCTTGTTGATTTAATTTTAATAATTCACCAGTTATATCTTCCCAACTTTTAAGACGACCCATATGTTCATTTACATAATTGAAAGTTCTGTCATCCGTCGATTCATCACTTTGTTTGAAAAATCCTTGAACTACTTCAAATGACCATGGAAATATTAATTCACCTTGTGAGTTTCTTTCTTTACTTAATTTATTCTTCCAAAGTTCATTATATTCTTTTTGTTCTGTTTGATCTCCATGAGCATCTAAATAATCATTTTCAGTTGGGATTAGCAAGGACTTTGACATTTTTTAAAATCAATTAAGTAGTTGTTGTTAGTTGTTGGCAGAAAAAGAAGTAATGAATGACGGAGTTTTTGAGATAAAATTGGAATCGAATAGATCCCCCAAATTTATTCAATTATTCCGTGAGCCGCTCACCAAATTTCCGAGATCTTGAATCGAATCGAATCGAGATTCCGTACAATAAGATTTTGAGATTTTCACCAAGATCTCCAAAATTAGTAAACACGTAATACATAATATATTTGAATATGGTACTAGTGTTATTACGCTAAAGTGTTGACATTTTACTCAATTTTTAACTTTATATTTATATTTATCAAAGTTCGTTACATCATACACACAATATAAATCATGTATTTTATTTTACAATTTTTTTTATAATTATTATTAAACATTAGACAGTTCTTTTGGAGAAAAAAACAGTCATAAAACTCTATATATTTCAAAACTTTAATTTGGTTTTGATTTAATTTGAAAATTGGCTAATATTGGTACATGATCAGATGGGAAATTAGCATCAGGAAAACCTATTGAGTTAGAAGCATAATTTTCATCAACTTTTCCCAATAATCCTTTAATTTGTAAATTTGAAGTTGAATACCATACATAATCAATATTGTCTGTAAAAGCTGGAGTTAAATTTGTGAAAGGTAATTCTCCTAAAGATTCATAAGCAGATTTTAGTTTAAATGGATGATGGAACCCAGATTCTGTAAATTTTCCATAGTCTCTACCTGATAAATCATCATGACTTTTAGAAGTACCTGTTGAAAACATTTGATAAACTGCTGATTTTTTAACTGAATTAAAATCTCCACATACTATTATTGATGCATTTTTAACTTCTTCTATTGAACTTGCATGTTGATATTTTTTGATAAGTCCTTGTAATTCTTCTAATAATATACCAATTTGTAATGCTTTAACATCATTGAAAGCTGGATCCCAATGTAAATGTGTATTTACAAAACATATTTTTTCACCAGTATCCTTATGTTGAAGATACAAGATTAATGCAATATTATCTTTATTCATAAACCTATTGAATAAATCTTTTGTCTTTTTGTATTTATCTGATCCCATACAAACACTATTATATTCAAAATTTTGTTTATGCACTAAGGTAAATTTATCAATCTTGTAGAAAAATGCACAACCATCTACTTTTTTGGCATCATTTTCACTCATTGTTTTTGATCTCGTCTTATTATAAAATAAACCCTTGTACCCTTTTTGTGCTAATAGTGGAGCCCAGAAATCTTGATATGTCTTGGTTTCAACTTCTTGCATACAAATTACATCTGTACCATATCCTAAAATTTCTTTCTCAAGTGCTGCTTTTCTATAGTCCCATTGTAATGCCCAAGATGGTGTATATTTATACATTCTAGGAGTTGCATAATGTTGACATAATGTGTTATATGATAATACAGTAAAAGAATCGCTTGCACTTTTCTCAGCTTTATAATTTGATGAATCAACAACTTCCCCATCTTCGATTGTAAGCCATTTTCTTGGTTCTGGTATTCTTGAAGTCTTTTGATCCCTTATAGTAGCTATTAATTCTTTTGTACCCTTTTCAGCAATTAAATTTGCAACATTTAAATCAAGTGGATTACCTTCTACTCCTAAAAATAAAAGTTCTATTAAATTACCAAATGAACTTGGGAAATTTTTAATATTATTATCAAATAAAAATAAATATCTTAAATTAAAACATAATCCTAATTCATATGGTAATTCACTAATTCTATTATGTGATAAATCTAATGTCCTTAAACTTCTTAATTTACTTATTTCTGATGGAATTGTAATTAATTTATTATTATTTAAATATAATGACTCCAAGAAATCATAATGAAATAATTTTGGTGATATACTAACTAAACCTTGTCCACTCAAATCTAATTGACACCATAATTGACGACCTTGAGTTTTTAATCTCATACGTTGTTCTTCCATTAAATCATCATCTTGTGAAGTTTTTTTATTATGTAATAATGCAGATGAACTAGTTGGTGTATCATTTAATTTTTGTTCATCTAATTTCCCAATAACAACTTTAGTTGCCTCTATTAATCCAACTGATTTTGTATCATATGGGTTTTTTCTAGAATTTGATGCATATTGTCTTGCGTAATAATGAGGTATATTTGATGATCTCGATACTTGACATAATTGTTGTTGATGTTGCCAATGGATTGAGTTTGGATTTTCCACAGTTGTTGAATTTTTTTGAATTGATGTTTGAACTTGACCACCTTGTAATTGGATTTGTTGCTGGAGTTGTTGAGGTTTGATTGCTTGTTGATTATAAAATTGTTGTTGCTGTTGTTGTAAATGGGGAAGTTGTCTAGGAAGTTGTTGTGGCTGGGGTGGTTGCAGTAACTGTGAAGTTAAATGATTATTATTAGATTGATTCTGTTGTTGAAATTGTGGAAAATATTGCTGCTGTTGTTGTTGTTGTTGTTGCTGCTGCTGCTGTAATTGATTACGTTGATAATTTTGATAAAGGTTTTGATTGTCATTATTATAACTTTCATTTGGTTGGAACCCAGCACCTAGGCCGTTCGTCGAATTATTTTGTTGTTGATTTTGTTGAGGAAGTGATTGACCTTGATGTAATTGTTGCAACAATATTTGCTGAGCTTGTAGATTTGATTGTGGTTGACCTTGTCCTTGCACTTGATATTTACTAGCTAGATTCATGTTCATTTAATCTTGAAGTATTACTTGGGAATAACAATATTTTTTTTTCTTCTTACTATAATTTCTTATTTCTCTTTTTAAACCCAATGTAATCTGCAAGATATTATTCACTTTCTCTTTATTATGTTGTTAGTGATATAGTATATATGTATCTATTATTATTATCATTCAAGTTTATATTATTATATTTTAATTGAAAATTGATTTTGTTGTAAAGAAATTTTTGTCTCTCTATTTCAATAATTATTTCATCATCAAATTTATTATTAAAGGAGAGAAAAAGAGAATACAAAGACAAGAATAAGAAATGACAATTTACACGACTGAAAGAAATATTATATATTGCTTATCTATTATTATTACGTTTATAACTTATTTCTACAACTAATGGTATATGATCAGATGGAAATTGACCATTAGGAAATCCCTTAACTTGTTTATTAGCACAATATTTTGGATCAACTTCTCCTAGTACTTTATTAATTTCAATATCATCACTAATGAATATATGATCAACTACATCTGAGAATCTACTTACAAAACTTGTAAAATGTAATTTAGACTCTGCAAACAAGGTTTCATAAACATTTTGTAGATTGAAAGGATTCTCTATTATAGCTTCTGAATTAATCAATGCGTTATTTATACCATACTCTTGAGTTTTAAATTCTATTGAAGTAGTTGTGTCAAGTTGTCCTTCTTTTAATAATTTGATAACGTCAGAATTGAAGTTTGAATTTAGATCTCCCAAAAAGATAACGGCTGAGTCTTGTTCTTTTCTACACGAATTTAACTTATCTAGTAATAGTTTTGTTTGTAAAATTTTGACATCATTAAATTTAGGTGACCAATACAAATGAGTATTTGTAACATATAGAATTTTATTAGATTCTTTATCATACAATTTTAAAATTAATCCAACTGTATTTCTCGGTATCACTCTTCCAACTAAATCTTTTGTCAAATCGTATTTATTTTTATGATCTAGTATTTCTTTGCCAAAATTAATTTCAAATTTTTCCAAAATATCAAATCTCTCAGTATTTATAAATATCCCCACGCCATCAGTATTTTCATTTGTATAATATTGAGTTGATGATTTTTGTATATAAAAACTCTTGTATTTTTCATTTGGAAATTTTTTACTCCAAAATCTTTTATATATATAATATTCCATTTCTTGAAAACACATTATATCACTCTTTAGTTGTCTTATTGTCTTGTTGATTAGTGGAAATCTATGTTTTGACCAATTTAAATGTTTGGGGTTATTTTGTTCATATACCAGTTTCCATATATAGTGTCTTGATAATAAGTTATATGTCATGATTGATATCTTGTTGTTATCATCATCATTGGATGATTGATTTATTTGAATCCATTTACGATATTTTAATGCATCATAATCTTCCTGTACCATTGTATGCATAAATTTTTTAGAATTTTTAAGTGTATGCTTTGACCATAACATAAGCAGAAATAGAATGCAAAATGCTAATAATTTGTATTTGATATTCGGAAACAATTTTAACAGCTATTGATGACACACCCCTCCTTGGTTGCGAAATATTAAAACCCCACAAATTAAATTAAACTATAAGAAATTAACAAAAGTGAGACAATTTTCAAAATGTCTATTCAATCTAATTATTCATTAATGCTCAAACAGTTTAACAAATTCAATTGGTATTACGCCTGTGTAATTAGAAAATGATTTAGCTAAGTAATGAAGTAGTTTGGTTGTAATAAGAAAAATACAAGAATATATTCTTTTTTTCCATACAATATATAAATTAGGTTTGTATCTATTTTTAGTAAATATTATGCGGCGTAGGTTGATAGCTTGTTTATCAGCTTAGCCAAAAATTTTAAGCTTAAATTACTAAATATTGGACATTAGTTTGATTGAAGGAATGGAAAGTATCGATTATCAAATAAATAAATATGTGAATTCGTAGAGAGGTAAGGGGAACAAATTATAAATTTTCGATTCAACTTCTCAATCACAACATCACTCAAGTAATTCATAGTCATTAACTAAAAACGTAGTATTTACAGTAGTTCTCATAAATGTCTATAAAAAAGATTTCAATCAAATTAAAGTCTAAGATCTTATTCAACGTTAAGCTTGGACCTTTTAACTAATCAAAAATTAAGTTCAAGTAAAAATATGTTGACATAATTTATTCTCTTAACTTTCTTTCTTTCTTTATATACGCGTATATAGTCTATAGCTTTCCCAATTAAGTATAATTAAATTTGTACCTTAAAACTTATGATAATTTGGTAGCTCGAATTTCCTAAGATTTTCTTTTATAATAATATTTTTGATAAGTTCTTGTTTTGTATCCAAAGAGGAGTAAATTGGAATGGTGATAATTAATTTTTGAACCTAACTTACTTCGATTATATTCTCATGAGGTGCAGTCTTATTAAAATTTAAATATAAAGAATATGACTTCTATAGAAATCTAGATTTTTTTAGACGGTAGATCTTTGTTTACAATTGTTGATTTTGTGTTACATACGTCTTAAATTGACTAGATTTAATTCATTATTGGTTGGTTTACAAGGTGAAGTTACCACACTGATAAATTAAAGGTTGATGTAATAGACGATAAGTTTGTGTGGGTTATGCTTTAAGTGTTTCTGATAATCGTAAATTTGATAATTGTTTGTATTAATTCCTTCTTATTCTTAATTTATTCTCCTAGTAAATTTCTCCTTTTGTTGATTTTTAAATTTATTTTTTTATTTTTTAAAATTACTTTTTTTTTTTTTAAATTTGAAACAGATTTCAATTTTTTTTTTACAACAACAATTAATCAACATTCCTATAAGTCATTGAAGAGGTAGTATTATGACTAGCGTATATACTTCTGATTTGAAAAATCATAGAAGAGCACCACCTCCACCTCCGTCACTATCAACTTCAAATATAAGTACAATTAATAATAATAATAATAATTCATCAACAATTAGTATTAATTCAAACAAAAGACAATCAGGCTGGGTACATGTCAAAGATGATGGTTTATTTACTTCATTTAGATGGAACAAAAGATTTATGAATATAAATGAAAGATCACTAAATTTTTATAAAAATGAACCAAATATTACTGAAGTTATTGTACCTGATTTATTATTACCATTAAATTTAATTAGTAATGTTAATTTAAAACCTCAACTGGGTCATTCTAAAACTGCTCAATCTTTTGAAATTGTTCCAAAAAATAATGGTAAACCAATACTAATATCTGTTAAATCAAGTAATGATTATACAGATTGGTTAAATGCTTTTTCAAAATGTCCATTAATTCAAATTGGTACTAATTCAAGTCTACCTTCATCAAATTCAAATATAACACCATCAATAAATACAACATCTTTACTAAATGGTGGAAATTCAAGTGTATCAAGTCCAATAAATTTTACTCATAAAGTTCATGTTGGTTTTGATCCTGCAAGTGGTAATTTTACTGGATTACCAGAAACTTGGAAGAGTTTATTACAACATTCAAAAATCACAAATGAAGATTGGAAAAAAGATCCAGTTGCAGTTATAGAAGTATTGGAATTTTATTCTGATATAAATGGTTCATCACCAAATACTCCTTTAATTAATAATCAACAACAACAACAACCTTCAAATATTGATCAAAATAATTCAACAAATTTACAAGAATGGACTAAACCACCACCAAAAAGTAATGCACAACAATTTAAACCAAATAGAGCTGCTCCAAAACCTCCAGTTCCTTATCATTTAACTCAAGAACAAGCAGCTAAAAATATATCACCATTAAATAATTTAATTAATAAATCAGAAGCACCAATACCTATCAGACGAGCTCCCCCACCACCTCAATCATCATCACAGCCAAAGCCTAAACAGACTCCACCATTAGCTCCAACTCCACCTTCTCAACTACCACAGCAACAACAACAACCACAAACATTAACTCAAACCCAACAATTACAACAACAACATCACCAAACACATCCTAATTTAAAAATACAAAAGAGTTATAACACCGATACACAACCAAATGAACCAATAAAACCATTACAATTAAAACCAAAACAGCAAAAGGATACAACTCCTCCAATGGGTCCAGTTCCAACTAAAACTCCAAAACAACTTAAAAAAGAAAGAGAAAGATTAAATGATTTACAGATTATAGCGAAATTAAAAACGGTTGTAAATAGTAATGATCCGAAACCACTATTTAGAATAATTGAAAAAGCAGGTCAAGGTGCTAGTGGTAATGTTTATTTAGCAGAGCAATTAAGTAATCATCAAAAAATTGCAATTAAACAAATGGATTTAAATGTTCAACCAAGAAAAGAATTAATTATTAATGAAATTTTAGTTATGAAAGATTCTCAACATAAAAATATTGTTAATTTTTTAGATTCTTATTTAAGAAAAGATACTGAATTATGGGTTATAATGGAATATATGGAAGGTGGTTCATTAACGGAAATTATAGAAAATAATGAATTTAAATTAAATGAAAAACAAATTGCAACAATTTGTTTTGAAACTTTAAAAGGTTTACAACATTTACACAAAAAGCATATTATTCATAGAGATATTAAATCAGATAATGTATTACTTGATGCAAGAGGTTATGTTAAAATAACAGATTTTGGTTTCTGTGCAAAATTAACTGATCAAAGAAATAAAAGAGCAACAATGGTAGGTACACCGTATTGGATGGCACCAGAAGTTGTGAAACAAAAAGAATATGATGAAAAAGTTGATGTTTGGTCGTTGGGTATAATGACTATAGAAATGATTGAAGGTGAACCACCTTATCTAAATGAAGAACCCCTTAAGGCGCTTTATTTAATTGCTACAAATGGTACTCCAAAACTTAAGAAACCAGAACAATTGAGTAATTCTATAAAGAAATTTTTAAGTATATGTTTATGTGTTGATACAAGGTATAGAGCTAATACTTCAGAATTATTATCACATTCTTTTATAACTCACAAAAGCGGATCAATTGAAGATCTTGCTCCCCTTTTGGAATGGAAACAAAAAGCCTCTATTGAAGAAATTCATGGTGATAATGATGATAATGGATTTTAAAAAAGTATATAATTTAAAAATAGACTAAATATAAAATAGAGATACAGTGAGTTTTGTTTTTTAATTTTAATTCCCAAATTAAGTAATTAAATTGCGCTAGACCAAATAAAGTTTAAATTTGTTCAAATTTACGAGATTTTAATTGTCGTTATAAATCTTATGTGTCGTAAACTTATTCTTGACATGTCAAAACTTTAATCTAAAAAAAATAAAAAAATTTCTTTTTCCTATTTTGTACTAAGCCGCAAATAAATACAATAAAAATTTAATTTGTATTAATTTTAAAGATAAGAAAGATTGATAATTGGTGAGAGAAGGCATTAATTTTTAGCCGCTCGTAACTGATCAAATAAATGATTAAATGATAAAAGTAATAATGAAATTAAAGATAAGGATTCGGAATAATTGTAATACTAAGGATCGATCTTAAGATTTAAAATTATAAAATTATAAAACTTTGACATATTTTCTTTTAAATTTTATTTTTAGGATTTAAGCGAAATTTAATTTATTTTTTTTTTTAGTCTAAATTTTTTTTTCAGATTTTTCATTTCAATTTTTAAATCATAATTTTTGAAAAAATTATATCAAGAACTTCAACTAATTGGGAATAGTTGCAAAAAAGTTCATTATTATTAAGTAAATATAATATCAAACAAGTCAATATAGATAATCTAGGTTCAATATTGCAAATTATATCATCAAAATTTATAAAGTAAAGAGTTAATTAAGGTCACACGACACAATGTCCTACTGACATTACCAAATTTTAAACAGTCTAGAAACATTATATTAATACCTATTCATTAGTTAGTGTTTTTCAAAAATCATATATCAACAGTTTGCACATTTCCCAAATCATAGTGTAAGATTTCCATTAGTTAGTGATTTTCAAGATATCATATAAATAGTTTGCATATTTCCCAGATTATAGTGCAAGATTACTCAAGTATACCTATTCAATCAACAAAAACATTCACTTTCATTGCTAGATTTACTTTTCCAAAAAGACCATTAATCAAGATATAAAAAAATGGCTATAGAAACTTCAATTCCATCAGAATATTACGATGATAATTATATCCCAGGAACAACAAACATTTTAACAGGGCAACAAAATGAATTAAATTCAATAACATCAACAAAATCAATCAAAAGAGATAAAAATGGGTTAGTACTTATTCCACAACCAACTGATTCACCAAATGATCCATTAAATTGGTCCAATGTACGCAAGTATTGGAATTATTTCTTATTAATTTTTTATACTGCTTTAACTGCTGCAACTTCAAATGATGCAGGAGCTACACAAGATTCACTTAATGAACGTTATGGAATTTCATATGATGCAATGAATACTGGTGCTGGTGTATTATTTGCTTCGATTGGTGTTGCGGCTTATTTGTTATCACCAGCTCCTGATTTATACGGAAGAAAGATTGCTTATCTTTTGTGCTTGCTCGTTGGACTTGTGGGTTGTATCTGGTTCGCAGTCAGCAGAAGAACATCAGACACTATATGGTCACAGTTATTTGTTGGTAGTTCTGAAGCAGCTGCTGAATCTTTAGTTTTATTGTCTATTACAGATTTATTTTTTCAAAATCAATTAGGTTTCCATATGTTTTTATATATTTTCAGTACTTCTGTTGGTACCTTTTTAGGACCTTTAATAGCTGGATATATTGCTCATTATCAATCTTTTAGATGGGTTGGTTGGTGGGGTGCTATCATATGTGGTGCTACTTTAGTGATATTCATATTCTTTTATGAAGAAACTTCGTTTGAAAGGTATTTGTATGCTAAAGTTTATGATTCTACTTCAATTGATGGAGATTATGATGTTACTAATGATAAAGACATTATTGTTAAAGAAGATGATGATAAAAAATCTACAATTGATACAAAAATTTATAACGAGGCAGAACCTCATCAACATCCTGTTAGTTCAAATAGAGAATTAGCTGATATTAAAACCAATGAAATGTTCAACATTGATCCAGAAACAAAAGAGGAAAAACCAAGACCTTATTATAAAAGTATAGCGTTAATTACACCAGCTAGTTTTTTGGTAGGTACAGGATTCAAACAATACCTTAAAAGATTATGGCTTTACTTAAAAGTATTTAGATTTGAGATTGTCGTATGGTCAGGATTAATGTGGGGTTTTCAAGATGTCTTGTTATCGTTTTACTTAACTACTGAAGAAACTATATTTTATGATCCACCGTACAACTATTCTGATTTTGGAGTAGCCAATTTAAATATTGCAACTTTAGTAGGTAGTATTATAGGTTGTTTTTTGGCCGGTTATGTTTCTGATTATTATGTTTCTTGGATTGCTAAAAGAAATGGTGGGTTATATGAGCCAGAATATAGACTATATTTATTATTTATTACATTAATTCTATCACCAGCTGGTTTAATTATGTTTGGAGTAGGTAGTGATAAGCAATGGTCACCCGTTTGCATATACGCTGGGCTAGCTTTTGTCGGATTTGGCTTTGGAAGTGTTGGTGAATTGGCCTTATCATATACAGTAGATTGTTACCCTGAGATAACCATCATATCGATGGTGATAGTTGCTCTTATCAATAATTTGTTGGCTTGTGTTTTTACATTTGTTTGTTCATTATGGCTAGACGCTTCTGGCACAACTAATACTTATATTGCTTTAGCTGTTATAGAATTTGCTTTAATCGCTTTAATTATACCCTTGATATACTATGGTAAAAGAATTAGACAAAAATCTAAAAAGAATTATATTGAATTGATTGAATTGCTTAATGGATTGAAATGATGATAATGACTAATTTTTTTTTTCCAAATTTAGTTGATATTCTAACAATAGACGTTTGTAATAACAGGATATTTATTTAATTGACTTATCCATGTAGAATTGAATTGTTTTTGCAACCATTGACTTATTCATTTAGAATCGAATCTCTTTTTGCAACTATTCAAAAAAAAATTGTATCTTTTTTTTTTTCTGTACTTGTAAATTATTATCAAAAAAATTCGCTTGTAATTGGTAGCGTCCACGAACGTAAAAATTCAATTTGAACGAAAAATAATAGTAAAAAAAAAATCAAAAGATTAATTTTCATTCAAGTAAAACTTACATAACAAACTAGAAAAACAACGAAAAAAATGTCAAACATCTTAGAAAAATCCCTTGACGATATAATTGGAGAAAAAGAACAAAGTCATAGACGATTCATACCTACTCGAAGAAGAGGCGCTCCATTACCTAACCATCACAGATCATCTAGATTCCCACCATCAAGACCTTCTTCAAGACCAATACCTATCAATCATAGAGAAACTAGAGATTCAAGAGATAGAGACGTATACATTCCACGATCATCATCCACAACTTCCTCGAGCATACCAAAAGACGTATTACAACTAGCTAATGGAAGACCAACATTAAGATTGAAAAACATTCATCCAGAATTAAATGGAGAAGATTTAAATAATTTATTTTCAACAATAAGTGCAGTAGATTTTATAAAATTCGATGATTTAAATGATACGATAGCGTATATATGTTTCCAACAAGATAATGATAGATCTAATCAAGAAGCTATAATTAAATATGATGGTAAAAAGGCAATGGGTAAAATATTAATTGTTGAAAATACTACAAGTGTTAGTTTAGCTGATAGAATAAAATCAAACCCAATTCATAAAAAAGAAAATTTTATTACAAGTGTTAGACCGATATCAAGAGGTGGATATAGAGGTAATAGTAGAGGTATAAGAGGTGGTAGTAATGGTGGAGTTTTCAAAAATAGAATAACTCCAAATCCAAAAAAGAGTGCTGATGATTTAGATAAAGAATTAGATTCATATATGAATCCAAATAAAAACAAAAGTAATGGTAAAAAAAGTGCTGATGATTTAGATAAAGAATTGGAGAGTTATATGAATACAACAAATAATGATGAAATGAGTGTAGATTAAAAAAAGTTCATAGTTTTTGTATATATATTAAAAAAGTCTTTTGAATATAAAAATCTATTTAATTTCTAATTAATTACGCTTATTTCCTCTATTTTGATTTTTTAGAAAATCCTTTGAAATGTTCAGTTTTATCATATTTTACACCATTGATTTTACCATTTGAATCATAAGTATAATTCTTTTTCAAATAATCTAATGGAACTAATTTTGGCCAATCAACATATTGATACCCACTTGAAATAATATATTGGAAACTTTTTAAGTTAAATAATAAAACCAATGCAATAAAAATTAAATTTTTATAATCTAATAATGAACCTTTTGGGTAATAAAATAACGCTAACAAGATCAAGAATGAAGTACCCATTAAATAAGGTAATAATTGAATAATTGGAGGTCTGTTATCAGCAAATGGTGATCTAACTGCATCTTGATATGGTTTAAATTTACCTAAAAATAAATCATAAGAATCTTGTCTTGAACCATCAGCTAAATTATTTTTATAATATCTTGTTATAGAATTAATTAAATCCTGGAAACCACCTTGATAAGTTCTTTTACCTAATCTTGTAAAATCAGTTTTTAAAGCTCCAGTACCAGAATAAGCACAACTTACAGCATCTGCATTATCAGCCCAAAAATTCTGGAAAAACAAATTAAATTTTGGATCAATAGAAGCAAAAGTTTGATCAACTGAAAATAAATATCTTGATTTTAATAATTGATTTTGTAAAAACCAACGTCCAATCATTGATTGAACAACATTAGTTCTATCTAAACAATCCATACAATTTGTTCTAACTATAGCTTTTTGAACATTCAAAATTTGTTTTGTATTTAAATCAATTTCAAAATAATTATCTGAAGTATAACCTAAATTAATTAAACGATCTAATAATAAATTAATTTTATGGAATTTCATACCTTTACATTCATGATGGAAATCAAAATAAATATAATGAACATGTTTTTGTAAACCTGGTGGTAAATTATTTACAGCAGTTTCATAAGCATCTTTAACTGGTTTTTCATAACCCTTTTGATTAACTAAATTAACTAAATAATTATCACCATATAATTCAATTTGTTGAGCAAAATGTTTTTCAGTTGCTTCAATTGATGATTGAGTACTAATTTCTAAATTTGGTTTATATTTTAAATTATTAACTTCTGCCCAATAAACTGGTACTGAACCTCTTGTTTGTAATATAGAATAAACATGATTATCATCAGATGTAAAAATTTGTTCAGTTTCATTGAAATTAGCAACATTACCATCTAAATCAATACCACGACGGAAATATCTTGTACCAGCTCTTGAAGTTGATCTTCTAGTTAATAATGCAAATTGTAAATTTTTACCATTAAATTTTGTAGAATGAGATTTAAAATAACCATAAATTATAGGAGTAATAAATTCATAATTTTTATCAAATTCAATTAATGGTGATGATAAATATTTATTCCACCAAAATCTTTCATCTAATGGATGAGTTTGAGTTGTAAATTGTTTTTGTAATGAATTTGTTAAATCATATTGATTATTTATTGAATAATATAATGTTGAATTTTTCAATTGTTTATTTAATAATTCTAAATATTTCTTTTCTTCAGATGATAAAGTAACATTACTAGATAATGGATAAATTTTAAAAGATTTTATAAATGCAATATCATTACCCAATACTGATCCAGTTATAGTATGTTTATCAGCAATAATAATATATGAATTAATTTTTAATTTAATAATTCCAATAATGCAACTAATTGTTTGAAATTGACTATTATTGGTTTTTTCCAAATAAATTGGTAATTCTTTTGTAATTTCAATATTATTACCATTATTACTAATAATTAAATAAGTATTTGTTAAATTATTATGAAAGATATTAGTACCATCTTTATCAATAGAATGAGTTAAAACCATTTGATTTAGAATGTTAAGCTAGAATTGAAATGTAGAAATGAAAATGAAAATGAAAATAAATTTGGTTGTAAAAATTGTTGATTTAAATTTTAAATTTTTCGTTGTTTCAAAATTATTGATAAATAAAATTAATTTATAAATCAAACTTAAAAAGGAAATAAAAAAAAATTTTGGTAGTTTCTTCTTATCATGTGATAAATATATTCACTGTGATAATATATATCATAATATCAAAACATAATATTCTACATTAAACCAGTATTAAATGAACGATGGCAAAGTGCTTCAATAAATTTATTGACTTAAAGATCTAATCAATTGTTTTAAATAATTCAGATCTATAAATTTTAAATCTATAATTAACATTGTTTGTTTAGCACGTTCTTTCAATTGTTGAAGTTTTGCAACCAAATTTTGTAAAAACAATACTAGCTTAACGAAAATCAAATTGAAGAACAATATAATGAGATTAACTTAAATAATTATGAAAAATTAATTGTTTTCTTCCTTCAATCGGATTTAATAAATGAATTGAATGAAAGACAAATTTTCATAAAACCATTATGGTCAAAAGATTACAACTAAAAAAATCAAGTAATTTTATATTTCTAAGCCATATTAAATTATGTCATAAGTAAAGAAGAAGGGAGAAAGAGAGGGGATTGAAATTGATTTGATTGCTGAGAAGTAAAAAGGAGATTTTAAATAGTGATTTCTATTTAAACTACCACCATCTAGATTTAGAAAAATCAAGTAGCTTCGATTACTTCTAAGTCAATATTTGGTCAGATCTTCCTTCGAGATTATTAAAATATGGGGGGAATTTTCTAGAGAGAATTGACTTAGTAAAATTTATTATACAAAATCAAATTATTTTGATTACACAAACTAAATATTAAAATACGGATATTTGTTAGTTTTAAACAAAGCAATAATAATTTAAAATGTTTAAAATTTCAATTTATAATTCAAAGCCAATTCGAATATAAATAAGATGTAAAATGTTTTAAAATTTAATTTATATATTTCAATAATTGTTAGACCAATTCAATTCCCAAATCTCAACTATAAATCAAAATGGTATTATCAAAACATCTTAAACCATTAAATTTAGAATATTCAATCCTAAAAGAAATTCCAAATTTAAATTTAAAACCAGATCAATTTAGTGATGCTTATGAAGCACAAAAATTAATTCCTAAATTTGAAATTCCATTAAAATCATCTGAACAACATTTAATTTATAAATATTTAAATCAAGAATTAACATTAGATGGATCACCAACTTTAAATTTAGCATCATTTGTTAATACATATGTTGATGATATTCAAACTAGAATTGCTGCTGAGAATTTAACAAAAAATTTAGCTGATAATGATGAATATCCAAGTTTAATTGATATACAAAATAGATGTATTACAATGTTAAGTAATTTATGGCATGCTCCTCATACTATAGATGAAGTAACTGGTGATAAAGTTGTTAATTCTTTAGGAACTGCAACAACTGGTTCTTCAGAAGCTATTATGTTAGCTGGTTTAGCTTTGAAAAAGAGATGGCAAGAAAAAATGAAAAAACAAGGTAAATCAACTGCTAATCCAAATATTTTAATGGCTACTTGTGCTCAAGTTGCATTGGAAAAATTTGCAGTTTATTTTGATGTTGAAAATAGATTAATTCCAATAAATGAATCATCAGGTCATTTAATTGATGTTTCCAAAATTAAAGAAAATGTTGATGAAAATACTATTGGTATATTTGTTATATTAGGTTCTACTTTCACTGGAGCTTTTGAACCAGTTGATGAAATTTCAAAATTATTGGATGAAGTTGAAAAAGAAAAAGGTTTAGATATTAGAATTCATGTTGATGGAGCAAGTGGAGGATTTGTTGCGCCTTTTAGTTTCCCAAATTTAAAATGGGATTTTTCGATTGATAGAGTTGATTCTATAAATACTTCAGGTCATAAATTTGGTATGACTTCTGTTGGATTAGGTTGGGTTATTTGGAAACATGAGGATTTATTACCAAAAGAATTAAGATTTAGTCTTGATTATTTGGGAGGTGTTGAAGAAACATTTGGATTAAATTTTTCAAGACCTGGGTTTCCTGTATTATTACAATATTATAATTTCTTAAGTTTAGGTAAAGAAGGATATGCTAAAATTTTCGATGGATGTTTATCAAATTCAAGATTATTATCTGATTATTTAATTAAAACTGGTTATTTCGAAGTATTATCAGTAATTCATGAACAAATTGATGAAGCAGAATCTAAAAAAATATATACAAAGGAAAGTCATCATAAATTATCAGATATTTGGACAATAAATCAAAAATTTAAACCAGGATTACCAGTAGTTGCATTTAGATTTAGTAAAGAATTTAGAGATAAATATCCCGAAGTTCCACAAGAATTATTTTCTTCATTATTAAGAAAAAGAGGATTTATTGTACCAAATTATCATTTACCACCAGATCAAACAGATATTGAAATTTTAAGAGTAGTAGTTAGAAATTCTCTTGGTATGTCACTTTTGGAAAAATTAACTAATGATTGTACTGAAATTGCTGAATTATTAGCAAAAGCTGCTGATACAGTTAGATCAATAATTTCAAATTCTGATGGTGAACAAAATAAACAAGATATTCATAATTTATTATTAGCTATTGCAACTGGTGGTACTGCACAAATTAGAAAAGAACAAAAAGAAGAAAAACATCAAGATGCTGGTATTAATAAAAAATCTTATCGTGGTACTTGTTAAATAAAAAAGAATATTCTTAATAGAATTATCCTTAATAAAAAAAATTACGTATTAAAACTCGCTTAATAATCTCTATTCAAAATCCCGATTTCGATCGGAAAACTTAAATATTCAAACGCTTAGTAATCCCCCCGCAAAAAATATCAAATCGACTTAATAAAAAATTCCAAATATTTAACCACCTAAATTTTTAACAAAATTAAATGTTAAATACATTAACTACTACAACCACATTAAAATCAATCATTTCAACTCAATTCATTAGAAAATTTAATCAATCAATCCCAAAAATGTCACAAGAATATTTAGTTACAGTTTTTGATAAACCAAACGTAGATAGATCAAAAGTTCGTCCACAACATGTAAAAGATATACCTGCAAATGTTCCTTACCCAATAAAATCAGCAGGTGCTATATATACTGATGAATTAAAGACAAAATTCGCTGGAAGTTCTTTTCATTTAGTAGCTGATTCCAAGGATGAAATATTTGATTTTTTAAAGAAAGATATTTATGCAAAAGAAGGTATATGGGATTTAGAAAATGTTCAAATTTTCCCAATTGGTATTGCTGTTAGATTACCTAAAAAAATGGATGGTGTTGATGAATCTGCTTATAAAATTTAATAGAGCTTTTAAGGATTTACTGTAATTATTTTATGTATTAATATTATTTAGTAATAATTAATTAAAATTTACTTTATTTGTGAATACAGATAAATTAAAACTGAACTATAAAATCATTTGCTTTTCTTTACTATTTAGATCAACTGTATAAATCGTCTTCTTCTTCAACTCCAAATGATGCACCTCCAGTATTACTACTTCCATCAGCAGTTGGTGCAGCACCATTTTCATTAAATCTAAAATTTGTAAATTGACCTCTTGAAGCTTGTAATTGTTGTGCATAAGCTTCATAACGACGTAATTCAGCATCAGAAACTGATCTCTTGGCGGTTTTCATAGCTTCTTCAAAATGAGATCTTGTAATATATGGAACTGGATCTTCTTCTTCTTCAACTTCAACTTCTTTCATATCAACATCTTCTGTTTTAACTTCAGTTGTTTTTTCTTCTTTTAATTTATTTAATTTAACTTGTGCTTCAATTGAATCTTTAATGGCAAATTTTGCTGATCTTTGAACAATATATGATAAATCTGCACCAGAAAATCCATGAGTGATTTTGGCAATCTCTTTTAAATCTAAACCTGGTTCTAATGGAGTATTTCTTAATTGAGCTTGTAAAATAGATAATCTTGCAGCTTCATCTGGTAATGGAACATAAATTAATTGATCTAATCTACCTGGTCTTAATAATGCAGGATCAATTTGATCAGGTCTATTTGTTGCACCAATAACAAAAACATTCTTTTTAGCATTCATACCATCCATTTCAGTTAATAATTGATTGACGACTCTATCTGATGCACCACCTGCATCACCATGTGAACCACCTCTTGCTTTTGCAATTGAATCTAATTCATCTAAAAATACAACAGTTGGAGCTGCTGCTCTTGCTTTATCAAAAATATCACGAATATTTGATTCTGATTCACCATACCACATACTTAATAATTCAGGACCTTTCACACTAATGAAATTTGCACTAACTTCTGTTGCAACAGCTTTAGCTAATAATGTTTTACCAGTACCTGGTGGTCCAAAAAATAAAACACCTTTTGTTGGAGCCAAACCGAATTTTTGATATTGATCTGGATGTAAAACTGGATATTCAACAGTTTCTTTTAATTCATTCTTAATGTTATCTAATCCACCAATATCATCCCAAGTAACATTAACATTCTCAACAACAGTTTCACGTAATGCTGATGGATTAGAATTACCAAGTGCAAATCTAAAATTTTCTTGAGTAACTCCTAAAGAATTCAATACTTCAGTATCAATAGTTTCTTCTTCTAAATCAATAAGATCCATTTTTTCACGAATTTGTTGCATAGCAGCTTCTGAACATAATGAAGCAACATCAGCACCAACAAAACCATGAGTTTCTGAAGCAATAGCTTCTAAATCAACATCATCTGCTAATTTCATATTTTTGGTATGAATTCTCAAGATTTCTAAACGACCTTCAGCATCCGGTACACCAATATCAACTTCTCTATCAAATCTACCAAATCTTCTTAAAGCTGGATCAATTGAATTTGGTCTATTAGTTGCTGCAATAACTACAACATTAGCTCTTGCTTTCATACCATCCATTAATGTTAATAATTGTGAAACAACTCTTCTTTCAACTTCACCATTAGTTTTATCTCTTTTTGGAGCTATTGAATCAATTTCATCAATGAAAATAATTGAAGGAGAATTTTTTTCAGCTTCTTCAAAAGCTTTTCTTAAATTTGATTCTGATTCACCTGCCATTTTAGACATAATTTCTGGACCATTTATTAAAAAAAAGAAAGCACCAGTTTCATTTGCAACTGCTCTTGCCATTATAGTTTTACCTGTACCTGGTGGACCATACATCAATATACCTTTTGGAGGTTTAATACCAATAGATTTAAATAATTGTGGATGTCTTAATGGTAATTCAACTAATTCTCTAATTTGAGCCATTTGTTTTTTACAACCACCAATATCATCATAACCAACTTCATTCATATTATTTTCTTCATCTTCACGATTAATTGGTTCACCTTCACAATGTATAATAGTATCTTGAGCAACTATAGCAATTTCTTCTGGATCTACTTCAACAACTTTAAATTCAACTTGTCTCATACCTCCTCTAACTGTAAAATAATCACCTTTTCTAACTGGTCTATAAGCTTCAACAAAATATGGTTTCAAATATAAATCAAATAATGATCCAGTAATACCTTCAACAGTATCTGCAATTGGTAATACTGAAATTCTATTTGCATATTTAATATCAGGACATGGATGTACAGTAATAATATCTCCTAATCTAACTCTTAAATTATTTCTTACACAACGATTGACTCTTGCAACACCATCTTCCATATCATCATCAGCTAATACAATTAATACAGTATCTTTTCTTTTTTTACCTTTAACTAATACAGTATCACCACGAAATAATTGTAATAATTCCATTGTATTTGAAGACATTGTAATAACTGAATTATCATCATTAGTTGCATCATCAACAACTAATGCATTATCTTTCTTTTTTCTTCTTAATATGGCAGTTGCTGTTTTATCATCAGTTGTTGATGCTCCAGAAGCATCAAAATGAGGTTTTTTATCTTCTTCACCAGTCATATTTCAATAAATTGAATATATAAATTAATGAATTGAGTTGGTATAAAATAATTTAAAACTAAATTAAAAAAATATTAATGTGTTGATAAATTTAAATATTTAAAATATTATTGAAATATTAATTGATGGCAAATTTAAAAATTGTGTTTTAATTATCGAACGAAAAAAAAATAGATACTATAACGGATCAAATAAGTGAATGCTCTTAGGTGAAACAAAAACTATTCATTAACACAAAGAAAAAGGAAATTTTGAGCTAGAGAATGAGAAAGTTGATTATCAGTCAATTCAATTGAAATTGCCTTCATGCAAGTTTAACCTGGTTTGTCTCTGCCTTGCCGTCAATTTACGAGCTCAATTCTAGGAAACTCAGCCAAAAGTTCCTGAGACTTTCACTTGAATAAATTAGTCAATGTTCTTACCAATTACACCTTCTTCACATTATAGCTCTATTGCAGGAAATCTTTACTTTTACCTTTATTTTTCTATTTCTACTCAGGAGTGCCTATTTGTTGAGTACGTGTTTCATCATTAGTCTCAAACTTGTGATTATTTTTCTTTTTTTAATAACAGAGCAATTCGAGAAAATAAGATTTCATAGTCAATGAGCTTATTTTAGATCTTAATAAATTACATACAATTAGAATAAAAAGTTTTTCCCCATGATCTGAATCTTAAGCTGTTTTAAAGATCCATTAATGATAGAAATGTGTTGCAAAATCCTGGCTCAAAAAAAGAGCTACCAATCCACCCCTCGTTTGATTGAATTATAATAATGTTTTAAGTGGAGATCAAATTTGGTAGCTATAATAATTTATTATACCAATCAAATAATTAATGTAATAAATAATATCCACTCTTCAATTCCTTTTTTAATTAATCCAATTTCTTATAATTGATTCTAGGGATTTTAGAGTATCAAAACGAATCTAACAATGTCATCAAATGCATCATGTATATTTTGTAAAATTATAAAAGGTGAAATTCCATCTTTTAAATTAATTGAAACTGCCAAAACTTATTCATTTTTAGATATACAACCAACATCAAAAGGTCATGTATTAATTATTCCAAAATATCATGGAGCAAAATTACATAATATACCAGATGATTATTTAAGTGATTTATTACCAGTTGTTAAAAAATTAACAAAAGTTTTAAAATTAAATGAAAATAATACTCCTGAAGGTGAAGGTTATAATGTTTTACAAAATAATGGTAGAATTGCTCATCAAGTAGTTGATCATGTTCATTTTCATTTGATTCCAAAACCTGATGAAGAAACTGGGTTAGGGGTTGGTTGGCCTGCTCAAGAAACTGATTTTACTAAATTAGGTAAATTACATGAAGAATTAAAAGAAGAATTAGCAAAATTAGATAATGAAAAGTTATAAAAAAAATATTGAGATTAAGGTTTATGAGATTGATGATGTTGATGATGTATGTGTGACGAATTGATGAGGAGTTGACGTAAAGTTGATTTATATAATTTAATATATTAATATATATAAAATATACATGAATTTAATTTAAGACATATCCTATAAAATACCCCCAATTAATCCAAATATATAACCCAGTATATAACTTGTAAAAAATGTCAATGTAGTAGCACCAAATGGGAAATAACTTATAGTATAATAAGCAATTGCAAATATTTCAATTATACTTGTAAAAATTGTTAATAAACTACTTTTTAAAACAACACTTGAATAAATAGTTAAAAAAATTGATGTAAAAAATACAGTAGTAAAAACAATTCTATCTTTTGATAACAAATGTCGTATATAATTATATGGTCCTTGTAAAACTCCAAATGATATAACAAATAATACTGAACCACCAGTCCATAATAATCCAAATTTTCTTGGTCTTAATGCTAATACAGGAAACATAAAAAAACATATTACAAAACACAAAACAGAAGCAGATAAACAACAACCAAAACCAATTAATCTTTCCAATCTTGATAATTGAAACCATGAAGGTTCTTGTTGTTGAGTTGAATTTGGATTATTTAAATCTTGAATTGATGTTGGTAATCTTTGATATAAATCATTTGCTCCAGTTTTGAAATAATCTGTCCATTCTGATAATATAGGTCGATTTGTATTAGTATTATTATTATTATTTATTGAAGTAGTTCTATCATTCCAATTTCGAAATGATTGTCTAAAGATATTCTCTGATTCGACTGACATTTTTGATTATATATAAATTATATGAAACTTAAATGATAGTAAGTGACTTATGTATTAATCTATGCTAAGTGAGACTTTACTTCGACGGATTATAAATGCAAATGATTACTTGTTAATAACTAATTGATATTAATTATTTAAATGGCAAACTAGTTAAAGATAAATTCTAATATTAGAAAACAAATAATAATATTTAATCAAAAACACAAAATAAATAATAAAAATAATAAAAATAAACAAAAAATTATTTAAAAAAATAAATAACCAGTAAGTAAATTTCTCAATTTAGATTAATTACATTTTACCTTCAAACTTGACTAATTCAATAAGTCTTACCTACCATACAGTAATAGAACATCATAAAGTTAGTTCATTATCAAATCATACTTCGTTTGATACATTAGTGCTCAATTCAATTTAATCAAAATACTTAAACCAGAAACACTACCCGTTAAGTCCCCCTCGAAATTATTTTTTTATAATCTTTCCTTATCAATACAAGGCTTCATTAATCTCAAATTCAATACCAATTTTCATCTACAAAAACGAATATAAATTGATTCAATCAAATAGTTTTTTTCAATATTAGTTTTTCCTCAAATATGGAACAGTTTTTAAAAGACAGTCCATCAGACTTTAGCACGTTTGATGAAAAATCTAATTTTCAATCAGATAATAATAACAACAATAATAACTACAATAATCAATTAAATGATCAAGATTTACCAAATTTTACATATAATCCAATAAATGATGATGATATAAATAACTCACAATCATTTGGTTTAAAATATGAAGATGACGATCAAAATAATTCTGGTATTCGTAATGATTATTCATTAAATTTAGATTACTCCGGTGATACTAATAACAATAATAATAATAATATACAGAATGTTAACAATAACCTAAATTTCGATCAAAATTATATAAATTCAAATGATAGCGGGAATTATTATAATAGTAGTATAAGTAATCTTAATACATCAGAATCTGGATTTAATTCAAATACTCAATTATCAGGAAGTGAATATTTAAGTCCAAATAGATATCCAAATGATCAACAGCAACATCAACATCAACAACAACATCAATCAAGTGATTCATCTAATTTATATAACCAGAATCTGAACCTCCAACAACAACAACAATCTCAATTAGAATCTAATTTTGCTGGTTCAAATCCAGGATCTTTTACAAGTGAGCCATTCTTAGATGATATGGCATTCTCCCAAGCTATATTAGGACCTCAATTAAATATTCCACAATATTCAAACAACAGCAACAATTTTAGAGAAAGTTTATCACCACAACCATTATCTCCACAATTAAGAAGTTCATCATCACAACCATTTATGAATATATCAAATTCTGCGAATTTAGATGAATTAATTTCACCTGGAAAAAATTATGATGAAAATTCATTTTTAAATCCTCAATATTTTTCACCACCTACGAGATCATCAAATAATTTTAATTCGTTAAGATCTATAGCTGAAGATTCTTATGGAAATAGTGATGGGAATTTTAATAACAATGGTAATAATGTTTTCAGTCCAACTGAATTATCAAGACATGGAAGTATAAGTGGTCCATCATACAATAATAACAATCAAATACCTCAATCTAATTCATATATATCGCCACAATTGAATCCTTCATCTTATGTATCACCAGATTTCAACAATGGATCTTATTTAAATTCACCTCCAAGATATAGTACTCAGAGGATAAATCATTTGAATTTAAATCAACCAGCATCATCTACTTCTCAAAATCAACAACAACAAGAGCAACAACAACAACAACAACAACAACAAATGAGTTCCTCAATTCCAAACCATGCTTCAATAAAACGGGAGAACTGGTCATCATTATCACCACCCCCATCACAACAATCAATGTTAAGTACATCAGTACCCAATTCTTCAAAACATTCAAAAGATACAACCACCACAAATTTATCATCAGCAGCATCATCATCATCAAATATCCCCACAAAACAACTCTCCAAAGAAGAAAAATTAAAAAGAAGAAGAGAATTTCATAATGCAGTAGAAAGAAGAAGAAGAGATTTAATAAAAGAAAAAATTAAAGAATTAGGTATAATTGTACCACCATCATTATTAAATCCTCAATTAAGTGCTGTACAAACTTTACAAAGACAACAAAATATTGATTCTCAAGATTTACAAGATTTAATTGGGTCAATAAAAGTTAAAGAAACTAAACCTAATAAATCCACTATTTTAAATAAATCTGTGATTTATATGAATCATTTGAACTATGTTTTGAAGCAACAAGAAATTGCAAAGTCTAAATTGATTCAACAAATTAATCAATTGGAAAGTGGAACAAATGGTGGTGGTGGTGGTGGTAGTAATTGGAGTTAACTCAAAGAAGGTTTATGTGTTTATAGATAGAAATAATAGATGATGGTTTTCGTTATTTATAGGATTTTGTAATTGTTTTTAATTTAATTAATAGTTTCAGTTCAGAAGAAAACAACAACAAGAGATCACTTAAAAATCTACAGTAATACTCTATTATATTTTCTTTATTTTTTTTTTATTATTTTTTTCATTTATTTCTTTAAAGACATAAATAAAACTGTTTTCTGAGTTGTTGTGTGAATCATGAAATGAATTAAAAATTGAGAAATTAAATAAAAAAGAATATACTAATAAAAAATTAACATTTCTTAAATAAATTATTGAATTTGTGAATAACCAGTAAAAGGATTAGCATTCTTAGATTTCAAATATTCATCAGAAGCTTCTTGCCATTCTCTATTCAAAGTATGTGGTTGAGGAGCAGCTAATGATTTAATACCAATAAATAATGCAATACTACCAATAACTGAACCAGCCACTATATAAAATATTTTTGAAGCTTCACCTGGAGCATATAAAGGTCTTCTTGGTCCCCATTCACCAAATGATATATAATAAGCAGCTTGTTTTTCAGCATTAGTTAATTCTGACCATGGTAATTCCATTCTTGTTTTTAATTCTTCTATAATTGATTGTTGATCTTCTTTTGGTAATGAAATCCATCTTGTTTCTAAATTTCCAACATAAGCATTTGATAAAGCTCTTGGAATGCTTTTAGCTACTGAACTATTATATCTAATTGATTGTCTTGTTAAAGATTTAATAAACATTTGTGATGACATTTTTTGCTATGATTGTTGTGTATGATATTAAGAATGTTATTGTCTATTAAAAAATAAGTTAGTTTATTGTTCTTTTAATAAAGTTGAATGAAAGAATGAAATTGATAAATATTGTAGTGAGTATGAAATTGAAATAAAGGTTTTAGGTAATATATCTTGTGTTTGCTCGTATGATATTGTTGTTGTTATATAAATAATTTTTCACTTAACTAAATTAATTTTCTCTCTCTTACATAAAAAAAAAATTTATAATTTTGATTGGACTAATACTTTAATTAATATATTATATAATAATTGGTAAATGAACTACCAACGATAAATCTTATGAAGTATAATGTTAATTCAAGTATATTGAAGTTTGAGTATAATGCTAAATCACTTGTCTATTGTTTCTGACATTTCAAGTATAAATCAACATATATTCTTGACTAAACTTAATTTGTATAATGAATTGTGAAAACAATTGAAAGTTAAACCTTAAACCTTTGAGTGGATCTTCCCAATATTATATACTCAAATCAGACTTGGGTTTAATTAAAATTGATACAATTGACTCTATTATAGACTGTAGTGATCGACTTGTGATTTCAGTCCTTATATTTCTTCAATTTTTGAGCCAAATTAACTGACAGTTATATCAATCCCCTATTTCTCAATTTCTTCTTTCATGACTAATTTAAAAAAGTAACATACCTATTAATCTGTGAAAGTTCCTTTATGAAGAATATTTATTAATAATTGGTGATTAGTTGATAAGATCCGATGAATAAAAACAAGTTATTCTCAATATATTAATAATATTACAACCTTTAAATTCAATCTTCGATTTGATATTCCTTAATTCTAATTAGATGCTTTTTTTCTTTTTACTGTATAGAATTTGTGTGGTAGTGTACTTTTGTTAATAAGTTGCAAAATTAAAAATCATGTCATTTTAAAGAGTAGTAGTAGACCAAATTGATTTATGTACGATTTTAATTTGGCATGTAGATTGTTAATATATATTAAAATTAACGATCGCAGTTTTTATTAACCGATTGATTACAAGCTCTCGTTTTTATATCGAAACTTATATATTTCAGGCTATAAATTGTGTCCATGAATATTAATTTGACATCAAAAAATAGATTGTAACTACTTATTGTATTGAATTAAAAGTAAAGATCTCTTTAGCTGAGAATCATTTATTTCTTTAACTTCAATTTTAAAATTTGAATCAATTATAGATTTAAAATGATTTAAAAATTCAATTATAGAACCACCAACTCCAAAATAAATATTTTTTGCAGCCAATAAACACATACTCGATTTATCATCAGGATTTGATTCACTTAGTATTATCTTAATTGATTCTGCCACTATTGGTAAAGTAATTGGTGAATAAATAGTTTCTGAACTTATCATGAAATTTATATTAAATCGTGAAACTAATGTATTAAATTCTTTACCCCATGATCCTGAAATGAATTTGATTTCTATATAATATTCATTCAACTGTTTTATAAATTCATCAATCAATTTCTTAGTTACAAAAACTTCATTATTTTCAAATCTTGTATTTATTTCATCAGTTGTTAGACTATGTAAATCTTGTATACTTAAAGTTGAAGCCCAATTTATTATTAAGTTCGGTAATGTAACTAATCTCAACACGTCATGATTAAAATCCGATAGTATTAATTTCATTGGTTTTGTATTTTTAAATTCAAATTTTTTCATTAGTATATAACTTGAAGGTAATGCAGTTCCACAACCAAAATCTAAAATTGAACTATTAAAAATATTAAGTACATCATTATTCCCATTATTGTATTCATTAATTAATTCATTAATCTCATCAATTGTATCATAAGAACATTCCCAACTCTTAAATCCACCTTCATAAACATTATTTTGTACATCAGAATCATTCTTATCTATTATTATATTTTTCAATTCATCTTTAACAACCAAATTTGAATTTATTTTTTCATCACAATCTTCAATCATAATTTGATGCTTTACATCAAATAATTCTCTTCTGTATATTATATTCTGATTTGGTGTTGTATAATTATCAAAAGTGATTCGTATACCTTCTAATGATTTTAGTAATGTATTCATATCATGTAATTTTGGTAAATGTTCTGATTTTACTTCATATGTATCTAGTTTGTAAGTTGTTGTGGGTTTTGATTGTAAATTTGAGTCATTTGTAACAGTATTGCTCTCTAAGTCGTCATCACTTAAGTCATCATTGGTAAATCCAAATGTGAAGGCCATTTAAAACTGGTATTAAATTAATTAAATGAGGTTGATCTCATCTTTTTTGAGTTTTCTTTGTAACAAATTATATTACACAAAACAGACTCTGATTTATAATTTATCGAAAATTAATTGTTGCAAATACAGCACCTTCAACAATTCATTTGATACTACATTAGAATTACTCTCCGAAATGATTATAGCCATTAAAAACAAACTTCAATGCTTCATGGGATCATTTAATTTAGAAAACAATTAATATTAGTTTGTCATAATTTGAAAAGTTTTTGCAGCAATTTGAATAAAACATTTTGTGTCAATTTGTATTGGCAAACTCGAACAAGATTATAGAAGTAATTAACCAAATTCTAGGAAGACTTATTTCTAAGGCCATGAATCAAGATGCAACAGCCACTCACTCATAGATCTGGATCAAAATTTGAAACGAATCTCAAATGCCATTCGAGATTATTTGGTAGCAATTTACTATGTAATTTAAAGTATCACAAGCTATTAAAATTGCGGCAAGGCACTATCCACTTTTTTGGGGAATTTTTCATATGGGTTTAAAGATCTATCAACAGATGAACAATTCAAATATCAGATCCAATATTAAAGAAATTGATTCAGCAAGAGTTAAATTATTGAATACAGATTAAAGTAATCAACCAATATATAACTGGATCTTAAACAATTTCAAAGCAATAATAATAATAAAAATAATTTATTATTTTAAATCAAATGACAGAAGAAAAAAAAAACAATTGAAATTTAAAAGACTGAGAAATTGAAGTGAACATTTTAATAATATTTAATAATTATACATATTTTAAATAAGCAACAAATAATTTCAAATTTAAACGAGATTTAATATCATCAATTAAAAACCATACAACAACAATAAAATGGATCAATTGAAATCTCAATTTCCAACAACAGTTGAAGATATTCAATATTATATTAATTTAATAAAATCAAAAATTCCAACAAATTTTGATGAATTTCATTCTCATGTAAATCAACATTTTCATCAATTTCAAAATTTAAAATATGATTCTATATTAGATGATTTTAAAAATTTAAGAATTAATCCAGTAACTATTTCATTAACTTTAATTTCATTAACTACTTTATTTATATTTGGTAAAATTTTTGGTTCATCAACAACATCTACAACCACAACAAAATTAGATGATAAAAATTCAACAACAACAACCAAATCAACAAAAAAACCAAAGAAAAAAGTAAGTAAAGCTCAAAAGGCAAATAAAGAAATTCAAGAAATTTTAGATTATGTTGAACTGGAATATGTACCAGAAATTGATAATTATATAGAAAATTATAAAAAATTATCAATTGATGAAATTGATTCAAAATTTAAATTTTTTGATGAAATGTTATTAAAAGAATTAATGAAATTAGATGGTATAGATGTTAATGGGAATGAAATTTTAAGAGAAAATAGAAAAAAAGTTATTAAATTTATTCAAGATCATCAAAACAGATTGGATAGATTTAAAAAAGATATAACAGTTAAAGCAACTACAACAACTAATTGATTTCAAATTAAAGTATTAATTCATGTTATGAAAGTATATTATTTACATATAATAATAATGCAATTTATCATCTAATATCATAATAATAGTAATAGTTAATATATAATCTTATTCTTTAATAAAGAGCATTGTAATCACTAATTCTCTCAGATACCTAATAAAACTAGTTTAGATCAACCTACAAATCTTCATTAAAATAATGATCATTTATTAATTATTTATCTTCATTTACTTTCATTTAATGGAGCAAATCTTTCTATTCTTTCTCTTCTTGGACTTAAATTATTTAATTTTATACCAGCTCCATATTGTTGACCATAAGGAGAATGAGCACCAATTAAATTATTATTCAAAATATCTTCACCACTTGTTCTTCTAAACATTTGATTTCCTAACCCATCACCACCATTATCCAATATATAGGTTTTAATAAATCCAATCTTATATCTATTTTCAAAAGCTTCATCTCGTAAATGACTTCTTGCTCCATTTGTTTCTTGTTCAAATAATCCTGATTTAAATAATGGTTCATCTGTTTTATCTTTCGATCTATACATTAAAAATCCACCTGCTAATGCTGCTATACCAAATATTTTTGTCATTGTTATTTCAAATGGTTTTTCTTCTTTTGGTGGATGATGATCATGATGATGTGATGAGTTATATCTTTTTGATGTTTTGAGTTGTAATTGTTTTTTGGTTATTGAACGAATGGATTGTTTTGATTGATTTATTCTTGATAACATTGTGAATATATTGTTGTGAGTAATGAGTTTTGTTTATAAGTATATGTTATGTTAAAAAGGTTAATTGAAGAACTAATAGTAGTGTCGTTAAATGGGAATAGGTAATAATAAAATGAATGAATGTGATATGAGTACTTGGTATGAATATTTGTCTTAGATGTTGATTGGTTTTAAGGTTGAATAGTTTTATAATTTAGTCCCAATTGATGTATCTATTCTCTCTTATTAACTAATTATAAACCAATAAAAAAATAGGTGAAAAAAATTCTTAAAATATTATTATGTACAGAATACTATTAGTGTTATATACAGGAATTATGATTGCAAAAACTTATACATAATATCAATCAAACAAGTACAAGAAGAGTTCATATTACAATTATTTGAGTTTGTTCTATAAGCATGATAATTACTTTTATTAATGTTATTTTATAAAAACCCTTATAATATAAAAAAAATACCCATATAATCCTAAATTTTGTTGACCTTTAAAGACCAGCTTTAAATAATACAATTTTTAACCTATTTACATCATCATCGTCTCTCCTAATTTTTTATTAATTCTTCAGATCTTCCCATTGTTGAACCCAACTAGATCTATAAGCATGAGGATTATAAGATGAAGTAAACTTAGCGGAAGGTGATGAATTTCCCGTTGTTTTTGCTAATTTTTTAGCTCCACCAGTTTGTGAAAATCTTGTAAATACAAAATCAGTAGTTATTACAAATAATGGACCTAATAATAATATTGAACCCGTTGGAAAATGTTTCATTGTTTGTGAATTTATCATGTCTATAACTTTTTGTATGTTTTTAATACTTTTTCTTTATGATGTGAATATCGATTATGTGTGAAAAATTTCGTAATGCTAATTCTGGGGTATCCTAAATTTTAAAATGCTAATGTTTTACTCCCTTTTCTATAAGAACAAGTTGAAGTGTTGAATAAACTGGTTTATGAGCCAGATAATAATTTTAATAAAACCAATTTGGTTTTTCTATTTAATGAAGTTTTTTCAATATAATTATTTGATCTTCTTTTTATAATTGCAATTTTAAATTTTTTTTTTTCTTTTTTTTTTAATTCATTTCTTTTTTTTAAATTGAATTTTTAGTTCAAGAAAAATTGCAATTAATTTAAATCAATTGAAAAATTGCTTTTACAGTATAGTGCTATAGATCTTTCGATTAATTCATTTAGAACTAGGACTATTAACAAATTTGATGTGTTTTTAAATATAAGCGTAGCTAAAGTTGTCTAGAATTTGCTGAATCAATTTGTTGTCCCGGAGAAATTAATTACCAAATGTTTTTATAATATCATATCGACATATCTAATCAAGAATTGATGATTAAACTGAAACGTTTTGAGATCACTTTAATTTACATCAAAACCAAATGATAGTTTTTATTGAGGTATTTTTAAAAATTATAATTTGATCTGATCTGATCATGTACGCAAATAGAAGAAATTGCTGCAAAAAATTGGTAGCCCGTTCTGTATTTATGCTATGATATCATACTAGTTAAACCCTTTCTTTCTTTAACAAATTATTAAATTGTAGACCAAAGATTTAAACTTCTTTTTCTCTTGACTGAAGTCTAACACGTATGGTAATAATTATAGTTTTTGATAATAAACAATCGTTGAATTTTAATTTAATTCTATATTTGCATGCAAAAGTGTAGATTCTAACTATTTTGAGGAAACACGAGAAAACCACGAAATCAATCAACTAGTTGACGAGCAAATGGTCAATTCTTTCTAGTTAGACACTTCTTGTTAACTTTCTGGGGCTTAAATGCACAAAGTTTAGAGTTTCGAAAAATCAAGACTCCAAGTTATCTCGAGAGTCATATATGTTTCAAAATTATTAAGCTTCATGACTAAAATTTTTACATTCTTCTGCCAATTGATCAAATAGGGGTTTCGAAAATGTTCAAAATTCACAATCAATAAAATAAAAAATTACAATAGTTATAACTTGTATATCAATGAATTTTTTATTGAATATATAAACTCCTATTAAAAGTAACTCCAAATTTAATCAATTAATAAACAATCCCCTTAAAAACCAGTACTGATTAAATAATCAGCTAATTTTTCAACAATTGTAGTGGCTTCTCCAGGTTGTACTCCATTAGGATAATGAGCAATTAATATAGTTTGTTTAGTACGAACACAAATTAAACCTTCTGCTTCATGTTTACCATAAATTGAACGATCATCATTTCTTAATAAAAAATATTTTTGACCTTGAGCATGTAATCCATGAGCTTGTAATCCAGAAGCATCATCAAATCCTTTTGCAATTTCTTGAATTTCTTTTGGTTGTAATTGAAAATTTCCTGATTGAGCCCATAATGAATCTCCTGCTTTTGAATATAATGCTGCTTTATCTAATTTTCCTGTACCTGTTAAATTATCAGTATATGCTTGCCACGACATGGTATTAGTTTGTTCAAAAGGGGTATCAATTGCTGGGAGAAATTTGTTGTTGATGAAATTGAAACTGAAACTTTAAGCAACAATATTAATTATTATATTTGTAAGTGTAAAATAAATTTGAAATCTAAAATTTGAAATTTAATATACGTAAAAATAAGTCACATGACATAGTAGTGTAAAAAGTTATAAATTTTAGAGCTATAGTACGTAATTAATATAAAGTCTTTCATTATAATTATACATTAAGTTTTCTTTTCTTTGTAGCTGGTCCTTCACCTACTTCTGGTTCTTCAATAATTTCAACATCTGAGATATGTTCTGGTTCTAATTCACCTTCAATAATTTCCAAACCATCTTCCAATCCTAAAGTATCATCATCGTCTGAAAATTCAACTTTTTCATTTGGATTTCGTTTCTGTCTTAATTTTATATTTGGTAATTCTGTTTCACAATCCCCAATGTTTAAATATAATTCAAGATTTTCTACTTGATCTGAATCATCTTGAATTAATATAATCTCTGTTGGTTTAACTCCTGGAACTTTTGACAATGGAGTCTCTAGGTAATCATCAAAATCTACATCATAAATTAATTTTGATTGACCTATTTGAATTGAAATGTCATCTTCCGAATAATCATATTTTTCAACTAATTGGTTTATGAGCCAACTTAATGTCAATTTCTCATAATCTTGAATGTTAAGATTGAAAATTCCTCTAGATACCAAAGAACAAGCAGCACAATTTGGATTTGGTGCATCAACTGGAGCATGAGTAATATATTGTTTTGGTTTTAAACATGTATGCATTAAACTTGAAGCTTCAGCAATTTTTTTGAGGTCATAATTTAATTGCTGTACACTTAATCCTGCAACAGCTGAAAACCCTGAAATTATAGCATTAGTTGTAGCAATAGCAGGTATAATATTTCCTGCAATTTCTTTGATGTCAAATTTCGATTTTGTTTCTATATTGAAAATGTATGATCTTAAATTTGATGCTGCTGCAACAAACACCAATGTATCTTCATCATCCTTGTCAAATGCAACAAATGGTTCACCATTTTTGAGTCTGTGTTGTAGTCTAGCACTTGATTTATACAAGGCATATAAATTTTCTAGTATTGACCATTTCTTTTGATCTTTCAGTAGTATAGATTCATTTGATTCATCATTTAACAAATTACGTAAATCATTCTCATATTTTGCAAATTCCAATGGTGTTGGTTTTTCTCTTGTTGCCCATAATGTTTCAATCAATAATAATCTTTCAATATCAACTTTGAAAATTTTATCAATTAAACTTTCAATAAAATCATTTGAATTTCTTATTTTATCTCTTAATTCAATTAATTCATTTGCTTCTTTTGCTAAATTTTCAATTTCTTCATTATTATCAGTTTCATTTGCAATAGTATCAGCATCATTTAAATTATTAGAATCATCACCTTCACTCTCGTCAAATAATTGATGAAATAAAAATTCCTTCGCCCAAGTTATACAATGAACTGGTAATGATGGAGTTGATCTAATTGTACACACGGGATAAGTTTTTGGAGCAACATGTTGTTCACAATCGAAACATGAACTATTATAAGGAATTATTGGATTTACATGACCTTGAAACCCTTCTGTACCACATTCCATTAATGGTTTTCTCAAGAATAAACACATTTTATTTACATATTTTCTTGCTTCAATATTATCCAAAGCATTATAAATACAACTAAATTGTTCCCACCATTCCAAGGGAAATTGTGATTTATCCATAATATTACCATGATGTGAAATTAAATTTGATCCCAAATAATTAAATGATTGAACTGCCTTTTTTACAGTCAATGACTTTGATTTATCAATATCTGTTTTACGAAATAAAAATTGACGATTTAAATTTGATAATGTTATTGTATCTAAATCAATTATATGAATTTCTCCAAAACCTGTTAATACTAAATCTTTTAATAATTCACACCCAATCCCCCCTGCTCCAACCATTAAAACTTTGGTAGTTCTGATCTTGTTAAAACTCTCATCACCTAATATCTTCTTAAGATAAGTATCTTTTGCCATTGATCGTGTTGATTATATTTATTTTTTGACTAAGCTATTTAAGTAAACTTGAATTTTTCAGAATTATCAAAAAGCGCGTAATTTAAAAAATCATTTTTACAACTAAAAATTCCTAAACATCAACTCAAATTAATCATTATATACCAAGAACTTAAACACTTGTAAATAAAGTCCAGACTCCTTTAGCATATTGAACAATTTCATCACCACCTAATTTACTTTCACCATATAATCTATCAACAAAACTAATAGGTACTTCACCAACAGTAAAACCCAAACTTCTAGCTCTAACCATCATTTCCATTTGAAATACGTACCCTTTTGATTTAGTAACACTAATAATTTTTTTCAAAACTTGAGTCTTATATAATCTAAAACTACCCGTTAAATCACTAACATTAGGTCTTAAAACAACAGTAGCTAAAAAATTTGCACCTCTTGAAATTAATTTTCTTTTAAAATCCCAACCATAAACTCCCCCATCTCCCGCATACCTTGTTCCAGTAACAATATCATAGTCTTCTGTTTTTTGTTTTGCTATAAATTCAGGTATTGCTTCTGGATGATGACTAAAATCTGCATCCATTATAATTACAAAATTTCCAGTAACAAATTGTAAACCATGAACATATGCTGTACCTAAACCTAATTTACCTGCTCTTGGTCTCAATTGAATATGCTCTGGTCCATAAATGTCAATTAAATTTTTGGCAATTTCTTGTGTACCATCTGGTGAATTATCATCAACTATAACTACTTCCCAATTTAATTTATTTTCAGTGAAAGTTTTATTTAATAAATATATAAGAATTGGTAAATTTCTTCTTTCATTATATGTTGGTAAAATTACCGAGTATTTATTTGTCGTCATTATTGGTTGAATTATTGGTTTAATTGATTAAATTGATCTCTTGAATTAATTTAATAATATTTCATTTTACGTGTCATAATATAAGACAATATAAAATTTATATACAGTATAGGAAATCTACTGAAAAATTTACGAAGAACATAATGAAAAGAACTACTCTACATCAAGCTCTATTATAGTACTATTATTAAAACATTAAATTATTATATATAAATACTCTCTTCCTCCCTCTTCCCTTTAAATGAAAATAAAATAACCTAGATAAAAAAATTTTAAAAAATTGACAAACTGAAACAAAAACTACATAGACAATATATTAAAAAAAGCAAACAAAAACTCCTTTTTGATTTTAAAAATTAAGATTTAATGAATTCATTTTATCATTTAATGCAACTGTTGGATTATAAATTGCTGGTGAATGACTTTGAAACCTTACTTGGTCCATTAATTGTGAAGCTCTATTAGGGTTTTGAAAATTATGAATTTGATTCATTGATTGATACAGTTGTGGTTGGTGTTGTTGATGTTGTTGAGTATGTTGTTGATGTTGTTGTTGTTGTGAAAATTGGTGGTGGTTATGTTGTAATTGGTGTTGTTGTTGATGTTGTTGTTGTTGGTGCTGTTGTTGGTAAATGTTAGGTGTACCTGAATTTCTAACATACCCATTTACATTTCTTTGTTGACGATGTTGTTGATATTGTGGTTGTGGTTGATGCATATTGATAAAATTATTATTTAAATTTAATGGTTGACCACTTGCTGTTGCAGCAGCAATTGCAGCAGCTGTTGAATTAACTGAATGTAAATTATTATTTTGATTATAATTGATCGAAGGTTTCGAAGCACTGCATTTTAAACAACATAAATTTTTGGCAAAATTATGATACATGCAAAGTTCACATTTCCAATCACCAGCTCTAAATGGTACACTATTGAAATTTCTTTGTGATCCATTCTCATTATTGACTTTTTCAACTTGTTGTTGTTGTTGCTGTTGCTGTGGTTGTGATTGTTGTGGTTGTTGAGCTGGTAAATGTATTTCTTGAGAAACTTTGAATTGTTGAGGTTGGGTTTGTGGTTGTTGTTGTTGTTGTTGTTGTTGATGCTGTTGTTGTTGTTGTTGTTGAGGTTGTGAATGTTGCTGTTGTTGTTGATGTTGTTGTGGTTCTTGCCTTCTTGGACCATTTGAGTAAATTGATTCTTGAATAGCAACAGCACTAGAAGCAGGAAATGAACATCTAAAACAATGAGTTCTTCTTTGAAAATTAGAAAATCCACAAGATGGACAAGTCCAATCTCCAGGTCTTGGTCTATTTTTTGAAGGTGGGAAAGGAGTTAATAAATCATTAGCTTTATCCAATACTTTTGTAGATGATGGTTGAACTTCAATAGCTCGATTATTTAATGCTTTACCATTCATTGATAATGATTCCGTTGCTTCTTCATGAGCTCCAAAAACTGCAAATCCCGTTGTGTTTTTACTATCATTGTTTTTCAAAGTCCAAAATGCAACTGGTCTACCTCCATACTGAGTGAACCAATATTCTAATTCTGATTGAGTAGTATCTGAAGGTAAATTTGAAAGATACAAGATCTTGGATCTCTCACTAACAAATGCTTTAACATCTTGAGCTATATCATGAGGTTGTGTGAAAACATTCGGATGACTTTCAATGGGTAATGATTTTTTCATTAATTGTACAACTAATTGAGTATGTAAATTTAAAGTCTTTTCTGGATTTAAGTCTTCTTTATCAACTTCTACTTCTAATGCAGTGACCATATTTGATATTGATGATGCAGTATATGATAATGCCTCAGGATGACTAGCATGCCATTTTGAGTATTCTGCAGGTAAATCAAATAATCTCGGATGTTGCAAATATGGTGGTAAAACAACACTTTTATCCCTTGCTTCTCTTGGTAGCTGAACTCTTAATTTCGAACTATCATAACTGACAAACAGAAACTCTTTGTCTTGAAGTGTTTGTATGTATGTATCAAAAGTATTGATTGCATCTTTAAATAATCCTGCATTTCTCACATGTTCCCATGTCAACTTATTTAATTGAGAACAATATGGAGTTATTGGAGTATTCATAGGACGTACTAATATAGATTTCTCATATATTACTTCTAAAGTTGTAACATCTATAGTTGACCAAGAAAATGCAATTAATTCAGTTGAATCCTTAGTGACATAAGTATTTGAGTCATCGCATGTTGTACTTACATGAATAACAATAAAATAATCACTCATCTCCTGTAATCCAATAATCCTATAACAATGAATAAAAAAGTAAAAAAATTGAAAACAAACTGAATTGTTTCTATATGTAATGCTGAAATCAAAACAATAAATAAAATAAATATATAAATATAATGAATGTGAATATGATGTCTTATATATGTTAATACAGAATTAAAAAGATCTTGAAAATGAATGTTAAGCTATACAAAGCTTTAAGTAGTTGAGAACTCTCTTTATTGAATGATTAGTTTTCTTAAAAATCGTGTTTCCAAATACTTTTTTTTTTTTTTTCAATTGTTGATTAATTTTCTTTTTTTTCGGTAGGTAGTGAGCATTTGTGTAATAAAAGAGATGATAGAAATAATAGTTGCAAAATCATTGAATTTAATATCCAATTTAATAATACATTTAAAGTATTCACTGATTTAATGACCAACTGTTTTTAAATATACGTCAGTTCCCCAGCTAGGATATGTTTGTACAGTTAACAGTCCTTTCGTTCCATCATCTTTATCAACGGTATCATTAAATACTTCAATATATTGTTTAGCTAAAGGTAATCCAAATCCCATTCCTGCAACTGAATTCCCACCTCCAAGATGTTCAGGTGGTACATTTAAAGTTTTGAAACTTTCCCCTTCATTGCTACTGTAAGTGGTAAAAGAATAATCAAAAATATGTTTTAAAGTATTTTGTGGTATACCTTTACCTTTATCTCTTATTCTAATTTCCATAAATTTTGGTGAATCATGAGATGTTGATACTGTTATTGTTATCGGATCTGATACATTATTTTCAATTTGTGCTCTAAATGAATTTTTAAATAATTCCATGAAAATATAATCTAGGTGATATTCAATATATGGAAAATATAACAGATCACTTTTATCTGTTTCTGATGGATCCTTTTGACTCCAATAAACTGCTCTTAAATTTGTATCTATTTTTATTGGAACTGACTGATCGTATTTCATCATTGTGATATCATTCACAACTTCTGCATTCTTTTTAATTACATCAGGAATATATAATAGTTTTACCACACCGTTATATTTTCCACCTTTAACATATTTATCTGGATCATTTATTGATTTCGTTAGCTCAATATGTTGATGAGCAATTAATCTCATACTTATTCTTTCATTTAAATGATTATCCAAAAACAGAGTGATTTGTTTCATTGATAATAAATTACTAACTTCTCCAAATCCTTTAGACAAACTTGGTAAAGTATCTGCATGAATATCAATAAATTTCGTGAGTACATCATTTGCAAATTCTTTATTTTCTTCCAAAGTATGCGGTGTATATAGACTTGCTTTCAATAAAGAACTCATTGATTGTAAATATGTGTCATAACTTTCTGATATCGATGGATTTAATACTACTAAATAAGGTAATTTTCTAAATTCTTTTAGTCTCCTAGCATTGTATATGAGTAAATGTTCAATTGTTTCTCTTGCATTTTGTAATATGAAGCTGGATGATAATTTCTCAGATTGGTTGTATAAATGATTTAATGAAAATTGGGGTAGTTTCTTTTTGGAATAGTGAATGATTGGTTGTTCCAACATCGTTCTTATCTTGTACTCTTCCAAGAATTGTATTTGCTGACATTTCTCTACTTCACTTGATATTGATATAAACCTTCTTGTAAGCCGTATAGGCGTTCTTATTCTCATTTGATTTTGTTGATATATTAATGGAATTACCGTTACAAATTAAATTCTCGAATCTACACAAAATCTAATTTTTACGAATGCTAATCGATAATAATAATAATTTATTATATTACTACTAAATTTATATTTACTTACTCACCACTCAGGAACAAAATTACAAATCTAAAGTAGTTCCTTTTTCTCTTGCTGCTTCCCCATATTTCTTTATTCTAATAGCTTGAACAGCAATGAATCCAGAAGTGTCTTCTGGTGAAAAACCAGTTAATTCATCCATTGATGATTCAGTTTCATCATATAATTTTTCAGTTTCTGAATATCTACCTAAAATAGTTATGGACCCTTTATAACAAGCAGCTCTAACTACACCATTGACAGTATTTTGTGATGGTTGAATCATTGATCTAACGTATTCACCTTCTGGAGTGAAATACATACCATTATATAAAATTTTAGCCCAAGTTGGAGTAACAAATTGATCTCTAATAGCTCTAACTTCTCTATCTAAAGTTAAACCTTCTAAATCAATATGAGTAGATCTTAATATAGTTAAACCTGGAGTTTCATAACAACCTCTCGATTTGATACCAATAAATCTATTTTCAACAATATCAATTCTACCAACACCATTTCTTCTTGCTAATGCATTAGCTTCAGTAAATAATTCTACTGGATCAGTAACTGTTTTATTTTTTAAAACTAATTTAGTTGGGAAACCTTTTTCAAAAACAACTGAAAATTGTTCTGGTTCATTTGGAGCATCAGTTGGATCAACTGTTAATTTCCACATATCTTTTGGTGGTGTAGTATCTGGATTTTCTAATATACCAGCTTCAAATGAAATATGAGCTAAATTTTCATCAGTTGACCAAGGTTTTGCTTTAGTTTGAGCAACTGGAATATTTTTACTTGCAGCATAATCTAATAAATCATTTCTACCTGCAAATCTATTGAAGAATTCTGGATCTCTCCATGGTGCAATAACAACAACATCTGGTTTTAATGCATAAAAACTTAATTCAAATCTGACTTGATCATTACCTTTACCAGTGCATCCATGACTTACAGCGAAACATCCATTTTCTTCTGCAACTTTAATTTGTGCTTGTGCAATAACTGGTCTTGCTAATGATGTACCTAATAAATAAACATTTTCATAGACTGCATTTGCTTGAATAGCTGGGAAACAAACTTTTTCAACAAATTCTTTTCTAACATCAACAACAACAAATTTTGTAGCACCAATTGCTAAAGCTTTTTTTTCAGCAGCTTCAAAGTCTTCTTCTTGTCCAATATTTGCTAAGAATGCAATAACTTCATAACCTTGTTCTAATAACCAAGCTAATATAACTGAAGTATCTAAACCTCCACTATATGCTAAACAAACTTTTCCTTTTGACATGATAAGATTGATGTAAAATTGATAAGAAACTAATTGATGAGATGAATTGAATATAAAAGTTAAAAAACTGAAATCAATTATGTTAAAATTTTTCTATGGATTAATTAATTTTTCAAAATGACTCTTTCGCGGTTAACTAAATAGGTAATTTAATTGAACATTTTTACACTACTTACTTTAATAAACTACAAGTCTTTACTTTGAATTTAAAGACATGACACAGATCACATACGTCATCAACGATTTGTCTCTTCAAATTTATCAATAGTTAGATTTAACAAAGTTCGACAAAGTCGATACTTCTATATTCAATTGTCAGAATAAAAATAGTTTTCGCTTACAAAAATTCGCTTTATATAACACGGAAATTGAGAATGTAAAAAGACATAATAATATCATTAATAGTAATAACTCTATTGCCAATAGATTATGCAACAAAAAGAAGAATAAAATCAAATTTTGTATATTCGTTGAAATCTGATCAAATTGTTACACGAGCATTATTCCTAAATTCTTCAAATCACATCATAATATAAATTTAATATTTTAATTTTCATTTATCTACTTCGCTTTTAAATCATATTTCGTAAAAAGTTATTACATAAGTACATTAATAATATTATTAATACTTAAATCCTTTTAATATTAGTTTTTTAGATCTTACTTTTGACAGCCCTTTCTCTACATATTAAGTCAAAAACTTAACCTCAAATTTCTAATTTGATCAATGTTAAGCCTTTTTCAATCATTGTACTCCAGGTTCTTGAAATATTAATTTTTAGAATTATTAAATTTATCTTACATTTTGTACCAATTTTAATACAAAGTTTATCAGAACTTCAAAATTAAACTTACAATCTAAAAACACTTGTGAGATCTAATAAAACCCTGGAATCTACTGTGTATAAAGAAGTTTCAAAAAGAGGGGGCAAATCTTTAGATTTATATAGTTTAGTATATCCCAGTCCCATATCAAAATATTGTAAACTTAAATGATATGATATTACCCGATATTTTAATTAAGTCCGTTTTACTGTTTAATAGTATTCAACTGACTGGATTTAAAAAATTAATGTAAGCGGCATTCAAATATTTTTGTTGCCGCATGGAGATATGTTAAATAATTTTATTAATTAAGTATCACAAATAAAATAAAAATAATAAAAGTGAATCATTATGACTATAATGTCAACATTAATAATTTTTTTTTAATTATTACTTTTTAATTATCAATTTTCTATTACAGTTCTATTCATTTATTCATTTATTCATTTATTCATTTATTCACCTAAGTAAATATATCATTTTAAGAAGTTCAACCTTCAATATATATCATTTTATAGAATGCAATCAATATTAATATGGAATCATCTATAATATCTACAACGATTAATAAACCACAAATAACTTCACCATTTCAAGAATCATCAAATAAAATAGGAGTAACACAATCTATACGTAAGAAATTAAATTTTTTAGATGATAGAACTTGGAAAAAATTTAGTGCAAGAAGATTAGAATTAATTGATTCATTAAATTTAGAAAAATATAAAGCTAGTGAACAAGATGAACAAATTAAAAGAGTTGCAGAAGTTTTAAGAGCAGAATATGGTTATGGAATTATGTATATGGATGATTTTAGAAAATTAGTTCAAGCTGGAATTCAATCAGTTAGAAGAAATAGAAAAAGAACAATGAAAAGAGAAATGGAAGAAGAAAATAAACGTAAAAAAATTAAAAAAGATGATGGATTTTTATCTGAAATAGTTAGAAGTGATGATGATATTTATGATGTAAATTATAATAAATCAAAAAGTTTTTCAACTAATGATCATGCAAATAATACTATACAAGATTTAGTAAAACCAAGAATTCATGAATCATCAGAAACTAAAAAGCAAATCGAATTGGCAAAATCAAACCTATTAAATAAAATTGAAAGATCAAAAACGTGTAATGGAACATTAGATAATTTAAGATCAAATAATTTACAATATTTGGGAAAATCATTAATATCAAGTTGTATTGGATATATATTTGAAAAATCTTTTAATGTATTAAATTTACAATCATTAGAATATCTTAGAGTGAAATTAACACTGCAATCATATTTAGCTAAAATAATGAGAGATTTAGATCCATTAAATATAAAAGAAACTTTAAATGATGAAATAGCAGTTATATCATTTTATACATTAGTTGGAGCAATAACAGTAGATTTTGGATTTGATGAAGTAATGAAACCATTAAATGAAATATTTTATGGATTTATTATAAATGAATATCCACTTATAAATAAAAATATAATACCTACCGAAATAAATGAGAATTTTTCATTAAATAAATTAGCAGAAGTAGCTACAAAATTACAAGATGAAAGAAAACAAGAAAGCGTATGTTCAAATAATTCAATAATGTCTTCAAGAATTTCGCCAACATCATCAAGAAATTCATCAAATGAACCATCAAATTTGAAAAAAACTATAATTTTGAGGTTTTTAAATCAAACTGTTGAATTTTTTTATCCTTTGTCAAATTCAGCTATTCCTAAATATTATGAATTTGTAGAAAATATTAAAAATGTATTTAAATTAAATCCCAATAGTATATTAGAAATTAAATTTAATAATTCAGTAATGCAAAATGATCAAGATTTAGAAAAGGCTTTTAAATTTGTTCACATTTTGAATTCAATTATAGAATTTGATATTTCAACAAAATCAACAATTCCAATCCAATATTTCACACCAGATTCAAATAATAATTTACGATATACAAAATCAGAATCTACCAATCATACCAACAACACTAATAATCAACATAAAATATTTTTACCACCACCTATTCCAAGTGCACCAATGAGTACATCAAGTAGTTATTCAAATCCATTATTTCCATTAAATAATAGTATTGATTTATCTGAAAATAATAATAATAATCAAAAATCTACAATAATTCAACCTCCAATACTACCCAAATTTCAACCTTTATTATAGATTTTAGATTATCAGAGTTTACGAATTTAATGTGTCGCTATTGTTTTTTTTTTTGCAACCAAAATTTTTTATCTACAATTGTTTTATAGTACAAATACAAATTAAATATAGGATTGTTAGTGTAATAAAGTTACTAGTTTGTTGTAAAAAAGTATATGAGTACGCTCAAGTAAGTTCCTCTCTGTATCCTCCGTATTATTGACGTCAATAATAATACAGACACAAAACATGTTCAATTCAAATCGTTGGTGTTCTTGAAAAATAATATTTTTCTACTAAAGTTTAGTTATTTATATAACCCAACATACCAACAATTTTTTATTATTGTTGGTTTTTAAAATTTTTAATTTTACACTACCATTTTACACTACCATTTTGATTTTTGCAACCAATTTTAAATAATTAATATTGAATGACAAAGCAGTTATATAATTGAATTCTTAGTATTGAAGTAATGAAGACGTTGTAAGAGCTAATGAGCGTCACCAAAATTAAAGTACTAAAGCAGAAAGGATATCAGTGGTATGCTTCGTGCTAATAATAGTCTAATACTCGAGTTCAGTCAAACTCCGAACTTAGTCTTCTAATGAAATTTCGTTTATAGAGTTGGTAATTCTATCTCAGACTATAAAACGGTTGTCTATCAGCTAGCTAATGAAATTACACTTCGAGAATAACTAGTTGTACGTTTCTGTTACTAAATATTAAAAGTCCTTGAATTAATCTCAACAAATCTAAAATAAATTTTTATTTTTGTACTATTATTATTATTATTATTTGATTCAAATAAATATATTCAATATTAAATATTCAGTAAAATTTAATTTTACATACAGATTTTATATTATCTTTTTATTTATATCAATTATTATCCTTCAAATTTTATCAATTTTTATTTCAATTAGCATCTATTTAAAACTATTATTTAAGTATATCAGGAGAATAATTGACGTTCGTAAGTCTCAATTCAATCAATTTAAGGTAATATTCATATAAAAGGAGACTTGAAACAAAGTTAGGTTAACACAAGTCAATTTAATTTCATATATTCAAACCAACTAATCAATTCAATTGATACCAAAATAATCATAATATAAAGCCCTTACTTATACCACTACATCAATTTAAAATTTGAAGAAATTAATTTCAAGTTTAAGGTATGTTGTCAAATTTAAAAGTATAAAGAATGTTATTATCAATATTGGAAAGTTTATTCTTAAATTTAATTTTGGATTCAATGAAAGACAGTCAATTCAGTGAAAGTATTACTATATAATCAATACAACATTAGCAACTACATCAATCTAGTTATTCACACATCATCATCATTTAAATTCCAAAGAATCCGGATATTATTAAACCAGCTTATTTTAATTTATATTAAGAAAAAAAAAGTCCGATGCAAAATAACTTAAATTTTTTTTTTTATTTATTTACCTAAATATTTTACGCGGCGTTGAGAGGGAAATAGTGAAAAAAAAATCTAAAGCTCCTATAATTAAGAGCCTTCATAATCATATTTAAACAACAACATATTCACATATTGATAATAACATTCATTTTTATATGAGATGGAAATTTATTCCAATAATTACTAACACTCTTTTAAGATACATAAAACATCCAAAATTCATTTCAAATTTCATACCAATGTCTACAAGTCAAAGTCCAAGTCCTAGTATATCATCAATAAATTCACAATTAACACAACAACATTTACTGTTGGCTCCTCATTTTGTTGGATTAAATAATATAAATGTTTGTGAACCTTCTAAAATCCTTGATTTTGTAAGAGGTCATGGAGGTCATACGGTAATATCAAAAATTCTTATAGCAAATAATGGTATAGCAGCAGTTAAAGAAATAAGATCAATAAGAAAATGGGCTTATGAAACTTTTGGAGATGAAAAAGCTATACAATTTACAGTTATGGCAACTCCCGAAGATTTGGAAGCAAATGCTGATTATATTCGTATGGCTGATCAATATGTTGAAGTACCTGGAGGAACAAATAATAATAATTATGCAAATGTCGATTTAATTGTTGATATTGCTGAAAATACAAATGCTCATGCTGTTTGGGCAGGTTGGGGTCATGCATCAGAAAATCCTTTATTACCTGAAAAATTAGCTGCTTCACCCAAAAAAATTATATTTATTGGTCCACCAGGTTCTGCTATGAGATCATTAGGTGATAAAATTTCTTCAACTATTGTTGCACAACATGCTAAAGTTCCATGTATACCTTGGTCAGGTACTGGTGTTGATGAAGTTCATGTTGATGAAAAAACAAATTTAGTATCAGTTGATGATGATGTTTATGCAAAAGGTTGTTGTAGTGGTCCAGAAGATGGATTAGAAAAAGCTAAAAAAATTGGTTTTCCAGTAATGATTAAAGCATCTGAAGGTGGTGGAGGTAAAGGAATTAGAAAAGTTGATAATGAAGAAGATTTTCGAAGATTATATGATCAAGCAGCAAATGAAATACCCGGATCACCAATTTTTATTATGAAATTAGCAGGAGATGCAAGACATTTGGAAGTTCAGTTATTAGCAGATCAATATGGTACAAATATTTCATTATTTGGTAGAGACTGTTCAGTTCAAAGAAGACATCAAAAAATTATAGAAGAAGCACCAGTCACTATAGCTAGAAAGGAAACTTTTTCAGAAATGGAAAATGCTGCAGTAAGATTAGGTAAATTAGTTGGTTATGTAAGTGCTGGTACAGTTGAATATCTTTACTCACATTCTGAAGACAAATTTTATTTTTTGGAATTAAATCCGAGATTACAAGTTGAACATCCAACTACAGAAATGGTTACCGGAGTAAATTTACCAGCTGCTCAATTACAAATTGCTATGGGTATTCCAATGCATAGAATTAGAGATATTAGAACACTTTATGGTGCTGATCCACATTCTGCTTCTGAAATTGATTTTGAGTTCTCTTCAGTTGATGCATTGAAAAGTCAAAGAAAACCATCACCAAAAGGTCATTGTACTGCATGCCGTATTACATCTGAAGATCCAGGTGAAGGTTTTAAACCAAGCGGTGGTTCTTTACACGAATTGAATTTCAGATCATCATCAAATGTTTGGGGTTATTTCTCAGTTGGTAATCAATCATCTATTCATTCATTTTCAGATTCTCAATTTGGTCATATTTTTGCATTTGGTGAAAATCGTCAAGCCTCAAGAAAACATATGGTTGTTGCTTTGAAAGAATTAAGTATTCGAGGGGATTTCAGAACTACAGTTGAATATTTAATTAAATTATTAGAAACTCCAGATTTTGAAGATAATACTATTACAACTGGTTGGTTGGATGAATTAATCACCAAAAAATTAACAGCTGAAAGACCAGATCCGATCATTGCCGTTGTTTGTGGTGCTGTTACAAAAGCTCATATTCAAGCTGAAGAAGAAAGAAAAGATTATATAAATTCTTTAGAAAAAGGTCAAGTTCCACATAAAAATTTATTGAAAACTATTTTCCCAGTTGAATTTATTTATGAAGGAGAAAGATACAAATTTACTGCAACTAAATCATCCGAAGATAAATACACTTTATTTTTAAATGGTTCAAGATGTACAGTAGGAGCTAGATCATTATCTGATGGTGGGTTATTGTGTACGTTAGGTGGTAAATCACATGCTGTATATTGGAAAGAAGAAGCTGCAGCTACTAGATTATCTGTTGATAGTAAGACTTGTTTATTAGAAGTTGAAAATGATCCAACACAATTAAGAACTCCTTCACCAGGTAAATTAGTTAAATATTTAGTTGAAAGTGGTGAACATATTGATGCCGGTCAACCATATGCAGAAGTTGAAGTTATGAAAATGTGTATGCCTTTAATAGCTCAAGAAAATGGTACAGTTCAATTAATTAAACAACCTGGTTCAACAGTTAATGCTGGTGACATATTAGCTATCTTAGCATTAGATGATCCAAGTAAAGTAAAGCATGCTACACCATTTGAAGGAACATTACCTGAATTAGGTGCGCCGAATGTCAGAGGTTCTAAACCTGCTCATAAATTCCTTCAATATGCTTCCGTCTTAAGAAATATTTTAGCTGGTTATGATAATCAAGTAATAATGAATTCAACCCTTAAAAAAATAGTTAATGTTTTGAAAACAAAAGAACTTCCATTTTCAGAATGGCAACAACAAATTTCAGCTTTACATTCAAGACTACCACAAAAATTAGATGAGTCATTGAATGCATTAATTGAAAGAACTCAATCAAGAAATGCTGATTTTCCAGCTCGTCAAATACTAAAACAAATTCATAAATCAGTAAGTGAATCTCCATTATTAGCAGATGTTGTTGCTCCATTAGTTGCAATTGCAAGTAGATATCAAAATGGTCTTGTTGAACATGAATACGATTTCTTTGCATCTTTATTAACTGAATATTATGATATTGAAAGTTTATTCATGGGTGATAATGTTCGAGAAGATGATGTTGTATTAAAATTGAGAGATGAACACAAGACTAATTTGAAAAAAGTTATTGACATTTCTTTATCTCATTCAAGAGTTTCTGCTAAAAATAATTTAGTTATTGCAATTTTGGAAGAATATCAACCATTATTACAATCAAATTCTTCAATGGCTCCATCAATTAGAGAAGTACTTAAAAAATTAGTACAATTAGATTCACGTGCTTGTGCTAAAGTTGCATTAAAAGCAAGAGAAATTTTGATTCAATGTTCATTACCTTCTATAAAAGAAAGATCAGATCAATTAGAACATATTTTAAGATCAGCTGTTTTAGAAACATCATATGGTGAAATTTATGCTAAACATAGAGAACCTAAATTAGAAATTATTCAAGAAGTTGTTGATTCAAAACATACTGTTTTTGACGTTTTATCTCAATTTTTTATTAATAGTGATGAATGGGTGGCTATTGCTGCAGCTGAAGTATACGTAAGACGTTCATATAGAGCATATGAATTAGGTAAAATTGATTATCATTTCCATGATCATTTACCTATCATTGAATGGAAATTTAAATTACCACATGTTGCAAATTCAAGATTTAATGCAATCCAGCAAACTTCAGAAGAAGATGCTACTCAAATGAGACATGCTGCTTCTGTATCAGATTTATCATTTATTGTTGATTCTAAAACTGAACATCTTGAAAGATCAGGTTTATTAGTACCATGTAAACATCTTGATGACGCTGATGATATGTTATTAGCTGCATTAGAAAGATTAAATCCAAGTGATGCTATTACTTTTGAGACTGGTGGAGAACAAACTGAATTACTAAATGTATTAAATGTTGTAATTAATGGTATTGATGGCTACGTTAATGAAGATGAATATTTAGCAAGAGTATATGAAATATTAGATGAATATCAAGATGATTTAAGAAAAGCGGGTATACGTCGTGTCTCATTTGTATTTGCACATGATGTTGGTTCATATCCTAAGTATTATACTTTTACTGGTCCTGATTATTCTGAAAATAAAGTTATTAGACATATTGAACCAGCTTTAGCTTTCCAATTAGAATTAGGAAGATTAACAAATTTCGATATCAAACCAATATTCACAAACAATAGAAATATTCATGTTTATGAAGCAATTGGTAAAAACGCACCATCAGATAAGAGATTTTTCACAAGAGGTATAATTAGAACTGGTATAATTAAAAATGATATAAGTATATCAGAATATCTTATTGCTGAATCAAATAGATTAATGAATGATATCTTGGATGCATTGGAAGTTATTGATACATCAAATTCAGATTTAAATCATATTTTCATTAATTTTTCAAATGTTTTCAATGTTCAACCAGCTGAAGTTGAAGCTGCTTTTGGATCATTTTTAGAAAGATTTGGTAGAAGATTATGGAGATTAAGAGTTACTGGTGCCGAAATTAGAATTGTTTGTTCCGATCAAAATGGAAATTCATTCCCATTGCGTGCTATTATTAATAATGTTTCTGGTTATGTTGTTAAATCAGATTTATATATGGAAGTGAAAAATACTAAAGGTGATTGGGTATTCAAATCCATAGGTCAACCCGGTCCAATGCATTTAAGATCAATTTCATCAGCTTATCCAGTTAAAGAATCTTTACAACCAAAAAGATATAAAGCACATAATATGGGTACTACTTATGTTTATGATTTTCCAGAATTATTCCGTCAAGCATCTTTATCACAATGGAAAAAACATGGTAAAAAAGCTCCAAAGGATGTATTTTCATCAGTTGAATTAATTTCAGATGATAATGGTGGTTTAACAGCATTACAAAGAGATCCAGGTTTAAATAAAATTGGTATGGTTGGTTTCTTAGTTACTGCTAAAACTCCAGAATACCCAAGAGGTCGTCAATTTGTCATTGTTGCAAATGATGTTACACATAAAATTGGTTCATTTGGTCCTGAAGAAGATCTTTATTTCAGTAAATGTACTGATTTAGCAATAAGCAAAGGAATTCCAAGAATTTATCTTTCTGCAAATTCTGGTGCTAGAATCGGTGTTGCTGATGAATTAATTCCTTTATTCCAAGTCGCTTGGAATGTTAAAGGTTCACCAGATAAAGGGTTTAGATACTTATATTTAACACCAGAAGCTAAAAAGGCTATTGATGAAGATGGTAAAGGTGGTTCATTAATTACTGAAAGAGTTGTTGAAGAAGGAGAAGAAAGACACGTTATTAAAACCATTATTGGAGCTGAAGATGGATTAGGTGTTGAATGTTTGAGAGGTTCTGGTTTAATTGCAGGTGCAACTTCAAGAGCTTATAAAGATATTTTCACAATCACTTTAGTCACATGTAGATCAGTTGGTATTGGTGCATATTTAGTAAGATTGGGTCAAAGAGCTATACAAATTGAGGGTCAACCAATCATTTTAACTGGTGCTCCAGCTATAAACAAATTATTAGGTAGTGAAGTTTATTCATCAAATTTACAATTAGGAGGTACTCAAATTATGTATAGAAATGGTGTTTCACATTTAACTGCAAATGATGATTTAGAGGGTGTTGAAAAAATCATGGAATGGTTATCATATGTTCCAAGTAAACGTGATATGCCAGTACCTATTTTGGATTCTGAAGATCCATGGGATAGAGATGTTGATTATTATCCACCAAAACAAGAAACTTTTGATGTAAGATGGATGATTGAAGGTAAGAACACAAGTGATGGATTTGAATCTGGTTTATTTGATAAAGATTCATTCCAAGAAACATTATCTGGATGGGCAAAAGGTGTTGTTGTCGGTAGAGCTCGTCTTGGTGGTATTCCAATCGGTGTTATTGGTGTTGAAACTAGAACAGTTGAAAATTTAATACCTGCAGATCCTGCAAATCCAGATTCAACTGAATCATTAATTCAAGAAGCTGGTCAAGTTTGGTATCCAAATTCTGCTTTCAAAACTGCTCAAGCTATTAATGATTTTAATAATGGTGAACAATTACCTTTAATGATTTTAGCTAATTGGAGAGGTTTCTCAGGTGGTCAAAGAGACATGTATAATGAAGTACTAAAATATGGTTCTTTTATTGTTGACGCATTAGTTGATTACAAGCAACCAATTTTTACTTACATCCCACCAAATGGTGAATTGAGAGGTGGTTCATGGGTAGTAGTTGATCCAACTATCAATGAAGATATGATGGAAATGTATGCCGATGTTGATTCAAGAGGTGGTGTTTTAGAACCAGAAGGTATGGTTGGTATTAAATATAGACGTGATAAATTACTAGCAACAATGCAAAGGTTAGATTCTACTTATTCAAACCTCAAAAAACAATTAAATGATCCAGCATTATCACCAGAAGAACATTCAAAAGTAACTACTAAATTAGTTGCAAGGGAAAAACAATTGATGCCTATATATGCACAAATATCAGTACAATTTGCTGATTTACATGATAGATCAGGTCGTATGTTGGCCAAAGGTGTTATTAAAAAGGAAATTAAATGGTCAGAAGCTAGACGTTTCTTCTTTTGGAGATTACGTAGAAGATTAAATGAAGAATATGTATTAAAATTGATTGGTGCACAAATTAAAAATGCAAATAAATTAGAAAAAGTTGCAAGATTGAAGAGTTGGATGCCAACTATAAATTATGATGATGATGAAGCTGTTAGTACTTGGATTGAAGAACATCATCCAAAGATTACTAAAAGATTAGATGAATTAACTAAAGAAAGTAATAGATCAGATTTAGTTAAATTAATGAATTCAAACACTGAAACTACTATCAATGCTATGAAAGAATATATTGATAGTTTACCAGAAGATTTAAAGAAAAACTTTTTAAAATCATTGTAAATAATAATAGATAGTATATAATGATAGATTAATATAAATTTAATATTGTAATAAATTTTAAAATTTAAGTGTCTTTACCAAACTCTAAATTTTGCAACAAGATTTTGTTATACCGAATGTTTTGTATTATCAAATGAAGTTTTGCTTCATAATAATGTTACTACTGTACCACACATATTGCAATCATGTTGTCATATTAAAAAAAAGCGAGTCATTTGAGACTTTCATGGCTTATGATACAAACTATCCAGAAGAACTACAATTAAAAAATTCAATTTCATCATCATTTCACATTGGTTCATTACAGGGGTTTTCAGGCAATTTCTCAGAAGATAGATTAAAAAGATTATCAAGATGTACCTTGATTGAAGAAATATCACCAGATATAGTAATACATTCATTTGATGTTCATTATCAAATGTTAGCTCCAAGACATTTAGCAAGAATAAGTAGAAGAAAAAGAATGTTACCAATAAGGATATTTCCTTTCATATATGATAGAGATTTTAGTGGTAGACAAGTTAATGCATATGTTATAGATTCAGGTATTGATATTGGAAACCCTGAATTTCAAGGTAGAGCTCGTTTTGGTCAAGATTTTTCAAATGAAGGTCAAGGTGACTCAAATGGACATGGGACACATGTAGCTGGGCTTATAGGGTCCATGACTTATGGATCATCTAAAAATGTTGAATTAATTGATGTAAAAGCATTAAATTCAAAAGGTACAAGTAGTTTAAGTACTGTTATATCAGCAATGGAATTTGCAGTAAATCATAGACTAAGAAGTGGGAGAGCAGGAGTCACAAATTTATCATTTGGAGCTCATCAAAATGGAATTCTAAATAGAGCAGTTGAACAAGCTTCTTTAACCGGCATGATATTTGTAGTAGCTGCTGGGAATTCAAATATAAATTCTTGTTTAATGAGTCCTGCAAGTTCACCAGCTGCTATCACGGTAGGAGCAATTGATGATTTTAGTGATACTATTTCAAGCTTTTCCAATTGGGGTCCATGTGTTGATTTATTTGCAAGTGGTTCAAATGTACGTAGTGTTGATTATAAAAATTTTTATACTTCACTGATTTTATCAGGTACTTCAATGTCAAGTCCAATAGTTGCCGGTATAGTTGCTAATCTTTTAAGTGATGGATATGAACCTGATCAAATCAAAACACAATTGATTAGAATGGCTACAAAAGATAGAATATCCAGAGCAAGTTTATACTTTAGGCCAGAAACAATGAATCGCATTGCTTTTTTACAAGTTGAACAAAGATCTTGAAAAATGAAGCAAAAAAATAATAATTTAGTGATCTAAGAAATTCAAGTATTACTTCCAATAAAGGTCAACTAAATCTTTTGAAAAATTTTGAGATTCAAAAGAACAATAATAACATAAATGCTACAAATGATGAAAAAAATGACACATATACTTCATAGATCCAGAATATCATTATATGCAGTATTTTAAGATCCAAATTTCGTAATTTTAAAATTTGCAACCAATTCTTTTTTCTTTGTGCTCTAAAAACCATCAAAATCTTGTAGATCCCTAATTTTCATTATACGATGACATATTTTGATATGCCAACAAATCTTGTTGTGTCCTAGATTTATGAGCTGTAAATAAAAGATATATCAAATCCAATGTAGTTTTACCAAGAGTAAACAATGTATCAATTATCATGTTATTAATAGAGTACCTTTTATTACTATCGCTAATAAATTATTGCAGTGCAAACGATCCATATTTTATATCATTGAAAAAAACAGAAACTCTTGATCATTTCATGGAATATGATCAAAAATACCCCAGACATTTACAAGTTCGAGATTTCATAAGTTCATCAGTTACAATTGGAGAATTTAAAGGATTTGCTGGAAATTTTTCAAAAGATATAATTGAAAGATTGAAAAGGTGTCCCTTAGTACAAGATATTTCAGAAGACCACATATTCAAAGCATGGGATTACCAAATGCAAGCAGATGCACCAAGACATTTAGCAAGGATAAGTAGAAGAAAAAGAATGAAACCAAATAAACAATATCCTTATATATATGATAATAAATTCATGGGACAAGGTGTAAACGCATATGTTATTGATTCTGGCGTTGAAGTAAATCATCCAGAATTCGGAGGCAGAGCTTCTTTAGGTCATGACTTTACTAATGAAGGTCTGGGTGACTCAAATGGACATGGGACACATGTGGCTGGGTTAATTGGATCAGCTACTTATGGAGTTGCTAAAAATGTAAATATTGTTGAAGTTAAAGCATTAAATAGTAAAGGTGCAGGTTCATTAAGTACAATTTTATCAGCAATTGATTTTACTGTTAATCATAGAATAGAGTCAGGTAAAAAGGGAGTTGCTAATTTATCATTGGGAGCTTATAAGAATCATGTATTAAATAAAGCTATCGAACAAGCTACAAAAAACGGTTTGTTGTTTGTTGTAGCTGCTGGAAATTCAAATATTAATGCATGTATGACTAGTCCAGCTAGTTCAAAATTTGCAATAACGGTTGGTGCAATAGATGATTATAATGATTCAGTAGCTGGCTTCTCAAATTGGGGAGAATGTGTAGATTTATTTGCAAGCGGTGCATACGTTAAAAGTGTTGATGCAAAAAATCATGATAAATCACAAGTATTATCGGGTACATCAATGGCTTCACCAATAGTTACTGGTTTAGTTGCAAATTTATTAAGTGAAGGAGTTGATCCACAAATGATCAAACCAACATTGTTAAAAATGGCTGCAAAGAATAGAATTACTAAATCATCCTTATTTTTAAGAAAACATACTCCAAATAGGATAGTTTATAACGGAGTGAAAGAGAAAGCTATTATGGCCGAAGCAGCAAAATATTATGAAGATGATGACGAAGATGATGAGTATGAGAAATAATTTATTAAATTTAGATATTGTTATTATTATTTATTTTTATTGATTATTATTGTTGGACTCATAATTTATTGTATAAATTATTATATAAATTATTATATCATTATATTATTATTTTTATTATTATTATCACATTCTATTAGATTTTTTTACAACCAAATTTTTTATCATTTTCTTTGTTATTCTACTTCTTAATACTACAATCGAATGATATAGTTCTGATGCCTGGTAAGAAGAATAAACAGGCTAGAACCAAAGAATCAGATCCAATTGAATTATTAAAACGAACTGCTACAGCAATTAGTATGCTAGACGCGTTAAGATAAAAAAGATGTTTGACATCTTTTAATCATACTAACAAATTTAGATGATAATCCAAAGGGATACAATTCAGCATTTCCATTGAGTGGATTTAAAACTCCAAAATTAGATTCAAAAAGATGGGCGGAAGTTGAAAAAATTGGATATGGAGAAGATAAATCTTATCATTATAGAAATCCTGGTGAAACATTAGCAGAAAATGGTATTTATGATATTTATTCAAATAAATTTGATCCATATCCAGCATGGAATCCACCTGAAAATGTTCCTATCACAAGGGAAGAAATTGAAGCAATTTTTTTACAGTTGACTGCAATATTTGGATTTCAATTTGATAATACAAGAAATATGTTTGATTATTTAATGAGATTATTAGATTCAAGAGCTTCAAGATTAGGTCCAGAACATGCACTAAGATCAGTTCATGCAGATTATATCGGTGGATTTAATGCGAATTTCAGAAAATGGTATTTTGCAGCTCAAATGGATATTGATGATTTTGTTGGGTTTGAAAATGTTAAACATGGGAAAATTAAAGATGTCAATGAAGCAATACCAACTCTTGAAACTGCTGAAGAACAATGGTCAGCAAATATGCATGCTTTATCACCTACATATTCAGTCATTCAATTAGCTTTGTATTTGTTAATATGGGGTGAAGCAAATAATGTCAGATTCATGCCAGAATGTATTTGTTTTATTATGAAATGTTGTAATGATTATTATTTTTCAATTGATCCAGATGTACCAATAAAAAAAGTTACAGAGAGTTTTTTAGATCATATAATCACTCCATTATATAACTTTTTCAGAGATCAATTATATGTTTCAATTGATGGGAAATATCATAGAAGAGATAAAGATCATGAGTCAGTCATTGGATATGATGATATGAATCAATTATTTTGGTATTCAAAAGGTTTGGAAAGATTAGTTTTATCGGATAAAAGAAAATTAATGAGTCTTCCTCCAGGTGAAAGATATGCAAAATTAAATGAAGTTCAATGGAATAAAGCATTCTATAAAACTTTCAAAGAAAAAAGAAGTTGGTCTCATGTACTTGTCAATTTTAATAGAGTTTGGATAATTCATTTATCAATGTTTTGGTATTATACAGTTTTTAATTCTCCAACTTTATATACTCATAATTATCAGCAAGCTTTAGATAATCAACCAACAACTCAAGCTAGATTATCTGCACTCTCACTTGCAGGATCTATTGCTTTAGTAATCAACGCAGTAAGTTTATTTTATGAATTATCTTATATCCCAAGAAAATGGCATGGAGCTCAATCAATTGCATCACGAATCTTTTTCACAATTTGTTCAATTTTGATTAACACTGGTCCATCTGTTTACTTATTTGGTTTTACTGCACTCGATTCAGAATCAACTTTAGGTATAACTTTAGCATCTTTACAATTTGCCTTTTCCATGTTCATTGTTATTCATTTGTCATTATCACCATTGGGTAAAGTCTTTCTGAAATCTTCCAAAAGAAGTGATAGGAAGCTTCTACCTCATAAAACTTTTCTAACCAACTTTTATTTGTTAACTGATACTGATAAAATTGCATCTTATGGATTATGGTTTGCCATATTTGTATCAAAATTTTTGGAATCATATTTTTTCCTAACACTTTCAATGAGGGATCCTATTCGTGAATTAAGTAATATGGTGCATGTTTCTTGTACTGGTGAAATATGGTTTGGTGATTGGTTATGTTCAAAACAACCTAAATTTGTATTAGGATTATTATTTTTAACTAATTTGGTTTTGTTTATTTTAGATACTTACTTATGGTATATCATTTGGAATACCATTTTCTCAGTTTGTCGTTCATTTTATGTTGGTGTTTCCATTTGGATTCCCTGGAGAAACATTTTTTCAAGATTACCCAAGAGAATATTTTCAAAAATCATATCAGTCTCTAATGAAAAGAATATTAAAACAAAGTTATTAATATCTCAAGTATGGAACTCAATTATTATTTCGATGTACAGAGAGCATTTGATTTCCCTAGAACAAGTTCAAAAGTTGATTTATAAACTGATAGACACTCCAGGTGTTGAAGGTGGTTCGATTCTAAAAGAGCCTATGTTTTTTGTTTCGCAAGAGGATCAATCATTCAAGTCTTCTTTGTTCAAAAATCAATCTGAAGCACAAAGAAGAATTACATTTTTTGCTCAATCATTGTCAACACCTATGCCTGAAGTTGGTCCAGTTCATTTGATGCCCTCATTTACAGTTTTAATTCCGCATTATAGTGAAAAAATCACTTTATCATTACGAGAAATCATAAGAGAGGAAGAACAATATTCTCATGTTACAATGTTGGAATATTTAAAACAGTTACATCCTTTGGAATGGAGTTGTTTTGTAAAAGATACAAAAATGTTAGCTGAAGAATTTGAAACCGATTCTGGATCGCTTGAAAAAGATAAAGATAAACTAGATGATTTACCATATTACTCAGTTGGATTCAAGGTTGCAACGCCTGAATATATTTTAAGAACTAGAATTTGGGCTTCGTTAAGATCCCAAACCTTATACAGAACCATCTCTGGATTTATGAATTATGTTAGAGCAATTAAATTATTGTTTGATGTTGAAAATCCAGACTCAAGTATTTTTGGTGGTGATAATGAAAAACTTGAACAAGCTGCAATTATGGCCCATAGAAAATTTAGAATCATCACCTCAATGCAAAGAATGAAATATTTTACAGCTGAAGAAAAAGAAAATACCGAATTTTTGTTAAGAGCTTATCCTGAACTACAAATTTGTTATCTTGATGAAGAATATGATGAAGAAACTGGAGATATTACTTATTATTCAGCACTAGTTGATGGAAGCTGTTCATTTTTGGAAAATGGTGAAAGAGAACCAAAATATCGAATCAGATTATCAGGGAATCCAATACTTGGAGATGGTAAATCAGATAATCAAAATCATTCATTAATTTTCTGCCGTGGTGAATATATTCAGCTAGTTGATGCTAATCAAGATAATTATCTTGAAGAATGTCTTAAAATCAGAAGTGTGTTAGCTGAATTTGAGGAAGCAACTTTTCCTATTGATCCTTATTCAAATGATTTGGAAAATTCTAACTCCGCATATCCTGTTGCAATTATTGGAACTAGAGAATATATCTTTTCAGAAAATATTGGAATTCTTGGTGATGTTGCAGCTGGTAAAGAACAAACTTTTGGTACATTATTTGCAAGGACTTTAGCTCATATTGGAGGTAAATTGCATTATGGTCATCCTGACTTTTTAAATGGAATTTTTATGACAACAAGAGGTGGTGTATCAAAAGCTCAAAAAGGTTTACATTTAAACGAAGATATTTATGCAGGTATGAATGTAGTACTTCGTGGTGGAAGAATCAAACATTGTGAATATATGCAATGTGGGAAAGGTAGAGATTTAGGTTTTGGATCTATCCTTAATTTTACAACCAAAATTGGTGCAGGAATGGGTGAACAAATGCTTTCACGTGAATACTTCTACTTGGGAACTCAATTACCTTTTGATAGATTTTTATCATTTTATTATGCCCACCCAGGTTTCCATTTAAATAATGTTTTCATTATTGTTTCAATTCAATTATTTTTGTTAGTTGCATCTAATTTGGCAGCTTTGAGTAAAGATAGCATTATTTGTGAATATGATAAATTCAGACCAATCACGGATCCTAGATCCCCAAATGGGTGTCATAATTTAATTCCAGTTATACATTGGTTGCAAAGATGTGTTTTTTCAATTTTCATTGTGTTTATTATTTCATTTGTTCCCTTGGGAGTTCAAGAACTTACAGAGAGAGGGTTTTATAAAGCTATTACCAGGTTGGGAAAACAATTTGCGTCATTTTCACCACTTTTTGAAGTTTTTGTTTGTAAAATTTATGGTCATTCATTAGCAAGTGATATTTCGATTGGAGGTGCTCGTTATTTAGCAACTGGAAGAGGGTTTGCAACAATAAGAGTTCCATTTGTTACTTTGTATTCAAGATTTGCAGTTGAAAGTTTGTATTATGGGGCTATATGTGCGCTACTTATATTTTATTGTTCAATGTCAATGTGGATTACCCTGTTACTTTATTTTTGGATGTCGATTATAGGTTTATTAATTTGTCCATTTTTATATAATCCTAATCAATTTTCTTGGAATGATTTCTTTTTGGATTACAAAGAATATATTGCATGGTTACATCGTGGTAATAGTAAAGCAAGAATATCATCTTGGATTAATTTTACAAGATTGAGAAGAAGTAGAATTGTCGGAGTCAAAAGTAAAAGATTCAGTGTTAATGAGGAAATCAAAGCTGTAAGTGAAGTTAAACCATCAAGATTAAAGCTTATATTTTCTGAATCATTATTCCAATTATCAATTGTTTCCGTTGTTGGTTTGGCTTATTTATTTGCAAATTCTCAAAATGAATCTTACAGAGCACAACCAGTAAACAGTATTTTAAGAATTTTAATAGTAAGTTTTGGCCCGATTGTTGTTAACTTTGTACTTTTAATGGCAGTATTTGTATTATCCACAATTCTTGGTCCAATATTAAGTTTATTTTGGAAGAAAATACCTTCGTGTTTTGCAGCATTTGCTCATACTTTAGCAGTAATAAATCATGTGTTATTCTTTGAGTTTCTTTGGATGTTACAAAACTGGAATTTTGCAAGAACTATTTTAGGATTCACTTTATCTACATTAATTCAATGTTGGTTTTTACAAGTTATTACCATATTATTTGTTTCAAAAGAATTTAGACATGATAGATCAAATCGTTCTTGGTGGTCAGGTAAATGGGCAACTGCTGGTTTAGGTTGGTACATTATTACTCAACCGTTAAGAGAATTTATTTGCAAATTAACTGAAATGTCTTATTTTGCAGGTGATTTGATTGCAGCACATGTTATACTTTATGCTCAATTCCCAATGTTGTTCATTCCTTATGCAGATAAATGGCATACATTGATGCTTTTTTGGTTGAAACCAGGTAATCAAATTAGACCTAGAATCTTGTCTAAAAACCAGAAAAAGAAAAGAAGAATCCAGGCGGTTTTATTCTTCATATTATTCATTTTTAGTATGATTTTATTTGCAAGTATCTTTGTGCTTCCTATTGTTGCAAGAAAGTATCTTGAAATTGATTTTACTCATTATCTTCCAGATTTTTTACTGATCCAACCACATGTCTTTTTGGCTGCAAAGAAAGGGTTTTTAAAAGGTTTAGAAATTAAGCATTACTAAATTTATCAGCTCGTGTATTATTGTATAAGCTTTGTATATAAATTCAAATCCTGTGAATACTTATTGGACACAATCTCTAGTATCGATTTCTTTACATCTTCATCACACATTAAAATAGCTAAACCGTACCTTTTGAATGTTTGAAATAGTTTCAAGTGAGACAACACAACTTGATTCGGATTTGGTACCAATTCATCTTGTAACGCATATTGAGAAGCATCTAGAAAAAAATTTAAAAACTCTGTATCTATTCCACTCTCAGAAAACAACTTCGTATAAGATAGTTGATCAAGATTTAATACGTACTTATATCCATTGATTTTTTGAGCACTCGGTAGATATTTTAGTGCGTTTAAAAGTTGCATTGGCAGGCTCTCTTCTAGTGGTGGTTTTGTCAAGTTTGTTTCCTCAATTTCTGGTTCGGTAGTTGTTTTTGATTCTCCAAATAGTTCATTCATCTCCTTTTCCAATTCGGCTGATGTTTGTTGTGGTTGTTTCGTGGTAGTATTATTTTGAGCTGTGACTTTTGATTTGGGATTTAGCATCTCTTCAAACCGATCTGGTAATTTATCTACTTTGTGAATAGGTATGATGCCCTCCTTATTTGACTTTACTGATTTCTTTGTTTGCAATTTTGCCAATTCGAATTTAGCTGACTGATTACTAGGATCCAAGTTTAGTACTTGTTCAAATGCTTCTTTTGCACTTTGCCAACGCTGTAATCCTATTAACGCCATTGCTTTTCTGTACGTTAATTTTACTGACAATTGCTTCGAGGCACCTAAATTTAGGCCACTTATTGCATCTTTCAAAGCTCTTTCATAATCCTGTAGATTTAAAAAACATTGTGCTCTATTTGAATATAGTGTTGGATTATACATGTCTAATTGAATTGCATCTCTGTATATTTTGGCAGCCTTCTTATACTCTTTAGAAATAAATGCCTTATTCCCTTCATCTTTTAACTCATCTGACGACGGCATTGACTAGAAATTGTAGTATTATGATAATGTAGGAAGAATTAAATAATTTGAAACGAAGAGACTTTACAATCCTGTAAATTAGTTGCAAAAAAATTATTAGATTTTAATCATGTTTAAGACAAACAAAGTAAATGACAGTTCAAGAGTTAAAAGATGAGATAGATGCAATAGAATCAATATATCCGGGTTCAGTAGAACTAAAAGTCCCACAAGTTTACACCTTTAAAATTCCAAATCATGAATCAATTAGCTTTCAACTAAATTTTCCACAATCATATCCTGACGAGAAACCACAATTTCTACAACTTGCTAGTTTGAATGAATCAAAGTTCACGGATGCATCATACTTAGAGAAAGTGATACGGTCATGTCTAAAAAATACATTTGTTGCTGGTCAAGTTGTTTTGTTCGAGTTACTTAATAATCTTCAAAAAACTTTTGATCAATATGAAGAAGAACATGCTAAAATAGCCAAACAAAACGAGACACTGCGGAAGGAAGAAGATGAATATACTGCCGAGCAACCAAGAAGAGCAATATCACCACCAACGCAAGAGGTGAAAGATTATACAACTGGTTGGATACAATCTCAACCAATTGTAGATCGACAGTCTACATTTATTGCATTTGCCAGAACAGCTAACAATTTAAAAGAAGCAACATCTTACTTAGAGACTCTTTTATTAGATAAGAAAATCTTCAGAGCAACTCACAATATTTCAAGTTGGAGAATCAAAACTGAAAATGATATCGTTTACCAGGATTGTGATGATGATGGTGAAACAGCTGCTGGAGGAAGATTACTACATTTACTACAAGTATGTTGATTTATTTCGTATATTAATTTGAGTATTCAATCCATGAATATCTACTAACTTTATCATGACATAGATGATCGACGTATGGAATGTGATTGTGGTTGTTAGTCGATGGTACGGTGGAATCCATCTAGGCTCCGATAGATTTAAACATATTAATGCTAGTGCTAGGGATGCAATAATGAATGGTGGGTTCTTAGACAATGCAAAATTTAATAAAACCAGTAAAAAGAAAGGTAAATAGTTTAATAAATGTATGATCATAGTATTCTTTTCTTCTTTTTCGAATCTGGTGAATGATCTGCTTTCCTCTTTCGCCATAGCAGACTCATATCTTGATCCCTGCTTCTGGGTATTTCATTTAATTCTTCTTTGTTATTTGTATTATTATCAGTAACTTCTTCCAATTCATATCTACTTCCCCATGATCGTCTTGTCGTTCGATAATTTTTATCACTCATTATGGTACCATAACCTACTTTTTCAACTTGAGCTTTCAATGCTGCCAACTTAAGTATCTTCTGCAGGTTTGGTAGTACCCATTCTGAAATATCATGTAATTTTGATTCTTGTCCTTGTTTATTATTATTGGTTTTGGTGTCTTCTGCTTTTTGCATGAACTTCATGTTCATCACTCGACTAGATAGACTACCTGACATTTAATATTAAACTCTGAGATTTAAGATTGATATATTGATGCAAATGTTGCGTAATGATTTTAAAGGTTTTTTGGTATATGCTTTAATTTGAATAAAGTATGGAGAAGATCATCACCAATTTTTTTTTGTTAGCGTTTTGAAAAATTCATTTTCTACAAAAGATCAACTACAATTTGTATATACAACACTACGTAATTCTTTATCAAAGATGAAGGCAGATTTTAAGTTCTCAAATCTACTAGGGACTGTTTATAAGAAAGGAAATTTAGTGTTTACAGAAGATGGAAGTAAATTATTATCACCAGTTGGAAATAGAGTATCATGTTTCGATCTAATTAAATCACAATCATTTACATTCCCATACCAACACAGAAAAAATATACAGTGCATTGCAATTAACAAACAAAATACGTTAATGATATCAATAGATGAAGATGGAAGAGCAATACTAGTCAATTTTGTATCTAGGATAGTGTTACATCATTTTAATTTTAAATCAAAAGTTGCAACAATTGTTTTCAGTCCTTGTGGAAAATATTTTGCAGTTGCAGTGGAGAGATTCGTTCAAGTTTGGAAAACACCTGACTTTACCGAAGAAAGACAATTTGCACCATTTGTAAGGCATAGAATTTATCTGGGACATTTTGATGACGTTTTAAGTATATCGTGGTCACAAGATTCGAGATTTTTCATAAGTACAAGTAAAGATATGACAGCAAAGATATATTCATTGGATTCAGAAGAAAGCAATGTTTCAAGAACTTTCTCAGGTCATAGGGATAATGTTGTAAATGCATTTTTCAGTAAAAATCAAGAAATAATATATACTATCAGTAAAGATGGTGCATTTTTTAAATGGGAGTATACAGAACCTCCAGCACAAGAAGACGATAACGAAGATGAATCCGAAGATGAAGAAATAAAACAAAGTCGAATGGAATGGAGAATTACAGCTAAAAATTTCTTTTATGCAAATGGGAAATTGAGATGTGCTACTTTTCACCCACAATCTAATTTATTAGTTGTTGGTTTTACAAACGGTGAATTCAGAGTTTATGAAATAGAGGAAGGATTTAATCTTATACAGCTGTTAAGTATGGGACAAAACACAGTTAATACAGTAACAATAAACAACACTGGGGAGTGGTTAGCATTTGGTTCATCAAAATTAGGTCAATTACTTGTTTACGAATGGCAAAGTGAATCATATGTACTAAAACAACAAGGTCATTTTGATACAATGAATACACTCTGTTACTCCCCAGATGGTTCAAGATTAGTTACTGGATCTGATGATGGAAAAATAAAAATATGGGATGTAGCATCAGGATTTTGTTTGATGACGTTTACAGAGCATACATCCGCAGTTACTCAGGTACAATTTGCTAAAAAGGGTCAAGTTTTATTTTCATCTTCATTAGATGGTACAATACGTGCATATGATTTAATACGTTTCAGAAATTTTAAAACATTTACAGCTGCATCGAGAATACAATTTAATTGTCTTGCTGTTGATCCAAGTGGCGAAATTATTGTAGGTGGTTCGCAAGATAGCTTTGAAATATATGTTTGGTCAGTTCAGACAGGTCAATTACTTGATTCTTTAACTGGTCATGAAGGCCCAATATCTTGTCTAACATTTGGTCAAGAAAATTCAATATTAGCTTCAGCCTCTTGGGATAAAACAATTAGAGTATGGAACATTTTTGCAAGAAGTCAAACAGTGGAACCAATCGAAATTCAAAGTGACGTTTTATGTCTTAGTATGAGACCTGATTGTAAAGAATTGGCTATTTCTACATTGGATGGTCATATTGCAATTTTTGACATAGAAGATGCAAAACAATTACATTTAATCGATGGAAGAAAAGATATACTAAGTGGAAGATATTTAGAGGATAAATTCATTAGTAAAAATTCTAATCGTGGGAAATATTTTAGTACTATTAATTATTCATTTGATGGATTAACTTTATTGGCTGGTGGTAACAACAATTCCATATGTATGTATGACATTGATAATGAAGTTTTATTAAAAAGATTCATAGTATCTGAAAATATGTCAATAGATGGTACATTACAAAAATTGAATAGTAGCAAAATAACGGATGCAGGTATAAATTCAGATTTAATTGATAGGGATGGTGAACACAGTGACTTGGAAGATAGAATGGATTTAAGTTTACCGGGTTCAAATAGAGGAGGCGATCCAAGTGAAAGAAGGACAAGACCAGAGATAAGGGTTTCATCATTACAATTCTCACCAACAACTTCAGCATTCGCCGCAGCTACAACTGAAGGTTTATTAATCTATTCAATTAATCAAGAATTACTTTTTGACCCATTTGACTTAGATGTTGATATTACACCCGAGTCTGCAATTGAGTCATTACAAGAGAAAGAATATTTGCTTGCCTTGCTCATGTCATTACGTCTTAATGAATCATATCTAATCCATCAAATATTGGAGAGTATACCTTTAATTGACATTAAATTAATTTGTCAAGATTTACCAGTAATATATGTTAATAGAATATTGAATTTTATTGGAGAATTATTAATCAAACAAGACTCACCACATATCGAATTTTATTTAATTTGGATAAAAAATATTTTGATACTGCATGGTAGATATATTTCAACTCATAAATTTGAATTTAGATCATCATTAAAATTAATATCAAGATATCTTAATAAAACAGCTAAAGAAGTTGTAACAGTAGGTAAGAAAAATGACTTTTTGTTGAGTTTCTTGACTGAAAGTAAAGATTTAAAAGATAATGATGAAACTTTTGAAAATGATAACCATGCAGATGGTGTTAACGGAATGGATATTGAAGATAATGAAGAAGATGGTGGAGTTGAGAGCATGGAGGAGGAGGAAGAGGAAGATGAAGAAGGTTGGTTAGGTCCAGACTCAAAGCAAACTCTGGGAATCCAATTTTCTGGATTTAATGGTGAAGATGATAGTGAAGAAGAAGGAGTTGAAGAGGACTCTGATGAAGAACTAATAGAAGTATAGATAAAAATTGAAAAAGTTACTGGTTTGTCATTACATTATGTATTAGCTGCAATTTTTATATTGTACATTACTCGCTTTCCTCTTGCTGTTTTAAAGTTCTCAATAACTCTAATCCTTGTAGTAATTGCTTCTCCGCTTCATTGAAATCGTCAAATTGTAAAGCTGAAGACGCAAATTTAGTATGTTTTTGTATCTGAGTTATAGCATCATCTCTATTTAAAATTTGTTTAATACTTTCTTTACTCAAAGGTTTATGATGTTGTTGCAGTTGATGCAGAGTAGACCGACTTACTATAGGTTTTTTATCGGTTGGGAATTTTGGTTGTGATTTTTCTGATGTTGGTGTGAATACATGAATTGAACCTGATTTATTTATGTTTGTAATGTCATCATCTGGTAAGTATTGTGGGGTTTCAGGAAGTCCTAGATTCAGGTCTTTATCTGGGGAAAAATGAGGAGCTCCGGGAAGATCAATATGAGAAATTTCCTGACTGTTATCATCAGTAGATTCTTCATTATCGGGAAGATCTCGTGGTGCACCTGGTAATTTGAATGCTGGCTCTTCCCCATCTTCCTGTGCAGCTTTTGATTCACCTAAATCTTTCAACTCTTGATCTTGTTCAATTTCCTCTTCATTATTAGTGTTTAATTGATCCAATTCCCTATTCAACTCATCTTCCAAGTCTTTATCAGTAATTTCCTCAGCTTTCCCTACATCAATCTCATCTTTGATAATCCTTGTCAACTGATATTTCAATATTTTTAATTTTTCTTTATTTAATTCATCAATTTCTTTCCAATTATTAACTTTACCACCAGTAAATTTTGTAAAATCAATTTCATCTTTTGAGCTTTCAAAAATTGATAAAATATTTAAAAAACACATAGTTGCTCTGAATTTCCCAATTATTTGATTTTTGAAACTTAATTGATAATTATTCAAAATTTCGAGACATGAATTAAATAATTTGTATGCAAACTTGAAAATATAACCAAATGATAGATCTTTATCATTCAAGACTTGTTTTAGGTTTTCATCTTCTGATTTGTTTTTGATTGACTCTGTATCATCTAACAATTTTACTGTAAATTCTTGATTTGGTTTTGATTTTGTATGTAATTTATTATTAAAGATATGTTCAAGTACATATATTTTGCTATAATAACTTATTATTGGTTCTGCTTCTTCTAATTCGATTGCTCGTTGTATATATGGTGTTATATTTTTGTCCAGTTTGAGCTCTTCTGGAATAGAGTCTTTAGTAATCAGCATGATCTGTAGATTTCTAAATTGTGGATTGGTTTGCCTTTCGAGTTATCAGTGGTTAGGCATGTTTTAAATTATGTCACCAAATAATTTGGTAGCTTGATTACCTCGTAATTTATTCAGTCATCCACGTCTGAATTATATTGATCTAAGAAAGCGAATACTACAAAAGATAAGAGGCTTGAGTCATGCTATATCATAAAATTGAAACATTAAAGTAAACATATATACAAGTGTTTGTTAAATCTTTTGGACTCTCCTACTTCTTTTGAGAATTCAAGAAATTGTCTTCATCTAATTCTGGCATTCTTAATATAACTTTTTCTTTATTTTCAGCTTCTTCTTGTAATGATTTTAATATTTTGGAATCTTTCCATTTATCAGGTAATGGAGTTTGATCAAAATTTTTTGTTGCCCAATAATAGATATCCCAATCAGCTTCATCTAATAATTTATCATATTCATCTAATTCTTCCATAGTCATTTTATTTAAATATTTTTTAGCAAATCTACTTAATAAAAGATCACTTTCTAATATACCTCTTTTTCTTGATTGATATACTAATCTTGCACGTTTGACATCTATTGATTCTCCTGTTCTTACTATTGGTGATATTCTCATATGTAAAGTTGGATCTATTGGTGGATTTTGTGGTTTACCATGATTAACTAAACGTGATATTGAGCTTGATAAAGATCTTGATTGTAATCTATTTGTCTTATACATCTTTTGAGGTTTTCTTTTTAGGTTTTTGATAACGTGTAGCTTCTTTAAAAAGAAATAGATCTATAAGGTAAAGAAATTAGTAATAGAATTTGCAATTTTTGTGTCTCAAATTTGTCATACTTTTTCTATGCAAATTGTTTTAAACAACTACACTACAATCGTTTTATAAATCATCAATTTGTATTATATCAATCGTTTTCCTAGGATCAGTTATCCATAATTCAATCTCAGTCTACTCAATTAGTTTCACAAACTGCTCAATTTTGCTATTATTGAATCAATCAACACAATAATTTGAATGGGTAAAACAGTATCCAAACTATCAAAAGAAGATATCAAAAAGCTTCGAGAAAATACATATTTTGATAAAAGAGAACTACAACAATGGTATAAAGGATTTCTAAGAGATTGTCCTAGTGGTCAACTATCGGAAGATGAATTTGTTAAAGTTTATAGACAATTTTTCCCATTTGGTAAACCAGAAGATTATTGTCATTATTTGTTTCAACAATTTGATCAAGATAATTCTAAATTTATAGATTTTAAAGAATTTATATTAGCTTTAAGTATAACCACAAGAGGTACAGAAGAACAAAAAGTTGCTTGGACTTTTAAGTTTTTTGATTATAAGAAAAAAAACGAATTAACTTATAATGATATTTTACCAATAATAGTAGCAACTTATAAAATGATTGGATCAATGATTGCATTACCAGAAGATGAAAAGACTCCTGAATTAAGAACTGAAAAATGGTTTTATTTGTTGGGTAAAAACAAAGATACTGATGTTTTGACTTTAGAAGATTTTAAAATTTTAGCTAAAAAGGATCCTCTGATTCATACTGCTTTAAATACATATCAAGGTTTAGTATGAAGATGCTAGAGACTTAAATTAATGACAAATTAGAAAAAATGTAATAACATTAATGACAATAAACTAATTAATAATAAATGTTAAATCGACTTCTCTAGAAAGAGTTACCACAATGTTGTTGTTTTTTAAAAAAATGGTTTTGAGTAAGTCAGATTCCTCATTACAGTTAACTATAATAGTAGTAGATTACCCTTACATCTTGATAAAGAAGGAACCAGACCATTGATTTGAAATCATTTTCATACGAGTTGATTGATATATTAGCTTTAAAAGAAACCATACATTATCCTCACTTCGGCTTTCATTGCGTATTGACGACAAATCATCACTAGTTCTTGAATAGTCTTTGCTATGTCCATCTGCTGTCGGCTGTGTTAAAATGGGGTCCAGTCAGTGTCCTCGGACTTGCACATTTAGTTGCAGGTTGGACTTTATGAAACATCCATAATCGCAGAGCAGACAAGTTTAAAATTAATATTTCTTAACTGAATTTATTAATCTATATAGAACTACAAATTTATCAAATATGCAATACAATTGAGTATTGTTAAAAATTCTATTGTTGACCTTCCACGGCCTCGAGTAACCCATTAAGCAACTCATCTACTTCCCCAATACCAACATTTGTACATATACTGACAACATTTTTGAATTTAGAAGTTAATTCACTATAGTCAATTAAATTTTGTAATTCATTCTCTAGGTTTTCATTAATTTGTTTATACGCATTTATTCTTGCCTTCAAAGTATTGACCGGTTGTAAATTTTTCATTATATTTTGATCATTTTTCAAATCATCCAATGATTCATTATTTATAATCTTTTCATATATTGGTTTGATAATAAAAGGTTCATCAGCATCATAATTCTGGACTTCATTGAACTGTTCTTGTTGAAGATCATTGTCACTAAAATACTCTTGTTTTGATAAGATCAATTTATCAGATACATTTGCTACTTGTAATTTTAAATTGTCCAATTTTATTAAGTTTTCCTTTAATTTTTTAGTTTGAAATCTATTATTTGCTGTTATGATAGTAGCATCATGTAAGGCTTGATCCAATGTTTTAATTTGTTGTCTTTTGGAATTAAGAATATTTGCATACTCAAAATTAGTATCTGATAATAATTGTTGTATGCTATTAAAAATTTTATTTGAGACATTGGTTTGTTCGCCATTTTCTTCAGATGACACTACAATTGGTTTGATTTCTTTAACTTCTTCAATTTCGGCTATATTATCAACTCCAACTGTATTTATGCGTTCATTTAAAAATTCATTACTTGTTCGTATTAAATGGAAAATATGTTCATCTACCCCAACCTTATCTAAATCATTCAATATTTCAAAGTCTTCACATTTAATATTATGTGTATTTGTAATTTTAATGTCTGCACCTAATTCAAGTAAAATTTTTATCATCCATTTATTTTCTTTTTCAACTGCAATATGTAATGGAGTATTACCTTCCTCATCTTGGGAATTTATAATCTTGTCTTTAAACTCTAGAAAATTCTTATCATTTGATAACAATATATACTCCAAAATCTTGGTTAAATAAAACTTATAACTTTCATTTTTATCAACTTGTAATGCTAAATGATGCAAAATTGATTTTCCTTTTTTATCAAATAACCAGATATTTGGATAAAGCCAATTTGTTAAAATTTCATTAAAATTTCCCTTTTCCATTGAATTAGTGACTTGAATACATGAAATTAATGGTGACTCTCCCAATTCATTCCCTCTCATTGGCGAACTGAGACCTAATTCTATGAAAGTAGAAACTAAATTTAATGAAGCTAAAGTTGAGGCAAAATGTAACGCAGTTTGACCCTTCTGGTCTAATGGAATATCTTGTAAATCTGATTTTGAGTATTTTGCTAAAATAGGTTCAAATTCTTTTTTAACATCTACCACCGATACTCCGCCTTCCAATTTGTCATCTTTCTTGAAAACTTCACCTAAAACTAGTTTAATTTCGTTTGTTAAGTCTAGCTGATTATCATCAAAAGATTTAGGCGGTAATGTATATGGATATTTAGTGTTTTGTTCAGCAAGGTTGTCAATTAAATTTTTGGAGTTTGTTGATGCTGGCTTGGATGTAGGAGTTTCTTTTATATTGTCAATAAAGTCTACTTTTTGTTTCTTAGAAGGTGATCCAATACTATGATCAAACTTTATGTCATCATTATCATCATCCAATGACCTTTTCTTATATTTTGGTAATTTCTCAAAATCATGAACATCCACCAAGAATAATTCTTTTGTCAATTCATATATGTCAAATTTTAATGCTACTTTAACGGCTTTATCATAAGATATCCATATACCTCTCAAAGATTTATTTTCATTGTTTGCGTAATTTAAAATTTGTGAATGATTTTTTGAATTCAAATTACCATAATATTCAGGATTTGATAAAATCTCATTATTTATGAAACTTTTAACTTGTGATGTCGATAAGTATTTCAATTGAACTAAGATTTGAAGTAATTGACTAATATTAATAAAGGAATCTTGTACCCTTCTTAATATAAAAATTTCATTTAATATTGAATTTTCTTCATGATTTGATTTAATATTTTCTCCAAATTTAATAGTTAATTGGATAACTTTCATTCGTGAGTAAATAGCAGATGTAACATCTGAACTATATACCGAGTTTATATGAGTATCTATTAGTTTTTGTTGAATTGAATTTGTGGTTATATCACCAATATTAATCGGAGATTCCATAATTAAAGATTGTATTTGTGCGTTGAAAAATTTTGTATTTAATTTAGATATTCTTTATTAGCATTCAAAATGGATGTGAGTTTGTATGATAATGATATTGATATATATATTTGTCTAGTCTTACTTATACTAACACTTTGTTCATTTAATTTGACTATAAGTTTGTTATCCCATGAATAATCTATTTCAATATTATAACTTTTAATAAATTGGTTGTAAATAAATTTTTGGTTGTAAAAAATAAAAAATAAAAAATAAAAAATAAAAATAAAAAAATAAAAAAATAAAAAATAATTTAAATTTAACGTGTTACAAAATGTCGTTAATACTTTAGAGATTCGACACGTCTAAAAATGTCATACACGCTTACTAATTTTAATTATGTAAAAACTCATGTCGTAATTCTTAGAGAGTAATTTCAAAAATTAAAATTAAAATTTAAATTACCTCTTAAAAAAATAGAATTTAGTGTTCTTCAATTAATTTAAATATCATCACATATATTTATTAAATTTTATTTACAACTTCAAATATCAATGGATTATTCGAATAGGGTAAACTCCAAAAAGGGAGCAGGAGGGATAGCAACTAGTGAGGAGACAAATGTACATACAAAGAAAAGAGTACAAGAATTATTAGCAACTCATATTTTGGATTTAGATAATGATCCATATGTATTTAGAAATCATTTAGGTATATTAGAATGTAAATTATGTTTAACAACTCATAATAATGAAGCATCATATATTTCACATTTAGGTGGTAGAAAACATCATTTAAATTTAGAAAGAAGAAGAATATTGGATGAAAAACAAAATTCACAACTTAAATTTCAACAAAAAATTCAAGATCAAGTTAGTATTAGTAATATTGAAAAACGATCATGGAATAAAATTGGTAAACCTACGGAATTTAAAGTTATAAAGATAAGAGATTCAAATACTTTACAAATTGGTTTATTAATCAATTGTAAATTTCCCAAAATAGCAGTAGATGAACCATTATTTAGAATAATGTCATTTTATGAATTAACTTCAAAAAATCAAAACATTTGTATAAAAGAGATTGAAAAACTAAGGAAAGCAGAAAATGAAGAAGATGAAGAAAACGAAGATGTGGGCGACGATGAAGAATATGAACCAACAAAATTTCAATACTTAATAATTTCAGCAGAACCATATGACAATTCGCTTATCATAATACCCAATAAGAATGAGATCGATAAACCACAAGAAGAAAATAAAATGAGTAATTCATATTGGTGGTATTGGGATAAAGATACTAAAGAATTCTACCTACAATTTTTGTACAAAAATTAATAGCTTTGAGAAAATATTCTATTTTTCTCAATATGATTTAATGATTTATAGAATAATAAATAATGATTAATGATTGATGAATGATGATGATTTCTCTTTTTACTCGCAAATATTTCTTACAACTTGTTCTCCACTAATCGGTTTTATCTGTAAAAAATTATAGTATGAGAATTTTTCAAATATCGGAAAATCTCGAAAATAATATTAACAGATTTATAAAATAAAATATTAACTGATTTAGAGCTAATTAGATAGAAAGAGGCATACTTGCATGTATATATAAAATCAGCTTAATAATGACAAGTCAAGATCTAACGCAGCAACAACAAGGATTTTTTGAAAGATGTGAAGAATGTTATAATTTGATACAAGATTTTTTAAATGATAATTTACCTTCAGGTTTAGTGCCGAAAAGGCATAAGGGTTATAAATATGATGCAGATTTAAGATCTTCTGTTAAAAGTAAAATTATAGCAAGTATGGAAAGACTAGAGAAATCTATAGATCTACATGGGTATGTTAATCATTTTCAGATTGTTTAAAATTTCTTTAAAATCATTTTACTAACTTCACTTTTATCAGATTGAAGGAAATAGCTATATCATATAATGGAGGTAAAGACTGTCTCGTACTATTGATCTTATTAATGGCAACAATTTACAGAAAATATATTACTATACATGAAACAAATTTCTATTCAAACAAGATAATACCACAAGATTATAAATTAGATTCAATATATATAAATTCAGAAACTCCATTTCCAGAATTGAAAAACTTTATACAAAAATCAACACAATATTATCACTTAAATGCAATATCAATAAAAGATTCCTTGAAAAACGGGTTTAATTATTACCTAAAGGATATAAATCCAAATATAAAATCAGTAATTGTAGGAATAAGATATACTGATCCATTTGGTGAAAATTTGAAAACTGAACAATTAACTGATCATAATTGGCCTAAATTTTTGAGAATTCATCCTATTTTGGATTGGAGATATGTTGAAATCTGGGATTTCTTAGTAGGGACTAACGTTGAATATTGTAAATTATATGATGAAGGATATACTAGTTTAGGTGGAGTTGATAATACTTTTCAAAATCCTGAATTATTAATCACAAATAAAAATTGTAAAGATGGGGAAAATTGTAATGATGAAAATGAAAAGAAAGAATATTTACCTGCTTATATGTTGAGAAATAATGCTGATGCTTTAGAAAGGTTAGGACGTATTAAAAAAACTACTACTTAAAATTATAATAGAGACGTTATAAATTATATATCATAAAAGAGTTAAAACATTTACATCATTATTCATTCAAACATTTATTAATTATGTAGACTTTTTCTACTTGATTTACTAGAATTTGCACTTTTCACCAAAACATCTTTAAAATAATCTTCAGAACATGGTCCAACCCCGATTTCTCCCAAAGCTCTTTCAGCAGAAGTATAACCAATCCGTATTGGTACATTTTCACCATTATTCAATTGTTGATGTTTTGATTTTTTTAATTTTAAATTTTCTAGTTTCATTATTAATTCAACTTCTTTTCTATTATTTTCATCAATTAAATTTTGTAAAGATTGTAAATATTCAACTGATTTTGTTAATATTTGTCCCTTATTTGGTTTACCATCTTTTGTTCCTGTTTTACTAACTGTATTATTTATATCTTCTTCACTTGGTGATTTTTCAATAGGGGATTCTTCTTTTTTAATTTTAGTAGTGGTTAAATTTTGTGTAGATGTTGAATCTTCTTTCGTTATAAAATATTCATTTGGTATTAATGTTAATAATTCTTGAATTTTATCGTTTATATTATCTCTTCTTTTCCTTTCATTACCTTGATCTTTATCATCATCATCACCTTCTAAACCTCCATTATTATCATTACTAAATTGTTTATTGATATTATTTTCGTCAACTTCATCATCTTGTTCATTATCACTACCTTCTTGAGATCTTATATATGCTGAGTTTCTTCTTGAATGAGGTTTAGATATGCCTCCATGATGATGTTGTTGATGTTGTTGATAAGATGATGATGAACCATTATATGAATTACTACTACCAACTCCTAATGATTGAGACAATTGCCTCTTTATATCTAGTGATCCACTTAAAAATTCATCGAAATTTTCTCTTTTTATTGTTGTAGGAATTTGTTGATGTTGTTGTTGATTTTGCTGGTAATTTGAATTATTATTATTGTTAGAACTATTATTATTGAAATTATCATTGACATAATTATCAAGAAATGTATCAAATTGTGACATCTTTCACTTTATATGTTGTATAAATTAAGTGTAGATTAGTATATGTGTCAGTTTATCAATTGATTAAGTTTTTAAAATTAGTTGCAAGTTTAATAGATATTAGTTTATTGTCTCTTAAATTAAATTTATTATTTATTATAATAAATTAAAAGATAAATAAAATAATTAATACAAAACAGACAGACAATAAATTTGGTAGTGTAACAATTTACAAATTTGAGACATGTGGATTTGAAAGTCTTCGGATATTTACTATAATAAAGTTGCGGGTATATAGGATGTGTCTTGAATTAATAAAATACAAGGTACTTTCTTTTAAGTAAAATCGATCAAACTTGGTACAGTACATTAAAATTTTGTTTTGAGAAATTTTAAACGTTCTCTATAAACTTTTTTGATTAAGGGGTTTTGAACTCGTAAATAACTCGTAAAGCAAAAAATTGTTATTCATTCATTCATTAATCACTTCATAGGAGTAGCTATGTAGTCTATATACTATGTACGATTTGTATTTCTATTTATCTTATTAATTTGTTTACATCAAACTCTCTAATAAGTCCTCATCCTTTTTAGCCAATTCATCATTAAGTCTCTTTCTTAATTTATAAAATTCTTTAGTTAAATAATTGACTCTTAAATTATCTTCCTTTGTCAAGATTTTAGATCCAAATTTATTGAAAAAGGAGTACCCATTACACAATAAATTATATTCGTCAATTATAATTTTTAAGATCTGATAAGTTTTGAAATCTCCATTATAACCCAAAAATTTCATTTCATTGAAGATTTTTTCAATATTCAACAAGTCGATGTTACCATAGTATATCCAATTAATTTTGAGGATTAAATTGAATGATTCTTGGTTGAAACATAACGTATATAAATGAAAATCATTTTTGATAAAATTGAAAAATGTTGATATTAATTGAGAATTGTATAATTTGAAGCCTAATTTTTGGAAAATATGATTGGTTATGATAGGTAATGATATGATATTTAGTTCAGGCTCTAGAGGATTTGCAATTGATTTTAACTTAATTTTTTCAATGACTTCATCATGTTGATTATTCCATTCGGTTATATTGTTCTCCAAAAACAAATTTCTCAAATAAAAATTGTTGTTTAAATTTCCTTCATTATTTTTAGAACTTGCTTCAATTTCTTTGATTAAGTTGTTCAACAAGTTTGAGTAAAATTCGTAAATTTCAAAACTTGACTTTAGTTCGTTGATCTTCTCCAATGTAGGGATTAATGCTGACTCACATTTGTTATATAATTTCTCCCTTAATTCTGAATCTATCGAGTGGACAGTAATTCTGTTATTAAAACTTGGAGTAATTTCTTTAAAAAATCCAGTTGTTGAGTCCTTTTTATAATTTGATAACATTAAATTAATATCCAATTCATCTTGCTGGAAATTGGAATCTTTGGTTTCTTTAGTTGGTCTTTTCTCGTATGCTTCTTTTATGAACTGACTTAATTTCTGAAAATCCATTTTGTTATTGTTGGTTGTAAAACCATCATCTTTTAAGTTTTGTAATAATCCGTCCTCCTTGTGTGCTTCGTTTGGAATATGTGTCTCTTTTTGGGGTTGTGCTTGGTTCGACTTGTTTAAATCCTCGTGATTTTTCAGTACACTGGCATCATTTGTCGTTGTATTTAGGTTAGTGGTAGTAGTGTTGGAATGATTAAACTCATCTAAACCATTAAAGTCAGGTAATTTGATTTCAGCTTTGTTATGTTGATATCTTATGTGATCGAGTATAGATCTGACGTTTCTTAATTTTATTATACACGAGAGACAGGGACGACTTCGTATTATCATTACTTTAAATGTGGAGTTTATTTGATCAAATTATATATAAATCAATTTATTTCTGATACTGGGATGGTAGAATCATACAAAAAAAAAATTATATGGTACAAAGAGACATTACTTACAATACAAATTGTTTAATGGACAGAACGAATTTTTATTCCACTCTTTATTAAAGATTACTCTATATGGAGACTGGCGGGTCTACTTTCTTCAAGTTAGAACAGCGTATGATCTCTATACCATCATCACTTTCCTCATCATTATCTCCATCCTCAATAATATTCTTACCAGAATCTAATTCTTCGGCTTTCGCTACTCTTTTCGTTGACTCTATATGATATTCTCTTGATTCGTCATTCACCAATTCGACTTTCAAATAATCACCATTTGGTCCTCTAATATTATCATAATCTTTATGTGGTAATTTCCAGTCATCACCTAATTCATTACATAAAAAACTTGCAATATCGTCACAAAATCCCAACAAGCTAACATCAAACTGACAATGATTTATAGAATCTTTGTTTATTAATATTTGAGGAATATTTTGAGGAATTTTTTCAACTATATCAGCAACAGGAGCAACTTTTAGTGAAGTTCCTATACTTATTAACAAATCACAATTTTGTAAATCTATATTAACATGATCATGAAACCTTTCAGGTAATGGTTCACCAAAAAAAGTTATATCTGGTTTGTATACTCCAAAACTTTCCAGGATATCACAATCATCATTTTTTTTCAACATTTGTTGCTTTTTGATATTACATTTTTTACAATATGGAATTTTCTTGGATCTTATTTGTGGGAATATTTTTTCACCAGGAATTTTATCACCACAAGTTAAACAAGTTGCGTTAGCAAAAGATCCATGACATTGAATTAATTTTTCATTTTTAATACCTGCATAACTTTCTAAATTATCTATATTTTGAGTATAATTTCTTAGTAATTTATTTTTTTGTTGTAATAAATAAATGAATGAATGTAATGGACTGAATATTTTACCAGGTGGTAAAATTTTATCAGCTATTGAATAAAAAATTGATGGATCTAATTTAAATAAATCTAAATCAAATACTTCTTGCGGATCATTCAATCCCATGTTTTCTATCATTGAATAAAAACCTTTTGATGATCTAAAATCAGGTATTCCTAAACTTGTTGATATTCCAGCACCAGTCACTACCAAAATTTTATTACTTTTTTTAATTAATTCTACAACATCTTTGTAAGTTTTAACATCCTCTTTTCTTTGTCGTATCGATTTAATCTTCATCATTGCTTGATGTAGTATATTCACATATTCAATCATATTTTCTTCCTTTGTTAAATTTGATTCTTTAACTAATTCTTTTATATTTTTCGGTATAAATCCTAATTGTAATATCAAATTAACTATATCTTGACATGAAGCTGCAGCTGGTAAATAAGTTTCTAAAAATTCCATACTACCATGTTGTCTTAAGAATTGTCTTGTTGGTTCTATATCTTCAGGATTTATGGCGTTGATGATATCAATATGGTCGTTATCATCCTCTTCTGATGACGACATAGCAGACTCTGAATCGGAATCTTGATGAAATATTTGTTTCGAGATATCTAAGTTGAGCTCTGTCGTACTATGACTATTATTTTTACCATTCTTATTATTTTCATAATTATTGTTATTCTTCTGATTTTTGTTATTGTTGTTATGATCATAGTTATTTTTAACTTTATTAGGATTTGATTCAGTTAATATGATAATTCCATCATTAGAGTCGGACAGGTCTAATTCTTCTTCATTTGACGATGATGACGATGTAATATCATTGAATGGTTTAATTGATATACCATTTCTAGATTTTATGTAAGGTTCGCTGGTTGGATTAGGTTTAAATTTCTTACTTGGTGGAATTTCCGCTTCAGAATCTGAATCAATCAAAATCACGTCTGACATTAATGTTAACAAGTGATAAGAAATTACAAAATTGGTCTTGACTTGGTAATTAGTTAATTATTATTTCATTAATTAGTTTAAAACAAATATGATTCTACTTGAAACATGTATCAAAGTAAGGTGTGTTTGTTTGTGAAAAGATACAAAAACTTGACACAAGAGATGTCACGTGTGCTACCAAATGGTGGTCCAAAATTTGCAATTGATAAAAATATTACCAACAATCGAGTGCAAGTTACGTTTGAAGGACATGGCTTAGGGGATTAAGATGAAAACTTTAGGTGCCTTAAGCTCCAAATTTGCTTATGAATTTTGTGCTAATTAAATTAGATTGCTCGAAAGCAACTGCAAAAAGTTTGGTAGCGAATATGTTTCAGATTTTTGTAGATATGATGAAGCATCTAATCAAGATTAATTTACAAGGATTATTAAAAGAAGTGATTCAAATGAATACAACAATGTGTGCATATCTTAAGAAGATTTTGGTTTTACTTTCAATAATTATTCTGCGAAGATAAGCTAGTTAATGTGAAGGAAGTGTGAACTACTAAATCTTTCATAGTTCAAGATGTAGCAGAGGTGGCATGTAAGATTAACTACATTTAAATTAACATTCTTTAGTTCAGAAATTGAGAATGATTCATCTAATTACATTGCATCTAAAACTCAAATTTTCTAATGATTAAAAAGTCTATAAAATCTGAAGTAAATTTGAAAAAAATCGCGTCGTATTTATAAAAATAAAATAAATAAATTCTTTATATGCAGTTTAAGTTTTTCATTAAAAAAGTTCTATAGGGTCTGGAAAATAAAACATCAGTAACTAACAACCAAAAACTATAATTGATTTTATAAATTATCATATGAAAAGTTAATGTTTGATAGCTTATGAAAATCTCAATAAATTGTTATTCTTCGTTTAAAAAATCAAATATTTTTATGTCTTTTAATTCTTTAACGGTTTAGTAAATATAATAATTATATTTTCTTAGTTCCAATATGATTTTGTGCCTTCTAATGATAAGTTTATAATAAATTATTTAGATTTAACCATTAGTTATTATTATAATATAAACAAAAGAACAGTACTATTATAATTAATTCAATTAAAGATCAACTATATATTACATATCATTTAATAATTTTATTCACTACGATATATCCATTGTTTTAGTCATCACTTTCAAAATCATCATTATCATCACCATCTATTTTCAAAATACTACATGATATAATGTCACTACTAGATATACTACATACTAGTCGGGAATTATTTAATTATGGATCAGACTCATTTTATAATATCAACCATAATAACACAGTCAGTGCTTCATACCTACTAATACCGAATGCCGGAGAACCTGATCCAATTCAAACTGTTGGTCCACAACGAGTTTTTACAACTCAATTAGTTTTAACAACAATATCTGGTTTATTTTTATTCATATTGTTTTGCATTATGAGATACAGGTGGCCTCATATATATGCAGTTAGAACATTACGACAACAATCCAAAAACATTTTAAAGCCCTTACCAAATAACCTATTTGGTTGGATGAAAGTTGTTTACAAAATAAATGATGAAGATATTTTAACTTATTCAGGATTAGATTCATATGTTTACTTGGCTTTTTTCAAGATGGGTATTAAAATATTCTTTGTATTGACAATATTTTCAATATTGGTATTAAGTCCTTTTCGATATTATTTCACTGGTGATTATGATAAAGAAAATATACCGTCAATAATAAATTTAATTTCAATATTGAAATCAAAACCAAATAGACCGCCTGATTTCAATGACGATTTCCCCAAATTCTTATGGGTTTATCCAATTTTCACATATCTTTTTTCATTTGTTGTCTTTTATTATTTATATGATTTTACGGATATTGTATTGAAAACAAGACAAAAATATCTAGCTTCTCAAAATTCAATAACTGATAGAACTATAAAATTAGATGGTATACCCAAAAAATTATTAAGCAGGGAAAAAATTAAGAAATTTATTGAAGATTTAGGTATTGGGAAAGTTGAAGATGTTAAATTAATTTATAATTGGACTCCATTACAATTACAATTTGATGAAAGGAAACATTTAGTATTGAGGTTGGAGTACCTCTATGCATCAGAATATGAATTGGATATTGATATTTTTAATCAACAACGAGTACCAGCGGTAAATCCAATCTGGACTGAACCGACTGGTAATGAATATGCAAGAGAAGAAATAAATACTTTATCAAAACAATTAACCGAGTTGAATGGTGATATAAAATTAACACAAGGAAAATTCGATACGGAAGCATCAACAATAAACGCAAAACAACATCCTGAATTTAGCGTTATTCCATCTGCATTTATAACAATGGACTCTGTTGCATCAGCACAAATGGCGGCTCAAACTATTTTAGATCCAAGAGTTTATAAGTTAATCGTAAGTTTAGCACCAGCACCCAAAGATATAATTTGGAATAATTTAAAATTAACATATGGAGAAAAATTATTAAAATCTTATATGATTACTTTTTTAATTGTGTTAAGTTATGGATTTATTATATTCTTGGTTATTCCATTAACTTCATTGTTGGATTTAAAAACAATTACTAAATTTTGGCCAGCATTAGGTGAATTAATAGGTAGATCAGATTGGTTAACTACTTTTGTAACTGGTATTTTACCACCATTATTATTTACATTATTGAATATTTCATTTCCATATTTTTATAGATACTTATCAGAATTACAAGGTTATTCAACAAATAGTGAAATTGAATTATCAACATTATCCAAGAATTTCTTTTTCATTTTTTTTAACTTGTTTTTAATTTATGTTGCTGCAGGTACTTTTTGGGATTATATGTCATATATTAGTGATACTACAAAAATTGCAACTCAATTAGCTACAAGTTTGAGAAGAATGTCATTATTCTATGTTGATTTAATTTTATTACAAGGTTTAACTATGTTTCCCGTGAAGTTGTTACAAATTGGTGATTTCTTTTTATTGAATATTTTGGGTAAAGTTTTCTTTATCAAGACATTGATTTTAAGAACTCCAAGAGATTATAGATCTTATTATTATACACCACAAGTATTTGATTTTGGTATAAATTTACCTCAACATATTATGATATTTATGATAATTTTAATTTATTCAGTTGTCTCAACAAAAATAGTAACTTGTGGGTTAATTTATTTCATAATTGGATTGTTTGTATACAAATATCAGTTAGTTTATAATTTTGTTCATCCTCCTCATTCAACTGGTAAAGTTTGGCCAATGATATTCAGAAGAGTTATATTGGGATTAATAATTTTCCAGTTATTTATGTGTGGTACATTAGCTTTAGAAAGTGCAATTTTATTATCCATATTATGTACTCCAACAATCTTGGTGACTATATGTGTTTTATATAATTTTGAAAAATATTATGTCCCATTGAATGACTTTATTGCCTTAAGAGCTATATTGAATCCATATAATTTTGATAAAGTATTTGACAATGATGATGTTTCATTCACTTCAGGCGAAAATTCAAACCCATCATCAACTAATTCATCAGCTATACTAGATGACAATGAACACGATGATGAACCAATAGATGAACTGTCATGTTTATTAGGTCAAGATGATGTGGAATCAAGATATGTTGAGCCAGTATCTGTCGAACAACAACAACAACCAATATCAAGTAACACCACCAAAACTAATAAAAAAATATCAAGAAGAAAATCAACCATTGATGAAGATCGTGAACAATTCACCGATTATACTTATCCACCATTAGTTGATCCATTAAATGGTCCATGGGTGGGATTCACTGGTAATATAGTATCAATGGTAGAGTATCAAACTCAAACTGAAAATATCTTAGGGGCAAATACAAATAATGGAGATACAATTCATGATAATGGAGATACAACTATTGTTTCAACTACAGATAGAGAAACTATAATAAATAAAAGATTGACTGTAAGTGAATGGGAATAATTGCGGATGTCGGTTAACAAAAAACCAATCTATTGACTACAAAATCAATAATGAGTCTAGATTTTCTCAATTCAATCAAGTAAGTTCAATAATAGCTTTAATATAGAATCTATTAATTAAAAATACGTTTCTAAAAAAATTTCTTAATTAAAAGGTATGGCGTCCTATATGTACTTCTCTCTAATTCCAATTTATGTAAATGCGACCGCAACCTGCATCAAGTCGTATGATTGGATCTACAAGTAAATATAAGAAAAACAACAATTCCTGAAAATTTGGTAAATTTTTCTTCGTCTAATTTATACATTGCGTATATTAATAAATTACTAATTTATAAATTATATGACAATTAATTAAAGTTTTTGAATTACATAATTAGAATTTTCAAAAATAAGTCCGATCGCATGCAGATTATTTATATTGTAGAATTTTCTTTGACTACTAATATTTGGTAAATATTGTCAGGGCTACTTCAAAATAAAATCGCGAGGTTGACAGGTTCAATCCGTTAAGTTAGCGACGACAACGAGGTTACAAACAAGATTGCTTAGAGGTTTCCTCTCCTGTTATAGAATTTCCTCGACTTTCGATTTTACAAAAATAAGCTGGTATTGTTGTAGCTTAGGTAAAGATATAAAATTTATGTACTCTAATTTAATATATACTTTTACAGAAACGGAAAAAATAAAAAATAATTTAATTGATTAGTCTAATTTATTAATTTGAATCTCGTCAAATCTACCTTTTAATTGTTCAAACTTAAACTTTGAATGGTTAGGCGTAATGGATCACAAAAGTAACACTAAGAGATATTTTTCAAATTAGTCGAGTTCATCATATAAAAAGAAAACCTAATTGGAGAGATATAATTTGCTTCTAGAAAAATAGAGATTCAAGTATTTTGATAAGGGGCAGGTTATGCAATCAACTACCACATTTGTCAAATTAAAAAGGGCAAGAAAGATCTACAAAAAAATTGATCTGAAAATTAAGGAACCGATTTTATTTATTATTTTAATTTTTGCTTTGCGCAATCTAATTTTTATAACACAAAAATGACTGTTTTACTCAAAATGAAACATAATTACAATTTTGTTATAAAACTTACAAATTATATTTTGTAGGGAAGGTTTTTGCACCCAGATCTACTGATGGAATTAAAGATCTTCATGTATCCAATAAAGCAAGATTACGTATGTGGTTTAAAAACGATAATATTAAACTTTTATTATGAACTAAATAATGCAAACGAAATGATGAAAAATACATAGATCTAAAATATGAAATAAACGATACCGAACTAAAACCACCAACCTAATCAACTCAATTACCTTCATCCTCCTTATTATCACCAACACCAATATCATCACTACTACTACCATTACCACTAGCTTGTGAAAAATTTTTCATTTTACTTTGATGAATTTTTCTCAGTATACTAATTTCATTTAATTTTTCCTTCCTCTTATCTTTATCATACACATACTCGGGTTTTATAAGATTATAATCACACGATAAACCATATTTAGAACATGCTCCACAAGTAGGTTGATTTTCATCACATTTCAAATGTTTAATTCTACATATCCAACACCCCTTTTTTGATCTTGGTAATAATCTTCTTCTTGTATATTTTTTCTTTGGTTGTTCTTCTGATGAAGGTAATGTTGGTGTTGCTGGTGACTCTGGTTGATCGTTTAATGTGGATTCTGCATTAATGTTTGAGGAAGATGATAAACGTTGTGGTTGTTCTAAATGTTCCATTTCAATATCATTAACTGGACTGGTTTTCGTTGAAAGTTTCTTAGTCTCTTTCTTAGCCCTTGGTTTTAGTGACTTTTTAGATTGTTTTGGTTTCAAGGACTTTTTGATAGATGAAGCAGAAAGTGGTGTTGTACTTGTTGATGTTGTGTTACTTGATTTTGAAGATTCATGTAGAAACAGTTTTTGAACTTGCATATGAGGAATCGTATACTCTTTATTATTACGAATTGTACTGACTGGTGTTGAATTTACTGATGATAATAGTGCTATTGAAGGTTCTGAATTTTGACGAATTGGTGTACCTGCAACATTTGAAGTAAAGTTGTGAGGTGGTGGTGTAGATGCAACGTTCTGTGGTTGAGAATATGATCTTTGTTGTTGTTGTTGTTGTTGTTGTTGTTGTTGTTGTTGTTGCTGTTGTTGATTTAACAAATTCATATTTTGAGAATAAAAATTATGATAATGTTGATTTTGGATGTGTGAGGTATTGGAATTCCTAAATGTAGAAGTAACTAATTCTGATTGTGTTCTATTTACTTTAGGAGTTGTTCTTTCACCATCAGTTGGAGTGCTGGAATTACTAATATTGTTACTCATAGTAGTCAACGATGAAGTTAATGCAGAATTCAAATTTTTTCGTGAACTTGTGTTTATTCTTGATAATGAAGATTTTTTAATAATTTTATGTTGATGAGTTGAATTAGGAGTTGAATTTGTTGATGATGAAGATGGTAAAATTGGACTTTTTATTAACTTAAAATTTTTTGGTAATACATCATCTGAGATATTAAAATGAGGTTGAAGATTTGACAATTCTTGATTGAAATTTTGTTGTTGATGTTTTTGTTGATGATAAAGTTGTTGAAATGATGAATTTGATGTATAACTTGAAATATCTGAAAATATTGGGGTGTTTGTATAATCTCTACTTGAAGAACTTGAATTGTAATTATTCTGGTTCTGCATATAATTTTGGACCCTATTTTGAGAATTTGGTGGTTGATATTGATGTTGATTAATTTGAGGTGGCAGAAATTCATTTTGATAATGAATTGGTGGTGGTTGTAAAAATGTTTGTTGTAAAGGAGTTTGTTGAACAGATATGTTTTGTTGCTCTTGTTGAGTATGTTGCAATTGAGTAGGTATTGAATCATGATATTGATAATTTGATAAATTTTGATTAACACCAGCGTGATTGAATTGAGGTATTGAATCTAATGAAGCATTTGCAATATCAAATTCTCTGGCATTGATATGTGAAAAATCATTATCAACTTCAAATATATCATTTGATTGATTTTCTGCTGAATATAAGTATTTACTTGACGTTTGTTGTTGTGAAATTGAAGGTCTACTGCTATAACCAACTACTTGATAAAATTTGTTCAATTTTTGATCTATGTTGTTGACTGAAGTGACTGAAGTTGATGCTTCGGGGTTAGAATAAACCGAATTTTGATGCATTGATGAATGATGAGGTTGTTGTGAATGATAAGTATGTGGTGAATCATGATCATCATCAGTTTGGATAATAGATTGATCTTGTGATGATGACTGATTGAACTGATAGTTTGTATTTATATTATGAAGATTTTGATTTTCAGATCTACTATGAAGTCGAATGCTTGGTGATGTATTAATTGGTGGAGGACAAGGTAGATTTAAGCTATCAAATTGTAATAATTGATCTAATACTGAAGGACGATTTAATTCATTTGATTCAAATTGAGTATTATTGTCGATATTATGGTTCATATTATTATTATAATGATTTATATCCTGCTGATTATTATTTTGTATTTGATTACTATCAAAATTAAAAGTTTTCCTGACAGGTGATGAAGAATTCATAGCAGATGAAGGTAGCAAAATTGTATCTTCAGCCTCAATTGATGATGTAGGTGAGGAAACCGTTGTAACAGGTGGAGTCATATAACTTATTATATTTAAGAAATAATCTGGATTAAAATGATTGTCAATAGTCAATTTGGAAAAAGTTTTATAGTTGAAAAATTGTGGAGTTAATTGAAAATAAAATAAATGAGGTAGTAAGATAGACAGTTACTGGAAATTATTAAGATTCCTTATATTATTTGAAGAATTTAAATACTAAATTTATTTGAATGTAAACGAATGTGAATAAATATGGTATTAACGTTGACAATAATTGAGTTATTTACTGTAAATTAAAGAATGAATTGATTAGTTAGTTGTCTACTGAACAGATTTAATTCATAAAATTTGACAAATGAATTGTTAAATTGATAAATTGTAAAATCAAATTTGGTTGTAAAATAAATTGAAATTAAAAACAAATTGGTAGCAAATGATACTTAAGTAATTAATTATGTAATAAAATTTAATAAATAATTTTAATCAGGCACCAACTGACACAAAATAAACTAAAAGTAGATAAATTTTTTTTTTTATTATTTTGCCTTGAAAAATTTAAAAATAAAAAAAAACAAAAAAAGGATTGAAATAACTTTTTTGATAAAACTTTAACTTATTTAAATAATAAATCTTATATTGTAGATTTGAAAAGATTAAACTTGTATCTTTAGCTGGTTTGAATATAAAATTGTTGGGCAATTTGATACTTTGTTAATTTATTAATGTGGTTGTAAGGTAGTTAATTGTCAAAAAATCGAATTTGAATGATCAAAATATGAAACAAGGTTGTTAAGTAAATCCCTAATTTGATTAAATGATAACAAATAAATATGATAATGAAGAAGTGAAATGAAATATCCTGTCAATTAAATAATGAAATAGTGAATAAAATTCATCAATTGTGAATTGAATTGACAATAATGTGATAAAAATGTATCTGCTGGTGATCTTAATGAATGAACCAAATATTTACACAGACAATTGATGATCTTCACAATAAACCTCTAATTTGAGACAGATTTTATGGATTGAACCAAATTTAGTGAGAAATTTTTATAAGAAAATTGAGTTCAATATATATACACACACAAACGTAAATAACTTTCAGCTAAAATTTAAATTTAATTAAACAAAGTTTAAAGATAAAAACTTTTGTAACCGATTTACTAAATATGATGTAAAAGTAAAAAGTATTTAATACATTTATACGTAAATTGAAAAAAGTACCTCTTTGTTTATCTTTTTTTATTTTTCAAATTTTTCAAAAAAAATGGGGTCCAGTAAATTTATTTTGAGTTAAAATTAATTAATTACCAAAAATAAAAATGCGTTTAACAATTTATACATTTTGTACCAACTAATCTAATTTAAAGAAATGTACATTACATATATATATATACAAAAAATAACAATAAAACAGGATTCATTTAATATATTTAACATATCTTACATGTTTATATATTTATCCATACGTTTATTTTATTTATTTTAAGTACTTAATTTTTAAAGTTAATTTGAATTATTTTAATCGACAAAAATTAATAAAAAAGTTTGAAGAATTATCAAGTTAGATCCGCTTTTTTACCTTTCTGAACTCAATCAACTTTTGTATAAACTTCACCCCCCAATCCAACCCGGAATTAATGTACCAATTGTTAAATTAGTCAGGTTCAATGACAAGCAATTATCAATATGATAACATGATGGTACCTTTTACAAGCTGATCGATTAATTCTCACAGAATTGCTTTAATATACTTTAAAATAGAATTGAAATATAAAGATACTCATCTCTTTGATTTATTCATATTTAGCGCTCTATTGTTTTATCTAAATTAAATTACAAACTAACTGCTATTTATTGTAATTTAGATAATATCTATCTAAAACTTTAATTTGAAAAGTAAATTGAAAGTTTAAATCTTTTATTGTTTGATTCGGACTTAAAATGAAAACTCAATACTATATTTAATCAACCTAGAATACAATAATACAATTAAAATTAAAAGACTGGCGAAAATTGAAAAATTAACACGATAGAGATATATTAAACAGGTACTGAAAAAAGCATCTAGAAAAATTGTCTGTCGATAATGCATTTCGAAAACGGCCCATTTCGTATCACTAACCAAAACCTAAATCCAGTTGTTTTATTTTATAAAATATATGTTGTTTTAAGTGAAAATTTTAAGATCCAAAAAGGAAGTATTAATAATCCATGTTAGTTGGTGCCTCACAACTTAAAATTTTCAAGCAAAGTATTGTAAAAAAAAACTTATAAGAGTGGTATTAGTAAATGTAGATCTGACTAAAATAACTTACTAAAGGTATCAAATCTTTTTTACCCCTAATAATAACAAATTTACGAATTCTTACTTAAAAGATAATTTTTTGTAGTAGACAAAAAGCTTAATATTAAAACTCAATTAAATTTTGAAATTTTTTCTTAACGACTCATAGTACAAAAGTTCAAGAAGATAAAACAATTAATATTGTATATATCCGTAGTCAGTCAAAAATTTAATATTAACAAGGATTTACAGTTATTGATATTACTAAATTTGAACACTTTTGTCACTTTAAAAGCTTGTATGAAATAAATATCCTAATTGCTATCACAAATTTTGGTGACCTAGACCAGTAAAACATTCGGGCCAATATTTATTATTTGAAAATTTTTCCGGAAAAACTCTTCGTGTAAAAGTTTGTATTGTTATGCAAATTAATAAGATCATGAGAAAAACTACCTGCCAAAGTAACCATATTTTTTTAATTGCATGAAGTCAATAGTAGTTATAGTAGAATTCAATAGATGAAATATTGAATGGATAAACTATTAACAAAAATGCACTCAAATACAGCTGTATATTAAGTAACTATACATACATACAAAAATAGTAAATTATGCATTTCTTATCATACTATTATTAATATACATAAACAGGTTATAGATTTTTCCAAAATGCCGTTCAACTTATTAATTATTTATTAGTCAACAGCCATAATTAAATCAATTGAGTATGTAATAAGCTCAAAGTATAAATATTTCTTTTCTTGGGATGGCACCAAAAATCATACCATCGTCTATCGATAAGAAGTGCTTAAAATTAACTGAAAGTGTTCATAAGCTCAAAATCAATCATCAACAACTCCAAAATTTTGGTGAACAATTTTGTTACTCAACAAAAAATAAACTTTTAAAAATGCAAATCAAAATACACTTGAGAATTCAAAATAATTATTGTACAAAAATTTTTTGAAGAAATTGTATACACTTCAATTTAAAAAGCCAATATATGATTCGTCACCAAAGGCAAAGTTTGTTTTAACAAGATGAGCAACAATATTATTCGATTGATGCTTGTACCTGTGCACCTTCTTACAATGTGGCAAAGACATGTCATTGATATATCAGCTTGAAGGAAGCTCGGTAATGATACTTTGATTTTGTGCAACTATAGCCTCTTGCTTTCAGACAATTAAAATAAGAGAAAAATATGATAGTTGTAAAGTAACACTCAGATATTTGAGTGATCTGAAACAGTTGGTTTATTTTCAATTTCACCTATTGTGTATGTATATTAACTTTGATCATCGTCATGTATGTAATACTTTGCATTATTGTTGGTTTTGAGGATAATATTTATTTGGACCACATTTTGTAATGTAGTGTTTTGTAAATTCGACATGAAATATTATATATCGATTTGGTAAATAACTTAATTTCAACGTAAATGCACGTAAATTATTATATTTCAGCTAGGTGATAAAAAATAAATGACATACGGGCGAAGTTTTTAAAAGATATTTAACGATTTGTTTCAGGTTTTTGTAAATTTATCAATTTTGGGAATTGACAATGATAAATTTCAGATGGGTAGTCAAGTAAAACAATCAAACTTTTTGAGATCAATATTTACTTAGTTCATACCCCCTAATTTAAAGTTTTATAGCTCGAGAATATTGAGTTCTTTACGAGATATAGCTATATTGGATTTTTGTTTACGAAATTTGATGATGATTTATCTTTAGTGAACTCAAAATAATTGATGTCATTTGGCTTGTCAAAGCTATTTCTTAGGTTTTTAAATTCACATGTTAAAGCATCTATTTTTATTAGAAAACACAAAACCAAAATTAATTTTTGAAATATTGTTATTGAAAAAGCTTATTTAATTTTACAATTTAGGGATGTTTAGTAATTTTATCAATTATTTAAGGATCTTATGGGAATCTTGAATATCAAAATCAGAAAAGGGAGATTTTTAAAAATTGAGTATGAAGCTACAAAGAGAAGTAATAGTAAAATCAAGAGATTTAGTAGAGATAGAGGACCCTTTTTTTCATGACAGACCAGAAATGAAATAAAAATATTTAAAAATGACGCACAAAATGTAAACTTCAGTTGAACATTACTTTACAACCATTATCTAAACTAAAATATTATACAATCTATCATGAAGTTTCAGATTCAAAGTTAAAAAATTACTTGATTTGATCTTTAAATGTATTACTCAAGAAAAAACGTATCTCATTAAACTTTAACTTTAAAGTATTAAACTTATATTTACGTTGACTATGTAAGATCTTTTCTAATTAAAAAGTAAATTAATGCAAGATCTAAGATCCTTTTTATATTGTATAATACTTTGTTTCAGATTTAAATCTCCACTTTGGATCTAATTTTAATATTACTGTTGAAGTGTTAATGTTTAGGATCAACTAGTGAACAACTCCTTCAAAATAATTTTTAACTTTTCAACTATAGTTAAACAAGCATGATAGTAATTTTGAACATTAAGATATAAGTCTTGACTTTCGTAAATTTGACCTTCAAAAACCTTAGATACTTAAAAGTTTATTTAAAGTTATAAGTGCAATTCATTCGTTCTTATCGGAAAAGTATAGTCAAATGTCAATCTTAATAAGAACTAATCAGCTGATAAAAAGTTTATTGATATTTTTCAAACTTTGTTTATTTAGGAAAATTAATGGGATTTGTTTGAAAAAAAGTCAACTATTATTAGTTTCAAGATTTACATAGCTCTTAATTGTAAAAACTTAGTTCCAAGTTTTTTAATCTGAGTTTAGTCAGTATTTTTTAAAAAGTAGAAAATCTAAAAGTAACTATTTTAAAGAGAATATTATATTGATAAAACGATGAGAGAGTGAGAAATGATTTCAAAAGTTTTACAATTTAAAAGTCAAAGTGTATGTTATTGCTTGTTTCTTTAAAACATGGTTTTCTTTAAATCGAAAGTTTAGACTAGCAATAATAGACTTAAAACGGAATTTGAGATTTTAATAAAAATTGTAGATTTTGACTAAAAATTGCCACATAAGATTTCTCGTAAATGAAACCCTAAAAAACAATTTAACGGTTTTTTGTTGCTACAAATTTCAAGTTTTAAATGCTTTACGAAGTTTTTTTTGTTCATTGCTTATACTAGGTTAAGGGTGCAATACACCTTATCAATGATGCATGAAGCATAGTTATACAAAGTAAATGCTCGCACAATGCAAGCCTGGTGACAATAAATTCTGTAATAATTAAATCTACTACCTTATCACCGAGTTTTGTAACAAACATTATTTGATGAAACAAATTGAAAATCATTGCAAAATTTGAAAAGTTCTAATTAGGAAGGTCAATCAGGAACCATAGTTTTCGATGAAGATTAAAATAAAGAAAACACAATAAAAGTATTAAATAATAAAGAATCTACTAAATTTTCTCCTTCCTTTGTAATTTCTTCTTTACAATTAGGCTATAATATTTATAAGTCTCATTAAAAATTGAGTTTATCCGAGCTTATGCAATGAGAAGAATTTTCTGACGTGGTACAAATTCTTTGTTCAGGTACAAGTAATTCTCTCAAGTGATGAAATTGGAGGATATCGGAATACATTATCCGCTGATGACTATTGTTCAATTTTTTCTCAGTTTTTCATTGATAAAGCAAAATACCTCCACCTCATGTGCTGGATTAATTGATATAAATACTGAGTCCACAATAGTAATAAAGTCATATACTAGAGTGAACTGCTCTACTTTAGAACACCTACCTAAAAAAGAACACCTTGATTTTTTAAAAAATTTTACGCACAGATGTACTTTTGTGTAGCAAGAGTACACATGTTGTATACTGCGTTACGGATGTATAGAGTATTTTTTTTTGGCAACTTCATTTTGGAAAAGTTTGATCTTAAGCTAGAGGTAAAGACACAACCACTAGTTCAATTGACCTCAGATAACCAATATTAGATTGTTTTTAGAGCAAGAAAACCTCATTCAAATTTTGAGCAATGTAGCTTCAAAATTGAGTACCTAAAGACGAAAGTTAACAAACGTTAAAAAGATTGCGCTAAATTTGATGCACAAAGATTTGAAACTTCAATATTTCAACTTAAATCAAAATTTCCAAGTTTTATTTTGAGTAGTCTGGCAGTTTTAGTACTTAAATTCAGATATAATATCAAATTTTGAGTTTGATCGTAGCTGTTTTGGTTGGGTTGGAGGGATAAATAATTTTCTTTCAAAAAAGTGATTTTTTTTTGAATCCGATTCTAAGCACATCATAATTGGTCTTTCACTACCAAACTTCATGAAAAGATAAAAAAATAGTATCCCTAACTGCCAGGTTTAAGATTGAAGCTTCAAATTAAATCACGTTTGGTCAGGTGTGCTCAAGTACTGAAAATGTCCCAACTTTTTTTAGGGATTTTGGATTTGACCATAAGTGACTCAATTTTGAGGTCTTACCCATAACCAAAAATTTACAGCGTATTCAGAGAGTGTTGAAATGGATGGGGTCTGCTACGGTGGTTCGTGCAGCATCACAACATAGTTATAGGCTGTTCCAATTTGTATGGTATAGCTTAAACTCTCATACAAAATGCAATTAAAGTACACAAAAATGAAGGTGTGCTTTTTTAGGTAGGTGTTCTAAAGTAGAGCAGGTCACTCTAATACTAGTACAGATAAATTTTAATTAATTTACCTCTGAAAAATAATAAATTACCTACTCTTCAAAATAAAATAACCCTTTCTAAACAAAAAATTACCTGATGATAAATTTAATTTACCTTACAACCAATTTTAAATTACCAATAAAAATTTATTATTTTACCTTCTTAACTATGTAAATCCCATACATTCTGAAATAATTTAAAGCTGGTCGCAAGGTGAATTAATCTTTGTTGTTAGGTAATTTAAATATTTCTCAAGGCAAATTATTTATTTTGAGAGGTGATTTAATTTTCAATGAGAGGTAATATTTTGATTTTCAGAGGTAATGTAATTAAAATTTGTCTGTATATTAGTTTTGATCCAATTCCTAGCATATAATCTGATCTTGTAGTTTCTTACGAATAACGATGCTACCAAACACTCTAATTTGGTAGTAAATCAAATGGTCGTGTGAAAAATGTCAGTATTTTCTCATCGAAGTACAGTGAATGAAAAAATTTCAAAACAATTTACCATTCAAGCCAATACCTCTTTTTTTCTCTTTTTCTTTTCTTTATACATATTATTACACTTCCGGAGTACCAGCGAGACTGATAATTAAATTGCTTCTATTTGGTTGAGCAAAAATGGCTGGAAGGAAATTAATAATTCAAGTGTCCATCTTTAAATAATCCAATTTTTTCAAATATTTATGAAATTATTTGGTTCGCTTGATGGATACATTTCTTTGGAATTGTTAAAATTTATTTTTTATTAAATTTTTATATATTATACATATTTTTTTCTAATTTTTTCTTGGTTGATTATCGTTAATCCTACCAATCAATAAATTATCTACATGAACATGAAATTTGCAAATTCTTTCATGAAACCACAATCAATTAAAGATTTATATTACAACAGTGAAGTTGATTAATCAGTTGAACTCAAAGAAACATAAATGTTCATCTCATCATAAGGCTGATTCTTTACATTATAAGGCTGATAAATAATTACACAATCTTTTGAAGTTATTCCTTTATTTTTAGTTAATATCATTATAGAGTTAACAAAAAACGCGATATACAATTTTTTATTCTGAATATAATTACACAAAATATAATAAACTATTATTTCTATTTTAGTAATAAAAACTTCCATAAAAAGAAAAATAAGAGACGCGTTTCATCAATTTAAAATATCAAATTTGAAACAAACTAAAGATAACAAATTATTATTTCAATTTTATTTTTTTCAATTATGATAAATAGTCTTTCATTTAAAATGGTAATTATCTACTTTATAAATCACCTATAAAGCTCAAGAAAAGTGTTATTTTAAAAGCCACTAATAAGAATTATAATAAAAATTCTATGAGCCTTATATTTTTGAATTAATTGTATTCAAAATATTGAAAGTTGAGTATAACTTTTTAGTATCAAATAAATTCGTAAATCTCAAATAAAGGGAATAATTTTAAGAATTTAACACTAAAATACGACGTATTATTTATTTCTAGAATATTAGTTATTGTGTATAATAATTATATATAAATATATGTTGATTTTCATTACTACTGTTTAGTATTACTTTGAGTCTTCTTTTAATTTAATTTTAGCCTTTCATTTATCTAATTTAATTTAATAAATTATCAACAATAAACAATACAACATTATTTTATATACATTATATCACAAATAAAAAGATAGGAATAAAACAAAAATAAACAACATCTATTTTTTCTTAATAAGTTTGAATTTTTTTAATCTACTTTTTTCATTTACCATATCACTTTTCAAAACTATTTTCTATCATTTCATTTCTACTTTTAGTGTTTAATAATATTTTATTTTATTTAATTTGAAAAACATCAATTTGTTACAAAATCTTTAATTTATCTACTTCATTATTTTAATTAATATATTTGAATTGAAACAACAAAAGGAATAAAGGAGATCACAATACAAAGGATAAGTATAAGTAAATGAGTATTTCAACGGCTATACAACCACCTTCGTTGTCTAGCACTACAATTAAAACCAACCAAGGTGCTTCATCTTCAATAATATCATCACCAAAATCTACAACAAAATTAAATTCAATTTCATTACCTTTAAGATCACTTACTATATCTAATCCAAAAACTGAAGAAGATAACTTTATAAATAAATTAAAATCAAATATTATATTAATTACAAAATTTTCATTTAATTCAGAAACATCAAATGAATTAAGTATAAAAAAGGGAGATATTCTAAAATTATTAGACGTACCTAGTAATGGATGGTTATTAGTAAAATTTATTGATAAATTACAACCACCAGGTTTAATACCTGCATTATATGTCGATATAGCAGTTAATGATCCAATAAATCCAATAACTTTAACTTGGTTACATTCAATTAATAATGCTTCATCAAATATTATAAAAGATCATAAATTTTTAAATTTACAATTTAATAAAATTGAATCAAAATTTCAAACTATAAATAATAAACCATATCCTATTCTTGTATCAATACTGAATTTTGCATTGTATAATCAAAGATATTGGTATAGATTAGATGTTGAATTATCAAATAAAACAAAAATTTATTTATGTAGATATTATCAGGATTTTTATAATTTACATATAAACTTGTTGGATTTAATTAGTAAAATACCAAATGAAGATAAAGAAGAAGATGAAATAGATTTAAAATTACCAAAATTACCAGAACCTTTACCAACAAGATCAAAAAAGGATGTAAATGAAAATAATATACTAGAAGATGATATCAATTTATTACTCAAAAGATGTAATGATTTAAATATTTATATTAATAAATTAATCTTAAATAAATATTTTCAAACTTCAAATGAATTGAATGATTGGCTTGATTTGGAATATAATGAATTACCAGGTTTTTTGGAAGTTGAACAATTGGAAAATGATGAAATTAATCAAAAAATATTACCAGGTTCAATTGATGTAGTAAAAGAATTTAATGAGAAGAAATTCAAAGAAAAAGAAGAATTTGAGAAATTACAAAAGGAAAAAGAGCAAGAAAATCAAGAAGAAGACTTGGAGGACGACGATGAAAATGATGAAGAAGAAGAAGAAGAGAAAGAAGATTTACCATCAAGAACTAAATCAAAAAATATATACAATAATTATCAACAAGCATCATCAGCTTTTAGACAAACTTCAATAAAGAGAACTCAATCAAAAAGTAAATCAAAACTGATATCACCAACTTCATCAACTCCAAATAATTCTTTTAATATATCAAATTCATCTATAACTTTAGTTAAAGACCAAGACGTGGGTACTCCAAATACATCAATGGATTCAAATACTAATTCAAATTCTCCTACAATAATAAGGAAAAAATCTCAACATTTTCATCCTAAACAACCTCAAAATTATCCACCATTACCTCAAAATCATAAACTTCCATCATCATTTTCAACTCCTCCAATACCACATTCTAATCAATTTACAGGAAATTCCCCACATCAACAACATCAACAACAAGTAACTCCAACTAAGAGTTCATCATCTCATCAACCACCACCTCATCATTTCCACAATCATCAACAACAATACTCCCCAAATTATGTAAATTTCCCACATGCTCCAAAAACACCAACAACAAAGCCAGGTTTTTCACCAAGAAATCAAATGATAAATTCACCTCAAATTTCACAATTTCCACCAAATTATTATTATAATCAACAACAAAATCAACAACAAAATATAAAAATGTCACCATTAAGTATTAACACAAAGATATTCCCAATATCAGGATACCCAAACCCAAGCCAATCTCCACAACAATTACAACAACAACAATCACCAACTACCACAAAAAAGCATCCATTACAAAACCATCAAATATTAAGATGTAAAGTGTTAAACTTAAAGAATGAAATGTTATATATAAGTATCCCGAAATATCAAATTTTATCAATTAAAAACTTTAAATCAATTATTTTTAAAAAATTAAATATTGGAGATAATCAAAGTTTATTTATTAATTTACCAAATTTTAAAAATTTTGAAAATTTAGATCATTGTAAATTTAATTTTGATGAATTTTTAAGATTTAATAATGAAGTTAATTTGAAAATTGGTTAAAGATAAATTTTTGAGAGTTTAGAGTAGAGAGATTTTTTGATTTTTGATAAGAAGTTATTTGTTAATGATTACTGAAGGTAGTTGTGACGCTAAAAAAGAAAGAATTTGGTATTTTGTTCAAGTTTTTGTATTATTAGATATTATGTAAAGTTGGGTTAGTAAGTGCTTGATGCACTTGGTCTTATGATTCTACTGTTATTTTGATTCAATTTGTTTTTAGTATTATTATTTAAATTTTGAAATTCAGTTTTATAATTATTTAATTTATTGTGTATATTTATAATAATTAACGTCTGTAAGTTTAAATTTTTGATATTTTCTCTCGAGATACTTTTTTACCATTAAGCTACGTGATGTATTGGTCATTGTTGAAGAGCATTAGTAGAAAGTCATTGTTGTATACATTATATTATCAAAAGAATTTGTTGATTCATCACTCAAATCTGTACAAAATTCTACATTGAGTGAATTTTTAAGTGAATATATCTTTTTGCAACACTATTTTTCAAACTTTTTGCATGAATTCAACAGCAAAATTTGGAAATAATATTTTACATCAATACTGAGGAAATAATTTCATTTACAAAAACGTTCGTAGATTCCAGTCGTTCTTTTGCAATTACAGTCACAAGACTTAATTTTTGCTGAACAATAACTGTTTATTATTTGGTGGTTGAACCAAAAAACGTTCAAACCAAAAATATTGTAAAGTTCGTCTAATGAATTCAAAACAATACTATATGGTATTGATCAAAACCATAACCGGATATAAACAATATTAATATAACCGATATCACATCTTATTATTTATTATTACTTTATTATTAAGAATTTGCGTTTTAATTTGTTAGTATATTCAAATTTTTTGAACAAAACAATAATAAAACTAAAAGACAAATCTCTACAAAAAACGTCAAATTCAAAAAAGTAAACAACACAAAACATTCTTAGCAAGACATAAACGTTTGTAAACTTAAACATAAATTTAAACAAGATCTTATGATAATCTATTTAATCTAAACCAAGACAATCAAAGTATAGTCAAAATTTCTACAACCAACAAATTTACAAAACAAATTGAATAAAACTCCGTAATATCAAAACCACCAAACCATACGATTTTAAGTACTTATTTGAATAAATTCAAAATGAAACCCACATGTGCAGATTATAATCGTTTAAATTTAAGTAAATTTCTCATAACCTACTAAAAAGTGTCAAATTTTGAGACCAAAAAAAAAGTACACTAAAATCGGTTTGAATTTTTACTTTTAGGTACTTTTTAGTTTTCTTTAAGAAAATGGTCTGGTTTATGGTTATGAAATTGAAGATTTTGACATACAAATAGTTGAACTTAAAATGGTTTGTTTACGATTAAATTATGTACGTATTGGCTGATAATTAAGGTTATGTTATTTATTTGTATTTGAAGTTATATCCTATATTTTATACGTTTACTTTTTTCACCTTTTTTTTAAACATTTTGTTGATACCTAAATCAATCAACAATTAAAGGAAATGAAATTAATTATAGGTATTAACAATAGAATGTGATGACTTATTTTAATGTATTAATTGTTAATAAACAATCCGGAAATATATTTTACCACGCGGAATAAATTATAATCAATAATTTGTGTTGAAATTTTTTCAAAAACAATAAAAAAGTTTAAATTTAAATAAATTTATTAATGCATTTGAATTAACGTTTTTTAGATCTTACTTCAATTAGATTTAATTGTAGATTAATAAATATAGAATTAGTGAGTTAATTAACTTTTTATAAGATTTCAAATTTCAAAATTTGAAAGTATACTATGAAGAATATAAAAGACATCAATTTCCAATAATTTAAAATTGTTTATTGTTTAATTTCGGTACATTATTTTGGAAATTATTCCTGTCATAACCATAATATAATTTCTAAATCTCGTAATCTCTTCGTCAAGACTACATATTAATCAAATACAGATTTATAGTTTGTAAACGGAAATGAAGTAAAAAATAATTTATTGTCAGATTTTGTAACTTTTGTCGACCTAAAAGAAAGGAGATGGTTTACTCAATGTAAGGAGAACAAAACGTAAACATGAACCAAAAATTACTGTTTAGTAAAAAATTAAACAATCTCCTATCTCCAGTTTTTTTAATAAGCACATTTGTGTTTGTGAATCAAAATCAACCAAAAAAAACTGTAAATACAGAAGGTAAAAAAAAAATAATAAAATAAGTTACGATAAGATAAATTTGACAAATAACAAAAATCATCAAGTAAAGTGTAAAGTGAAGTGAAGTAGGAAATTATATAAATACCATTAATCGATGAAACATGAAAAATCAGGCCCCTTTCCATTATTATATATATATATATATATATATATATATACATATGAATAATTTCAAAAATTATAAGACGATATAGAAAAAATTTAAGATCTTCAAATGTAAGTTAATGTAAAAGATTTAAATAAATATCTGAAAAAAACTGAAAAACATATCTATATTATTTAATAAGAAAATCTAAGATCTCAAAGAAAAAAAAATTGAATAAACAAATTGCACGATAATCTTTGAAAAAAAAGTAAACAAATATTAAAAGCTTGTAAGACGAAGAACATTGATCAGACAATAGTATAAATATTAAATTTATAAGATTTGTTGATCAATATAAAAGCTTATTTCTGTAATAAGCTTCGAATGCCGATTAGTTGATCAAAATATTCAATATCTAATAATTAAAATATAATATTAATTTTAAATATTTTTCAACTAATGATATATAATTACTAAAATTAAAAATTATAAGACAATTATAATAATTGATTTTAATTTACCCCAAAATTATAATAAAATAATATTCTCATATTTAACATCAAGCTATCTTTATATTTTTAATGTAAAAATTCACCTTATTGGTTTATATTTAACATTTAATGATCAGCATAAAAAATTGATATAGAAATTAATTAGATGATGAAATTTTCGTTAATCATTTTACATAATAAAAAACGCATTTAAAATGTATTTAGATTACTGCATTATTGTTAATCTGATAAGTTAACTTATTGTTCATTGCTAATTAATATCTTTTAGATAGATAATAAACAATTGTTTTAAATGTTATTTTAAAATTGCAGTTAAATTTTAGATTATTTAAAATATTTTGTGTTTTGTGTAATATATGCAATTCTGTTGTTTATGTTTTATTTTATTTTGTGTTACATAATGTAAAAGTAAAATTTACACAAAATTAAATGTAATACAATTTTTTAACAATCAGTTTATTTTCATATTTATATAATACAATATTACTACTGCAAATTTTCATATTCATTTATTTATGTAAATGATTGAACAAAATATTTACAAACCATTTCATTTTAAAGTTGATCTATATTATTAATATCAAAATTTGTAATTAAACAAAATCAATCATTTTGTCAATCTTGCAATTAATCAATAAAACAGTCAATCGATCATTAAATCAATCAATCATTTGCTATTTCCTATACCCTAAATTTGATATCATTATTTTGTTTGTTTTATAACAAAAATTCTAGTTTCAAAATCTACCATCCAATCCCAAGTTTATCACTAGTCATCAAGATACTTATAATCCAACAGTTTAATCATATACAGTTTTTCACAACCACCTAATTTTTTTCAATTATTATTTTTCAATTCTTTTGAAACCAATTTTCAACCCCAAAACTTTGTTCAAATTCCAAATATAATGTCATCAAGTTTATCAAGATCAAAACTATTTAAACTGAATAAAAATTTAAAAAATGTTAAAAATTTAATAATATCAGGTCCAATTGATAAAAAAGATTTATATATTTTACAAAATCAACAAAATCAAAATAATCATAATCATAATCAATTTTTTAATCATCTTCATCCTAATCATCATCATCAACAAGAACAACAACAAAAACCAAGATCATACAATAATGAAAATCATATAATTTTAATAGCCAAATACTCATTTCAGGCTACTACAAATGATGAATTAAGTATATTACCTAAAAAATTTTATAAATTAATTAAAAAAATTGGTAATGGTTGGTTATTAGTTTGTGAAATTGAAAACAATTCTAAAAAAGGTTTAGTTCCTGCTTCATATATGGAAATTGGAATAAATGATTTAATTAATCCAATAACTTTAGATTGGTTACATCAATATAAATTACAACCACTACCACAACAAGAAATTAATAATCTTGAATCAGAATCATCACCCACTAAACTGTTTGATTTACCTATAGATTGTTTAATTGATGAAATTTATCAAGATTTAAATACTAAAAAAATATGGTTTTGTATAAAATTTCAATATGATACTAAAATAATTTATATAAATCGAGATTTTTCAGAATTAGAAACATTTAATAATAGCTTGAAACATTTAAATGATTTAAATTTAAAATTTCCTGAAATTGTTTCAAATTTTTCAAAATTAAATTCCAATATTATTAAACAATTTAAAATCTTATGTATAAATTTACATTATTATTTTGAATATATTATACAAAATCTTAATCACAATACAATACGATATCAATTAAATCAATTAATATACAAAACTGGGAAATATATAGAAATATTTAATGATGATGAAAATTCTTCATATTTAATTTCAAAATTATCTTCAAATTCAATACTAATAGATAAGATTAATTTCAATAATTATAGTAATGAATCATCATTCTTAACATCATCACCAACCACAACCTCAAATTTTTATTTTAATACAGAATCATTACAAAATTCAGATTCAAATTTATCATCATCTTTACCACAACCATCATTTATACAACAAAGATCATTTTCAACTTCAAGTGTACCTGTTAAAACCAATCCATTTAATAGTCCAATACAACCTACTACTACTAGTACTCAAGAGTCACCAAAATCATTGAAATCAAGAACTTCATTATCTTCACCAACAAAACAATCTAGAGCATCACCAAGATCGAGATCACGATCATCTTCAGTATCTAGCTCAAGAGTATTTAAAATACCAGATCAATTGACATTTGAGGATAAAGAGGAAATACCAAATACAAACTACACCCTCTCACCAACTAAAAATTCACAGCAACAACAATCACACCTCAAATTCCCAGAATCAATAAGTTCAAACACTTTAATGAGTTATACTTCATTAATTGATGGGTATGAAGATACTTCAATATTAGAAGAAGAAGATCAATTTGATTTTAGTCAAAACATTCAAGAAGAACAAGAAAAAGAACCACAAGAGGAATCACAAGAAGAACGAAACTCCGACCAACCAAACGAAGAACAATTCAAAACTCTCATAAATCAAATATCAGATTTACAAATTCAATCAAATTTAAATGAAGATCCACAATTGAACGAAATTGAAAAAGAAATTCATAGAACAACAACTAGTAATATAAATAGGAGTTCTAAAAGAACAGATTCAACTTCAAGTTCAACAATGAGTTCAAATAATATATCAATGGAAACTAAAGCTTCTTCAATTGATTCAAGTTTTAATCAAAATAAACTGGTAATAGAAAAATCATTATCACCACTTAAAACTCAAATATTACAAGATTATGATTATAAAGTCAAAAATGTTGAAGAAAATGAAAAAATTGAAGAGGTAAGTCAAGAAAAATTGGAAAAAGAAGAACAACAACCAGAAGAAGTTAGTACAACAATTCCAAATTCAACAATTTCAACAAATAAAATAAGATCAATCTCAACACCAACTACCCCCTTACTTGATCAAAACAACAACAATACATTACCTTCAACAACAACTACAAAATCTCATAACTCTTTCCCAAACTCATTTCAAACAATATCAACATCAACAAATACCTCACCAATTATTCCCAAAACTCCAAAATCGAATTTTTTCACTAATGTAACTCCACCATTGTCTCAATCAAAATTTGAACAATCAATTAAATCACCTACATACAATTCAAAATCACAAAGAGATACTACTTCTAGTTCCGAAAATAAATCAAATCATTTAAAATTAAAAATCCATTTAAAGAATAATTCAAATGATATAATAAAATTAAAAATTGATAAATCAAAACTTCAAACATTATCAAATTTAAAAGAAATATTAAGTTTTAAAATTTATAAAGATTTTAAATTAATTAATCATTATGATTTATTTTTGTTGGATGATGATACAAGTAAGCATTTTTTACAAGATTCTGATGATGATGGTAGTAATAATAACAATGAACAAAAATTAATTGAGATTTTAAAAAAAGTTGATAAATGTAATTTAAAATTAGTTAGGAAATTAAGAGAGTAAGGGATAACAACATACGTATAATAAATATTTATATGAAAGAATATAAACTTTATCTTGTAGATTGATTGATACTTCCTCTCTGCTCTACTTATAGTAAGAACGATTTAAAAAGTTTCTTGAAACCTCTACATAGTAAGTTTTTATTGTACATGTAAAATTATGCATAATATATTTCGGAATGTAAAACCAAATATTTTTATATTTTACGGTTGCGAAGTAAAGATACATAATAAATAATTTAACTTTACATTAACTTTTCATAGAATAAAGAATAAAATTAAAACAATAGGTTTTTAACTTAAAAGTTTTGATATATTTTCAGAATAGCAAACATCAATTGCACACATTAATTTAAACGTTTACTAAGTTACTTGGAATTAGGAGTTAATGTAAAGATCCAAATAAATTAGTTCAGTGTGTATTAAAGAACGAAATTTAAAGATTTACGATTTTCTTTTTTCTTTTTGTCTTGATGTTTTTAATAAACTGTCAAAACAATAATTTTAAATAAAAGTTTAAATTAATAGATCAATAACAAGTGATTATGCAATTTTATTTAATTGTAAATTAAACATAATAGTTAGTAAAGATAATCTAACATAACGGGTTTTTTGAAATCCAATTTGCACCAAAACTTTCGAGGTATTTAAAATATAATAGAACTACTTTTATAAATTCTCTTAGATTATGTATAAAACCATCTAAGCGAATAATTCGTATGTATGTATGTACAACTCACCTTTTAATTCATATGCAATAGAATTAAAAATGTACGATTTTATAAATAATTTAAAAAATTGATATATTATTTTAAATATATTAACAAAAGAAAATTGAAAGATTTACGCCAAATATGCAATGCACAATTATTAAAAATAACCAATTTTATGTAAGTTCATACCTTGTAATAGTAAGATTAAAAAAAGTCTAGAATTAATCGGAAATATAAGCCATGGGATCTTATTCCAAATATAAATTAATAAATAAACCAATTTCATCTACTATTAGAATAGAGTCTCTCGTATTATATCTATTGGTTCATGAATCTAAGTTATTAACGAAGTGTTGTTATTACAAAACGCGATAACTATATAATTATGTAATATGTAATAATATTACGATAATATTCTTAACCATTACCTTGAAAATAATAAATAATATTATTTTAGTTGAATTGTTTTGATAGATTAAATTTAAAAATATAATAATTTATTTTATATTTGCAAAGGAGGGATTTATAAAAGATAAAAGTCTTTAAATAAAACTTATTTTTCTTGGATGTATATCTTTAATCTCTTGAATAATCATATAATTGAATATTTAACAACGATTCATATAACTCTGTTTAATGAGATGCAAAGAATAAATAAATTAATTCTAAAATAAAATTTTATGTATAAAAAACATCGACCAATTTTAAAGTAGAAAAAGAAACTATTTTAGTATTAAAAATTGGGGCGATTCCCATACTAATCTTTAATAATTTTTATTCGATCAATCAATCCTATCAATCAATCAATCAATCTAATTACACAAAAACATAATACTTCTAAATATTATCAAAAAATAAATTTAAAAACCAGTAAAGAAATAAAAAACTTTATTTCTAAACATCTTGAAATTTTTAATCCTTTATTTAATTTACAACAAATTTCATGTTTCTTTAAAGTTCATTAATAATTAATTTAACTAAATTTTTACTTTCATTAATTCACAAACAATATAATTTACGCTCATTACTTTCCTTCATTTATTTATTTCATTTATTTAGTTATTATTGTGTAAATTTCAATTTACAAGTTACAAGTTATAATCATTTTGATAAAACATTATTTTACTGATATATAAATATAATATAATGACTGAATTAATTCCAGATTCAATATCTAAAAACAATCCAACAATTTCAACACCTACTTCTTTTATTAATAAACCAAGACCAATGAGTTTATATACAACACCACCATTAGATTTTTCATCTATTGATAATGATGAAGATGAAGATGAAGATTATAATTATAAAGAAGAATTTGATATATCTCGTAAATTGCATTCAATAGATGATCATAAATCTTTTCAATTTTCATTTACTCCTCCAAGTTCAATAAATTCAACAAAAGATAAAATAGAAGAACAATCACAAACACCAAATAAAAATTCAAAAGATAATGCAGCATCAATATTTTTCACACCTGAAAAATCAAAGAATTTAAACAATAATAAAAGTACAAAATATCTACAACCTCCACAACCTTTGAAAAATCAATCATCATCATCACCAAATTCATCAAAAGGTTTATTATCACCATCAAAATTTTTTAAAAAATTTTCATTAAAATTAAAGAATTATTCAAGTTCAAATGTTGATAGGAACGTCACAACTAATTCTACAACTAATTCAGCTAAATCATCACCTAAATTAAAATCAAAATCAAATAACTCAACTCCCTCAGTAATGCGAGAATCTAAAAATGAACCAAAACAAAAAGAACAAAATAAACTAGAACAACCAGAAATTAAAAGTCCATCATTATTCTCCACATCAAGATTATCATCACCTTCTTTGAGATATAGTAAAAGTTTCAAAAGATTTAGTAGATATGAGAATAGTGAAAAAGAAGAAAAAGCAGAAAAAATTGATACAGCAGATACAGAAGTCAAAGAAAAAAAACTACATAAACGTCGTTCATTAATTATACCAAGACATATTGAACAACCACAACAACAACCACAATCACCAGCTTCAAAACAAGAAAAACTAGCTTCGCCAATGAGACCACAAAAACCGACTTTAAATTTACAACATCATACTTCAGAATCAGATATTTTAATAACCAAAACGAACTTACTATCATCTCCAAGAACTCCAACAAACGCTGGATTTTCTCAAATTTCTAATTCTCCAAAATTTCCAAAATCTCCAAAAACTCCTAAATCATCAAGATCTGAATTTTATAATGCTTCATTACAAAAAGAAGAAATATGTAATACAGTTATATCATTTAGTGGTTATTCAATTAAAGAAAATCAAAATGATGATATACTTGTATCTTCAACTACTACAAATACAAATTCTCCAATTTCAATGAATTATGATACTACTCTAGATTCATTTGATTCTTATGTCCCAAACCAAATAACGCGTCATAAACAATTACAACCATCACCTCAGGAAACAGAAGAAATACAAGGAAAACAAGAAAAAGAACATAAACGATTACCATCATCAACTAATCAATCAAGAAGAAATTCATACGTTCCAAATACTCAAGATCCAATCTTAAAAATCAAAATATTTTTAGATCATTCAAACAACACTAATCAACCATTAAAAATTCATCAATTAGATTATATATCAATAAAATTAAGAAAAGATAAATTAAAAAATATAAATGAATTAATTAATGTTATAATTTTTAAAATTATGAATAAAAATAAAATTATAAATTTAAATAACATCAAGTTGAGTATAATATTTTTAAATGAAGATAATCAAAGTGATGGTAATGGTAAAAATTTAAATCCAATAATTTTAAAAAATTCTGTTAAAAATTTTAAAAATTCAAGTAATAATGAAATTTGTTTTAATAATGATGAACTTTTATTAGATTATGTTCAATTGAAAAAAAAAATTTATATTAGAGCTCAATTTTAATAAAGGGATTTAGGGAAGATTTGGGTCACATACATATTTTCAATTCTTCATTTACTTAGGTTATTTATAAGGATCTTACTGTACGCTTACTTCACTTTATTCATCAATCATTGAATTCAATCCGTAGTTTCCACAATACTCTTAATCTTTAATTATATCACTCTTATCTTAATTAAGTATTTTGGTCCGATATTCTTGGATAGGTCGAGCTGGCTTAAATTCAGTGATTTTGTACGAGATACGCCCACAAAAAAAATTATACTTTTATCTGGAGTATAGTACGAGGCAGTGTTAAATTATTCTTAAAAGTTAGGTTATGAGAAAAAATCTAATTGTATATTTCAGAATAATATTTTTTAACTTGATTGTAAGAAATTGATGTAGAAAAGGGATTATTCTGAAACTGTTAGACTTACCAAATAAAGATTTAAAGATATAATTTTATAGTTTTAGATTATAAAGAATACGATTGTGTTATTCAATTTAAACGATGATAATAATCTATTTTATTTTTAGAACAACTATTAGATGTATTTTTTTTTAGTTCGAGAACACGTAGAAATTAATATTTTTTATATTTTTTTTTCTTCAACATAGATCTTGAAAAAAAATTGAAAAATTTATATTTAGTTTATAAAATAATTTCAAAAACTCGTTTTTTTACCAATCGCTCAATAAACTCAATTGTACATTTATTAAGTCAATTGATTTTAACTAAAAGAAAGGAGAAACACTACTACAAAGATGTTAGAGTCAGTTTCTTTTATTAAAACACCAAGAGCAAAACCTACACCACCTGCAACAAATGAATCAGGAGTTTTAACTTCTGAATCTCCAACAATTCATAATGCTCCATTACCAGCTGATGGACCAGGTTCAACATCATTCTCAAATACTATATTATTTTCAATAATGTCATTAATTCCAGGTTATATTACATATAAATTAGGATTTGGTTTTAAAGTTTGGTTATTTTTTTTTATAATTTTAGCTATACCTATTTTAATGGTTTATTGGACAATTATGTCAACTTTTAGTCCAAGAATTAATGAAAAAGTTAAATATCCAAATAGACCAATTTCTTATTATTTAGAATATCATACTCCAGAATTAAAAGCAAAATATCAAGATTCAAATAATGGTAAAGGTAAAAAAATTCCAATTGAAACTTTTCAAGAATTATTTTTTAATGGTAAAGTAAGTTTTAAAGGTGATGCATTAGATGTAATGGAATATAAACATGATTGGGCTAATTTTAAATTTACAATGGGATTATTTAGATTTTTTTTATTAGAAATGATTCCTGAAGTTATTTTCCATTCAAAATCTCAAGATGAAGAACAAGTTAGAGATCATTATGATCGTGGTGATGATTTTTATACTTGGTTTTTAGGTCCAAGAATGATTTATACATCTGGTGTTATTAGTGATCCATCAAGAGAAGAAACTTTAGAAGAATTACAAGATAATAAATTAAAAGTTATGGCTGAAAAAATTGATTTAAAACCTGGTGAATATGTATTAGATATTGGATGTGGTTGGGGTACTTGGGCTACTTATGCTTCTACTCAATATGATGCAAAAGTAACTGGTGTCACTTTAGGTAAAAATCAATGTAAATGGGGTAATCAATTATTAAAAGAATATGGTATATCATCAAATCAAAGTAAAATTGTATGTTGTGATTATAGAGATTCTCCATCAAGTGATAAACCTAATGGATTATATGATAAAATTACATCTGTTGAAATGGCTGAACATGTTGGTATTAGAAAATTAACTTCATATATGGAACAATGTAGAGATTTATTAGATGATGATGGATTATTTTTTTTACAATATTCAGGATTAAGAAAAAATTGGCAATATGAAGATTTAGAATGGGGATTATTCATGAATAAATATATTTTCCCTGGAGCAGATGCTTCAACTCCATTAAGTTTTGTATCATCATGTATGGAATCAGTTGGATTTGAAATTGTAAGTGTTGATAATATTGGTGTACATTATTCTGCAACTTTATGGAGATGGTATAGAAATTGGTTAGGTAATAAAGATAAAGTTGTTAATAAATATGGTATTAAATGGTATAGAATTTGGGAATTTTTTTTAAGTTCATCAGTTGTTGCTAGTAGAAATGGTACTGCTACTTGTTATCAATTTGTTTTAAGAAAAAATATTAATAGTTATAGAAGAATTGATTATGTATTGAAACAACAAGGTTTACAAGGTGCTATTAAAGGTAATGGTCACGAAAATAGTAAGTGGGCAAAAGAAGTTGTAAATTTATATGAAGGTTTATAGGTTTTATTTATTGTAATAATAATACAAAAGTACTTTGTAAATAAATTTATGTCAATAATTTGTCTTCCTCAATACAAAAATTTGGATCATATGACTCAAACTTTAAAAATAAGACACAAATAAATTGTCAAATTTTCCAAACTACTTCTATTAAAATATAATAATAATTTTTAATCAAATGTAGTAGTCCGATAATTGGGTTTTATCAAAATACTTAATTTCTGAAATTAAAAATAGAGCGGTTATTTTAAATTTTGAAATATTATTTTACAATTTAAAAAAAGACCGTTAAAAAAGAAACAATAAACAAGATAGTAACATGATTCAAAAATTTATTGTATGATTTTTAATTTTTAAACGTTGTTGTTGATTAAATGGAAATTTTCCTCGGTTTAGTTAAAAAAAAAAAATATTATTTGAAATAAAAAAATATAATCCCGACAATTTACTTATTATTATTTTTTAAATCAATAAAATTTTGACAGGTGACTTCGATCCGATTCTTGACTTCGTGGCTCATTGACAACCTTCATCTACTTTGCTTTAATTCTATATGACCCAAATACATTCAATTGAATACTATTTTGGTTAGAAGAATTGAGCTTCATAAGAATACTTAAATATTTCTTTTACCTTTTGAAAATCGGAATATAAAATTAAATGTCCGCTACTTATTACCCAATGTTTATCAGAGTCAATTGCCGCTTTGAAACATAATTTTTTTGACTTGGAATTTTTATTTTTTTAGTTCCACTGATGCGAAATTCATGAAAATTTATTTTATTTTGTAACGCTTTAAATAAAATAATTTGTTCATAGTAATATTGAGAATCCGGGGTAATATTCTGTTTAAATTAATACTATAATTGGTAGCAAATAACTAATATATTAATAGACCCGATTACATAATTAATTAATTTAGTTTAACTTTATCACATTCTAATTTTTAAATTTTTCAAGGATCTTGTCGAATAAATTTTAATATTTATTTAAATATTTAATCAATTGCTTTTCTACTTAATTTTTTTTTTTTTAAATTCATAGTTAATCATATCAATTTACTTTTTTAATAAATTCTTAATTAACATCATATATTCATAATTTTTGAAAAATGTCATCACCATTTCCAACTGTAGCTGAAAAAATTAAAGGTGTTCAAATTTTAGGACCAATTCCTGATAATGCAAAACATATTTTTTCACAAGAAGCTTTAGCATTTGTTGCAACTTTACATAGAGGTTTTGAAAATAAAAGACAAGAATTATTATTAAATAGAAAAAAAGAACAAGAATTAAGAGATCAAGGTAAATTACCAAATTTTTTACCAGAAACTCAATATATTAGAGATGATAAAACTTGGACTGGTCCTCCTTTAGCTCCAGGATTAATTGATAGAAGATGTGAAATTACTGGTCCAACTGATAGAAAAATGGTTATTAATGCATTAAATTCAAATGTTGCTACTTATATGGCTGATTTTGAAGATTCTTTAACTCCTGCTTGGAAAAATTTAGTTGATGGTCAAGTTAATTTATATGATGGTGTTAGAAGAAATTTAAAATTTGAAACAAATGGTAAAAAATATGAATTAAATTTATCAAAAGATAGACATATTCCAACTTTAATTGTTAGACCAAGAGGTTGGCATTTAACTGAAAAACATGTATTAGTTGATGGTACTCCAGTTTCAGGTGGTATATTTGATTTTGGTATTTATTTTTTTAATAATGCAAAAGAAACTTTAGCAAGAGGTTTTGGACCATATTTTTATTTACCAAAAATGGAACATCATTTAGAAGCTAAATTATGGAATGATATTTTTAATTATTCTCAAGATTATATTGGTTTACCAAGAGGTACAATTAGAGGTTCAGTATTAATTGAAACTATTCCTGCAGTTTTCCAAATGGATGAAATTATTTATCAATTAAGAGAACATTCTGCTGGTTTAAATTGTGGTAGATGGGATTATATTTTCTCATATATTAAATGTTTAAGAAATCATCCAGAATTTGTTTTACCTGATAGATCACAAATTACAATGTCAGCTCCATTTATGTCTGCATATGTTAAATTATTAGTTCATACTACTCATAGTAGAAAAGTTCATGCATTAGGTGGTATGGCTGCTCAAATTCCAATAAAGGAAGATCAAGAAAGAAATAGAAAAGCTTTGGAAAATGTTACAAAAGATAAATTAAGAGAAGTTACTTTAGGTTGTGATTCTTGTTGGGTTGCTCATCCTGCATTAGTACCAGTTGTATTAAAAGTTTTTAATGAACATATGAAAGGTCCAAATCAAATTGATTTACCACCAAAAGAACCTTTTAAACCAATTACCCAAAGAGATTTATTAGCTCCATTTGTACCAGGTGGTGTTATTACTGAAGCTGGTATTAGAGCTAATATTATTATTGGTATTTCATATATTGAAGCATGGTTAAGAAATGTTGGTTGTGTCCCAATTAATTATCTTATGGAAGATGCTGCAACTGCAGAAGTTTCAAGAACTCAAATTTGGCAATGGGTTACTCATGGTGCTCATACAAACACTGGTAAATTAATTTCAAAAGATTATGTTAAACAATTATTAGATGAAGAATATAAAAATTTATTACAAAATGCAAAACCAGGTAATAAATTTAAACAAGCTTTTACTTATTTTGCTCCAGAAGCTCTTGGTGAAAAATATTCAGATTTCGTAACTACTTTAATTTATGATGATGTTACAACTATTGGAAGATCAATTCCAGGTGAAAAATTATAAATTAAATTATAAATTATAATTTATGAAATTTTAACGAAAATGAAAAGAATGAAGTAGTAGTTACTGGTAACTCATGTTTTATATATAAAGATTCATTTATAGTATTTGTATAGTTTCAAAAATAAAAAAAATTTGAAAACCTCAAATTTAAAAGAACTTATAAAACTTTGTAGATTTTTCTCTTTGTAAGTGGGTCAAATAATAATTAATTAGTGTAAAAGATTAAAATTCTCTCGGCATGTTCCGAATAATTATTTATTTGCAAAACTTTGTGATTAACTCAATTTTTTCATCTTCAAACCCGATAAGGGCTCGACATAAAGAAGTTAAATTCGATAAAAGGGATCGGCAATTCATTAAATTTAATTTCTTGAAGTAAGTCCGCTATTTTTAGAACTTATAAAATAAATTTGTTAAAGAATCATTTAGTATTTTTTTATCTATTAAATTGATTCTGAAACATCACTCTATGCTACCAGTTCATATCAAAGCATGAACTTCTTACTGCTAAAGTACTTCAAAAATGTTGATTAACACATGTGAAATTAATTTCGCGGGATTTAGTCTAAGATTTTTTCAAAAAAAGTGGATCTAATATTATCGTCAGGTTTACAACTTTCCAAGTTTTTGGCATCTTCGTTGATAGTAATGCTATAATCTCGTCTCGCCAGAACAAATTGGGTATAAAAATTCAATTTATAAAGCATTAAGAAAATATGGATGTAAGTATTGGATACATCCATCAAAACTTCTGAATAATCTAATAGAATCGAGCCAGTTGATTAGTCGAAAATTTAAGTTTTGTATATCATATAGATATATAAAATACGTTAATTGGTGTAAGCCGCTTAATACATAAAATTTACGAATTATTTAATTAACAATTATTTAAAAAAATTTCAAAAATTCAATACGTCCAATTATTAACCATTAAAATTTGATGAAAAAACAAACTTTAAATATCCCTAAATTTCAACAACTTTATTAGCAGTATTATAAAATTTAACAGATTGTAACTTGATTTAATATGAATTCTTGTTACTTTTATGATTAATTTATTTTTTTTCTTGTTAAAATAATAATTACTCTATGTAAAGAAAAGCAAATTGTTAATAGATAGAATAATAAAATAAGATAACTTGCATTTATCAAATTTTAGTTAATTATAATAATTTTCAAATATTCTATTAAGATAATTATTACCAACCAGTATCAAAAACAAAAATAACAATACTTAAATACTACTACTAGTTTCTCCCTCCTAGTCAATCATCTACTTCATAATCATCTTTTCTACATTAAATTTTCAACATAACAAATGAAACTAATATACTTATGGTAATCACTTGTTGAAAAATTAAGAATGTTCAATATTTATAAATCCACAATAAATGGGAATAATAATTTCAATAATCATTATGATAATTCACGAATATCTCAACCAAAACAACAATCTCCTTATCCTATAATAAGATCAACATCCACTTCATTTTCTATAACATCATATCCAGAATCAACAACAAAAGATTATTTTAATGAAGAAATATCAACAATTTTAAAAATTAGTGATTCTCAAGAATGTAATGAGAATTTTTCAATTTTTATTAAATGTATTATTGATAATATTTATGTTAATAACAATGATATAATACCTACTTATCAAGATTTATCAATTATTTCATTAAAACTATTAACTTCGAATTTATTTGTTAAAAATTATAAATTTTGTATTGCTAAGATTTTAGCATTTTTAGCTACTTTTACAAGTATTACAAATTTTAGAGTAAAGAATAAAAATGAAGAAGATGAATTTGATGAGAATGATAATTGTGATGAAATAAGTGATCAAATTGTTTATGAAACTGAATGTTTAAAAGAATTTTTATGTATTACTTTATTACTACTACTAAAACTAAAGAATTCATGTAATGAAAATGATAATAACTTAAATGATGATGTTTCTAGTGATACACTGAGTACTATTTCTTCAACTACATCAGAAGCAATAGAATTAATTAACGTGGATGAAGTATTCAAAACTTTACAACAATCAAGATTCATATCAATTATATCACAATTTATCAATGCTCAAATTAAAGCAGTATCGCAAAGAAAATCATCTTTCGTCATACTAAAGTTTAGTTGTGATATTGTATTTGAATACTTATACTATTTTGAAAATTTATCAACGAAGGAGTTTCTTGATTTAACATTTAACAATAATGAAATTATAACAACAATAATTAAGGATTTATTATCTTCCAAAAAATTCACCAACTATGATGTCAATTCAAATAATGAAGATGATGATTTTGAAAACGATTTAGATGAAAATAAATTAGTTGCATATGAGGAATTGAAGCTACTATTATTTATTAATGAACAATATTTGATGAATTCATTTAGGATTGAAGACAATAAAAATCAAGTGTTTGAAGAACTAATACATAACGACAACAAGAATCAGAAATCAAATGTATCAAATATTGTTGGATTCATCAATTTATTGATTTACCATTTAAATCGAGAAGAAAGTAAAATTATAAAATTACTAATTCTAAAGTTCTTATATCTAGTTTTCACTACTTCATACACTTCAAAATTAATTTATAAAAATGATTTAAAAATTTTAGTCGATATTTTCATTAGAGAACTAGATAATTTAGACTATAATGAATCAATATTAATTCTAACTTATTTAAGAGTATTATATCCAATATTAACATTTTCAGAATTAAGTGAATGTAATAATTACAAAAGTCAAGAAATCATAAATGTTTTAAGTAACACCATAATGAATTCAAATAAAGATAATGAAAATTCAACTATAGCATCATTAGCCACAAAATGTATGAATGTAAAATGGTTAAAAAAATTCACTCGTAATAAAGTTAAATTTCAACAAGATAATTTACTGAACTCACCACAATCAAAAGAATCTACATCAGATTTTAATTCTCTGGAAGAATTAAGTAACAGTAGTAAAGAAACATTACAAAACCTAACAAGAATAGCATCAGTCCGATCATCATCAAGAAGTGATTATCACAAACACACAACAGTTCATAATCAATTAGAAAGAAAACATAGTGAAAAATTAATCACTAAAAATTCATCATCATCAAATGTAACATCACCATCAATTTTTATAGAAAATAATAATAACGTATTTTTAAATCAATTTTCTAAAAAAATTAACCTAGATGACAACCAAATTATAAAACAAGAATCACCACCAAATGAACAAGATTCAAATATTTTAAATTTACCAAATGAATATTTAACTCAAAAACCATTACCTAAATTACCTGTTCCTGAAAAAAAATTAAATCAAATATATTTAGATGGAGTAGATACAACTTCTACTAGAAATTCAAGTTCAAGTTCTATTAATTCAATAAATCTGTTGAAACAAAAAGCAATGAGAAAAAAAGCTCCACCTCCACCTCCACCACCTCCAAGACGTCGTAAATGAATGATTAAAAAATAGTATAAAAAGTTTTTTATGATAGTTTTTTTTTTTTTAAGTTACGATTTGTAATTTTTAATGAAAGCATTATTAATATTTTATTTTGTAGAGATATTTGATTGGAATATGTAATTCTAGCACGTATATTAAAATCAGTTACATCTACATAGTGATGTCCTCTTTAAAACTCAATACATCATCAAATCTTAATCCATTGATTTCCGTCTTAGTATAACTATGTAATTCTTTTTTCAATTTTTCTTCTTCATCTTCATCTTCATCTTCATCATCTTCTGCATTTTCTTCAATTTGATCATTTAATGATCCTTCATTATTGTAAATTTTAGAATTACTATTACCATTCAATAAATCACTTGATGCTACTAAAATTAAACCTCTTGATCTTATTAAAGGAATTAATTTAGGAACTAAATTTAATAAATGAATTGATGTAATTAAACCAAACAAATTATTACTTATTGTGAAATTGACTGCTTCTTTTATTGATCTGATGATTAATTCTTGATAATTATTTAATGATGTAGTAGGTGGCTCATTATTATTCTTATTTGAACCGGATGATTGGTGATGTTTTTGCTGTTCATGTATTAATAACCCATTAGTTGATCTTTGTTCGAATTTTTTCAACTTATTATTAAATGTTATACCATTCATTATTAAAAACACCGGGAAATTAGGTTGTTTCCAATTCAAAATTTTACAAATTAATGAATTTGAAGATAAGAATATAATTGATCTTGAATTTTTGGATATTTTTGATTTATTTTTAATATGATTGAAAACATCATTTAATGTAAAATCAATAAAATTATTCAAATTTTTAGAAATATTACTTATGAATGGTAATTTTTCTAATTCATAAAATGATGGGAAAATTAATTCTAAATTTAAATTAATTTCAGGACTTAATATATCTAATACAATGTCTAATGGTAAATAAATTATTCTTAATAATTTTTTAATATAATCAATATCTTTTACTGTCATTTTAGATAAATCATTAATAACTTTTGAATAATCAAATAAATCATCTGTTATAGAAGTTAATTGTTGTAATGATAAATTTGGTAAATATAAATCAATATTTGCTGTTATTGCAATTGACCAATGGGGACAAACTACTGGAGTTCCATCATTCAATAAACAAACTTTAATTCTTAAATATTCTCCAGATAATGAAGTTGCTGTAACTATTGATGATGAATTAGATGCTAAATCAGGTAATGGTTGTTGTGATGATTGTGGTTGTACTTGTTGAGTGAGTACACTGTTGGCATTTACTACTGCATTGGCATTTGGCGATAAGAAATTATTTGGTGATAATCCTCCAGCAGCATTTAACTTTAATGTTTTATTATTTTTAACAAAACTTGTTGATGATTTCCAATATGTATCAAATTTCGAAGTTTCTAATAAAGTACCTGAAAATGGAAAAATTATTTGACAATTAAATTTTAATTGTCCAATATTTCTTAATCTTAAGTCAAATAATGGCAATTCAATTGAGCTAATTTCTGGTGATGTTGTATCAATATGTTGAAAAGATAATGCAGTGGTTTTAGCTATTAATCTTGTACCAAATTTTGGGAATATTTCAAAATCTATACGGAACTCATTTAATGAATCAACGTCAGTTTGAAAAACACACTTGTTATTGTTACTTTTTTCTTCTAATGGTAATAAAATATTTCTTGGTACGATATCAGAAATATTTGAAGTTAATGTAATTCTACCTGGTTTCAAATCAGTTATTGAATTAAATAAATTAATAAAAGCTTGATCATCTTGTGGGAAAATTAATTCAATAAGTACTTTTTGTTCCAAAAAATTATGACCATAACGACGTAATGGTAAAATTGGTGGTGGTAATTGTAAATCTGGTATATTATCAACATGATTTTTATCAACTGATCCACCATCTGAATCATCATCATCTCCAATTGTGTCTAGTATAGCCATTGAATTCCCACTATCTATATTAATGCCTTGGACTAAACTCAGTTTTTCTTGATCAAATGTCTTTTGATGATAACTTAATAACTCATTTATAACTCCTATATGACCTTCAACAACACAATAATATAATACATTATAACCATCTTCATCTACAATATCTAATTTAGCTCCATACTTGATTAGTTCTTGAGTCGTATTTACATGACCTTCAGCAGCTGCATAAAAGATCGGAGTCCATTTGTTGAAGCCATCAGTTTTGTTTATTTCAGCACCATATTGAATTAATAACTTGATTAATTTATAATGACCAGCACGAGATACTACATGTAATGGTAATAATCCTTCAACGTCTTGTTGATTTACTAAAATTTTAACTAATTCAGTTGATGGTTCATTTGATAATAAATATTCTAAAGTTTTATAATCACCAAATTTACATGCATAATTTATAGGTAAATATTGAAGAATTTCTTTATTTGTTCTTGGGAAAGGATTTGCCCCAAATTGTACTAATTTCTTAATTATATTTAAATGACCATGTTTTATAGCTAATAACAACGGTGACATGGATTCATTATCGACTTCATCTATATGATCTTTAGGAAATGATTCAAGTATTCTATCTAATAAATCACCTCTATTATTTTGAGCTGCGTAATGTAGACAATTTCTACCATTAAAATCTTTTCGTATCAACAATGCCTTTATTTCATCTTTTGATAAGTTATTCATTATATATTCAACAATAAATGTTCTCGAATGATTTATTGAATCATTTGAATTGACGACTTTTACCCCATTATTAATTATAACATGATTTTCATGATTTGATGCAGGTGGTATGAAACAACATTCATGTAATACAGTCTTATTATTATTAAAATCGTCATTGACGAATGTGAAATTTATGTCATAATTGATGGCATTCAAAAAAGACTCAAGGAACGAATCTGAAATCTTCAAGTTGGAAATTGATAGCAAAAAAATCTTTGAAACTTTATATTTAACTTCTGGATTGAACAAATCTTTTGAAGATTTTGGCGATCCATTTACTTTATCAATCCATCTAGCTAATAATGATAAATCTGGATCTTTGATTGTAGCGACATTTACAAAACTAGAATATAGTTCATCAACCTCACTATTATTCAATTGTATGCTAGATATTGACGACTGCCTTATAAATAATGGTTGTTGTTGCTCTTGGTCCAGACTTGTTTCTAGTTTTGATTCATTTTTATTGACATTACTATCCTCGCTGTTAAAATTTCCAGTATATGATAAATTACTATAATTATTCAAACACGAATAATCACCATCCATTATACTTTCAATATCAAATAAAGATTGAGTTACTAAATCACTTAATTCATTAATTTCGTTTTTATGAAAAACAGGTTGTACACTGACTGCAGTACTTATAAACAATTCTTTTGTATGAGATTTTGATCTTTTATCCCATTTTTTAACTACTTTTGAAAACCCAGTTTCATTTAATTCTATAAATTGTTGTAACCTTATTAAATCTTGATGAATTTTTTTGAAATTTTGATATAAATTTAAAAAAGATATTGAATTTTTGAAATTTGAATTTACTGAAGAATCAACTTGAATTTTCCCATTACTATTACCACCATCATTTAAATGATGTTGATTTAAATATTCATAAGATTTTGAAAATAATTCATTCTTTTTCAATACTAATAAATTTAAATTAATTGATAAATTTGCTTGTTTTTCTAAATAAAATGAATTGACTTTATCTAATTCTCTTTCAACTCTGAAAAAGAAAGTAGCTTTGTTTTCTTTTAATGATTGTTGGATTTCGGAGTTTAAGATTTCTCCATTTGTTGTTGTGTTTGATGATGATAAACTTATTGAACTTTGATTGCTATGATTTGCTGGTAATGCTAATTGTTTTATTAATTTCTTTAATGCTTTATAATCTATAAAATGACCTGAATATTCTGGTAATTCTAATTGTCTTGATGCAAGATATTTACCATATTTCATTTTAGTTTACTTTAAATTTCAGTTAGCAGGAATATTTTGAGTATTGTGTTGATAAATAGATAATAATTATAGTTCTTATTCTCAATAACTTGATTATTCTTATATTTAATTATTCATTATCAAAAATTAAAACGAAGTATTAATAAAATTTTAATAATAATTATTGCAAAAATATAAAAACGATATTAGTTTTTAGACTTTATACATTTTTAAGCGCACTATTTTAAAACAATAATCAACACGTGCCATACAATAAAGTGATACCATGAGTCCGTATAAAACACGTTTAAAATAAATGGCTCTAGTATTTTAAATTGGGCCACATCTCGAGTCAGACTAAGGGACGTGTTGGAATGATTTTTGAAAGAAATGGACTAACCTTGTATCAGCATTTTTGAAAAGTATTACGCTTTGATCTTCACATATTTCATTTGTTAAACAATAATCTACAATTTTTATCGAATAAATAATTCAAATTCTTCTTTATTCTAAACTATTTAAAAATTATTTACTTATTCACATCAATTTTAATCTTTTTTAGAAACATTATTTTTAGCATCATCAAAATGTTTTTTAAATAAATCAGCATTTTCTTTATTACCAAATCTTATAGCTAAAGTTTGAGCTTCTGGTTCACCTTCAGATACATCAGCAGTAACATTATAAACCCATGATCTATCACTACCAATATTTGGTTTTAATTCATAATCTTGAGAAATTAAATGATTTGCACAAATTTTTAAAGTTTTATCTCTTCTCATTAAAATTCTTGTTTTACCTGTTTTAAGATGTTTTAAAAATTTAACATCTCCTGTTCCTCTTTCTTTCCATTCTTTTGAATCACTATGAAATCTAAATAATTTTGCACGAACTTTATAAATTACTTCTTCATCTTCTTCATTTGTTTTAACATCAACTTTTTTATCTAATTGTATAACTGGAGTGAATTGTACATCTGCTTCTTCTTCTTCTGCATTTTCATTATCGTCATCTTTTGATGTTTCTTCTTTTTGTTCTTTTGTTGTTGTTGTTGTGGATTCTTCTTTGGTTAGTTCTGGTTCTTCTTTTTTTTCCTTTTTAGCACCAAACATTGAGAATACATTTGATGTTGGTGGTTTTGGAATTGAAGATTCTTCAGTGGTGGTTGGTTTAGTATCTTCCGCTGACATTTTTAAGGTTGATTGATATATATGTATGTGATGGAAAAAAATGTAATTGTTATTATTATATGTTTAGTAAGTTTTGATGATTTCATCGATCTAAAGAATTTTTTTTTTTTTTCTGTTAAAAGAATTTTTTTATGTCACAAGAGTATTAAATTTTTATATTGATTGATTGATTTAAATAATAACAAGAACCATTTTCAATTCAATTGAATGCAGTTATTGTATCAAATTAACTTTTCATTAAATACTTATATATACATAATATATAAACTTTCTATCTTACTATTTACAGAAAAATGCTAATTTTATATATAATCTTTAAGTTATTCTATCTATTATTTAGATCTAGTTAATACAGAATTTGTTAATAATTCTAAAGCACTTCTTGCATCAGATTCAGGTAATGATCTTAAATTTTTTAATGCAGCCATACAATAATTTGTTGCCATTTCTCTTGTTTTTTCTAATCCATTATATTTTTCAACTGCTCTTCTTGCAATTTCAACATCTCCTGTTTCTTTAAATTTTCTTGCTATTAAATCACCTAATTTAGGTTCTTGTTTCCATGCGAACAAGATAGGAGCAGTAGCTAAACCTAATTTTAAATCTGCTTGACTTGGTTTACCAAATGCTGAATCTGATGATGTGTAATCTAACATATCATCAACTATTTGAAAACATAAACCTAAATTTCTACCAAATTGATAACAATTTTCTATTATTGGATCTTGTGCTCCACTTAATACTGCTGCTGCTCTACATGATTTTGACATAAGTGATGCTGTTTTTAAATATGTTTTATGTAAATAATATTCAAATGCTGCTTGAACATTTGTTTCATGATCAACTATATCTTGTTCGTTAACTCTATATTCATGTTTTTCAGTTGGTACTTTCCCCGTAGCTTCAGGTATATTTTTAATTTGTCCATCATTTTCAATAGTATTATCTTTTTCACTTAATACTGTATTTTTTAATTGCATAAATTCTCCTTCGACTAAATTTGCAATAGTTGTACTTAATAATTCAATAACTTCAGGATTTCTTAATCTTGCAATTGCAACTGATGCTCTACCCAATAAAAAATCACCAGCTAAAACTGCCATTTTATTTGTAAAAGCTATATTCCCACTAGGTCTACCTCTTCTTGAATCACTTAAATCAATAACATCATCATGTAATAAACTTGCAGTATGAATCATTTCAACAATTTCTGCTAATCTTCTTTGTTTTGGTAATATACCATTTAATTTATCCATTTCTGGTAATTTATCCATTGGTTTACTTAAAGGATCTAAAATTATTCTAGGATTTATACCATGTAAAATATTTAATGGACTTAAACTATCATCAACACTATTTCCTGCTATACTTTCTTGTCCATATTTTGGAGTTCCTTTTATATGTTCTTGTTCAGTTACATCAAATTCATCTATTATAATTCTATTTCTTTCAGATTTAGGGATTTTCAGTAATGCTTTACTTAATATTAATACAATTAAAGGTCGAACATTTTTACCTTCTGCTTCAAAATAATATGAACTTACTCTATTTAATGTTGGATGTCCTGAACCTATTAGATTTGCAATTGATTTTGCTAAATTTGACATTTCATGACTTACAATTGAGAATGGATCTTGAAATTTTGTTGTGGTAGTAGTAGATTGTGGTGAAATTAATTTTTCAGCTGTTTCAACAGCTGTTTTAAATGATGAATATGTATATTTGGGTATAACAAGACATGATTTTGATGGTTGTCGCTGCTTAAGTATCGTTCTTCTTAGCATCTATGAATTGTTATTGTTGTGGAAATTTAATGAATGTTATTGGAATCTCAATTCTATATCTTAATCATATAAAACTATTTGTCTAGAGATCTGGTTGCTAAAGCGAAATATTTAGTAAAGTTTGATTTTTTTTCTTTTGTCTTGAAAAATTAAAAACTCTTATTTTTGTGTTTATGCTCGTCTTACTAATTAAAGCGGTCGACGTAAATTTAGTACGAGATTTTGACGGAGATTTTCAAATCAAAAGATACATAATAACAAAGAGACTTTAATTCTAATAATCATTATATATTGTAATTCATTATATAAATAACCTTCTAAATATAAATAAATCTATTGGTAACTTCTTCTTTGAACCGGATGCATATTTCTGAAAAAGACATCTGGAGGAGTAAGAGTTCCCAAAGCTCTTTGACCTGAAAGATCCAAGAAAGTTAAACCAAACAAATAACTTGCATTAACCCATCCGAAACCTTCTGTTGCTACTCCTTTGAAATCAAGACCTTGATTACCGTATTCAGCATCAACTCTATGAGGAACTGCACCTTTTGTAACATTATATTTTTCAACAACTACTCCATTATAGTCCACAAATGATTTTGTCATCATAAATAACCATCTATAAGCTAATCTTCTTGCAATACCATCATAACCATAGTTTACAAACCCAATCCAAGCTAAAATTTGTTGTGGAGCCCAACCAAATGGGAAATCCCATTGACGAGAAGGTCTTGATAAACCAATATCACCTCTTGATTTTAAAGTACCAGCAACTAAACCACCATGTTCTTCAAATTTGGGGACTGAATTTTCAATTAATTTTGAAGCTTGTTCAGTTGATGCTAATTTTGCATATAATGGCCAAAAACAAGTTGCTGATTCATAATCTTCTTGTTTTTGTTCATGAACATTATAATCATAATACATTGAATCTTTTTCATTCCATAAGTATTTATTAACATTTGCTTTTCTATCAGTTGCTCTTCTAAGCCATATCTCGGATGAATGAATATTACCTTTTGAATCTTCTAAATTATCATTGAAAAAAGTTGTAATTATAAATGCAATATCATTTTCATATTTATATAATAATGAATTTAAATCAACCGTTGCTAACCAAGCACATTTACCTTCTAATCTATAAGACGTATCATGACCAGATTCTCTAACTGCTCTATCATGTAAGAAATATTGATCTAATTCTGGTTCTTTAATATCTCCCAGATTATATTTTTCAATAAATTCATCTTGAGTTATTCCGTATTTTTCAACATATTTTTTCAAAACTGCTGTAAAATGTGATGCTTCAGTTTCTGGTGGTATACCTTTACCTGATGGATGATAACAAGATAACCCAGTTTTTGGATCTAATCTTGGAGGACAACACCAAACTGTTTCATATTCTTTTATAGCTGCTAATGTAGATCTTTTCAAAAAATCAATTGTATCATTCATTTCTTCAGGCATGACTTCCATTGTTTTATTGAAAATTCTTAAAGCCATATCTGTTAAAAAAGGTGGTTGTGATCTACCAAGGTAGTAAGATCTATTAGCATTTAATATTTTACCATAATGATCAATTTCATAAATGAAATTTTCAGCCATTCCTCTTGCATATTCCAAATGTTCTAAATTTTTATTTGGATAAACATCAGTTAATAAACCTAAAGTTTCCATATATGAATCCCAGCCATATAATTCATTAAATCTACCACCTGGTACAACATATGGCCAACTTATTAAATTTTCTGGATTTTTTGGATCAATTCTTGAAGATAATGCTAATAAACCTGGTTTTTTATTAATTGATTTTATAAAATCTGCATCTATAACTTTAGGTAAATATTGAACATCTAAATGAATATCATCTCTACTGTTTTTTATTCTTGTAAAAAAATCATACTGATCTTTTCTATTATAAGGTACATAAACTCTATGACTTTCTTGATCTTCATGTTTAACCCCATTTTCATCAATCCAATCTTCTTTTATTTTGGTATCTCTTGACATTTCAACAATATTTTCACTTGTAACTTGTCTACTTAAATTTTTCCAAAATGAAGTTGAAATTAATCTTTTCATTCTATTAACTGGATTTTCATTTAATCTTGCTTCATCTAATACAATTTGTCTTCTACCAAATCTACTTGCAATTGTTAATTCTTGTAAAAGATTACTTAACATATAAGTTCCTCGTACAGATGCTGATTTATAACCATTTGAATTTGCTGTACCTAATCTTAAAACTTTCGGTCCTGTATCTTCTATTGTTATTTGACAATTATTATCAGTATCTTCACTTTCCAATAATTCTTTTAAAGTTTCTTGAACATCACTTATATAATATTTTTTAGGACGAATTATAGTATCATCCAAGGAGGCTCTTCTAAAATGCAATTTATTATTTTGTGGTTGTGCAATTGTTTGAGATTCATTTTCATATAATGGAACAATTGATGGTTTTTTAGTAGCTTGTTCGGTATTTTGCCTTATAAATCTTCTTTCTTCTGCTGGACTAATTGATTCTCCATTTAAATCATCAATAGCAAGAGTATTTGGTGATTCATCTTTAATCATAGGGTAATGTTTCTGAATATGAGAGAATCCGTTCTTATGTTGACTTGAATTGTTTAAATTATCAACTTCTGTAGGAGAATCTTCGTCTTCATCATAATCATTTTTATCTTTACCAGCATTTAAATTAAAATGAACTTTTGGTGGTGCAGTAATTGAAGATGAAGTAGAAGTTGCTGAAGGAGTTGGTGATTTTGAACCACCAGAACTTGGAGGTTCACTTTGTTCTTTTATAGTATCATTAATAGGATGTTGTTCATTTAATTTTTTTAAAAATTCATGTTTTGTAGTTTGAGATTCAAAAGTACTAAAAGTACGAACTCTTGATAAAGGACTATCTTTACTAAAAGTTTTCTTTTTATGATCACCATAATATTTTTCTGCTAATGCATAAGGATCATCATCATTTGAATTAATACTCAGTCTTCTTCTTGATTGTGGTGATATTAAATCTGAATTTATTGATGATGATGAAGAAACTGAAGATTTAGGAGATTTAGGAGATTTTGGAGATTTAATAGTTTGTGATGACATTTTATCATGTATATATAATTGTAAAGTAAGATTTATTTATAGTTTCAATCTTATCAATCTTGTAATGGAGTGATGAGGAGATAATGTAATTATAAATTGATAATATTATTTCACTATATCACTATTAAATTGTAAATTATAATTGTTGATAAATGAAATAAAGTCTAAATGTAATAATCTAATAATAATAAGAATCTAAATGAATAAAAAAAGTGATGTATAAATCTAAATGAATAAAAAAAACTGATGTATTCATATAATAAAAGAAAGAAAAATAATCAATAAATTGATGATATATAAAATTATAAAATATAAATATTCATATTTTTTTTAAAAGGGTACTGAATTATTATAATATACATAATATTTACCCAAATTTAGAGATAGTCATAGATAATTATTATTCAACAAGATATAATTTTAAATTATCAATAAAGTTTAATAAAGAGAGATAAGTACTCATTTAATTTTATATTTAAGATTACTTTAAGAAAGCTCTAAAAACGATCTAAAAATTGGAATATTAAATTTGAACTACAGAAGTTGTTATAAAACTAAACTTTGATTTAAAGATATCAAAAGATATTAAAAGATCCAATTATTATATTCGAATCTATACTACTCTACTACATAATCTTCTAATCTTCTTCTAGTTATAGATCTAAAAAATATTATAATTTTTAATGTGACATCATTTTTTTATTTTCTTATAATTTCTGTAACTTATTTTCTTTTGCAAGTTTTATCGTTTTTTTTTTATGTACAAAATTTTGAAACTCTTTTTTATAATTTATATAGCAAGTAAAAATCAAAATAGTAAAGAAGAGTTACACCCCACTTAAATGAAATTGAATACTAATCTTTTAAAGTTTTGTTTTTATCCTGCTTAAAAGTTTTGACTAATTTCTCAAATTGTAACGGAACGAAGTAGTAAGTAATATTAAGTCCAATTTTCTTCGCAATAATTATCGGATTTTAATCATTCTTTATTACACAAACTTTAAAATTATTCTTATAATATTTTTAGATCTTTAAAATATTAATATTATTAAATTTCTGAAACTTCCCCTAAATTAATATTGGATTTTTAATATATAAGAGATTGATATATTTATGGGGAACTATTTTGTTGCAATTATTAGAAGATTAAATTTGCAAAAAAGGTTATATGATATATTATGAATATTATCATTAAATTTGCTAAAATTGGTTGCAAAATGAGTTTGATTGAAACTTTTACAACTTTAAAATTCAATTCTTTTACTTTTTTATTTGTGTGTCATACGATAGTATAAAGTTTAATTTTACAATTTTTCCCAATATCTAAACTTGAAACAATTTTAGAGCTCAAAATTTTATTAAATATAAAAAGAGGAGAGAATCCTACTATTATCAACTAAAAAATTAAAACTTTTTTGAGTTTTCACCATTAGGGAGATCTAAACTCATAAAATACCAAAATTTGTGTTTTTTTTTCAGCATCTAAATATTCAATTTCCATTAAGATCATTGTATTTAGGCATCAAAATCACTTCAAATTGAAGTAAATCGACTATTAAATATATGTTAAGTAAATTTTTGGACCTATATCAAGATTTTTAGCAATTTAAGCATAAGCAAAACAGTTATTTTAATCTAACGGTTTATTTCTATATATAATATGAATAATTAATAATAAACCTAGTAATAATTTCACTTAATATACTGGATTATAAATTATAAACAGATATTATTTGGCAAAGAGTTCAGATTTATTTACATAAGTAGAGAAAAAATTAAGCTACCAACTCGGGAAATTTCGTAAGTTCACTCGGTCAACCACGGACACTCCTCGCCTATAAAATTATTATAGTGGATTCGAAAAATTAAATTTTGAAAAATTATGTGGGGTTTCGCACATGCATGTTTGTTGTTTATTAATTAGTAGAAATCGAATCAAAACTATTATAAATTATATAATATAAATAATATTTCCTCACCCTTTTTTTTTGTTGACTTAGTAAATTTATTATTTTTCAATTATTCAAAATTTCAATTCATTCAATTCAGGTCAATTGAATAATTTTATTATTTTATATTAATATATTCTTAAATTTTATATAAATAAACATATACAATGGTTAAAGTAGCAGTTTTAGGAGCAGCTGGTGGTATTGGTCAACCATTATCATTATTAGTTAAATTAAATCCAATTGTTGATGAATTAGCATTATTTGATGTTGTTAATGTACCTGGTGTTGGAGCAGATTTAGGTCATATTAATTCAAATTCAACTACTGAATCATTTTTACCAGAATCAAAAGAAGATAAAACTGCTTTAGCAAATGCTTTAAAAGGTTCAGATATTGTTATTATTCCAGCTGGTGTACCAAGAAAACCAGGTATGACAAGAGATGATTTATTTAATATTAATGCATCAATTTGTCAAGGTTTAGCTGAAGTAATTGCTAAAAATAGTCCAAAAGCTTTTGTTTTAGTTATTTCTAATCCAGTTAATTCAACTGTTCCAATTTTTGCTGAAACTTTTAAAAAAGCTGGTACTTTTGATCCAAAGAGATTATTTGGTGTTACTACTTTAGATATTGTAAGAGCTAATACTTTTATTTCACAATTATTTCCAAAAGAAACTAAACCTGGTGATTTTAATGTTAATGTTGTTGGTGGTCATTCCGGTGAAACAATTGTACCATTATATTCAATTGGTAGAACTAAAAAATATTATGATGAATTAAATGAAGAACAAAAGAAAGCTTTAATTCATAGAGTTCAATTTGGTGGTGATGAAGTTGTTCAAGCTAAAAATGGTGCTGGATCTGCTACATTATCAATGGCTTATGCAGGTTATAAATTAGCTGAATCAATTTTAAAAGCTGTTAATGGAGAATCAAATATTGTTGAATGTACATTTTTAAATTTAGATTCATCAATTAAAGGTGCAAGTGAAGCTAAAAAATTAGTTAATAATTCTGAATTTTTTTCATTACCAGTTTTATTAGGTAAAAATGGTATTGAAGAAGTTAAATATGAAATTTTAAATGAAGTTAATAGTGATGAAAAGAAGTTATTAGAAGTTGCTATTGATCAATTATCAAAAAATATTGAAAAAGGTGTTGCATTTGCTACTAAATAAGTTTTTTAAGTATTAAATATATAAATAGTGTTTAATAACAATCACAAGAAAATCTTCATTTTCAAGCATTAAACTCATTTGAATTAAGAATTGAATAAATTGTAGGATATTTTGAAATAAATTCTTGAAATTTTGCATCAATATCAGCACTAATATCACTTGATTCATTATCTAAAATTGAATTATTTTCATTATTTGTAGTTGTGGTAGTTAAATATTCAATTAACCCCGGAATATTTAACATCAAATAAGCTAATTGTTCTTTTGAAATTTCAAAATTTTTAACAACACTTAATTCATTATTAATTAATGAAATTAATTTCTTTAATATTTTCATATTATGTTCAATTGATTCAATTAAATATGAAATTACTATATTTTTATTTGATTTTAATATAATCATTTGTAAATAATTAAAAATTGAAAAATTTGGTTGATTTGTTAATATTAACATTGTAATTTGATTATCATTTATTGAACCTACAAAAGTTGTTAGTTCTTCTTGCATTTGCTTGAGATCTTTTGCTTGTACTGGTTCAATTTCTATGAATAATACGTTCAACCATTTGTATTTTGCTTGTGAGATTGTTTTAATCATTTATTTGCAATTGTTTGTTGTAAATTTACAAAATTTGGTTGCAAAAAGTAATAGAAATTTGTCAGGATTTTTATTGAACTACAAAAACAGCCAAAAAACAGCCAAAAAAATTGAAAGTCTAAAATGTGAGTTTGTAATTCCTATGCCTGTTACTGAGTTACAAATTTAACTGAAATAACAATGAGCAGCATCAGATCTTTTCTTCAAATATTTTACTGACCTTTTCACAAATGTTGTCAAAGTAACTTATTCAATGAATAGGAACGGAAATTGAACTTAAAACTAGAGCCCGAAGTGGTATCTTAGTCGCTTTGCTGTAAGCTATTTAAGTGATTCTCAATCATATTGGGTTGTGATAAAATAAAAGATACTTGAAACTAGATATTTCCCAAATTAATACTTAGTGGTGGCAAGTGAAAAATCTGTCAAAAAGGGGGGTTAATTTTGAAGATTTTTATCATATAATATACGACAAAACCAAAGAACGCATGATTTGCTCAATCAAGGAGTAATATAGTTATGACTTTTACCCTTCATCCTTCTACAGTCAAGAGTCTTAGTACATAAAGCAACTGATTTGAATTAATCTTTCTTTACTATTCTTTACTTATTAATATTTCAATGTATTTAAAAGATAAAACAAAAACGCAACAGAAAAAATAAAAAATTTTGAACCAATACAATTTTTATTATAACCCAATTTAGTATAACAAGTTTCAGTTGTAACTTAAAATCAAAAAAAATATAAACAATTATTATATCATTAATATTATAAACAATAAAATATACTCAATCAATCAATTACTATTAGAAATAATACATCCTTAACTAAAAGTTCCCAAACGCGTTAGTTTCATCCAAAAAGCCCAATTAAAAAATTATATCGTCATCACATACATAAGAAAATAGGGATCATATTTTTGACAACCAAATTAATATAAATTTACAATATGGAGTCAATCTTGGATTTTTCAACAGATTTAGATATCAAATTATTTGATCAAACAGTTGATGCGTTTTATAAAGGTTCAGGTGAAAATCAAAAACAAGCTCAAAATATTTTAAATCAATTTCAAGAACATCCTGAATCATGGAAATTTGTTGATAATATTTTATCAAATTCAAATAATCCTCAATCAAAATATATCGCGTTATCATGTTTAAATAAATTAATTCAATATAGATGGAAAATTATACCTGATGATGAAAGAATTGGTATAAGAAATTTTATTGTTAATATGATTATTGCATTATGTAATGATGAAAAAGAATTTGAAACTCAAAGAGCTTTAATTAATAAAATTGATTTGACCTTAGTTTCAATTTTAAAACAAGAATGGCCTCATAATTGGCCCGAATTTATACCTGATCTAGTAGCAAGTTCAAAATCGTCTTTTAATGTTTGTGAAAATAATATGATTATATTAAAATTATTAAGTGAAGAAGTATTTGATTATGGTCAAGAACAATTAACACAAGCAAAAGCTCAACAATTAAGAATTAGTATGAAAAATGAATTTGAAAAAATTTTTCAATTATGTTATGAAGTCTTAGAAAAAACAGAAAAATATTCATTAATCAATGCAACTTTAAATGCACTACTCAAATATATTCAATGGATACCATCAAACTATATTTACGATACTAATATTTTAGATATTTTAACAAATAAATTCTTAGCACCTGTTGATACAAGAACAATAACTTTAAAAGTATTAACAGAAATAAATACATTACCTGGAGAAAATGAAAAAACATTATTATATTTTAAAAACACCATGGAACAAATCTATCAAATTGTACCAGTATCAACAAACCTAAAGGAAAGTTATAAAGTTGCATCATCAGCAGATCAATCATTTTTACAAGATTTAGCAATGTTTTTATGTTCATACCTCAACAATCATTTAAAAATTTTAGAAAGTCACGAACAAGCAAAAGAATTATTACAAAATTCACTCTATTATTTATTAGAATTATCAAGAATTGATGAAAGAGAATTATTTAAAACTTGTTTAGATTTTTGGCAAATTTTTGTACAACAATTATTTCAAGAAACTAGAGATTTACCACAACAAGAATTAAGTCCAATGATGCAATTATCTTATGGTAACGCATTGAGAGCTGGATCATCTGGTGGTGCACCAGATCCTGCATTATTAGCTAAATTCCCATTAAGACAACATCAATATTCAGAAATATTATCAAAATTAAGATTGGTTATAATTGAAAATATGGCAAGACCTGAAGAAGTTTTGGTTGTTGAAAATGATGAAGGAGAAATTGTACGTGAGTTTGTAAAAGAAAGTGATACCATTCAATTATATAAATCAATGAGAGAAGTTTTGGTTTATTTAACACATTTAAACGTTATAGATACAGAACAAATTATGATTGAAAAATTATCAAGACAATTAGATGAAAGTGAATGGTCATGGAATAATATTAACACTTTATGTTGGGCAATTGGTTCAATTTCTGGTGCAATGAATGAAGATATGGAAAAAAGATTTTTGGTAAATGTAATAAAAGATTTATTATCATTAACAGAAATGAAAAGAGGTAAAGATAATAAAGCTGTTGTTGCATCAAATATTATGTATATTGTTGGTCAATATCCAAGATTTTTAAAAGCGCATTGGAAATTCTTAAAAACAGTTGTTAATAAATTATTTGAGTTTATGCATGAAACTCATGAAGGTGTTCAAGATATGGCTTGTGATACTTTCATTAAAATTACAAACAAATGTAAAAAACATTTTGTAGTAATTCAACAAAATGAAAGAGAACCATTTATAAATGAAATCATTAGAGAAATACAATCAATAACAGAAGATTTACAACCTCAACAAGTTCATACATTTTATGAAGCATGTGGTATAATAGTAAGTGCACAAACTAATAAAGAAGCAAGAGATAAACTATTGAGTGAATTAATGGCATTACCAAATATGGCTTGGTCAGCAATAATACAACAAGCAGGCCAAGATCCAGCATTATTAACAAATACTGAAACAGTCAAAATTATTGCAAATATTATCAAAACAAATGTTGCAGTATGTAAAGCATTAGGACCTGGTTTCTATTCACAATTAGGGTTCTTGTATGTTGATTTATTATCATTATATAAAGCAGTATCACAAATGATATCAGATTCAGTTGCAAAAGATGGTATAATTGCCACAAAAACACCAAAAGTAAGAGGTTTAAGAACCATTAAAAAAGAAATATTAAAAATGATTGAAACGTACATTAATCAAGCTGATAATTTAGAAGAAATTGTTAGAGATTTAACAACTCCATTATTTAATGCTGTATTAGAAGATTATAGTTCAAATGTACCTGATGCAAGAGATGCAGAAGTATTAAGATGTTTAACTGCATTAATATCAAAAGTTGGTCATTTAATTCCTGATGGAGTTGTATTAATTTTACAAAATGTTTTTGAATGTACATTAGATATGATTAAAAATGATTTTGTTGAATATCCAGAACATAGAGTTGAATTTTATAAATTATTAAGAGAAATTAATTCAAAATCATTCCAAGGTTTATTACAATTATCTGGTGAAGCTTTCCAATCATTAATCAATGCTGCTTTATGGGCTTTTAAACATAACAATAGAGATGTTGAAGATAATGGATTAAATTTATCAATAAATTTGATTAAAAATGTTGAAGATTTAGGTGATACACCATTTACAAAAGCATTTTATGAAAATTTTTATTTCCAAATATTATCAGATACTTTTTACGTTTTCACACAACCAGATCATAAAGCAGGATTCAAATTTCAAGCACAATTATTAGCACATTTAATTCATTTAGTACAAGATAATGTTATAAAGAATCCTTTATATACCCCAGATCAAGCACCAACAGGTACATCAAATCAAGAGTTTTTAAAACAATATTTATCACAATTATTATCATCAGCATTTGATAATTTACAAGTTGAACAATTAAATAATTTTTTAAAAGTTGCAACAACAAATTATAATGATATAAATAAATTTAAAGCTACTTTAAGAGATTTCTTGGTACAATTAAAACAATTTGGTGGTGATCCAACTGATTATTTATTTGCTGAAGATAAAGAAATTGAAAAATTAGAAATTGATAGAAGAAAAAGAGAATTAGATTCAAAAGTTGGTGGATTAATCAGACCTTCTGATTTGCTGGACGACTAAATGTATATACTAGAGTGTATCGAATGTATAGTAATTTTAACAAAAGCTAAAATTTTAATCAATCTTTAATTTTGATAAATTCTTGTAGTCACCTTTTACTATATCTCTAATCACAAATTTCTGTAAGCAAATATAATTATACAATTAATATATTGATTAATAGATTAATCTATTTTCATAAAAAAGTGAAGTGACTAGAGACAACAAAGCATTGTGAAAACAATCATATCATTTTAATATGATATGGTATATACAAAACTATATTTAATCAAATCTTCAGAGGTTCAATGAGATGAAAGCTATCAAGTGGTATTTAAAATCTGAATAACTCAAATTTGTGCTAAAAATTTAAAATCAAATTAAAGATGCGTCTGAATAAAATTAAATGAATAGAGTAATAATTGTTACAAATTAGTCTAAACCTTTAATTAAAAAAGAACAATTTCTATAACTCCCTAAGAATATTTATTATTTACGACGTGTAACTAACTTCAATAAGTTTCACTTTGTTACTTCAAATAAAATAATATTTTTATAACCGAAGCTACCTAATTAAAAATTATGTCAAAATTAATAATTCATATGATTATTTTCATATAAATTCTAATTTTATTCTTAATGATTAACAAGTGAAACATGATGAGGAAACTGTATTTAATTTATCATTTGAACGTGTTTTCTTTTCACTCTATTCATGACGTGTTAGTTTTGTAGAGTTAATTTAATTGTTTAGCTATTCAAATTAGACAGTTTTAACCAGCCAATTTTTTAATTTAATTTAGTCGAATATTTTTTTTAGTATCTGTGTTCATATTTGTATTATATTCATATTTTATTTATAATGTACTACTTATGCAGGACAAATTTGCGTTGATTCAATTACTTTTCATATAATTTTCAATAGTTTCAACTTTTTGATTATTTAAGTAAAAAGAAGTAAAAGAATTGCAATTCAACTAACTCGATTTTTATGAATAAAATATATTTTACATTATTCTATATAATTATTTAATTATTGTTTTGTAAGTTCAAAGGAACTCGATTAAATGAACCCTTTGCTTTGTTAAAATTATTTGCTTACCTCATTATTCTGCACCCTCTATAAGTAGATATGAAACTCATTAGACTTTCCCTCAATTAAAAGCTCAAAATATCTGATCGAATAGTTGATAACCTTTTCAGACTAATTTGCATTTAACTGTAAATTGATCAAATTATCATGTAAGTAATTTAATCAAACTATTTTAATTTTGAGAGAGAGAAAAAATAAGTTTTTTTTACAACCAAATTTAGTTTTATTATTATTATTATTATTGTTTAGTGTTTTATTAATTAATCAATTAAAATCAACTTCAAATCAAATCTATATTATCAACCATTATAGCTAGTTAACTCACTATACTAATTTCAATTATCATCGTTATTTATATGAATAAACCGATTCATATCTAAAATTTATATATTTTATTATATAACATACCCTAAGAATGAGAAGGAGTAAAGGGGATTTATTTCAACAATCAAATAATCCATATCAACAACCTACTACACATTCATCAATATATAATAATAATAATAATATTAATAATAGTCTGAATAACAGTAATACCAATAGTAACAATAATTCTCAAAACCAATTAAATTCACGTATAAATGATGAATTAAATAGATCACAACCTTATGCATCAATTAATACTGATCAATCACAACCATACCCAGTACAACAACTACAACAACTACAACAACAACAACAACAACAACAACAACAACAACAACAATCAAAACAGTCTGATCCAAAAAGAAAATCATCGGGATCAATTTTCAGTATAAGACGACATAGAGATAAAGATAAAAATCAATTAAATTCTCATAATAATCAAATAAATGAAAGTTTATCTGATCTTTCTTCAAATGATTCTGCAAGTATATTATCATCAGGTACTCAAAAATCTCAACATAGTAAACGACTGAATCAACTACCGCAACAACCACCACCACCACCACAACAACATTATCAGCATTATCCAACAAATTCTTCACAACAATCTGTATTATTACTGCAACAAAGTCTACCTCAACAACCACCACCTCAATTTCCACCTCCAAGAACTTCATCAATTCCAACTCAAGTAATACCTTCCCCAAATAATAGAAAGTCATCTACTTATAGCATAGCAACAATTGGACAAGATAATAAAACTCCATATAATCCTTATGATACACCGACTCAATTATCTCGTCAACAATCTAATTATAATACCCCTTCGACAAATAGTTTAAGTCGTAAATCAACTAATTTATCAATCAATTCATTGACCAAATCCAGTAATGCTAATAATAGACTGTCTTTAGATCGTCAACAACCATCTAAAACAGAGCGACCTTCCGCGTTTGAAGTTGATAAAATGTTTAGAGAATTTTTGGAAAAAATAAATTCAAAATCTTTCCCACCTTCAGCAATAAGAGATATGTTAAATTATGACACAGATAGGAAATGGATGATGATCGAACAAGATCAAAGAGCAGATCATGAAAGACTGGTTCGAAATGTCGTAAATAATAATTCTGATGTTCCTGAAACTTATGCAAGATTATTAATGTCAAAGACTATTACAACATCACAATTAAATAATTTATGGGTACAATTAAGAAGTGAACCTATTGATTGGGTTAGAACATTTGTATATGATTGTCAAGGTGATGCATTATTATCTTCTTATTTACAAAAATTACATGATGAAATGAGGGAGCATAACATAAATTCTATTGAGGACGAAATGTTTGATAAAGAACATTATATAATGAGAAGTATGAAATGTGTAATGAATCAAAAGTTAGGAGCTGAAAGAGTCAGAACAGATGTTGATTTATTTGTAAATGCAGTTAGTGGATGTTTGTTATCACCAAGATTAATTACAAGAAAATTAGCAACTGATGCATTAACTTTCATTGTATCCTATAATACTGATGATATTGGTAGATATCACAAAGTTTTGAAAGCATTAGATTCATTGAATGATAGAGATCGATATGATTTTGAAGATTATGATGAAAATAATAGACATAGAAAAAGACATTTAATACGGAAACCTCCTCCGGCAGCTGGTCATAAACGATTTGAAGTATGGTTGAATTTGGTTGAAAGAACCGTTGATGGTATTGGTAAATTTAATTCAAATGTTGGGGAAAGAGAAGAAATTAAATCTCAATATGTTGGAACAAATTCGAAAGAAAATTATTTTCCTGATTATTGTGGAGCTACTTTATTGTTAGTGAATGTTATAGTTGAAAATGCAGTTGATTTCAGAGCCAAAATGAATTTACGTGCTCAATTACAAGCAGCTGGTTTAAATAGATTATTTGAAAAATTCCAAAATCTACAACAACAAGAATTAAATATCTTGATACAAAGATATAGAGCTCTTGCAAGAGATGATGAAGAAGAAATGAGATATGTCTCTGATTTCGATGGTAATATGGATTTCAACGATCCCGTTGATTTAATTAGATCATTATGGAAAAATTTCAAAGATTCAGATAATCAAGATCATTTTCTTAGTACTATGCAACATTTATACCTAATACAAACTGAGAAAAAGAACAATCAAAATGAATTAGGACAAAGTCTTAGGATTCTTGATAATATAATCCAGAATTTATCAACTTCACAAACTAGTGATGAAAATACAGCAATAAATATAGCTATAAATAAATTATATTCAAGTATGAGTACGGATGATCAATATAGAAGAGCATTAGAAGAAGTCAAGTATTATAGAAAAGTAGCAGAAGAAGCAACAGCTGAACGTGATGAAGTCTCCAAACAAATGTCCTTAGGAGCAGAGGGATTAATATCAAGTTTAAGTAGTGATATTAAAGAACGTGATATAGTCATTTCAAGATTTAGAAGAACTAATGATGACATGAAACAAGAAATGGAAGAATTGAAAACCAAATATATGAAAGAAAAACAAGAGCTGGAATTAGAAATGAGAGAATTATTGATTTTGTTAGATAGTAATGATATTGCTACTAGCAAATCTAAAAAGGGTAAAACTACAACTGTTTCATTGACTACATCTAATGTTGAATTAGCACAAAGATTGAAGAAACAAATACATAGAAGAAGAGCTGAAGCAAGATTGGACAACAAGCAATTAGGAACTCAAGTTGAACCACTGAAAAGATTGAGAGCATTAAGAGATCAAATGGGTGACATTGAAAATATGGCAAGAGAGTTAGAAATGACAGAATTTGAAAATTATGTTGAGCCAATTGAAGAATTACCATCAGAACCTGAAGTTATTGAAAGTGAAACAGAATCTGAAGAAATTGAGGAATCTGAATCAGATCAAGAAATTGAAATACCTCCATCACCACCAATGACCAATAAACGTGGAATTAGAAATGATGATTTATCAAAATTAGATAATCTTCGTAAGAAATTGGCAAATTTACAAACCGATTCAAATGAAATTGTAAAATTCAACACTAGTTCAATGTTTAATAAACAAAAATTCATGGCTATAGAAAGATTGCATGAATTAGAAAATAATTTCAAAGATTTCAATATTGATTTTTCAATCCAAGATGAAGATGATTATTCTACAATGGGAGTTGATGATCATATCAAGGATAAAACAAAAGAAGTATTAGATGAAGTTGAAAGATTAAGAAATGAATTGAGAAAACAATTAGCTGCAAAGAATAAATCGAAATCAACAACCACACCAAAAAGACAATCTGTTTTGGAGAGAATTGAAAATAAATATACTAAAGGTCAAGTACAACAATCACCAGCTGATGTATCATCTTCGAGAGAAACCAAAAAAATCAATAGAAGAACAAATCTTAATTCTATGGATCCGAAATTTTTACAAGAACTCAGCAATAAAGTTGGTAAAGCTGAACCTATTGATGCTTCAAAGATTGAAACAAATGGTAAAAAGGAAGTAGAAGAAGTGCCACTTGAAAAGAAAGAAGAACAAGTAGAGGAAATTCAAGATTCTCCTGTTAAAACCACATTACCACCACCCCCACCACCTCCACTTCCACCTATTTTTGGTGGATCATCAGCTCCTCCACCACCTCCGCCACCAATGCCATCTATGTTGGGTGGAGAATCAAAATCTATTCCAGCTCCTCCACCACCACCTCCAAATTTCTTGAATGGTTCCTCAGGACCTCCAGGACCACCACCACCACCACCATTTCCAAATGGTCAAGCAAACAAATACAGACAAACAGAAATAGCTTTATCACCAGTTCTCAATTCAAGTGTTGATCATTTACCAAGACCAAAGAAAAAATTAAAACAAATTCATTGGGAAAAAATTGATTATAATGAAGTTGAAAATTCATTTTGGAAACAGCCTTCTACAAATACTATTGCCAATGAATTAATGTCTAAGGGTATATTTGACGAAATTGAAGTAATCTTTGCCGCTAAAGAAATCAAAAGGTTAGCAACTAAGAAGAAAGCAGACCTAGATAAAGTTACATTCTTGAATAGAGATGTTGCTCAACAATTTAGTATTAATTTGCATTCATTTAGTTCATTAACTGACGAAGAATTAGTTGCAAAAGTGTTAAGATGTGACAAGGATCTTATACAAAATCATGCGGTCTTAGAGTTTTTCAGTAAAGATGAAATAACAGATATTACAAATTCTGCTGTCCGTAATTATGAACCATATTCAACTGATTATAAAACAGATGAAATTAGTAAACCAGATAAAGATCCGTCTGAATTGCAAAGACCTGATAGGATATATTTGGAGTTGATGTATAATTTACAACATTATTGGAAGTCAAGAAATAGAGCATTAACTATAGTTGCCAACTATGAAAAAGACTATGAAGATTTAGTACACAAATTAAGAGCAATTGATGATTCAGTTGATAGTATTAAGAATTCACAACATTTGAAAGGTGTTTTTGAGATTATTTTAACCGTTGGTAATTATATGAATGATTCAACAAAGCAAGCAAAAGGTTTTAAATTAAATTCATTACAAAGATTAAGTTTTATGAAAGATGAGAAAAACAGTATGACATTTTTACATTATGTTGAAAAAGTTATCAGAACTCAATATCCAGAATTTTTACAGTTTTTAGAGGAATTATCAAATTGTAATGAAGTTGCAAAATATTCAATTGAAAATATTTATAATGATTGTAAAGAATATGTACAAAGTATTAAGAATGTTCAAAGTTCAGTTGATGTTGGTAATCTTTCAGATATTTCAAAATTCCATCCACTGGATCGTATATTAAAAGTATTATTACCATCATTACCAAAAGCTAGCAGGAAAGCAGGACTTTTATTAGATCAAGCTGATTTCACAATAAAACAATTTGAAAATTTGATGATTTATTTTGGAGAAGATCCACAGGATCAATTTGTTAAAAATTCATTCATTAGTAAATTTACAAATTTCATGAAAGATTTCAAGAGAGTACAACAAGAGAATATGAAAAGAGAAGAAGAAATTAGAATTTATGAACAAAGGAAAAAACTATTGGAAGCTCCTAAATCTACAACTCCAACTAAATCAACCAACTCTGGTGAAGATAATGAAGAAAATGAAGGTGTAATGGATTCATTATTGGAAAAATTAAAAGCTGCTGGACCTGCTAAAGGTGAACCTACATCAGCAAGAAAGAAAGCATTAATGAGACGTCAAATTTTGGAGAATCAAAGAAAATTCAATAGTAGTAATAATATTCATACAACAAATAGTAATGAATCTCATCACGAATTATCACCATCTAAAAATAAATCAACTGATGAATTCACTGGTTTTGATGAAAATGCTGTTTCAACAATAGATGATAGTAATTTTAGTTCTCAAAAACTTGATTCTGAAAATTTGGAGGAGGAATCATCTAATAATGATGAGCCCAAAATTGGTGCGAGAGCAAGAAATTTATTGCAAGAATTACGTGGAGCAAATGATGAAAATTCAGATGATGAAACCAGTACAAATAATAATAGTAATAATGAAGAATCCGCTACGTTAACTGCTGCACAAAAATATAGACAAGAAAGGTTAAAGAAAAAAGGAATCTCTACAAATAATACAGGTAATAGTAATAATAGTGATTTGGTAGAATAAATAGAATTTTGTTGGTATTGGAATAATTATATAATGAATTAAGACGAATTAAAAAATTTACTGTAGTGAAATTTTTGATATAAAGTTTTTGGAAATCTCTTCTAAATCAAAATCCAATAAATCTGGAACATTTTCATCATTGGTATTTGAAGACAAGAGTCTGTTTATCGAATCATCAAACATTGGTTTATTTATTGAAAGTAGCCCTGTACCACTTAGTTTATTTGTAAATGGATTATTTAGCCTGTTCAATTGATCGGTCAATGATAAATTTTGATTAACATTTGACTTATTATTTGAATTCAAGTTTTTTACTAAATCCGAAATTTCATTACTTGATTTATCAACAGATCTCAAAGCAATTATATCACCACTTTTAGAAACACACAATATGGTATCTTCGTCATCTTTTCCCTGATCTTTCATCCACGGATTATCTAATTTTGCAGTAATGAATTTCGATATACCAGGTAATTGAACTTTCAAAGATTCATTAAAATCGATACTTACTTGATCACCTATCCCATCAACTATATGTACTAATGAATTTCGTTTTGAACTCATTAAAATTTGATTCTTATAATTAACTTGATCAATAGTTAAAATAGGTTTTGAATTAAATTCAAATAACATCTTTTGTGGTTCACCATTAATATTTATAGTATAATCTAAATCATCAGTTATAATATATTGATAATTTGAATCCAGTTGAGTACATGCTAAAATCTTATTTTTGTGAGCGCTAAACGAAATTATATCACTTGGAAATTGCAGATATTTTTTAATTGGTACAAATTTTTTATCTTGTTCATGATATGAAGTCATCCAGATTGTTGATTGACTAGTAAAGAAAATTCTATCATCTAATTGTTGAATATGGGTTACTGGTTCTGAATGATCAAAAGTTGTTAATTCAGTGATATTTATTGTAGAATTTTGATCTTTTGGTTTTCTAAAATCTAAAACTTTTATTGAACCAGCTACTTTATCTTGAGTTTTTACTGAACAACCTAATAGTAATTTATAACTTGTTCTTCCATTTCTTTGAATTTTCCAAATACATGAACTTATGGGAAATTCATTTGTATTGAATATACTACCAACTTTATTTTTGTTCTTGAATTCTGTTATATTGAATGGTTTCAAGGTGATTTTATCGATGCAGCATATTTTCTTTGATTCTCCAAGAATTATGAAAGCTGATATTGGTCGAAAATATTGCAACTTTTGAGATGCTTCATCAATACTTACTTGTCTAATGAATGGTTTGGGATATGAATTCACATGAGCAATAACAAACCCATTACTTTTGAATAAACCCACCTTTTTGTACATTGATGATTCTGAATTTGGAAATTCCACTAATGAATTCACTGTTCGTAGTAAGGTGTCGTTAAATTGTACTTTTTGTGGATATGAACTGCCATGTAAATCAATCATATATAAATCTCGACATTGAATAAATATAAAACCATTATCTTCAGATTTAGAAATTTGAACTTCACCTGATCCAACTTTATAAAAAGATTTGAATTCTATCCCGGATTTAAACAGAATTCTTATAAAATAGCCTTCATAAGTACCTACAAATAATTCATCATCAACACATATACAATCTTTCGGGACCAACTTTATGTCATTATCATCTAAATCGGTCTTGTAACTAGACAAATTCAAAATCTCTTTAATTCTTATGAAATCATTCACAGCCTCATAAAAATAAATTTTGTATTCAAAAGTTCCAATTATAAGAACATTCTCATTATTGATCTGACAAGTCTTTAACATTGATGGCTGAAAATCTACTTCTTCACTGTATTTTACTTTTGCATAATCTTCAAACACAGTATCCTCATCTAATGCATCACAAGATATTTGATAAATAGTGAGTCTAATTTCTCCATCTTCATCACCTATTACATACAATTTATTATCAATATAAGTTGCAAATGTAAGGAAGAAATAATAAGACTGAGAAATTTTAAAATTTAAATCGGTGATAGTAATGCTATGATTTGTAACTTGTATTAATAATGATTCTACTTCATTGTCCACAACAATATCAAATTTTGTACAATAAATTGTAGATTCTTTTTCATGAATTACTGGATTCTCAACTGCAAATAAATCTTCTTCATAATCTTTATCTTCTATTTCTAATAGTTTTGTTTCCAATGGTAATGAGCAAATTATTAACACTCGTTCATTAAACGAAAAAATCCATGAATTGATGACTTTTCTTAACTCTTCATAAATTTCACTTTGTCTGGTTCCACGATAACCTGTTTTGAAATTTGTCAATTTTTTCTTATTACCAACTCCCGTTATTGCCCATAACTCATCAAACAGATTGTTATTCGCGGATGATGCAACAGCAATTATATCTTGTATTGGAGCCCAATTCTCAAGATTTTCCACTAGTTCAAATTTACTAAATCCCAATTTACTATCATTTTCAATATCACATAGATATTCTTTACTAAAGCGGTTAGGTATTACAATTGATTTATTAGATCCTGTAGTACTTGAATAATTTAATTCATGACCATTGGTGGTCTTTTCTAAGGTGAATAATGATAAGGAATCAGTAACTCTAATAACTGGGGTAATTGATGAAACTCCTTCTTTCGTTATTAATACGGAGTATATTACTCCAGAATCTGTAGATATAAGTATCTCATCAATTTCCGATACATCCAAATCAGTAAATTTTGCTTGAGGAATGTAATAACTTGTTGGAAATGAAGTCCAAGGAGCATCAGTTCTTTTAAAATCATATTGAGCGGATAGTATATCATGAATACTAACAATAGTTAGCATCAGCTGTGAAACAAATAAAAAAGCACTTGATATGGATAATGGAACCACAAATATAGGTATATGAAATGTATTTTCTAATGGAAAACTTGTTTTTGTTAATCCGCTTGATAAATCATCTAAGCATGACCAAGAATATAAATTAATATATAGTCTTCTATGTTCAGTAAATACTAAAGTTAATAGCATATCAGTCTGCATTGTTGAATTAGGTTCAATAAAACATGAATCAACCAAAAAGCCATCTAAAGGTATACTTAAATGATTCTTCAATACTGCCCCATTTTGAGATTGTTGTAAGGTAGGGTAAAGTCGTAATGAGCGTGAAGCTGATGACGAAACTGTGGATAGACCAGACGGCGATGATATTAAACTATATCCACTTGTGTGTAGTTCTGGGAAATTAAGTTCTTGCTGAAAGTTCCACCATTGTATTAGGAATGGTTTAAAAATTGAATTTGCAGGTGATTCATTTTTAAAATCATAATCGGTATCTTTGACATAATATGGTACTTTATATATTCGTAGTAGAATCAAGAATCCAGATTTTAATGCAATTAATATATGATCTTCTTCTTGAGCAATACTAGCTCGTATCAAACACGATGATCTGACAGTTGACTTCAAATTATACTCAATTCCGTTTACTGATATTGACAGCTTTTTCACTAAAACTTGAATTTTCTCAAATATTGATTTTTCAAGTTGAGGTTTTGTAGTTGTAGAACTTATTTCATTCCTATCATCAAATATATCATCATCATTATCATCAAAAATATCCATTTGTGAATCTTCTTCTGGTGGAATCAAGACTTGATATTCATCATCATTTAATAAAACACTAGACAGTCCTTTAAATGCTTTATTTATTTTGACCTTGACATTACTTAATATATTAGTGATAGTTGGTGAATTGATCAAAGTTTGTTTAATGAATGTATGTGGTTTTGGTGAATTATCAACAAATAAGCTGTTGAACAAATACAGATATTGATTATTTATAAATCCATCATCTAAATCTACATCCATTGGGTACCAATTTCGATCATACGATGGATAGTTGTTTGATGAGTTTTATTAAGTTATTGATAGTCAACCTTGTAAAATGAGTGTGCGGCTCTTGTATATTTTTTATCTTTGTTTTTTTTTTTGATATTCTTTTGCAACCAAATTTTTTATTAAAGAAACTTTCTTTACAAGATAACCAAGTTGATAAGTAGTACCAACCATGCGCCAAATCAGAAAAATGTACAATGGATATGCTATTGAATTAGCATTATCATTATTTGGTTTCACAGCTGGAATGGAAATGTATTCGTATATTAGTTTAAAAAACTTTAATATTTTTGCAACATTTTATAAATTTCCAACAAAAATTGAAGAAAATCTATTAAAGTCAAGTAATGTTATGGGCGCAATTGGTGAGTAAAATTAACATAGCCAGGTTTCAACGAATTACTAACGATTGTGTTTAAGGGGGTGGAATTATTGGTGGTGAAATTGCTGAACATTTTGGATTTTTAAAAGCATTAAAATGTCTTTGCTTAGTTTGGATTATTGGAGTAATGCTATGTTTCATTTCAGAATCAATTCCAATGTTAATTATCGGAAAAGCTATAAAAGGTGTTGCAATAGGTATAAGCACAGCTACAATACCAGTTTATCAACACGAGATCATTCCATCAAAACGTCGTGGTAGAATGTTAACCTTGTTCATTTTTTCAACTTGTTTAGGTAATTGTTTTATGTTCATTCTACCAATGATTTGCTTACCTCAGCTAAAAGGATTTCAGTATTTGATTTTGCATTGGCTAATTGATTTAATTCCATTAAGTTTTGCAAGTTTAGCTATACTTTTCGTACCTGAAAGTCCCAAATTTTTAGCTGAAAATAGTAAATGGAGTAGAGCCGCAGATGTAATTGAAAGTATTGAAGCAAATAATTCAGGACAAGTTTCAGCTAACAAGTTAAATTCAGAAAGAGGTAAACTTGGTGATAAACATTTTGTAATTAAAAAATATCCAACTGCAAATATTAAAACGTGCTCTATGAATAATTTATTTGGTAAAAAATATATCAAAGAAATAAGTACTGGTATCTTACTTCAATTATTGGTTGACTTTATTGGAATTACAAAATTAGTTGAGTGCTTCAACTATATTTGTTTTGCTTGTCAAATTAAAAGTTTAAATGAATTAAAAATGGTGCAAACCTTTGATTTAGTTATTAGAACTGTTTTCATGTTGGTCCCAATATTAATTATTGATGCAATGAGAAGAAAAGATGTATTCGTGTTTGGTATGAGTATTATTACATTTGTTATGATTGTTTACATGATTGTCTTTTTGGGGTTTTCAAGTAAAAGACCCTCAACTTCTTTTTTTTTGAACCTAGATTGGGTTTTAAAAGTTGAGTTTTTTGACGAAACTGCTTCTTTAGTTTTAGCATTGACAATATTTATGGATATTGTTTGTAATGCAATTGTATTACCAAGTTGCTGGTTATTTATAATAGAAAATTTTTCATCAACTTCAAGAATGAGAGGTTGGGTAGTCATCACAAGTTTACATTGGTTGTTTGAATGTTCATTATCATTAATTTTTCCATTTTTACTTCTGCATTTAAATGGGTGGTTATTTTTCATAATTGTTTTCATCTGCTTATTTGGTACTGGCTTTAGTTGTTTCATCACTGAAACCAAGGACAAAAGTTATATTGAAGCTTGCCCTAGAAGTGAACCAATTGAAAAACCGAAATCAAATGAATTGCGTTTCAAAGATACTCATGATTTAAAATGATATTGATTTTGAAACAATATGAATTACCACTTAAAAAATTTGGTAGCATAAATACTGTATATAAATATATTTTTCTAGCTCATTGAAATTTCTAATAAAAAAAATTTATTTAGTTCAACTCAACTTTTCTTTTATTAGATTTATTCAACTCAAACAAACTAGTCCATTAATGATCAATTGGTCATTAGATCAGTTGACTATTAAGTAATACTTAATGTATGTCCAAATTTTGAGAGATGGCGATGATTATTTGCATTCACCAATTGTTCCAACTGAATTAAATCGGGTTGACAATAAGCATATTCGTTAAGTTTCAGCCTTGTATGAGCCATTTATTATTATAAGAGAGTTTCAAATTACTAACTTCAATAGTTGAAATGTATGTTTTCATGAGGTATGAGGTATTTGTTGATTGTTTTTTATGATGATATATTTCGACCGGGCGGACATAATTTACATTCTTGGTCCCTTCTTTTGTACAAATAAGGAGAAGGAGTCGCATTTCTTGTGTACATTTTATAGAGATGCTGATCAATGAATAGTTGATGATAGGTCTTTTCTGATAAATAAAACAATAGCAAAGTTATTTTGAATATAAATCTAACAACGCAGAAGAAAAAGTAAAGTTTTCAGATAGTTTAAACTAGTGGTTTAATAAGTCCTTTCATTCTGTTTTCAATTTTTTAATGATGATCTTTTTAATATTCACACTGTACGAGGAGCATTGCTTCCCTGATTACGACATAAAAAAACTGATTTAATGATTCTGATAAAATTTAAAACTTTTAATGAAATGATTTATTTTCACAACTAGAATAGTAAATATTTATTAATGAATGATTGATGTACTTTAAATCAATAACTCTTGTTTCAAAATGTAGAAGTTCAAAAAATCATCTGGTAGTTCTTGTACATTGATTTAATTTTTCACTCTCATCAATATTGTATTACAATTTATACTATCATACGAGATTAAATAATCATAATTAAATAAATTCTTATCAATATCTTGTACATAGTTTGGATTAATATAACATTTAGCATGATATAGCATAGAATGATACGGCTACGATATCAAATATACCTAATTCGAAGAGTTCGTAGCAAATGCGAAATTATAAGATGTAATTCACAATTTATATCATCCTATCACACAACTAGTCACGTCATCCAGAATTCAATACGACTACCTAGTCAAAAACTGTCAACTCATTTATCATTAAAGGCATCAATATGCCACTTCAAAAGACATATATCCACTTTAAATCTCGAAAAAGCGCCTACAAAAGAATTTTTAGCAAGCTTTTTGGATCAAGACTTTAATAGAACAAATCAATTAATATTCAACGAAAAATTTCAAATTTTATATTTAGCATCACTAGAGAAAAAGGATCATTTCACAATGCAAGAAATCAATGAGTTGTCCAACGATTTTTATCGTGTCACACAAGCATCATTTGAATTTGCACAAGGTTTCAGGTTCATCAATGCATTTTTAAGTATAGTTAACTGCAAAACAATCAATGAAAGTACTAAAAGCCTAAAATATACCATATTCTCTCAAAGAGATCTACTATTAAAGTTCGTACTATATAATGGATACTATAATTTTTTTCAAGAGAATATTGCACCTCAAATAATTTCCACTTCAAATAAGTCATTTTTGGACCAAATAATACCGATAATTAAACTACAAAGAAAAACAGACGGAGAGGTAAACTACGATACAAAAAGCTTTTCAAACTACTTAACTAAATCATCACTAAAAGACAGCAGAGAAATGATCAATTTGTTGATACTAAATAAATACAACTTAGACTCGTCTTATGAATCAAAACTATCCACAATTAGGCTTTTTCTTAAATATACAAAAATGGTAGAGGGTGAAGAATGGTTAAAAGATGAAACAATAACGGCATATGATGAATTGCTTAAATTAATCGGGATACCCCCAAAAGAAGTTTTCGGAGTTGAAACATTCTTACAAGATCTTACTCAAATTGCAGAGCAATTATATGACACCAAAACCTCATATTATTTTATAACTCAAATTATGAAAAATTTAGTTTCAAAATCTCCATACTTGACATATTTAATGTTTCAATTTAAATCGTCAGAAATTAGACATAGAAACCTCAGAAGGACCAGTGTATTAAACAAATTTGATTTAGCTTATGTTATGGAAGCTTGTTTATCATTTGATGAGAACAAAATTTATGAATTATACATGCAAAATCGTGATCTTCACGACGATGAATCTCAAGAATCAGTTTTTTTACAATTATGTGTTGAGCACAAAGATTGGAAATCTTTACAGTCAAGATTTGAGAATATGTATGGGAAAGGAAATTTACCAGACACTATTCATTATGGAATTACTATGCAGGCTTTAGAATTTCTAGGTGCTGATAGTGAATTAGAAAGACTATATGAACAAATTTTGGAACGTAAATTAAGTATGAATTCAGTGATTTTTATTGCTAGAATGAAAGCAAATATTAGACAAAAGGATCAAAATGAATTATTCAACGTATTACAAGAGTATATATACTTGGCGTTAAATGGAAGAGCTTATCAAAATGATATCAAGTTTGTGTTTCCATTCGTGTTGGAGTTATATATTCAAGAGCAGGATTATAAATCAGTGTTGGATATCATAAAGATCTACTCTGAGAAAGAAAAAGAATTCGGTTTGGAATTTGTTTCTCCCAAAGTATTATCGGATGTGTCAAAAATACTAGCTGAAAATTGTTCAATTGCTCACCTAGAACAACTTTTTGAAATAGCTTCAACTTACCACAAGCTAACTCCCGAATTTATGGCTGGTATAATAGATTGTTACACAAGGTTGGGTCAATTTTCCAAAGCTGACAGTCTTGCATATCAAGCACATTCACGATCTTCCCCACCATTTTCAAATTTACAAATATATGCTTCTCAATTTAATAACTACACAGAATGGGAAAGACTGATTCCGCAGGCCGATACAAAAAGATACATTGAAATGAAGCTTGAATATATTGCTTCGCTGATACTCAAAACCCATTTCTCAATTTTTCAAATTCAAGCTGGGGGTATTCCCTTACTAAGTGATGTTATGGATTATTTACAAAAGAAAGCAAAAAATCATTCAAGAATAAATGCTTTGCTGCATTTGAAAGGTAGAGAAGTGAAAACTTTTTACAATTTAATAAAGCTGTCAAAACATTATCATATAAGAACCGACGAAGAATTATATTTACCGATTTTAAGATCCAACTTAATTTATGAAAATTATAAGCCATTAAACGTTATGAAAATATTCAAAGAGATGAACCTGGATAAAATATTACTTTCTGCAAAATCATACACTTACTTCATGAAAGCAATAATGTTCCTAGATAAAAAATATGATAGAAGATTGAAAAATACATCTGATTTATTAAGACAAATGTTGGAATCATATGGCTTTTACGATGATACAAATAGATTTAATCCTAAGCTAAATTTCAAGAAAGATAGTTTATTAATTGCAGACATAATCATCAAGTATGTTGAAACCGTGGGAATACGCCAAGGTAATGCATTGTTTAATAAGTTTGTTTATTTTTGTGAAGATGTTTATAATGATAAATTGCCAATTCCATTGAAAGCTAAAATTGACAAGCAATTAAGGCGATCATATAAACAAGTCAACAAAGTTGAATATGAGATGTTCATGGAACAAAATTTTACTTTTACTGAAAAATTACTTAATCAATATTTGGAGCAAGTTCCTTCGAATAGCATTATACCACCTGTTTTGAACAATTCAATGGCTGACATTTTAATTCAACGTATGAAGCACTGGATTGAAACTAAATCATTTACTCAAGATCATAAATCATTAGTGCTAGATACATTGCTTAAAGGAATCAAGTTAAATATAGTTGATTACAATTATTTATTTTCAAAATTTTTAGAAGATCCATCAAACAATTTTCATACCGTTATGACACTTATAGAAAGAAATTTAATACAAGGTAATCTTACTCAAATAGATTTATATAAGGAGAAAAAACTTTGTTACAAGATTTGTTTGGTTTATTTAGGTGATAATTTCGGTGATGAATTAGTTGAAGAAAATTATAAAATTTTGTCTGATTATTATGGGGTTAGAACTATATCAGAAGAAAGAGGACATTTGAAAGTTGATGGTCTTAATTTCTTGAGAAGTTCATCTGGACGTTTATTCAATATTAGGTTGGATCCATATGGTTCAAGAACGATGAATCAATTCAATTTTATCGACTATTTCAATCCGGCAAGGGAGCTCACTAATGAACTAAAATTATTCAATAATACTTCAAGGCTTTTAATGAAAACAATTTCAACTCATATCAAAAATACTACAGATTCTATAAAAATTTTAAAAGAGAAATACCCAAAAATTATGTCATACTATACATCCGACTTAAGCTATTATAAAAATTTAACAATTTTTAATGGTAAAATAGACTACTTGAATTCATCCAATGATCCAAGAATTAGAAGATCAAAAGATGTATTAAAAGAATTACTTTTCAATTATAATAAAGCTAAAATATTTATATCAAAAGATGCTACATTTACAACTAAAATACAAAAAGATCAAGATTAATCCATTTCTGTATATATACAATTTATTTAATAAATTCTGTACAATATCTACCTTATTTACTAGCTACATTTGGAAATTCAAATGAACCAATCCCTGAAGTTTCCCCAAATATCAATGGTCCAATATGAGGTTGAATATTCCATTCTAATTTAACAGTAGCGTTTCTTCCTCTAAATCCCTTTTCAACATCCCAAACTGAATATTTACTTCTTTGATTTTTCAATTTTAATATAGCATCTTCTTTATTTGTAATAATTTTATCCCAAAATGTAACTTTATTTGAGCTACCTTGAGACTTACCTGGATACTCAGCAGTTAAATATATAAATATTTGTTTTGTATTCCAATTAAACAATTTTGTCAAGTCCGTATCTAAATCAAATGTGATCTTGTTATTTTCTTTTGGTTTTCTATTCACTGAACCGTATTGGAATGAATATTTTATTGATGATTTTGATTCAATATTTGAAATAGTTGTTGTATCTATTCCCCAAACATTATCTTTAAACAATTGAAGTAAAGTGAGTACAATTACAATTCCTGTTAGTATACTTGCTGAAGTTAGTGATTGATTAGCAGCAGATTGAACTCTTGTTACTAAATTAAACATTTTTTATTACTGAATTGTAATGGGTTGGTCTTGATATTTTGACGTGTTTCTAAAATTTTGTTAACGCATAAAATTTGGTAGCACGGCTACTGCTTTTGCACTAATTCAAAAACTTTGAGCTACCAAATCATAGATAAAGATTCTTATCCACAATTTCAATTAATCTTTACGAATAACAATTTCCTAAAGTTGAATTATCATCTTTTATACTCAATCTAATGACAGCTTACTTATCTGAAAAAGAACCACTTTTAAGAAGAAGTAGGAAGATTGCAGAAGAAAATGAAATATCAACCCACTCACCGAAATACCCATCTTTTTTAAAATCGTTATTATACAATCCATTTCAAAATTGTTTGCCAAATAATAACGCCTCACCTATATCTTCATCCTTTGATAAATCTAGTGAAATTATTGATTATTCGGACGATGATTTGTCAATACCAGATTTACCAAGTGTCACAATTTCAACCAAGTCAAAATTAAGTTCCTCAGACAAATTGGAAAAGTTAAGAAAATTAATGGTGAAGCATAATATTGGAGTCTACATAATACCGTCAGAAGATGAACATATTTCAGAGAATACATCACTAGCCGATAAAAGAAGGGAATTTATATCAGGTTTTACAGGAAGTGCTGGGGTTGCAATAGTTACAGTTAATGATGAAAATTCTTTATCTGGTGAAGCTATATTATCTACTGATGGAAGATACTTTCTACAAGCTCAAAATCAATTGGATTCAAAGTTATGGAAATTGAATAAACAAGGAGTTATAGGTCATCCAAGCTGGAACCAATATGTTATAGATTTGGCAACTAAAAATAAATTTAGTAATGTAGTTTCATGTGATCCAAGAACTTTAACTTTATCAATCGGGAATTTTTTTAAAGAAAAAGAAAGTTATTATGACTTCAAATTTAAGCCGATATTGGAAGTAAATCTAGTCGATGAAGTTTGGGGTAAAGAAAAACCTACAAGATCTTTGGAGCCTATTTATGTATGGGACTTAAAATACAGCGGAGAACATACTAACGACAAATTAAAACGAATTCGTCAAATTATGAAGGAACAAAATGCAACTCACTATATTGTGACTGAATTAGATAGTATAGCATGGCTATTTAATTTAAGATCAGATTTTGATATACCATTTGCACCTGTATTTTTTTCATACTCCATAATCACGTTATCATCTGTTCAATTATTTATTAATAAAGTCAAGATTGAGAATGGAAATAAGGACCTAAAGGAGTATTTATCAAGTATTGAAAATTTGACTATTTTGAATTATGAAGACTTTTATAAAGAAAATGGCAAATTAAAAGCAACAGTATTTGAGAATAACCTCAAAATAATCATACCAGATAAAAATTCTTGTACTTTAGCATTGTATGATTCAATCCCAGATTCATACAGTAAACGAAATTTGGTTCAAGACTCAATTATAGCTAAGTTAAAATTATACAAAAACAAAACAGAATTATTTAATACTAAAATAGCACAATATAAAGATTCATTAGCGTTTATGTTATTTATCCCATGGTTAGAACATCAGTTAATAAACAAACAAGAAAAAATTTCAGAATATGATTCGGCTTGCAAGATATACAGTATCAGAACAAATTTACCAAATTTTAAAGGTCTTAGTTATGCATGTATATCACTGTCGGGTGCAAATGCGGCAGTTATTCATTATTCACCAACCAAAGAACAAAATTCCATAATCGACCCTAAAAAAGTTTATCTTTTAGACTCAGGTGCTCATTATTTAGAAGGTACAACTGATATAACAAGGACTTACTTATTTGATGAGTCAGCAATTACCAAAGAAAATAAAAAACACTATACTTTAGTATTAAAAGGTCATTTAGCAGTTGCAATGGCAAAATTCCCGGCAAATTCATCAGGTACAGGCATTGTATTGGATTCTTATGCTAGACAACCATTATGGAATTATGGATTAGATTTTAATCATGGAGTTGGTCATGGAATTGGAAGTTTTGGATTAGTACACGAGGGACCTATATCTATATCATCTACAACGGGAGGTCCTTCAACAAAAGATTACTTCAAACCAGGTGCTATAATAACCGATGAGCCTGGTTATTACGAAGATGGAATATGTGGGTATAGAGTTGAAAGTGAGATTGAAGTTATTGAATGTGATGAATCATTTGGTAAAACTAAAAATGGTGGTAATTTTTTGGGGTTTGAATATTTAACAAAAGTTCCATTTTGTTCAAAATTGATAGATACTAGCTATTTATCACCAATTGAGATAAAATGGATTAACGAATATCATGAAAGTATAAAAGAAGATTTTGCTGATAAGTTATTAGAGCTTAATAATAAAAGAGCGTATAATTGGTTAATTAGAGAAACTGAACCAATAAATTAGAGAAACTGAACCAATAAATTAGAATCTATTAGATTATTTAAGTGATGTAGAAAATAATTTTGGAAATCCTAAACTTGTACCTCTATTTTTTTCATTTGGTTGTGATTTAGGGTTCAGAAAAGCTCCAGGCTTTCTTGGTAATGCAGATGATTGTGATTTTGTTGTTGTGCTAGTTAATTTATTCGATATGAATGGTGAATTTCTAGGTAATTGTAAACTTGGTCTATAAATTGATGATGATTTAGTTGTTTGGATTGGTTTATAAACTGGTAATTTTGCTAATGATGACTCTCCTTGGTTTAGTTTCAATCTTTTGGAATTATTGACAATTTCTGATAAATGACGTTTGTTTAATAATGAATTTGAAGTATTATAATAATCAAAACCTCCATCCAATGTAGTTTTAATAATTCTATTTACGGCAACACTCATATTAATTTCTAAAAATTTTAAACGAATTGCGTAAATTTCAGCTATTGCTCCAATGACAGTAGAGCAACCTATCAAAATTGCAGGAGTTAAATGTGCCTTGTTTGATAAAATATGATATACCACATCCTTAATACTTTTTTGTACGTCCTGATTAATCATAATTTGACTAATTTCTTTTTCATTTGGTACTGCTGCAGCTGTGTCTGACTTCTCAGTATCACCAGCAGATGTTTCTGACTTGATCTCAGTATCACCAGCAGAATCTTCTTCACCTTGAGGTTTACTCAGTCTTTTAGCTTTTCTCCTACATATCTCTTCTTCAATCCATTCTAATTTTTTTGGTGTATCAATTTCACCAAACTCAAGGTTTGCTTTTCTAACGACTCTAATTTTTAAATCATTATCTTTATTTCTTTCTGAATTTTCTTCTCTCCATTTTTTCTTTCTTTCTCTATTTCCTATTCTTATTTTTCGTTTAGTTTCTGGTGAATTTGTTTTGAATTTGTCAATGATAACTTTAGATTCTGGAGTTAATTTTGAGACTAATGAACTCTCCAAAAATAAACTTAATGATAGATTAGTTATTGCTGAAATAAATTCTGTTTCTTCACTTAGTATTTGAAAATCTTGTGATCCTGAGTCTGAATTAAATTTTAAAATCATTTCCTCAACAACTATAATTGATTTCTCTAACACATTTGATTCTTGTTTTGGATAGTTTTTGAGGAATTGCCTAGCTGTACTTAATGATTTGATAAACTCACTAATTAATGTTTCAATATTACTTTCTGGTTTTCTTAAAAATAATGATGCACCAGAACCCGAAGCCATCTCTTCAGTTATTTGTCTAATTGTTGTAAGTATATTTGAGTCGGCTAATTCCCCACTATTTATTCTTGAAGTTAATGAAGTTATTACTGATGATATTTGTGATTTCATTTCTGGATTTGAAAAGAACGAAGAAGTTTTGGGAAGTTCTAAAGGATGTTCGTTGTGTTTGGTTTTCGGCTGCTGAGTTGTTGATTTAGGTGGTGCAGGTTTTGGAAGTGATGGAACTGTGGTATCAACACGTTTGATTCTAGTTGGTACTGGTTGTGGTGGTTTTGGTTTTAGACTTTCATCAATTTCAATATCCATTATTTCTTGTGGTTCTTCTAATGCCATTTTGAACGCATTTTTTAAAATATCACTCATCTGCAATTCCTCTAAATCTAAGACTTCTGGCTCAGCTGGTTGTTGTTGCAGTTCATTATCATGATGACTAGACGGAATTACTTTTTCATTTTGTAGTTGATCCAGTACATTGTTTTTAATTTCTTTTGCTAAATCACGTAAACTATTTGGATCGTTTTTTGATTGTGACATTCTACGTGTTAAATTTTGTGGTAATTGAAAATTTGTTGATGATATTAATGCACCAGCAGATTTAAAAGCACTAGTTATAGCATCTTTCATATCATTGTTGTCTAATGGTTCTTCTCTTGGTGCTGTGAAAACTTGTTGAAGTGAATTAGCTATTAAATTGTTTAAATCTTCATCATCGAAATTGATACCAGGTTCTGAATTCGTAGGTTGATCATTAAGTTTAGGGTCCTCTGCTGGTGCTTTGGTTGTTGTAGCATTTTGGGACTCGTTTAAAGGTAGTTTTGAAGATGGAGGTAAAATATCATTAAATGCATTTCCTATAGCATCACCGATAGCAGCATCCAAATCTAAGTCAAAATCATCATCTTGTTGGTTAGTTTGTTGTGGGGTGGTTTCTGGGGTAGGTACATGGATTTGATCTTTTACTTCTTGATTGGTTGTATTTTGCTGATTGATCGTATCTAGTGTATGATTTTGAGACACATTAAGCTTTAAAGTATCATTTTTGTTTTCAACATCTGCCAGCAGACTTGAAACATTCATATTTTCTTTTCCAAATGATTCATTTTTGTCGGTAACAATTTTACTAAATGCATCCCCTATTTCTTTCAGTAGCTCATCTTCCATATCATCAAACTCCATATTCATCTTCGAATCTTCTTTATTGACTTCTTTTTCATTTCGTAGATTGCTTGTAGTGCTTTCATGATCGGTAAAAGCTTGATGTGTTTGTGAGAATACCGGCTTTTCTGGTTGAAGTTCTGTATTCGTTGATAATTCCAGTTGAGGGTTAGTTGTTGATGGTTCCGACTGTGGATCTTCTTTACTATTTTTATCATCAATTGTACTCGTGCTTTGAGGGAAGAAACCCTCAAATGCATTACTTATTGCATTATCTAAATCTAGCTCATCCAAGTCTTCATTTTCTTTTTTCAATACATTTTCTTGGTTGGTTGGTGTAGGTACTTCATCTGCAGATTTATTAGGTTCTAAATCAGTTGGATCATTAAATATATCATTTATTGCATTATCTAGATTTTGAACTTTATTTGACTCCGAGTCATTGGATATTCCATTCTCGGTATTTTTTGCGGTTGGTTTTGTTATAGGAGGTTGTTCTGATTGGGGTGGTTGTGTTTCTTCTACTTGTAACTTAACGTCTTCTTCCTTATGATCAGAATTATTTAACGCGTTGAAATCAAAGTTACTAAAAACATCTCCTATAGCATCAGCTAAATCTAAATCATCTGACAATGTATTTTCTATCGGTGGTTTATTCAGTAGTTGTTGATTATTATCATTATTATTTAATGACCCAGAATTTGGTACCCCATCTTGTTCTCCCATCACTCTTTTTCAAAATTTGAATAAATAGTTTGATTATTCTAGATTCTAGAATGTTAAGCTTTAGAAACAGTATTAATTAGATAAGTATGAGTTGTGAATTTTTATTATAACTAAAATTATAATATGTACTATAAAATTGGTTGTTTATGTTTTTGATGTTTGATAATACTAAATTTTTTATTTTGTGTATTTTACAAAAGAAGTTGCAAAATATAATTTTATCACAATTAAAATTACTTTCTATAAGACTCTATATCTAATTTAATATATACTACCAGAGTATAACTTAAGTTACTCATCTTTTTGATCTTCAGTTCTTAAAGCAAAATTAATGATTAAACCTAAAGTACCTGAACCAACACCATCATAACCATTTTTTTTAATTACCCAATTAACATTATTTAAAGTATCATTTGCATATTTTGATACATCAATATCAAATCTTGGTATTGAAACTAAATATTTTGAATCCGATAATTTCAAAAAATCAGTATCAAATTGAAAATCATATTTTTTATTAGTTTTAAAAGTAAATTGATTACATTTTTCAGCAGTATTGAAAAATTTCTTTCTTTCTGTTGAATTTGTTGGTCCATTTTCAATTTCATCACTTATATTTTCTTTATAATTCATTGGTTTTGCTTTAGTGTCTACCACTTCTTTTGGTTTTTTATCAATACCAATATAACTAAAACTATTTAATGCTAATCCATAAAGAAAAGGTTTTGATGAATATATATCACCTTTAACTGTATCATTTATAAACCAATTGAATAATTTTAATCCAGTACTTAATAATGTGGTGGGAACATAATCTTTTATTGAATAAGTAAAATCGTTACCAAAAATTAAATCACCACCTTTAATATCTTCTTTTGGTATAAATTCAATATTAATTCTTAAATTTGGTTCTGGTCCATCTTCTTTATTGGAATTAGTGTTAAAATCAATTTTATCACCATTTAAATAAGTTTTATCTTCTTGATTATATAAACTATTTGATAAATGAGGTTGTGAACCATCGAATTTCTTAATATTAATTAATAATTTAAATACACCAATATCTGATTTAATTTCTAATGGTTCATTTGTATTAACAGGTACAATTTGAAAATCAGAATCATAATTATTTGAAGCTTTGATAAATAATCGTTTGATTGTAGTCATTGAAGAGAGTGGGTGATTGATAAATTAGTAGTTGAATAAAAATAAGTTGATGATAATTGATCTCCATAATTATTAAATTTAATTAACAGTACTTAATAAATAAATAAATGATAAAATAAAGAACTACAAAAGTTGCTCCGGATTTATGAATAATTTTTCTTTTGTATACACTACTAAAAGATTAGAGACCAAAACTTAAATTGAAATTACAATATTACATGTACTTCTTGAACTGATTTTTATTTATATCAACTTGATTATATCAACTCAAGTCACAAATACTTACCTTTTTCAAATTAAAAACTCTAAAAAAAATCAAATCACTTATAAAGTATGTAAAACATCAATAAGATTTAAGTGGTAAATTGTTAAGTGGCTTTTTATTATTATCCACATATATTTTGAACATGAAATTTTGGAATTATCAAATTCTAATATAATTACATCACAAGACAAATAAATGAATTTCTCGAAGAACAATTGCTTAAGATTTTCAAATTATATAGTTTCATCATTTGCATGACAATTCACAATTTCATATTTTATTTGTATATAAAATTTAAACTATTATTATTATTCTCTCTAATATAAAACAGCAATCGTATTCTAATAATTTTAAACTTTTAATTTTAATCTTATTATAAATATTTCAATTTTAAATCTTCAACTAACCTATTCAATTAATTACAATTAATACCAACAATGTCATCGTTTATATTAAAATGGATTACAAATCGTCTTATAAAAGATAATCAATGGAATAAATTCGGGGTAGAAGATCCTTATTATGAATATATTGTAACAAATGTATCCAAAAATGGTGATAAAAAATATAAGAAAGTTGAAAGAAAAATACCTGAAGGAATAACTGAAAAAGATATTAAGATATTGAAATTATTTAAAAAAAGAGCTTATCGTTATGATTATTGGTTTTCTATAATGGGAGTACAATTTGGTTGGACTAATATTGTCAGTATGGTTCCAATAATTGGTACAATTATACAAACTTTTTGGTCATTACAATTATTATATTTAGCAAAACAAATTACTGATGGTTTACCATTAGATTTACAATTACTATTCTTGTTAAATATAGCTATTGATTTTGGTTTGGGACTTATTCCAATTGTTGGTAGTATAGTTGAAATTGGTTATAAAGCAAATTCAAGAAATTATTTATTATTAGAAAAGCATTTATTAAGAGTTGGTGAAAAAAATATGGGAATTATAAGTAAAGATGAAGTTAGACCAGGATTTATAAATGATACTGTACAACCATATATTGATGACAAAGTAAAACCATATATTGATGACAAAGTAAAACCATATTTTGATGAAACAATAAAACCAAATGCTATAAAAGCAGGTGATCAAATTTTAGAATTATTAAATAGAAAAACAAGATCTACAAGCACTTCATCAGAAGCTTCAAATTCTACTTCGAGTGGGGCTTTTACAACTCAAACAAGTAATACAACTGCTACATATTCCACTACAAATCCAAGAGTATCTTCTGGTGCAAACGAAAAATTCAAATCTGATGATTCTACTTTATTAGGTGATCATTCAAATGGTAAAGATGATAGTAAATCAATAAGGAGTATCAAAAGTTTAAATGAAAGACAAAAAAAGCTTGGTGAAGAAAATTTAGAAAATCATTAAAGTTTGGGGGTGTTAGATTGTATTATATATGATAAAAGTAGTTGACTATTAAATATTATCAATGAACAAGATTTGTAAAAGCTTAGATCGTTGTAGATTCATTCTTATTGTAATCTCGATAATAGATCGTAAATATTTAATCTGTGCGGCGCAGTATTTAAATTTTTTCTTTATTTGGACCCTAAATGATCAAAACAAATTTGACATATTATCTAATTAACCAGGGAATTATATGACATGACTACTGAGGCAGAAACCGAGAATAACGATGATGATAAGGTACTACTAAATGGTCATTCTAAAACTACATCTTCAGGTTTAAATGAAATAGAGTTGAATTCACTACTGGAAGATTTACCAGACTCAACCTCCATACAATCAACTGAGGCTATAATTGAATCAAACTTCAATGGTGAATCTCAACCTACTGACCCCTTACAAAAAGAGAAAGAAACCAATCCAAAACTATCTCAATTTATGCAGTGTTGTCAAGAAGGATCAAATGATTTAGTTAAGTCCTTGATAGATTCAAAAGATATATCAATAAACGATACTTTCAGTGATGGAATTACTGGATTGCATTGGGCATGTATAAATAATAGATTGATTCTAGTGAAATACTTAATAGAAAATGGAGCTGACCCAAACTTATTTGGTGGAGAACTAAAAGCAACCCCATTGCATTGGGCATGTAGAAATGGATTGGTTTATATCGTTGACTATTTAATTACTAATTCAAAAGCTGATCCAAAACTAAAAGATCTACAGAATTACAATTCATTACATTTAGCAGTTCATAGTTCAAATATAACTTTGATTGTTTATTTATTAGTTAGTTGTTGTGATACAAACAAATTATATATTGATGAACCTGATGGATCAAACAGAACTGCATTACATTGGGCTTCTTATCAAAATGATATTTTTACAATAAATGCTTTGATAAAATTTGGAGCTGATGTTACAAAAGTTGATAATAATTTATTTACACCTTTACTTTGGTGTTTTATGAGAGGTTATAAACCAGTTATGAAAACTCTTGTGGAAGCAGGATCTGATATCTTTGTTAAAAATGATCAACAAAAAGATTCTTTTGAAGTTGCTAAAGATATGAATTGTTTAAATACTTGGAATAAAGTTTTGGTGGAGTGTGGTAAAGATCCAAAAACTTGGCAACCTAAGAAAAATTGGATACAACCAAAAACTGCAAAATTATTGACATTTATTGTTCCATATTTTATACTACCAATCTCCTTAAAAATAGCTACTGGATCATTAATTATACCAAAATTAATTTTATCAATTTCTTTTTTTGCATTTGGAATTTATCTTGTAAATAAATTCATTATTCCAACTTATTTAATAGATGATAAACCACTACCTAAATCACCCATATTAGCTGGTGTTTTTTCAGCAACTGCATTTTGGTGTATTATAATATGGGGATATAATATAGTACCAACAATTTTTTTTAGAAACTTCATAAGTAATGTTGTGCTTTCTATATTTATTGTAACATTTGTTTGGTCATTTTTCAAAGCAATGTTTATTAATCCAGGTTTTGTACCTACACCAACAGACAATTCAATAATATTACAACAAATTAAAGATTTAATAGCTGTGGGTAAATTTGACACTGACAATTTTTGCGTAAACACTTTGGTGAGAAAACCTTTGAGGTCAAGATATTCCAGGTACAATAAAAAGCTAATTGCAAGATTTGATCATTATTGTCCATGGGTTTATAATGAAATTGGGGTAAGAAATCATAAATTATTTATAACTTTTGTTTATTCATTAAATTTAGCTATATTGTTGTTTACTTATTTATCTATAAGATATTTTGATAAATTAAAAGATGGGTATGATTCAGATGATGAAGATGAATCATTGGTTTGTAAAGTAGTTGGTGATGATTTATGTTTTGGATTCAATAATCATCAATTTCATTTCAATTTAATAATGTGGTGTTTGTTACAATACATTTGGATTTTGATCCTTTGTGTGGTACAGACTTTCCAAATTTTTAAAGGTTTAACAACTTGGGAATTTAGTTCATTAAATACTCAAATTTCAAATCATAGACATTTCAATCATTCAACTGTACCAAATGAAGTAGCTATATCAGAAACACCGACACCAAAAAAGCCAACTGAATTACAAACTTGTTTAAACTTATTAGGTATTGATCAATTTGTACTTACTGTGAAAATGTCAATCGCAGCACTTTTCAAAAAGAACAATGATTCAGTGATTGATCCGTTACATATAGATATACCAACTGATTATGGACTAAAGCAAAATTGGTTAGATTTTTGGATTATTGGTGAACAAAATTGGAGAAATATTTTCTACTTACCAATTGAAGGAGAAAACAATTTAAATGGACAAGTTGTTGATTACTACAAATTATACGAGTACCCTTCAAAATCAAGTGCACAAGTAGTTTAAAACATTATAATAATTTTTTTGTATTTTGTAAATATATACTTAATTAATTCCTATTTAATATTTAATATAAGTTAAAGATTTTGCAATAGTTAAACCATAAACACCTAAAGATAAAATAGATAAAGTATTAACTAAAGTACTTAAACCATGCCATCTACCAAATTGAGTATTTAAAGCGGCCATTTCATCAGTTGGTTCTTGATTTTCTTTTTTATCTTTTTTAATAGCAACTAATTTTATTCTTTCTTCTTTAATAGCATGACATTTTGGTTCCAAAGCAAATAAATTTAAAAGACCAGTTAAAGAACTTAAAGTTAAAGTACCAACAGTGAAAGGACAATAAGCAAAAGGAGTAATTAAAGCTAATACTAATGGTGATAAAATTTGAAATTTAAAATAAGTTGGAAATACTTTTGATTGAACTTTACTAAATTCTTCTCTTGTTAATTCTTTAAATAATAATGGTGATGCAATATATGAATAAAATGCTGATCCACCAAATGTTAATGAATAAAATAAAAAATGATATGGAACTTTGGTATTTAAACCTAATGCTGTTAAGATTGACATTGTTTAATTGAATTGATTACTTTGTTAATTGAGTTTATACAATGAATAAGTACAAGAAAGAAAAAGAATTGTTAATAAACTGAAATAAATTTGGTTGGTTGTAAAAATTATTTAAAAGTTGGGGTTTTTTGGCAAATTTCCTGTGCGGCTTTTTTTTGTGTATACATAATTAAAATTGCTACTATTTGAAGAGAGATAACTAATAATTTCTAGTATGTCATAGAAAATTTATATATTCAAACACAAAAGTATATAAGAGATATTTCATCTACTGTTGCTATAAAGTTATCGCTGCCAAAGACAGGGTTCATTCAATCAATTGCTAACTTTATGGTTGACTGAATTATAACTGGCTATGAAAATTTATCGATTTTATGAAATGTAAGCTTATCAGCTGTTTTAAATAGATTAATATGGGACCAGTGCTACCAAATCTGTCGGAGTTTCAGAACCTACATTACAGTTGAAAGTAGATTTATGCAAGAATTATGACTGTAATTATCCTTAATTGTATTTGTTCATATATGAGTTCTTCTTTTGCTCTCTTTTTTTGATTTTAAAGTCTTTTGTCTTGGACCGCATATGTACTGCTGTTAAAATCTTATTCGAAAAAAAAAACTAATTTTTCAAGAATACAATAAAGTAACTTATTATTTTCTTTAAATCGTCTTAATTAAATGGTGAAAGTTACTCTTTATACACGGGAAGAAGTAGGTCGCAGATTATCACACGATGCTTAAACTTTACAAACCTCAACTTCTTTTGCTGGAAAATACGTATATAATAAAAAAACTGATTTTATTTTAATGATTGAAAAAAGAACACTAATTTGAACAAAAATTGGCTAAGCTTTCAGAATGTTGAAAAAAAAAGATGGAAGTATGCACTCAATTTGGACCAAAAGTCTTTGTATGTCATTATCGTTTCATCTAACTAATCAATAGAAATGCTGTCTCCAGAAAGAAAAGTAATCAGAGATGAGTGATATGTCAGAGATAATTTTCTTAACTTTGTACATTCAAGCAAATTTTAATTTCAGTTTGGAATACTGATTTAAGTAATCAAGCGTTTACTAAAATTCAGATTTTCCGTACTCGGTTTTGAATTTTGACGAGATGAATTTTCACCTCAAGATCTTGATTAGTTTATACTTTGTATTAAATTTGCTCGTAATTTTAAAGTGATTGCAAGATTTAGACTGGTTTTGAGAATTTTCCAACGCTTCGATTTCACTCAAAATGCTTTAATTAGCCACTAATGTGCCTTACTCGACAACTGAACGAAGGAGTCTGTCTGATACTATATAGCCATAGAATTGAGATCCAATTAGCAATGGACGAGATTTAAAATAAAATGCTTGAATTAGTGAAGTCATCTACAGAAAATTATTGGTAGATCTTAGAAAGTTAATTTCTTGGAGGATTTATTAAACATATGAAATATTTTTTATTTTGTGTACCTTAAAAATTTTCTTTTTCCTTTGTTGGTGAATACATTTTTACAACAGAAATAATATAGATATCATTGTGAGACATCATTTGTAAGTTAAGATCTTTAGTGTTCAACAAGGCTCTTAATAAAAACGTACTAATTTGCATTCTTGATTTTTCATCAATTTTTTCAAATAAAGAAAACTTACGGGGTATTTTAACATTTTTTAGAAAAAGAAATTAAAAAAGTAACTTATTTAAGAAACCAAGATTTGGTGACTAAAAAAATGATTATTCACAAATGGATCTTAAGCCAAGATTGAAATTTTAAATTACATACGTTTTATAACTCCAAGAATTTTTAAATTAAAGTGAAGAGATGAAATAGATAAAATAAAATCACACAAAGTTAATTTTACGTTTCAGAATTTTCTTAATAAAATTGTCAAATCGGATTCACTTGCATCTAACAGTTTTTATGGTAAATCTCATGCATTATTCATCAAAATGTTTTATTTAATATAGTAACCTTACGCCTCAAAGAATTTAATATAAAACCCAGCTCATTTTCTCAGTTTTTTTGCAAATTCAAACAATTTATCATCATCAATAGACATGTCTCACCCAAATTCAGATAGTTTGAGCACTTCCAAAATTGAGTCGAATGATTACAACAATCATTCAGAGAGTTTAAATCTTAATAAAACACAAACCTCTTTATCAAACAATGAACTAAACACTACCACAAAATCAATTGGTATTAGAAGAGTTGAATTATTGAACAATCAATATCAGCATCCAATTTTAAAAATCATTTTTTTCATCAGTATATTCTTTTGTGCTTACTCATATGGTTTAGAAAGTACTATTAGAGGTAATTTACAATACTATGCCACTTCATCATATAATCAACATTCTTTATTTACAACTGTGGGGGTAATGCAATCAGTTATTAGTTGTGCTGCTCAACCTTTTTATGCAAGATTATCTGATAAATTCGGTAGATTAGAATTATTTTTATTTGCTATTGTGTTTTATGCAACAGGTTTAGTTATTCAATCCCAGGCTTTTGATATTAATAGATTTGCTGGTGGTGCAGTTATAAATCAAATTGGATATACTGGAGTTATTATAATGTTACAAATTGTATTAGCAGATTTTTCAAATTTAAATTGGAGATTAGTTGCTTCTTTTGTACCTGCTTTACCTTTTATTATTAATACTTGGGTAAGTGGGGATGTTCAAAGCTCAGTTAATGCTAATTATTCTTGGAATTGGGGGATCGGTATGTGGGCCTTTATTTTTCCTTTGAGTTGTTTGCCAATTATTTTATGTTTTATTCATATGATAGTTAAAGCTAGAAAAACTGAAGAGTGGAAACAATTGAATATTGAACAAAAAGATCAAACTCTTTATTCCAAAAAGAGTTTCAAATATTGGAAAACTCTTGTTTTAGAATTATTTTGGGATTTAGATGTGATTGGATTATTATGTGTTATTATCGTTTTGGGTTTTATTTTAGTTCCATTCACACTTGCAGGTGGTGTAACTTCAAAATGGGCTAAAGCTTCAACTATTGTTCCTTTAGTTATTGGTGTTGTTTTTATTCCAGTATTCATTTTATGGGAAGCTAAATTTGCAAGATCTCCAATAATGCCATTTGCTTTGATGAAAGATAGAGGTGTTTGGGCGGCTTTACTCATAGCTATTTTCATTAATTGGATTTGGTATATGCCAAATGATTTCATGTACACTGTATTAATTGTTGGTATGAATGCAAGTGTCAAGGCTGCTACTAGAATCACTTCATTATATTCATTTGTTTCAGTTATTGTTGGTCCATTATTAGGTTTATTGGTAGTTCGAGTTAGAAAATTGAAAGGTTTTATTATCTTTGGTTGTGCTACTTGGGCTATTTCATTAGGTATTTTGTTTCATTTCAGAGGTGCTAATGATGGTGTAGAAAGTCAAAAATATCTTAATGGTGTTATTGGTGGTTTATGTTTAATGGGTTTTGGTGCAGGATTTTTCACTTATTCAACACAAGTAAGTATTACTACAGTCACAAATCATGAGTATATGAGTATTATGATTTCAGTTTATTTAGCAAGTTATTGGATTGGTTCATGTTTAGGCTCATCAATTAGTGGTGCTATTTGGACAAATAAAATGCATGGTGTAATATTAAATAAAATGGAAGAAATGAATATTTCAAATGCTACTGCCTTAGCCACTTATGCATATGGTTCACCTTTTGAGTTTATTGTTGAAAATCAATGGGGTACACCTGCAAGACAAGCAGTTGTTTTATCATATGCTGAAGTTCAAAAATATCTTTGTATTGCTGGATTGGTTTTATGTTTTCCATTAATTGTATTTTCCTTTTTATTGAGAGATCATAGATTAGATTCTGTTCAATCTTTAGAACAAGATAATGATCATGAAAAGGGTATTCATAAAAATGGAACTATAATCGTAAATAATTATGATGAAGACATCATTGTTCAAAAAGTGAAAAAATTGTTTCATATGAATAGTAAACAATAAGTAGATAAATAGTAATTATAGAATATAAAACTTAGATCAACTTTTCATAACTTTACAAAGATCTAGAATCTGGGTTTTGTGTGTTTAATTTGACTTTGTGTTCCAACTTAAGCTGTCAAGAAATTTATCTTTTTCATCTAATCTTGACTATAAACAAAATTATTATATAAAATTAAATTTACGGTATTTAGACTTTAATGCAACATTTGATGACAATGTCATTGATTCATTAACTACTAAGATTAAAATCATACGATCCAAAGATGACTTAAAACTTTAAACATTTTCCTAAGTGATGGAACCAATCAAGCTTTGCTACGTTCAAATACTGCAAAATTTAAAATTTGTTACACTCGAGATTATACCTATTTGAAATTTCATCATCCTTTTCACCAAATCTTGGCAGGAAATGTTACTAAAATTTTAAGGGACAATAAACTTTTTAAATCAATTTTGCATTTCTGCTATTGGTTCTTTAAATGTGAAGATGGCGGTATGCTTAATCTAAGAATATACGGATGGTTATAATCAAGTCTAAAGCACCAAAAATAAAGCTTATTATTTTGGATTTAACAGACGTTTGATTTGCTGGATCAAAACGATAAATCTTATAAATTCCTCATGATTTCCTAAGTATTTAGTGATGAATCGGTCAAGCAACAAACACTTTGGAAAATGGTCCACTCTGAAGAAGATAACTCAATCAAGCTTGAATTAAGTTTAGATGATCACCCAAACTCAAATATCAACAAAATTCAATCACCCGTTATAGTAACAACAGGAAAATCTGAATTACAAACAACAACAAGATCAATAGGTATAAGAAAAATTGAAGTATTAAATTCACAATTTGATAATCGTATTTTAAAGGTCCTTTTCTTTTTCAGTGTTTTCATTGCATCTTACGCTTATGGACTTGATGCCATTATAAGAGGTAATTTACAAGTTTATGCAACTTCATCATACAATCAACATGCATTATTTTCAACAGTTAGTGTTATGCAATCAGTGATTAGTGCAGCTGGTCAACCTTTTTATGCTAGATTATCTGATAAATTTGGTAGATTAGAGTTATATTTAACTGCTATGGCATTTTATATAATTGGTACTATTTTACAATCACAGGCTTATGACATAAATATTTTTGCTGCTGGATCAGTATTGTATACTTTGGGTATAACTGGCATGGTCACCATAATTTTAATAATGATGGGGGATTTTTCAAATTTAAATTGGAGAGTTTGTGTGAATTATATACCTGGTATTACTTTAGTGATAAATACTTGGATATCTGGAGATATTGTATCTGCTGTTATTTTAACATCTTCATGGAATTGGGGTATTGGAATGTGGGCGTTTATATCACCCTTAGCAAGTTTGCCTTTGATAGGTTTTTTAGTTCATATGCTTTTAAAAGCTAAAAGGACTGAAAAATGGAAAAGCTTGATGGTTGAAGAAAAAGAATTAATTCCATATTCAAAAAAGACCTTAAAATATTGGAGAAATTTGTGTATTAATTTATTTTGGGATCTAGATGTTGTTGGTCTATTATTACTTGTTATTGTTTTAGGATTTATCTTAGTTCCATTTACACTTGCTGGTGGTACAAGTTCGAAATGGGCAAGAGCTTCAACTATTGCACCATTATCAATTGGTGTTACATTCTTGCCTTTGTTTTTTTTTTGGGAAAGAAAAGTTGCTAAATCTCCAATTATGCCATTTGCTTTAATGAAAGATAGAGGTGTTTATGCTGCTTTGTTGATTGCAATTTTTGTTAATTTTATTTGGTACATGCCTAATGATTTTATGTATACCGTTTTAGTGGTTGGAATGAATGCTAGTGTTAAAGCAGCAACAAGAATAACAAAATTATATACCTTTGTTGGATGTATTGTTGGACCTTTAGTTGGTTTAGTTGTTGTAAAAGTACGTAGAGTTAAAGCATTTATCATTTTTGGTTGTTCATGTTGGGCTGTAGCTTTAGGTATATTGTTCCATTTTAGAGGTGCCAATGATGGTATTGAAAGTGAAAAATACTTGAACGGTGTAATTGGTGGTTTATGTTTAATGGGTTTTGGTGCTGGTTTTCTTACTTACTCAACTCAAGTAAGTTTATGTTCAGTCACAAATCATGAATATATGGGGATAATTATTTCTATACATCTATCATGCTATTACATTGGATCAGCATTAGGTAATTCAGTGAGTGGAGCAATATGGACAAACAAGATGCATGGAGTCATATTGGAAAATATGGAACAGATGAATATTTCAAATGCTACAGCTTTAGCTAGCTATGCTTATGGTTCACCATTTGAATTTATTTTAGACAACACTTGGGGATCACCAGAAAGAATAGCAGTTGTTGTTTCTTATGCAGAAGTTCAGAAATATTTGTGTATTGCTGGGTTAGTTTTATGTATTCCTATGATAATTTTTCCATTTTTATTGAGAGATCATAAATTAGAATCAGTTCAATCTTTGGAGATGAGCCATGATCATGAAAATCAAGGTATTCAAAGAAATGGTGCTATTGTTGTTAATAATTATGACGATGACCCAATTTTAAAATTTATAATTAAAATGTTTAAATTTGTTTTCAGAAGATCCTGAATTAAATAAAAATGGCGGTTGATCGTATGGATCAAGCGGTAAACAGCTCAAAAAGTCATATGTATGACAATGAAAGTAATTTTTTGAGCAGAAATACAAGATTCTTAATAAGAAAATTTTGTAGTTGAGCTATTGCGAGACTGTATATCCAAGTATTCAAAAATTTTACACCAATAAAATTTTTCTGTATTAAACAATTTATAAATGTGTATGTTTATTTTTTGATGATTTATAACTGTTTCAAAACCATCAGAAATCGTTCAATTACAATGCGTTTCAACCAAAAAAAAAATATATTGAAAACATAACCTAAGCTATAATATAATACTAAAAGAGCACTTAGAGCTAAATCTACTTATTAATGGTTCATTTTTAACAATTTATGGTTTCATAAAGATAAGACACCCCTTTCAAATTTGTTAGTTGAAAATGCCCAGTTTGGTAGCAACTCGTCAAAAATTGTTAGTAACAAATTAAGGGGTATATAAATTCAAATCAATAATCAAAAATTCCAATTTTTTTGTTTCAGTTTTTTCTTTTAATTTTTACTTTTTTTTTTTATTCTTATTTTACTTCTTCAATAACCTTCCTACATTCTGTGAATCTCATGTAAGTATTGATGTCAGTGAAAAATCTTATAACATATATCAAGTACTAACAATTTATCTAGCTAGTGTGTTTCAGATGTTTGACTACACCAGATTGTTTGTAAGAGAAGATTTAAAAGGGTGATTTTTTTGAAAGAATTGGTGATTGTTTAATGAGTTGAGTTTACTGAACAATTCTTCTCTTGTAAAATTTGACAATTGATTTTTGTATGAGGAATAATGATCAGCCAATTAATTTGCGGTGGTATCAATATTATTAAGTGGCATTGAGTTTTGCGGCAGTTTATCTACTTCCATATTGTGATTCTTCCTTCACTAGAACAATTCAGTTCTTATTTAATGTTAATAAAAATTTATCAAATAGCTAAGGTACGTATGTTTTTAATTTAATAAATGTATTTATGTATCGTGTATGTTTCGTATTTAACAAATTATAATTTTTTGTAGATTTGACCTCTAAATCAAAAACATCAAACTTGAGTCACTTTCTGTTATATTCTTCTTGATTAATCTATTAAATTATTTTATTCTTTCATTCTTTCTCTACTTCTTTCTGCGAATACTCCTACATATTTATACTTTTTTCCAAATTATTTTTATTGAACTTATTTTGAATCTAGTGTTTATCCTAAAAACTAATCCTAATTACTGTGAATAAATCTTTGTAATTTTCCAGCAGAACACTTGAATGTCAATTTCTTCTTTAAAGCTTGGTTCATAGTTTGGTTCAGGGTACAATCGTTGGTAAAAGAGTTTTTAATATAAGGGGTAAAAAAATGTGTAAGATATATATCATAGTTTATTTACTCATTTAGCAAACAAATTTGGGATTGAAAAGGTCTTCAGTTTGTTTAATATATAGAAAATTTATAATAAAGATTGTAATTTTGATAATGGTGCTTCTTTATAGCCCAATGGTTAATTTTGCAATATATTTAGTTTTTAGATTATACATAACACTTGTTTTTTGGATTTAAGAAAAGAATCAAAATTTAACGCGTTTTTTGGTGCTTTTAGCTTTACTTAAAACAAGTTAGAATTAGCTCGTAACTTTCTCCAAGCCTTGTATACAGTTTATTGGTTAATTGACTCCAATTCATTCTTTTACATACTTAAGACCCCCTTACAAAATTATCCATAAAAAAATCAACTTTTAGTAGCGTTGGGTGATTTATTAATATAAAGTTTGAAGTATCGAACTCTTGAGAAAGAACCAAAGTTTTAATTTCTCCCTTTTCAACCGTTTTTTTTTTTTTGCAATCCTTTATTAATTTATAAATGTACAATTTTTTGTCAATATTCAACTAATGCATATCTATTATGCTCAAATAGCATTCCAGATTCTGTTCTTGTAGATGGTTTGTTTTTTTATTCCTTTTTTTTGCTTCTGGCTCGTGGGAACAAATTTTTGCTTGTATTATTTATTTTTATAAGGTCTTCACAAATTATAATCCTAACGTATTAGGTAATTTTAAATTTATGCTAGACTGGATAACTTGGTATGATAAATTAATTGGAAACGTTATTATACTAGTACTTTAAGCTATATGAGCCGGTCTGATCTGTACATTTCGATCAGGTAGAAACTTACTATAGGACTGGTCACATTATTTGTCATTTGTGGTTAATTATAACGGTTCCAATAGATTAATCATTTTTAATGAATAAAATTTTCGGGCATGTAGTTTTATTATAATGAATTTTAATTATAATGTATTTTTCAAGTTTATTAAACATCGCATTATTTTATTAATGATGTACAATTTCAGTTTAATGAAAGTGTATTACTTATATTTAGTTCAAAACTTTATTTTTCAATTGATATAATCATTTGAGCTCTGGGGGACTTTAATAGTTCATCAAAATTATTCTACAGAGTCAAATTTTTTCTTTATCTTTTTTACTTCCTTCAAAATTGAGGTTGCGTATTGAAAATTCAAAATGCGCTCCTATAAGATTAATTTGAAACAACTAATTTTAATTTGAAACCTTTACAAAAAATTTGAAACACTTAATATAAATTATCAATATATAATGTAAAAACGCGCGCCTTTTTTAATTTTCATAATAAAGACTAAAGAAAAAAGCGAAAAGTTTATATTGTGGTTAATAATCATAATCTTATATACAGGTTTTGTTTCAGATGAGCCGGAATTAATAGGACAATTTCTTATTTTTCTATGACTTATTATTAGATAACTACTACTACTTCTACTATTACTATATACAATCTAACTTCAACTAGATAAATTTGTACTAGATTCTATAGAATAATTTCCAAATAAACACTAAATTAATTTCATTCGTAAATTTATTCTATTTATTATATAAATCTTACTATTTTTTTCTATCTATTTAATATTAGTCAATTAATCAATCTCTCATTAATAGTTGGTTAATACTACTAGTATTGATTAATGAAAATTAAAAAAAAAAAAATTAAAAAAAAAAAAAGAAAGAAATTTATTTTTTTCCAACCATCAACAAATTTATTTTAGTTACGCCTTTTTAAATATATATTGATTTATATAGAATATAAATTTATTTTAATAAAGTAATACAAAGTAATTATTATAATTTATTATTATTATCATCAACCATAAAATTAATAGATCCAATTGAAAAAGAAATTTTAATTTAATAATAATTTTTACAATTTAAAATTTTATAATAGATTTAGTTTAGTTTTACAATTATTTTAATCAATTCATTATCATCAAGCTCAATTTTCATTGATTATTAAAAATTTCAATAAATCAACCTATCATAAATTTCAGATCAAATTAATTAATTCCCCATTCATAGTTTATATAAAATGGGACAAATTCTTTCCCAACCAATAACTGATAAAATTACAGAATCTGGAGAAAATAAATATGTTGCATTTGGTTTATCAAATATGCAAGGTTGGAGAGTTAGTCAAGAAGATGCTCATACTGTAATTCCAAATTTATCATTATCATCAGAAGAAGAAGACAAAGAAAAATCAGAACCAATAAATTCAAATTCACCAGAAAAGAACTCGACTACTGAAGGAGAATCCAATTTTGCATTTTTTGGTGTATTTGATGGACATGGTGGAGATAAAACTGCCATTTTTACAGGAGATAATATACATAAAATAATTAAAAGCACTAAAGAATTTAAGAAAGAAGATTATATAAAAGCTTTAAAAGAAACATTTTTAGCATGTGATCAAGAAATTATAAAATCACTTCCAAATGAAGATAGTGGATGTGCTGCAACAACAATTCTTATAATAAATGATAAATCAAAACAAATTTCAAATCAAATCTTTTGTGCAAATGCTGGTGATTCAAGAACTGTTATGTCCATCAATGGGTCATCAAAAGCATTATCATATGATCATAAACCTACTAATGAAGGTGAAAAAGCAAGAATTGTTGCTGCTGGTGGGTTTGTTGATATGGGAAGAGTGAATGGTAATCTTGCATTATCTCGTGGTATAGGTGATTTTGATTTTAAAAAAAATCCAGATTTGCCAGCAGAAGAACAATGTGTTACAGCATTACCAGATGTTTTAAATCATACAATAGATTATAACAATGATGAATTCATTATATTAGCATGTGATGGTATTTGGGATTGTTTAACTTCACAACAAGCAGTTGAATGTGTAAGAAGAGGAATATATGAAAAAAAATCTTTAACTACAATTAGTTGTGAAATTATGGATTTATGTTTAGCTCCAACTTCAGATGGTAGTGGTATTGGTTGTGATAATATGTCAATAATTATAGTTGCATTATTAGATTATTCAAAAAATGAAACTTTAGAGGAATGGTATTCAAGAATAATTGAAAAAATTAAAAAAGAAAATAATGATAATAATAACGAAGAGAATATTAAAGGTATATCAAAACCATATCAAGAAATACATACTGAAATGTATGGTGATCATCAAATCGGTAAATTTTCTCAACCATCAACAACAACAAGTTTTAAAAATAAATTATCAAATAATTTTTCAAATGATGATGAATTAAATGAAAATGAAAATGAAAATAATGAAGATGAAGATTTAAATAATAAAGATTTGGATAATAATGCAATTTCTTTACAAAGATTATTAAGTTCAAATGCAATTACAAATGAAAATGGAGTAATATATTTAGATACTTCTTCAGCTCAATCTTTATTAGCTCATTTTGGTGTTAATGATTCAACAACTAATCAAATTGAAGAAGTATCAGAAAATGATAAAAGTGAAGGTGAAGGTGAAGAAGAAGAGTAATAAGATTAATAAATGAATTAATGACGAATGATGACTGATTCAAATTAAAGTAAAGTAGTTTTTTAAATTTGTTTAATATATTTTTTTAAATTTTAATAATTTTATAATAATTATTTTTATTTCTTGGTAAATCCTTTTTGAAAACCCTGCTCAAGATTAGACCCTTTCAAAATAAAATAAGGGCTGTTGAAAATTAAAGGATTGGTTACGTTAATTACTTCGAGTCAGTTTAATAAGCTTCAAAGTAAGTAAATCGAGGATACTAGATCGCAGAAACTTTAGTAATTTTTAGTACGCATACATTAATGAGCTAATGAATATCAAAATGAACAATTGAGCTTTATACAAGGTCGTTGAAGATAAAACTCATTAACAATTTACATTTGAAATCATCTTAACGATCTAATAATAAACAATCCATTTTATACAAAACTACAAATAAAAACTTGACAATTTGGACTTTTGGCAAATGAAAAAATTGCATAAAATTGTTACAATTTCAATAAAGATCAAAAACATTTCTTATAATTCATTAAAATCGTATAGTTTTTCATATAAAAACTAATTAAAAATTCTATAAAATTTCATTTAATTCTATTGAAACAAAACATATTAAAGCTAAAAGCTAACCGAAATTTACAATTCATTATCATTTTATTTTTTTATAATTATTATTATTATCATTTTTTAGTTTCATTAAAATAGAAAAGTTCATACAAAACATAATTTTTTCCTCTCATTATTTTGGACCCCAAATTCCATTATTTGTATTTTCAACAAATCCACTTCCATTATTATGAGTTTCTCTACCTAATCCAATTGTATTTAACTTTGATGATAAACTATCTGAATTACTTGTATTATATTCGTCACCACTATTATTACTTGTTTGTGGTAATGATGTAAAACTTGATGTAACATGCTGACCAAATGGTTGAAATCTTGATGTACCAGTTAATGGAGTTTGAGGATTTGAAGAATTTGCAGTTGTTGCACTTTGTTGTGGTGGCGGTTGGGAAATATTATAAAAATGTTGTTGTTGTTGAATTGGTGAATCATTTATTGATGGTGGTTGTTGTTGTTGTTGTTGATTAAAACTATTTAATGGTGGAGTAGATCTAACATCAACATAAGATCTATTACTACTTGATCTTAATAAAGCAGCTGCTGATGAAGAATTTGATGATAAATTCTGAGATTGATGTAAATGTTGAAATTGTGGTGGTGGTGGTTGTTGTTGTTGTTGTTGTTGTGGAGGTGGTTGATAATATCCATGTTGAGAATAAGGTCTTTGTGGTTGTTGTTGTTGTTGTTGTTGTTGTTGTTGTTGTTGAAATAATTGAAAGTTTTGAGGTACTGCTGGTGGTTGTTGCTGAATAGGAGTTGAATTTTGTTGTTGCCTCAATCTTGGTAAAGCTAATGCAGACTGTGATTGTGATCTTAATAATTCTGGATGTGATTGATTTGTTGATATTATTGATTGATGAGGCAGTTGTGGTATAAATTCTTTTGTTTTAGTGATTATAATCCAATTATTTTCTTCATATTCTTCTAAATTAAGATGATTTAATAGTACTTTTAAATTCATTAATTTTATATTGTTGAGGTTCAATTTATTTAGTGTTAATTCGCTTAATTCTTTTGTTTGTTTAAATATAATTAATTGTGTATACAATTGAAAATTATATTCTTCATTTAAATTGACTTCAGGGAGTATAATTTTATTGGAATTTATTATATCTAAAATGACCCTTTCTTTACCCATAGTTCTACTTGCAGCTGTAGCAGCAGTAGTAGATGCTTGAGAAATTAATGAAGTTAAAGATGCAGTTGATGATGACCGATGTTGTTCTTCTAATTGACCTCTTTTTTCTCGTTTTTTTCTCTCAAGTCTTTCTCTTTCTAAAGGAGGAAGTTGTCTTTTAAATTCAACTCTTAATTTTCTACCACCAATTTCTCTACCATTTAATTGATTAACAACCATTGAAGTTTCATCAGTTGAAGTAAAATTAGCAAATGCTAATCCTCTAAATATTCCATTTTCAAAATGATAATTTAATGCATATGGAGTTGGTAAATTAAGTGTTGTAAATAATTCTAATAAATTTTCCTTTTTTATAGCAAATGCAATATTTTTAATAACTATAGCATTTGCAATTATATCTTGATTTTGTATATCATTTAATTCTATTTCTTTTGAATCTATTTTTTGTTGTTCGATCCAAGGACCAACAACATTTGATTTTATTGTATTATTCATATATGGTATTGAATTTAATCTTTGATTTGGATTTGCCAAATTACTGAAATTTTTTTGAGGTTGTTGTTGTTGTTGTTGCTGTAAATGAAATGGAGTAGAATTTAATGAAGTAGTCGATAGTGATGATGATACCGATTGTTGATCTATTTGATTTGGAGTTGTTGAGATATTTCTAAAATCCATTATTTAATTGGACTTTGATTGGTAATGATACTATAAATTTCTTTCAGGATCAGCAGGAATTATGAAATGAGAATGAAAGGCTCCACTAAACAAATTATAGTAATATATCTATATAAATATATATGTATGTTTGTAGTTAAATAAATTTGGAACAACAATAATTCTTTGAATCAATTCTTTTATATTTTTGTCGAGACAGAAATTAACAAAAGAGATTTTTTGATATTTTTTTTTTTGACTGGTACTTGGTAGCACTACGCCTGAGTTTCAAATTATACGCGCTTTGATTTATCAATTAATTGGTAGCACTAGTTTTTGAACCGATGAAAAAAATTACAACCAAAATTGAATTACGTGTGAGATTAAAATAAGGCAACCACCAATATATTACAAATAAAATTAAATAATGGTATGTTGTATAGCTGCTAGTTAACTGAAGTGAAAACCTTGATTGGATAATTAATTGATTTACTAACACCTTCTTCTTTTTTTAGTCTTCAACATCATCAAATCAGGCTCCAGGAGGGTTAAGAAGTGCAGTTAAAAGAAAAACTACAGCAGATAAAAAAGCTCAAACATCAAATGCTACACCATTAAGTACAAGATCAGCAGGTGCTGGTGGTTCATCTTCAACAATGATGAAATTATTTACAGATGAAGCTCAAGGTTTAAGAGTTGATCCATTAGTTGTATTATTTTTAGCTGTTGGATTCATATTTTCAGTTATAATTTTACATGTTTTTGCAAAAATTACTGGTAAATTTACTGCTTAAACAAATTATTGATATAAAGTTTATTACAGGTGTATATTATTAACAAAAAAATAACAAGTTTATCTATTTACATATCTAATAGCAATCTATTTAATACTTGATTTAATTGATCTTTATGTACATAATGTTTAATATCATTACCATTTGAATCATATTCAACTTCCCATTTAAAATCTAATTGTTTCCATTTTGGGTTTTTGGTGTTACGTTTACCTCTAACTTCAATTTCAACAATTGGGAACTTTTTACCTAATATCAATACCAAAGGTATCCCTAAAAGATTCGATTGATTAATTTTTTTACCTAATGAAATATCTTTTCTATCATCCAATCTATAATCTACCAATTCCAAATCTTCATAAACTGATTGAAATTCTGGATTTTTTGTAGTCTCAACTATTGTAATCTCCCATGGTGTTATACTTCTTGGCCATCTTAATCCCTTTTCATCTCTATTAATTTCAGCAATAGCAGCAATTATTCGACTTATTCCAATACCAAAACAACCCATCAAAACATTTTTTGTCTCAACTTGATTTTCCACTGGTATATCAATTTTTAAATCTAATGCTTTGGAATATTTATCACCTAAATAAAAAGTATGTCCAATTTCAATTGCATTCAGTTTTTGTAAAGTACCTTCTTCACATTCACCACAAATCTCTCCTTCCTCTGATAATACAATGGGTATATCAGTTAAGGTGGTAATCATTGATCTATTTACAAAATTAATTGGGAAATCTGGGAAATTCGATCTTGAGTTTAATCTTGAGTCCATTATTCTAACAACTCTTTTGGATAAATCTTCTTCAGATTCTTTTGCAAATTTGTCAAGTAATTCTTGCTCATTGAATGGACTTTTCAAATTTATATCTGGCATTTCTAACTTTAAAAAATTTGGTTCTAAAATTCTATTTGATGGATAATAAGCACAAATTAAAGTAGAATCATCATCAGTTATGAAATATTTAACAGATACATCACCACTAGTATATTCTTTTGAGGGATATGCTAAAGTTTTCTCCTGATTTGATACTTGACCACAATTATCACAAGTGAAAACGGTATCTTCACCGGTTTCATTTAAATAATGCCATTCGTGACTTAAGTCACCACCAATATCACCAGAATCTGCTTCAGCTTTAACATATGGTAATCCGATTTCTTTAAAAATTTTATGATATGATTCAAAAATTGAATTATAAGTCTCCATTGCTTTCGACTTGTTTATATCAAAAGAATAAGCATCTTTCATTAAAAATTCCTTACCTCTTAATAATCCACCTCTTGGTCTTTTTTCATTTCTGAATTTCGGATTAATTTGATAAAATTTCAAAGGTAATTGTTTATAACTTTCTAAATTTTGTTTAACATAAGCAGTTATCTCTTCTTCACATGTAGGAACTAATAAAAAATCATCATTTTTCAATTTAAATATCTCTGGTTGATTCCATCTTCCAGTTTTTTCCCAATTTGTTTTATATGATAATAAAGATAAATTTAATTCTTCAAAACCTATACTATCTAAATTCTTTCTAATAATATTATTGATTTTATTTTGAATTAATAATCCAGTTTTAGACCAATTAACTAAACCTGATCTTGGATTTGAAACAATCCCTAGTTTTGATATAAGCTCTGATGTAGGTATACTTTTATCAAGTCTTAGCTTTTGTAATTGATTTGCATAGAATGTAGGTACTTTTTTAATCATATCAACATTGTCTTTCGAATTGGTTGTAAAGTCTGTTTGATGGATCAATTGTTTCAAAAATATTCCGTAGTAATGATGCTACCAGAATAACGGAAATATGAATTTCGTAAGTCGATAGGATTCGTAATAACAATTTAGTCAGACAAATGTGATCACCGTACTGTCGTAAAGATAAATTACTAGTAAAATCTCGAGTCATACAACATTGCAGTTAAATGAGTAGACTACTTTACATATAAAGCTTGTACTGTATAATGATATATTACATTGATAAACTATACTTTAAAAATTCATGAAACCTAACTAAACAGTCTATTTAAATAAATCTCCTAAAGTTTTTTTGACATCATTATAAACATCATCACCATAAACTTTTAAATGTTCTAAAGAATTGTAAAATTCATTTTTAGCTTTATTTAATTGCTCATTCTTTTTTGGATCATTTGTAATACTGGTACTTAAGGTTTCAAATCTCTTTTTAGCATCTTCATAAGATTTTAAAGCTTTATCTTTTTCTAATGCATATCTCTTATTAAATTGATCAACTGTTTCGTTATACTGTTTTTCTAAACTGTTGTATTGTTTGTTGAACTCTTGTTTCGATGATTCATATTGTCTGTTTAATTCATTTGAGGCTTCGTTTAATTTTTTATCAGCCCATTTTGAAGTATCATCAGCATATTTTTGAAGATCATTTGAGTCTTTGTTTAATTGCTTTTGAGCTTCATCGACTTGTTTGTTTCCCCAATTGAACCATGAATTTTTTTGAGCTTCAGCTTCTTTTTTAGCTTCGTCTGCTTTATCTGATCCCCAGTTTACTAATTTGTTCTTATTGTGTTCTGCATCAGCTGAAACTTGGTCAGCTTTTTTAGATCCCCATGAAGTCCATTTGTTCTTTTCAGCTTCTGCTTCATCAGCTTTATCTTTACCCCAATTGACCAATTTATTTTTATTGTGTTCAGCATCTGCTTGAACTTCGTCAGCTTTTTTAGATCCCCATGAAGTCCACTTGTTTTTTTCAGCTTCGGCTTCATCTGCTTTTTTTTGACCCCATGAAGTCCATTCTTTCTTTTTAGCATCTGCTTCATCGGCTTTTTCTTGTCCCCAATTAACCAACTTATTCTTTTGTCTTTCAGCATCATCTTTAACTTCTTCAACTTTATGTGAAGCCCAATTTGACCATTCTTGTTTCTTAGATTCAGCTTCATCAGCTTGATCTTTACCCCAGTTGACTAATTTGTTTTTCTTGTGTTCAGCATCAGCTTCAGCTTGATTTGCCTTTTTAGATCCCCAAGATGACCATTCATTTTTTTTAGCTTCAGCTTTAGCTTTTGTTTCATCTACTTTATTATCAGCATCTTTAAACCAATTACCAAAAATTGGTTTTTCTTTAACTTCTGGTAATTCACCCATTGAACTATATTGGGTTTCTCCGGTTTCAATTTTACCTTCACCAAGACAATTTATAAAGTCAATATATTTTTGCATACCTAATTTAAAAATTGATTTTTCATCATTTGGAGTTACAGCATCTTTAGCAAAATATTTGTATTCTTGTTTATCCTTTTCAAGATTTTTATAGGAATCTGATTTTTTGACTTGATCAGTAATTGATTCGGTTTTGTTGGATATTCTTGATTTAGCTTCATCAATTTTGTTGGTTAATTTATTATTTAAATTAGATACTTGTTTATCAATTTTTTGAGTTTGATGAGCTAATTCTTTATGATCTTCTCTTGGTAAAATACGTTGAACATTTTGATCATAATACCAAATTCCACCAATAATTGCTGCAGTACCTAATAAATATTTACCTGCTGACATATCTTCTTTTATTAATTAAAATGTATAAAAATAATTTGTAATAATTGAATTGAAAAATTAAAATGAAATATATTGAATTAATAAATAAAAAAATTCAATTAAAAATCATTGTTGAATATTTATAACTTTATATATAAAACTATTCAATTAAATTTTTAATTAATCATTCATTTAAAATTTTTAAATTTAAAATTAATTTAAAGTTAGTTTGCTATAATTCTTATTTTATTAAGGGGTTTCCTTTTTAGTATTTTATTTTATTCAAAATTTTTTTTTTTTTTTAAATTTCATAGACTAATTGAATTTCAAAATTAATCTCTTTTTTTTTTTATATATTTTTCCATTTATTTATATTGCTATTGTTTTAATTGTTGTTTTAATTGTATTTTATACTTAGAGATTGAATTATTATGTTTTCATCTTTACTTTCATAATTTACTATCATTTTTTTATAGATTAAGCACTTGAGTAAATTACTTTATTACTTTGTTTAAGTTTTTGAAGTTAAATTGTAAATTACTTTAAGTGATTTGTTATTTTACCGAATAAACTTCATTGACTTTAATATTTCTAAACATTAAATATCACGTATAAATAAAAATCAATCCTTTGTGATTTATTTTTGTTTATAGAAATTCGAAGATTTTCGGATGTTTTTATAAAATAGCAATTTTAATACGAGATGATTTAATTTAGAGTAAAATTAAGCGGTTTTTTTTTTTGTAATGTTTTAAATCTGGGGTTTGCGATAATACCTGCAACTTAAAACTAGATTGGTATTTCTTTTTACGAAGTCTATTTGGTCTCGTTCTTAATTTTTTGATGCAACTCACAACTGCTTGTCTCACAATCAAGTCGAACTGCTTTGTCAAAATCTTTGAAACACAATTCGACTGTTACCGACACGTTGACTCTAAACTTGTTTTCAGTTTGTTGAATTTGAATATGTGGAGAGTTGCTACCAATTCAATTTTGATTTTTTTTTTTTTAATAAACTGATTTAGTTAATTACGTAATTTTTTTTTAACAAATTTCTATAGACATAGATATAAACATTTCCGCAAAAACCATGAAACATTTATAAATATAATCTAATTATATACTTTATATAAAACTATGAATCTATAGAATAATCCGTTTCACAATACCTTTTAGTTTCATTAAACAAAATTTGACGACTTAGTTTTCTAACTATTAACAAAATATCTTTCCTAGGTAAAAATTCGTTGAATACAACTTTTATAATTTCATTATTATTAAAATTATCATTGTCATAATTTGATGAATTTCCGTTTGGTGAACTAATACTTGATTTAGTTAGAAAACATAGGTAAAATATCACTTGTCCATAATTATGAAATCCTTCATGAATCACCACATCAATCATGTTGTTTATTGATATAAATGTATTCAGATTTCGAATAGGCAATAATTTTTTAGAATCCAATTGAGCTCCTACTCCTCTCATGATAGTTAATGAATCACTTGGTTCCTGGATTGATACCAATAATACAATTAATACCACCAAAATAATCGCAAGATTAATAATCAATTGACCGATTCTGTAGAACAAAACTTTGTACAGAACCAAAAGTGTTACCAAACCTATTAAGTTAACTGCTATAAGTACTTTTTTCAACTTGAATAAGATAGGTGAATGTTTCAGCATTACTGTAAGTTTTATTATATTTAATGATTTTATCGCATCTTCGTCATTCAAATTGATTGGTGGAGTAATTTTTAAAATATGATCTTTTGGTGATGACATTTAAATTGGTTGCTGGAAAGTAGGTTTGTTTCACAATTCAATCATATTGGCTATTATTAGCTAGTCGTTATAAGTTTTTGATCTTGTTAATTTGATGTTTTGTATCACTTTTTCTTTACTGGCATATTTAAGTTAATCACGTGATAACCTTTTACTATCTTACCACTAATTTGATATCAAATTGGTTGTACATACAATTTTGGGAACTAGTGAACTGTTTTCTTTCTCAAAAAGTAAATGTAATTTGTATGAACCGTACTTCATAATGCAGTATTTGGAATGAGAGTGGTGATTTTGTAAATTAGTTGGGAAACTATAGTTGAAGTATATTGGTTGAAACAGTTTCTTTAGCTCAAATTTTTTACCATCACTTGAACTTATTTTCAAACCAAATGGGTTAAAAGTCTGTTGGCAGTCATTGACATTTTTGGTAATTGAATTTTGCCTCTGTTAAGTATTTTGATAATTTTTACAAAAATTTAACTTAAATTGGTTGCAAATTTGAATAAAAATCTGAAATCCTGTTCAATAAAAGTAGCTAAAAATTTAACATCATCAGCGTATTACGGCCATTTTGCACAAGTTAGTACTTTAAGTTCTACTTAGCAATAGCATATAATTATATAAAGCTGAGTTTTTGCTTCTCTCTGACCTCTGCCCTATCCTCAACTCAGGATGTAACGTGATCGACCGAGAGTGAAAATTGAATGTGAGTACAAAAGTAAATTTTAATTTTAAGAATGAATAGTACAATTACAAGATTTATTCCCTTTTTGCATCTTTATCATAAATGTATAAAAATCCAATATTAAATAATGAAAGAATATATCTACAGAGTGATTTATCTTACGATTTTACTAAAAGTTCTTTGAATGATGAACAATCTATGGAAGATGAAAAGTCACCAACAATGTGGGAAGTTTTAAAATGGTTGTTCAATTGTATAAAAAGTTTATTCACATCATCTATAATAACTACTCCCGAAGTTGAAGTTCTGAAACCAATTGAAGAATCTACTGAAATAGGTATATCAAGCGTTCTTCAAGATTCAGATTTAGAAATTTTAGAGGAAAGAATAATTACAAATGATTATCATTTACTACATCATAATGAAGAACAATTCATCAAAGAAAATAGTATACTAATAGAGGAGGAGAGTTTTCAAGAGCAGCCATTACCAGCACCAAAACGAACTACTTCTAAATCATCTCAACAATTAAAACAATTGGCATTGAAAAATTTAAAGTCACAAAAATCTTCAAGATCTTCACAATATGGAACTAATCTATCAATTGCAAAACCAATACGACAGAAGCCAAGAACCAGGAAAAGTCAATCACCGTCAATTCTACAATATCCCAATGAATCACAAAATTTATTTGATATCAGTCCAGTACCAACGAATTACCAACAATCAGTATTAGATTATTATATTCCTTCCAAGCCAAAATCCATAAACAACTACTCCATACTTGATGATCTAATTCGAAGTCTAAATTTTAATAAAATAACTTCAGCTTATGAACAATCACAATCAAAATTACAAGATCTTATCACCAAAAAAAGATTAGCTTCAGTATCAAAAATCAAACCCTTAAACAATGATCAATTAGTGAAAGTACAAACTATTTGGAGTTCAAACCCTAGAAACATTATAATTGATAAATATTCTATTGAATTATCCACTGGTGATTTACAAACTTTACAAGATGGTAGATGGCTTAATGATAATGTAATTGATTTTTATTTTAATATTTTAATGAAAGAAAATCCAAAAGTTTTTGGTTGGACTACTCATTTTTATTCAACATTAAATCAAAAAGGTTACCAGGGAGTTCAAAGGTGGGCCAAAAGAAAGAAATTAAATTCTTTTGAAAAAGATAAAATCTTAGTACCTGTAAATATTAGTAACACTCATTGGGCATTATCAGTGATTGATAATATAAAAAAGACTATTGTGTATTATGATTCATTAAGTATGTCTGGTAATCCACAAGCTGTTGAAAACTTAAAAATGTATATGGATAAAGAAGCTGAAAGATTGGGTTGTCCAGCAATTAATTATAAGTTGATTTCACATATTGATTCACCTCAACAACAAAATGGATCAGATTGTGGTGTTTTTACGTGTACTGCCGCAAAGTATATTTCAAAAGATGAAGACTTGAATTATTCACAAAAGGATATGAAATTAATCAGACGTCGGATGGTTTATGAAATGATTAGTGATAAATTTCTTAGTTAGTCAAATTAATATATACAAAACACTATTACGTTAATTAAAATTTTAAACCTAAAAAAGAATGAGGTTTTTGTTCAGCTTTATAAGAAGCAATATCAACAATTTCTTTTTCATAAGCAACAATTTTTGTATTTGACGCTTCAATTTTTTTAGTTAAATAATCAATTCTACCATCAATTTTACTGATTTGATATATGGTTGTTAATTCATTTTCAAATTTTTGAATTTTAGCAACTTCTAAATTAATTAATTCTGTCAAATAATTAGTTTCATATAATTTCCAAATTCTTAAATCACTTATAATATTTTCAAAAGCTGCTTTATATAATGGTCTACCAGTGACTATTTTACTTAATACTCCTTTATCTCTTCTTAAAGAAATTAAATCATATTTTTCCAAAGTTGATAAAGTATCCATTGTTTCTTTTGATTTTTTAAATAATGGAGATTTTATAATTTCTGCAAAATTAATTTCATCTTTATTTGATAATAATTTCATAATTAACCAAACTTGTGCAGGATTCCAATTGTTGTCACTATTATTAGAATTAGATAAATGTTCATTAAGGAAAACTGTACTTATAATTTCTGCTGCTTGTGATATCATTTCTGTAATTGCTTGTTCTGGATTTTCACCTGATTTTATACGCCTTATAAACGCTTGTAAATCTAACATTCTACCACCTAAAGGTTCAAGACAAGTATCTAAAGTCGTAGTATCTTTTACTTTCAATACATCACAAACATATTGTTTTGAACTTGTCATTGAGGCATCACTTAATGAGATGTTCTTAAAAACCTGGTTTGGTAATGCTTCATTTAAATGTTGTATCGAACCAACGTCAGCAGTTAAAAATATGACATGAGCTATATTATTTTGTATTAAACCTGAAGCCCAATCTGCAATTAATGGATATATAAAATCATTCAGTGGGATATCAGCTCTTCTTGCATATTTACTAACAACAATGATTGGTTTAGAATCAGGATTTTGGGATAAAAATTCTTCTAATTTTAATATTTCGATTTTCTCTTCATCTGGTAATTTCTTATTTCTTCTTTCAACTGATTTAACATACTTAGAATAATCCTCTTCACAAATATGTCTTATTGCTTGAGTTGACAATGAAAACATATTTTTGATTTGGTTTTCCTTAGTCTCAGCTAGACCTGATTTTTGACCAGTTAAACCTTGAACTCCTAAGTCAACAAATTGAGATATTGAATTAGTCCAAGTGAAAACTGGGAAATAACCTAATTGAGATGCAGTATTTCCAATTAAATTATTTTCAGATCTAGCTTTACTAAGTTCATCACATTCTAAAACCAAAATTTTCTTGCTTAATTTATCATTATTTAATAATGTATGATCCAACACAAATTCTTCTTTACCTGATCCTTGAGGTCCTTTGACAACAATGAAAGTATCGATGTTTTCCAAAATCCACATTGTTAATTGCTTTGATTTATCAAACCGTTCTTTCCAAAACATATTATTTTCTTGTTTCAAATCATGCATTGATTGAGCATCAGTATCACATGAATCATCCTCCATTTTCAACCCTGTAACTTCGTGAAATTGAGTATCTATATAGTCATAACTACTTGTGACCATATTAATCAAATTTTTATAAGGAATGTAAATTAATCTAAACCATTTATTTTGCTTGTAGTGATCTAATGAATGAGAACTGTGAGTTATTTTATATTGAATGAAAAACTCTCTTATTGGATCAAAAATTAAAACTGCAAATGTAGCTAAAAGTGCCAATATTATTGGTATAGCAATTCTTGTATGATTACTTATAAATTCAACAATAAAGTATTTCTTTTGTATTGGTACGTATCTTATATGAAGTGTTGTTTTCCCGTTGTCCAATACCATACCTGTGATACAATGTTTGGCACAAATAGCAGATCTAACATCGTGAAATAGAATATATGATTCACCTGGGTCTGCTTTAATATCATCAATTAAACCATATCTTCTAAATAAAACATACAATTCTTCTTCGGTTAATGGATTTCCTTCAAATTTAATTCCAATTTTAGCGCTTGGAAACCTTCTTAGATCTTCAATCCAAGGTATCCCTTTAACGCTGTAAACTTTTGGTGATCTATTCCATACAGAATTTAAAACTTTTTTAAAAATATTATCCAATCTTTTTGAATCATTTTTATTAACATTTGATCTAACTTCATTTATAAATGACCTTGCAGATTCAGTGGGAGGAAATTGGAATTTAACAAATGCACCAGAATCTCTTGTTAAAGGAACCAATTCAGTAATTTTTGAACTTGTTGGTAATGGTGATGAAATTTCTAATACTTTATCTTTAAAAGTTTCTTCATTGTATTTTCGAGTGAAAGGTATACTTGAAAAAATTCTTACTAGATACTGCTTTATAATGTTTCTTGATGATGAAAACGAATAATATAATAATACTTCATTACTACTTTTATCTATTACACCAGTTGCATTTACAGAATTATCTGTTTCTGTTGAATCTGATTGTTTCTTAAGTGATTCTATATCCGTGGAATAATATCTCTTATTAAGGCTGATTATAGGTAGAGCTGGTTTGAATGATTGTATTGGGTTTAATCTTATATGTCTCAATGATCTAGACATGATACAATTGAATTGTTAAGAATCAATTGTTATCTGAATCCTTTAAAATTGCAAACTTTAAATTATATAAATAGTATTATGCGGCTTTAGTTTGCTATTCTAGAAATTTTTATTGATAGAGAATAAATGATAAGATATCTAATAATTTAATAAAGACCAATATTAAATAATGTCTCAGACTAATTATAATCTAATAAAATTATAGTTGATTAGTTTTCCAACTCCCATAGCGTAATTAAATCCTAATTTATTACTGTAAGAGTAGAAGCCAAATTAGTCGTGAATAATTTTTCATTTAGGCCTCGCTTTGAATCATTATATTACGGAGTAAAATATAAGGATCTTCGAAGAGGCCAACTTCTTCTTGGGTGAGTGATAAATTAAAGATGAATTTTGATAGTCAAGTAATTGTATATTGATGATTTATATACTCTTTGTTGTTGTATAAAAAAAGTGAATTGAAATTTTTTTCATTTTCCAATTTTTATAAAGATGAGAGTTTTCAAATTGATTTATACACTAAAATGAAAAGATGAAAATTATAATAATATTTACATAATCTATAAATTCAAATATTTTAATCAAGGCTTAATGTTTGGATTCCACCACCAGCTATTCCTCCAGTTATTATATTTTGAGTAAAATCACTTGTTTTTAAAGATCTGACTGGTAAGTCATCATTTTCATCTCTACTTAATTTCCCACTTTTATAATTATAATTTTCTTTAATGTATTCTCTTACTGGTAATATGGCAGCTTCTCTACATAACTCTCTTAAATCTGATCCACTAAAATTTCTTGTTGATTGAACAATAAAGTCTAAGTCAAAATCTTCTTCATCTAATTGAGCATCTTTTAAAATTTTATTTAGTATTGCTTTACGTTGATCAGAATTTGGTTTACCAATTGGAAAAGTTTTTGGCATTCTTCTTAAAAATGCATCATCAATATCATTTTTACGATTTGTTGCTCCTAAAATCATTATTTGTCCATTTGATTTCAATCCATCCCATAATGTCATAAATTCAGCTTTTATCATACTACTAACTTCATGATCACTCAGTGATCTATCTCTCAAAAATGAATCAATTTCATCTATGAATATAATACAAGGTTGTAATTTATTAGCTAATGAAAAAATGGCATCAGTAATTTTATTTGATTCACCATACCATTTATCCATAATTGTCGACATTCGTATTGATAAAAACATTGCTCCACTTTCTTTTGCAATAGCTTTTGCTAACATAGTTTTACCACATCCCGGTGGACCATAAAATAATACACCCTTTGGTGATTTTATTAAATTGGAATGTTTTTCAAATAATTCTGGATCAGTTAATGGTAATATGACAGCTTCTCTCAATTCATCAACAATATCTTCTAATCCTCCAATATCATCAAAAGTTACTGAAATTTCCTCGGGACTTACTAGATTAATCAAAAGACTTTTCTCATATTGATTTAAAGATATACTTTTCAAATGAGGATTTGAATTTTGAATCTTTTTCAATATACCTTTACCTTTCTTTTCTGAATCTTTATTTTTAATTGTATTATCTAAATATTCATTTATTATAGTATTTAATAAATAATAAACTGATAAACCTGCACCAGCTAGAATAAATAAATCTCCTATAACTTTTAAATCAATTTTAAATTTCCCAAAATCTAATTTAAATTTATTAAACATTATTGTTATTGTAAGAATATTGATTGAATTTGATGACAGTTTATTTAAATCAACAGATAAAAGAATCTCATAGTAATTCAATTATGTAATACATTAAAAGAGAATAAAGAAATTATTTATTAGTAGAGCCGCGCGGTTTCCCAATTTGATTTGTTCTAATCGAGAAATGCTAATTAAAAAATAGAACGAATTGTCGACCAAAAAGTCATACGGCGTTCGTAGGTAGAAGAGCGAAAGCTCAATTCAAATAAAACATATTTTTTGAGCTCATCACTTTTGTGTAATGTTTATATCTGACACGTCATGCTACCAAATCGTATGAAAAATAATTATGATTGTACCAGATGATCATCATGAATTAAATTAAATCAATAAACTCAATTAAATTGCCTAATAATCAAAATTATGGTTAGAAATGAAAAAAACGACGATAAAATGGGTTTGAATCTACCCGATAGAATTTTAGAGCAGATCAGAAATGAAAAATACGACGAAAATGATCCAAGATTTACAACTAATGATAATCAAAATGGTAAGAAAAGGAAATCATCAAAAGTGCTATCAAGAAAAGAGAAAAGAAAATTACAGAGAACATCAAAGAAGCAAAAACAGAGACCAAATTCAAAGCAAATACCATCAGCAAAACAAACCCAAAGTAAAAAATCAAGAATACGAGGAGGCGAAGAAACTTCGAATGATCCATTAGAGCAATTAAAAAAGATCAAAGAATCGAAAACTAAAAATAATGGAAAGACAGAGGAATATAGAGTTGTAAAAGAAGACGAGTTGGAAGAAGATGATGAGGGTTTTGAGGATTTTGAAGAAGAAGAAGATGATGATGATGAACCTGATCCATTAGAAACATTACGAAAATTGAAAGAGAAGAAAAATGGAAATATTTCAAGTGATATCAGAATAGTTGAAGAAGATGAACTAGAAGATGATGACGATGAAGAAGTTTTTAGTGAAGATGAATTGGAGGAAGAAGAAGAGGATGAATTAGATCCTATGGAAGCGTTAAGAAAATTGAAGGAGAGTAAATTCAAGACTACTACTTCAGAAATACGGGTTGTTAAAGAAGATGACTTGGATGATGATTCATTCACCGATGAAGAAAGTGGGAGTGGAGAAGAATCAGAATTTGGTGGATTTGACGATGATGAGATTGAACCAGAACCTCAAACTAAAGGAATACTAAAAAATAAGAAATCTAAAACAATAAAACCTACTGATCCAGAATTACAAAAATATGATGATGATATAGATTATTATGCTAAAAAATTAGGATTGAAAAATGGGGCGAATTCTCAATTAAGTAAAACAGATGAAGATGATATCATTGGTGGTTTGTTAGATGGAATAAATTTGGATTTTGAAACAGAATCAGAGGAGGAAGATGATTTTGATGAGGAGTTAGAATATGAAGACAATCCATTGGAGAAATTAAAACAACTCAAAAAGAACAAGAAAGACGATTTTGTAGAGCCTCCAAGCTCGGCATTTCTGCAAGATGATGATGATATTGAATATTATGCTAAGAAATTAGGTATTAAAAAGAATGCGAAATTGCCGAAAGGAGATGACGATGATGGTTTAGATGGTTTATTAGACGGTTTAGAATTTGAAGAGGAAGACGAAGAAGAAGAAGACGACGGTGAAGATGATTCTTTTGATGAAGAAACCGAGGAAGAATTTGAAGAAGAAAGAGAAAGAGAAAACCCGTATGTTGCACCCGGGAATGAACAGTCAACAAATGATAGTGAAACACCACAAGAACAAAAGTATATACCACCTGCATTACGTAGAAAAATGGCTTTAGAAGCTGGAAATCAGGATTCTGAAGAGGTTTTAAGTTTAAGAAAATCAATAAAGGGTCCATTAAACAAATTATCTGAATCAAATATTGGAACTATAGTGAATGATTTACAAAGTTTATTTTTTTTACATCCTAGACAAGTATTATTTGAAGAAATTACCAAAATCGTTTTAGATAGTGTCATTCAACAAGGTAGATTATTGGATACTTTTGTTCATTTACATGCTTGTGTCATTGTTGCATTGTATAGGTTACAAGGTGTCGAATTTGGTGCATTTTTCGTACAAACTTTAGTTGAAAAATTTGAATCATATCATGCAAAAGATAACAAAAGTAAAGAAGCTTCGAATCTAATATCTTTGTTGTCATCGTTATATTTGTTTCATTTATTATCTTCAAAATTATTATATGACTTGATCAAGGAACTTATAAAAAATTTGAATGAAGAAAATGCTGATTTACTTTTGAGGTTGATCAGAAGTTCAGGAAATCAAATGAGAGCAGATGATCCATCATCTTTGAAAGATATTATACTAATGCTTAATGATAAATATGCTGAACTACCTACAGACCAAAAAACATCAAGAATTCAATTTCTAATTGAGACCATATCGACATTAAAAAACAATAAAATGAAGATTGTAAATGAAGGTACTCATCAAATTTCAATAAGACTTAAAAAATTCTTAAGTACAATAAATAACAACAAAGGTGGTGACCCAATTCAAGTATCATTAGATGATATCCACAATGTTGATACAAGAGGTAAATGGTGGTTAGTTGGATCAGCATGGAAAGGTAATGAACCAACAGTTGTTAATGTTGATAGTTCAGCTATGAATGATATATTAGATGCTGCCGAACCAAATTGGATGGAATTAGCCAAAGCTCAAAGAATGAATACCGATATTCGTAGAGCTATATTCATATCAATCATGTCTGCAACTGATTATATGGACGCTAGAACCAAAATTGATAAACTTGCCCTAAAAAGAGTTCAAGAAAGAGATGTCCCTAAAGTCTTAATTCATTGTGCTACTATTGAACCATCATGGAACCCATATTATGCAGTGTTGGCAAACAATTTATGTGATTCTCATTCACTAAGAAAAACTTTTCAATTTATGTTGTGGGACCTTATAAAAGAATTAGATGGAAGCACAGATGAAGAAGATGAAGAAGAATCGAATTTTATGGGATTAAACGATTCAGATGAAGAAACTAAAATGAAAAAAATACTAAATTTGGGTAGATTCTTTGGGTTTTTATTAGCAGAAGGTTCATTACCATTACATAACCTAAATACCATTAATTTTTTAACTGCTTCTCCAGATACAAACCTATTTTGTGAAATTCTACTAGTAACTTTTTTAGATCAAGTTGGTAAAAAATCAAGGAAGAACTCTTTGGGGGGTGGGTTGAAGATTGATAAATCTCAATTAAATTTCGATGATCGCTTGTTGGTTGAAAAAATTTTAAAAGCAAGAGAACAAGAAACTTTACTTCGTGGGTTACAATATTTCTTACAAGAAAAAGTTAAGAACACAGATTTGTTAACAGGTGATAAACAAAAAATTAGAGTGGATTGGGGTGTGGATGCTATGTTTGATATTATTGATGAAATCCTAAAAAGTTCTGAGGAGTATTAATTATGTACATTTTTTTAATATAGCGACAGACTCAACATGTTTTGTTTGTGGGAAGAAATCAAACCCGACTACATCTAAAATTTCATATTTTTTTTGATCTTGTAGTTTTTGAAAACTTGATAGATCTCTAGCTTGAGTGAAAACATTGCAACTGATGTAAACAATGAGATCTGGTTCAAATTCTAGTAGCTGTTTCATGAAATTTAAATCTGAACCTTTCCTAGAAGGATCCACAATAACTACACTTCCATCTCCACTTATTCCCATTTTTTGAAAATTCTCGTTTTTGAAAATATTTGAAGCATCACCATATATAAATTTCACTCTCTCGGGATCTAAACCATTAATTTTAAGATTATGATTCGCATAGTTGATACTAGACTCACTAATTTCAATCCCAAATACTTTTAGTTTGTTGTTAAGGTTAGATAAAGAAATTCCAAAAAATCCAACACCACAGTAAGTATCTATTATATTTTTCACGGGTCTTTCAAGCTGGTTAACATGATATTTAATGTAATCCAAAACTGATGGTAATATAGCATTGTTATTTTGGAAAAAGCAGTTACTATCAAATTGAAAAACAAACTCCCCTATCTTTTCAGTTATAACTTTTCGTTGTCCCTCTAGCGCCACCTCATGAAATTCACCAGTATCATTATCAATTCTTAAACTTTGTCTTAGCGTCAATTGTCTCATTGCTTCATTCCCTATATATTTTGCTCTTGCCTCTGTTAATTTTCCATTTATTTCGGGAGTTGCAATAGGACAATGTTCAACATCTATTTTACCTCTATGATTTACATGTTGAAACCCCAATTTAACACATTTATTTCCCTTGTTTTCAAAATGTGGAGTTAATTTTGTTCTATATGCATATTGTAAAGGTGATGGATTTACTACTCCAAAATTTGATGACAATTTTAGCAGTGGGTAAAAAAATTGATAAGCCTTTTTGATTATGTTCTGCTTGAACTCTAGTTGCTCTGGATATGATAACGATTGTAATTGACATCCATTACATTTCTGGAAATGATTACATAAAATATTCCTTTGTCTCTTGGGTGTATCATTTAATATTTCAATTAATTCACCTTCAGCATAAAATTCATGATGCATTTTTAATAAAACTTTTACTCTATCTCCAGTTGTAGTTTTGGGTATCAACAACACGGTGTATTTTCCCAAAATTGATTCAGAATCAGCATATTCAGATGCATACATTGATTTTGGAACTATAGCAATACCTTCACCATTGTTTGAAACACCCCATATTTTTACGTTTGAAATAATATGATCTTTTCTTTGAAATGGTAGAAATGCTTTTAGTATTTCATATGGGTTATGTATATCTTGATCTGTTATTTTAGTGGTGGTTTGTTTTGAATATTTGGTTAAAAAATCACAAATTTCTAAAAAATTTACATTACTTGGATGAGTTGGATCATTTAAATCAGCTCTTCTTTTAGTTTTTTTGAAAAACTTTAATAAACCCGAAACTTTCTGTTGATGTACATTTGATAAAAATCTGTAAGTTGTTGACGGTCGTATTCTACGAAACATACTAGATGAGTTTTAAATTTTGCAACTAAAAAATAATTTACGAAATATTTCAACCTAAAGAACTAAAAACCCTACTTATGAAGCTGCTGTAACAGCATTACCACCAATTAAAACATCTTCATCTGGATATTCACTTAAATCAAGTGTAATAGTTTTGGAGCTATTTTCATTTTGTTCTCTATATATCCCAACCAATGCATCAGATTTTTCATAAAGATTGTTTTTCAAAGATATAACAATAAATTGGAAATTTGGGCCAGCGTGATTCTTAATGTAATTCCCAATTTTAGCAACATTATTATTATCAAGTGCAGCGTCGATTTCATCAAGTACAAAAAATGGTGAAGGCTGATATGAATGTATAGCGAATAATAAAGCTAAAGCAGCTATTGTTTTCTCACCACCTGATAATAATTCCATATCTTGAAATCTTTTCATTGGTGGCATTGCATGATATTTAACTCCGGATAAATATGGTGTGTCTTCATCTTCTAAAACCAAAAATGCCGATCCTCCCATTGGAGATGTATTTGATTTAGTTAATTCTTTGTAAATTGAATCAATGCAGTTGGATATATGATTAAAAGCTTCCATAAATTTCTCATACCTTTTCTCTTTTAACTCTGCAAATTTTTCAGAAACTTTTCTTTCCTTTTGTCTTGCAGTTGTATAATCTTTGTCATAGTTTTTTAAACGTGATTCAACATCTTTAAATCTTTCTAATGCTTTTGCATTTGGTGTTAATCTTTCCAAATTTTCAATTGTATCTTGTAAGATAGCTTCAAGCTCAACTTCTAATTTGGGGGTGAATGTTTCTTTATATTTATCATCAAGTAATTCATAATCAACTTCAATACCACTTAAATCCTCTTGTATTGGTAAAGAATCTAGATCACCAGAAATTAAAGGTAATATAATATTTTTTATCTTACAATTTTTCAAAATATTTGTTCTATCAGAACCAAGTTTTAACAAATTTTCTTCCCTTTGTATTATTTCTTTAGAAACATTCGATACTTCAACAGCAGCTTCTTTAACATCAACTTCAATAGATTTAGAATGTTTTGATTTTGATTGTAAAATTTTATCAGATTTTTTATACTCGGATTTTAAAATATGAAGTTCTGCTTCAACGTGATCCAATTCCTCTTCTAATTGTGTTTTACTACTTAGAACTTCTTTTAACTCTGCTTCTAGGTCGACAATTTGATTTGACAAGATGCTTTTTCTTTTGATTGTTTCTTTACATCTACCTTCTTCAAAATCTAATTTATTTTGTAATACTGATATAGCTTTAACAAATTGCGATCTTTCTTTTGCTCTAACTCTAAAAGCACTTCCATGTAATTCTTCATATTTTTCAATACCTGATAAACCCCATTTAGTGCAAAAGCCACCAAAAATTTGACTTTTTAATTTGCTAATCTCTTGCTTTATGTTTTCAATTTTTGAATCAATTTTTGATTGTTGTTCTTTTTTATTTTGTAAAGATTCATCAAACCCCATAGATAATTTTTGTTGGAATTCGATTTCACTTTCCCTATCTTTTATGACTCTTTGTAGTGATGATTTTTGATTTTTCAAAAGTGGTAGTTTATCATCTAATGAACTTATTTCTTCAGCTAATATATTAATTTCAAGCTCTTTTGGTTTTGATTCTTGTAATTTCATAATTTCTTCTAATAGAGTTTCCTTACTTTCATTCAATTTAGTCCATTCTTGTTTATCCCAACTAAGACTTGCGGAGGATTTTTGAATTTGAGCACCTCCTGTCATTTGACCCGATTTATGAATTACTGATCCTTGTAAAGTAACTATCTTATTATCAATTTGTTTAGTGGAATCCCATCTCAATGATCTTGCAACATTTATATCCTTTGCAACTAATGCATCACCAATAACAAAATTAATTGCTGGTTCTATTGATCTATCATTAAGATCGACTATATCAAAACCTGGCACAACGTCATTATTAATTGATCTTAGGTAATTTAAATTCACGGGATCAAATCCAACTGAGTCCAAGGGAATGAAAGTAGCAACACCAGCTCTTCTTTCTTTTAAAATTTCAATACATTTATAACCAATTGATGCTGATTCAACAATTATAGAATCTGAATTTCTACCTAATAAAGTCAGCAAAGCCAATTCATATTTTTGTTCTGAAGGTTTGACTAATTCATGTACTAATCCCTTTATTGATCCTGGTGGAAGTAAACGTTTGAATACACTAACATTTTCCCTCAACTTTTTTTGTTTATTTGATTCACGTTGCTGAGATGATAAATCTTCTAAGTTTAATAAAGCGTCTCTTAATTTGGTATTTAATTGTAATTCCTTTTGATTGAATAGATCTTTTTGTTTTATTAGTTTATTTCTTAATTCTGCTTTCTCAACTTTTTTAGCAACCACCATTTCAATTTCATTATCTATATCATTTAAATTTGATTTTACTTCTAAATTAAGGGTGGTAGTTAATTCTTGAATTCTATTCAATGCATTTAATTTTTGATTATTTAAACTTGTTTCACTTGAAGTTAATGTATCTTTTTCATTCACCAACAAAGCTATTTCATCTTCCAAACTGGATCCTTCTGATGCTAAATACTCTGATCTTAATTTTTCATACTCTTTGTGAGCTTCTTCTGGAATATTTAACGATGATGATGCTGCTATAGATTCTCTTATTTTATTTTCAAAGTTGTCGAATAGTTTTTGAGAATCTTTTAGTTCTTTTTGAAGATTTGAAATTTGTGATTGTTGTGATTTAATATCAACTTCAAGATTGTTAACTTTCTTCTTTTGTGAATTTATTTTGGAAACTAAAGATGATCGATTTGATTCAATGGGTATTATTTTTCTTTTAGTTTGTTCAATCTTGGATTTTGATTCTTCCACTTCCTTGAGTTGTTTTCTTAATTCAAGAACTTCTCTGGAATATTCAGATGCTAATGATTTTAAAGTTTTTTCCTTAGTGGTGAGGTCTTTTTTCAATTGATTAAGTTGTTCATTTTGAATTCTTATTTCTTTGTTTACTGTTTCAGTAATTTGTTCATTGTGAAATAATTTGTATAGATAAAGCTTTTTTATTGTGTTATTTCTTAATTCAAGGTTTTTTTCAAATAATCTTTGTTCGTCAGCTTGTTCTTTATATTGTTTAGATTCTGAATTTAAAGTTCTTTTTCTTGAAAATACTCCATTGGTGATTTCATGAGCTTTTTCCATTTCTTCTTTTAGTTTCTCGAATTCAGTTACAAATTCATTTGATCCACTGATATGTTCAATTAATGAAGTTAAGTCTTTAGAATTCTGAGAAGCTATTTGTTCAACATCTCCTTGGAAAACTAGAAAATTTCTTGCTTTGATTAATATATTAAGCAGTTTTAAAAACAGCACATAATTCAACCTTGTAACTGAATTATTATTTATTTGGTAATCACTATGACCTGATAAATTAATTGATCTTTTTAATCTTAAAATTTCTCCATCATCCTTTTCATAAGTACCTAAAACATAAGCTGTTGTTGGATTTTGTTCCAAATCTGTAGTAACATCTTCATCCCCTAAAGTTCTTCTGCCTCTGTAAATTAAATCTGTAATTTTTTGTGATCTTAATTCTTTTGAATTTAATCCTAATACAAATGAAATTGCATCCATCATATTTGATTTCCCAGATCCATTCGGACCTATTATTGATATGAAATTCGATGAACCAAATCCAATTACAGATTTTCCACGGTAAGACTTGAAGTTGTATAGTTCCAATCCAATTAATCTACCCATATTATTATATTGGCAGTAAATATTTCTGTTGTAAAACTGATAATAAACAAACTAAATAAATTATCTTGAAGACGCGTTCTAATATTTCTAAAATAAGATATAATAGTGCGGCTTATTCAGTGTCCCTAATGAAGAAAATGTTGTGAGGCTCATAGCACAGCTAAAGTGGGAAAATAACGTGCGGCTCCTACAGCATTCTAAAAATAGAGAAAATAATGCGGCTTCTTTTTTATTAAATTTTATTTACATTTTTATTTCTTCATCTCCAACTTTTTTTAAATATTCATTATGAAGTTTTTCTTGTTGTTGATATTGTTTCATTAATTTTTTTTTCATACTTTTACTTATTTCTTCTCCATTAACATCAATTGTTGGTATACCTTGTTCATCATATTCTTTATATAATTTATCATTTTTAAAAAGTTCTGATGGAGGAGTTTTCATTTTGTTTAATTTTTCTTGTTCCTTTTTTGCTTCAATTTCTGCTAATTGTTTTTTTCTATTTTCTTTTTCCTTTTGTTGTTTTAATTTAGTTTCTTGTTGTTCAATTAACTGTTGTTTTTCAGTTTCATTAATATATTTTATTAATGCTGAACCATCTGGTCTATCATCTAATGATACTCCAATATTAATCAATTGATTTCTAAGTTCATCTGATGCTTTAAGATATTCATTGGAATCTGCTTTATTGATGGAAAAATTTCGTATTTTATCTCTGAATTGTGATAATAATTTTATTGCAACATCAACATCGTTTGAACTTTCTTTTGTATTATCTTTTGTTTCTAAACCCAAGATATTTAAGATTTTTGTTATATAATTAGCAATTTGTGATAAAACTTCAATTTTTAATTCAATTGAACCAGTATTAGCTGCTTGTATATAGCTATTAGCAGAACCAATTAAATTTATCAACACTTTAATAGCGGAACCACTCGAAAGATTATCTTTAAATGCAACATCAATTTGATCTTGTGCATTTTCCAATTGTTCATATAACTGCTTTTCTGAATCAGTAACTCTTTTGGAAACAAATTCTCCATTTTGTACTTTATTGTTATTTTCATTTTGTAAAGCATGAACAATCGTGAAAAACTTATTGAATGTAGACTCAACTGTTTTAACTTCAGTTATAAGTGAATCTTTAAAATCCAAAGGTTTTTCCCATGGATTTAGTAAAAACACCAATCTTAATTGATTTGGTGTATACTCCTTTAAAGCTTCTTCGATTGTAATAAAATTTTTTAGGGATTTTGACATTTTTTGTCCTTCTATGTGTAAATGACCATTATGCATAAAATAATTAACCCATTGATTATTATCAAAATATGCTTCAGATTGAGCTAATTCGTTATCATGATGAGGGAAACATAAATCAATACCACCACTATGAATATCCATAGTACTTCCAGTTAAATCAGAGGCCATGACTGAACATTCTATATGCCACCCTGGTCGACCTTTTCCCCAAATTGAGGGCCAAGATGGTTCACCAGGTTTTGAACTTTTCCAAAGAGCGAAATCACTAGCATTACGTTTTGATGTACCACTACTCAAAGATCCTTCTCCATCATTTATCAAACTCATATCACCTTTATTCCATGGTTGTAATTTTGCATAATCATGTTTTGAATTTTCATATTTAATTGTATCAAAATAAACTGAACCATCATCTGTTTTATATGCGTAACCATTTGATATAATTTTTTCAACATATTCAATAATATCTGGAATATATTCAGAAACTCTTGTGGTGAATGTTGGGGGTAAAACGTTTAATTTCAACATATCTTCATTATATTTATTTTCCCAATAAGCTGGTAATTTTTTAAAAATTTCTGGATCAGTCACTGAAGCTCCATATTCCTTATCCAAAGAAACAACAGCAATATCTTTGATACCCAACAAATAGTGATCAAATGAAATATTTTCGTTGGTGATTGCCTCGTATGCTTTTGTAGCTGCATTTAAATACATTGGAAATTTTGGTTTTGCAATTTTAATTTCTTCTACATTAACGGTTTTAGACCAATTGATAAATTCATCTATTTCACCACTAAATTCAGGTATATTTTTGGAGACATAAAATTTTAAAAATGTATTGGATTTTTCTTTTAATTCATCATTGATTTCTTTATACCTTTTGGTGATATGTTCATCAAATAAATATTGTTGACGTGCTGCTATAATAATTTTATCATCAATATCAGTAACGTTTTGTATAAATTTAACATTATAACCAAAATAATCTTGTAATATTCTTCTTGAAATATCTGTAGAAACGTAGTTTCTTGCATGACCCATATGTGAGTGGTCATATACTGTGGGTCCACAACTATACCAAGTAATGTGACCCGGTTTAATTGGTATAAATTCGTTTTTAGTACGAGTCAATGAATTATATATTTTTAATTTTGTTGGCGGTGATAGATCTTTTGGTCGATGCCATTCTGGTTGTTTAACTGGTGCTTTTATTGGTATTTGTTGTGACATTGCTCTTGAGAATAAAAACAACCTTGGCTTTGATAGCATACACTTAGTTGTAATTGAATGTGTACCGTGATGTTTCAAAAATTATGAATCATAATATTATTTTTTACGAGATATTAATGGAAATACACCAAACAAGAATTTATCGAACAAAGTAATAGAATAATTTTTGAATCAAAGTATGATAAACGTAATTTGACTTGGTCGAGTCTATGATAAGAGCTAGAAAAGGATATTTTGACTACTCTTTTCAATCATAAACGGTCCTCTAAATGGGCTGTAAAATTAGGTTCTAAATTTTTCAATAGCTTACATAACAAATTTCCAATCGTCAGTCGTTAAAAATGGTCGCATAATGTATCTACTCCATAATGAAACTAGGCGTGTTTCGGATGTATTTACTCTAGAACGCAAATTATAAGTCATCATTAAAATTGGAAATTTGAAATTGAAAGGTACAACAAATTAATTAACGTGTTGTTTGATCAACTATGTGGAAATTAAACAATCAATTATTAAGATGATAATGGACTGGATTATTCACACAAATGATCTTCTCCTTAGTTATTATTATTATTGTTGTTGTTGTTGTTGTATGATAAATTAGAAAGCTATCAGCTCTTCTATAAATTGGTGATATTTTAAGTAGATCAATAAAGAGTTGATAACCCTATTTTATAGCTTATAAATGTGATTTGCACGTGTCATTTAATTAACTTTGTAATTGTAGTATAAACATAAACTAATTTTTGTGTAATTTAAATTTATTAGTACTAATAAAAAAACTCTCTCTCTCTCTTTCATTAATGTCTCTCTCTCTCTTTGTACTAGCAAAAAAATTAATTTTTCAAAAGATTATAGTAGAAAGAATTTATCATCAAATTTTTAATACAATCATACATCCAACCAATTAATAAAACACTACTCATATACAAAAATGTCATCAACCGTCAAAGCAGCCAACTGGAGATTTGTTGAAGTAGGTCGTATTGTCTTAGTTGATAATAAAGATCTTGCAACTATTGTTGAAATTATTGATCAAAAAAGAGTATTGATTGATGGTCCAAAAGTACCAAGACAAGCCATTTCATTAGCTAAAATCACCCTTACCCCTATTGTTTTAGAAAACTTACCAAGAGGTGCTAGAACTTCAACTGTTCAAAAAAAATGGAGTGCTTCAGATGTTGATTCAAAATGGGCTTCATCAGCTTGGGCTAAAAAATTAGCTGCTAAAGAAAGAAGAAGAGAATTAAGTGATTTTGAAAGATTCCAAGTAATGATCTTAAAAAAACAAAGAAGATATACCACTAAAAAAGCATTAGCTAAAGCTTAAATTTCATATTCCTCAACAACTTAACTACAATCCATAAGAAGTTCCAATAAATAGATCATCAAAACTTCAACAATTCCATCTGTGTATTAGCTTTTATTTTTTATTATTTTAAAACAAATTGGGAGAAAATTTGTTCGACTATCAAGATTATAAATTTTCGAGATTACAATTCATTCATATCACTTTATTCATCATTTTCCTCATTATAACCACTCCAATACTTTATATATAGTCGGTATATATCAAAGAATATAAAAATAATATAAAAATTACGAAATTATTTTTGTTGTAGAATCTTCTTACTGTTGCAAAATTCCTATATTAATTTATTAGAAACAATACTAGTATCGCATAGTTAGTTACGAATCATAAATAACTGAGATGGGATCTTGGCCAGAGTAAGTTTGCTAGAATCTCTTTTAAATTGTGAATGTAATTTGTTTGAACAATACTCATTGTATATTTGGTCTATGATTCCGCTAGAAATTTAACGCGAGTCAAACGAGAGCAAGACATAATTTTCTCAATCGGGGTCATGAACCAGAATTATACTTTCATTGGCTAATAGTCACCAGAAAGTCTAAGGAAAGGTAAGCTACGCCCCATACAAATTACATTTACTTTTTTCTGAAGAATATTATGACACCCATATAGAATGTTTAGATAATTTCTGAAAATTTGGGTTGAGTTGGAGGTTCAACATTCTGGTTTTTATCCAAAGTATATATAAAAAAGCTCTCTAATAAAAATTCGATAACCTAAATTTTCCAGAGACAAGCTCATCATCAATTCAAAACTAGCTATCAGCTTTTAAATGCTGTAGTAAAAATCAAAAGATTGTACAAGTTCTGAAGTGCGTCAGAATGTTTTTAAGTCAAAAAAATCTACATATATGTTTGCTTCCTTAAGTAATCTTCTCAGCAGTAATGTATACTGAAAAGTACTTTGTATTTACAAGTATAAGTCTATTTACAATACTTAATTCTATTTTTTATTTGCTTGAGCTTTTTCATATTCATTAATTAATTGTTTTTGTAATTGTGGACTAGTTTGAGAATATTTCAAAAACTCCAAAGAAAATTCTCCTTTACCCTGAGTACATGCTCTTAAATTAGTTGAAAACCCAAACATTGAATTCAATGAACATTCAGCAGTAACTGTAAATTCATCTTGACCATTTACTGTTTCATTAATTAATCCACCTAATTTATTAACTAATCCCACTACAGAACCTTGAAATTCATTTGGTGCTGTTATTTCAACATTCATTATAGGTTCTAATATAACTGGAGAAGCGTTTAAAAATGCTTGTTTGAAAGCTCCTTGGGTTGCAGTTCTAAATGCTAATTCGGAAGAGTCAACAACATGTGTTTGACCATCATTAATTAACATATCCACACCTAAAACTTTATGACCAATTAATGGACCTTTCTCCAAACAATCATCAAATCCTTTATTACATGCCAATAAGAATTTTTCAGGAATTTTACCACCAACAATTTGAGTTTCAAATTTATTTTCTCCTTCTATAGGTTTCATTTCTCCAACAACTCTACCATATTGACCAGCACCACCAGATTGTTTTTTATGTGTAAAATCAAATGGTGTTGAAGAAGTTATAGCTTCTCTGTAAGCAACTTGTGGTTTACCAGTTATACAATCAACTCCATATTCTCTTTTAATTCTTTCAACGTAAATTTCTAAATGTAATTCACCCATACCTGATATGATAGTTTCTTTAGATTCAGAATCATAATGAACTTTAAAAGTAGGATCTTCCTTTTGGAATCTATTCATTGCTTTGGAAAAAGCACCATTGTCTTTAGTTTTAGGGGCAATACTTAATGATATAACTGCTTCAGGTACAAACATTGAACTCATTGCAATTTGTTTTGATGAACCTTGTCCAATAAAAGTATCACCAGAGGCACAATCAATACCAAAAGTAGCACATATTTCACCACTACCGACTTCGGCAACATCTTCCATATCATTTGAATGCATTCTTACTAATCTTGAAACTTTAACTTTTTTACCAGTTTTTATATGAGTCATATAAGCTCCCTTTTTTAACTTACCTTGATACACCCTGATATAAGTTAATTGACCATATGGACCTTCCTCTAACTTAAAAGCTAACCCAACAAATGGAGCAGTACTTGAAGGAATTAAATTAATTGGTGTTTCAGTACCATCGTTGTGAATTTCTAACCCAGTATTTAAAATTTCATTTGGTTGTGGTAAATAATCAACAACTGAATCTAAAACTGGTTGTATACCTTTATTTGCTAATGCTGAACCCATTAAAACAGGAGTGAATTTTCTACCGATTGTTGCACGTCTTATAGCTTGTTTAATTTGTTCGACACTTGGTTCTTCACCTTCCAAGTAGATATCAGCAATTTCTTCATCAACATCAGCTAAAGTTTCTATAAGTAATGCTCTTTTTTCTTCTACTAAATCCTTCAAATTTTCTGGTACTTCGGCTTTTCTAATAGTTTCACCTTGTGGACCTTCATTATATAAAGCAACACGATCAATAATATTAACCACACCTTGTAGTTGATCTTCAGCACCAATTGGAACTTGTATGGCAGCCGCTGGCATTTTCAATTTCAAATTAATTTGTTCAATTGCTTTCCATGGATTTGATCCCATTCTATCCATTTTATTTATAAAAGTAATTCTTGGAATATTATATCTTCTCATTTGTCTATCAACTGTAACTGTTTGAGATTGAACACCTGCAACTGCACAAACCACTAATACTGCACCATCTAATACTCTCAATGCCCTTTCAACTTCAATTGTAAAATCAATATGTCCTGGAGTATCAATTAAATTAAAATGATAAGCTTGATTATCTTTATCCCAAGAACAATAAGTTGCGGCAGATTGGATGGTGATACCTTTTTCTCTTTCCAAATCCATATGATCCATTTTAGCTCCAACCGAATCACGTCCTCTAACTTCATGAATTGCCTTAATTCTACCAGTATAAAATAAAACACGTTCTGTAAATGTAGTTTTACCAGAATCTATATGTGCTGAAATCCCAATATTTCTCATTATTTTGGAAGATTGAATATCTTCAGGTGTTGAGTTCTGTATAATTTCATCTATTATAACTTTTTCTTCTTCATAAGTTTCTGGTTGTTTTTGTTTAAGGTCATTATGTGTACGAAATGATGTTTGGAAATTTTTGATATGTGTTATTGGTGTTGGATTGATGAATCTGGTATGTCTTGAAATTTTACAGATACCACGTAGAAGACTCGTCATCGTTTTATGTGTGGTGGAAGTGGTGGTGATTAGTTGCAAATACTTGTTTCAAAGTTTGATCTGAAAAATTTTTTGATAGTATGATTTAAAGCCGATTAAACTACCAAATGAGTTCAATTTTACAACCAAAATTTTGCAACAACTTTAACACTTTCTATGGTTTTACAAGGTCTACGTAGTCTGCCAAATAAAGTGAACATTAGAGGAAAGAAAGGTTTTTATTGCTTTAAATAATCAAAGCCCGTAATTTAATTGTTCTTATGAAAAAATAAACCTCTATTAAACCATATATAAAGTTTCTATAATCTACTAATCTTTCGGTTTAGCACCTAATCCATTAACGTTTCTAAACATCAACACTCCTTTAGCATCTTCTTTATCGTCATCTACATACTGACAACGTCTGATCACTTTCCATAAACTTTTCCACATTGATTCACCTTCGTATCTATAATGTTCACCCATAACTTTTTTAATGGCTTCAGTTGCTTCTCTTGCATTATAAAATGGTATTCTTGAAACATAATGATGTAAAACATGAGTTTCAATAATATCATGAAAAATATGTTGACCTACAAATCCAAAATTACGATCAATTGTTGCTGCTGCTCCACGAGCAAAAGTCCATTCTTTTGCAGTATAATGTGGCATTGTTGGATCAGTATGTTGTAAAAATGTAACAAAAACTAACCAATGATTGACCCACAACCATGGAACAAACCAATTAATCATCATATTAAATAATCCAAAATTTTTATACCATTGATATACCCCAAAAAAAGTAGTGATGATTCCAATATCTGATAAAATAATATACCAATATTGATTCTTGTCAAAGACAGGTGATGATGGAGTATAATGAGATTTACCAATTTTTGAATAACCAGGGTAAACTTGACCAGTGGCATTAGTAGCTAAATATAATTGTAAACCACCTAACTGTTGAAAAACTAAAGTACCAAATGACCAAATTGGACTTTCTTCCATTATGTCTGAAATTTTATCAACTTGATTTTTTTCTAAAAATTCTTGTTTGGTGTATGGAATGAAAACCATATCTTTTGTTAAATGACCAGTTGCCTTGTGGTGTTTTGCGTGACTGAATTTCCATGAAAAATATGGAACAACTAAATAAGAATGTAATACCCACCCAATAACATCGTTAATGTTTTGATAATCTGAAAATGCTCCATGACCACATTCGTGAGCTAAAATCCATAACCCAAAACCAAATAAACCAATACAATATGATTGAACCATCCATGCAATACTTCTGGTAACAACAGACAAAGTTTGGTTTTCAAATTCAATTTTTGGAATAAACTTATGACCAATATAACTTATTAAAACCATCATTACAATATCTCTAATAACATAACTAAAAGATTTAACTAATGATCTTTCAAAGCAATGTTTTGGAATGGCTTGTAATATTTCTTTTATTGAATAATCAGGAACATTAAAAACTTTACCATTTGTATCAATTGTTGATAAATTTTTTGTAAATGTTTGACTTGATGTAAATGATGCAACATTACCTGATCTTTGTATTGTTGAAGTTGTTTCATCATTGATATTTGATCCTGTGGTGGTAGATTCTTGAACAACACTCATCTTGAATGATAAGTGAATAAAATACTTTAGTAGGTTAATGAATTGAAAAGGTTGATAAAACAATTAATGCAAAAATTCAAAAATAAATTATAAATTTAAAAAATTTCTTCTTTTAAACATAAGATTTTTAAATTTTAAAATTATTATTTGATAAGCTTATGAAATTTTTACATTTTAACTTGACTCTTTATCTACTACATTGATTTAGTTCAAATTATAATAAAAACATGGTGTGCGTGAAAAATTTTCGGTACTTTGTGACATTAATGTAAGACCAGTTTCAAATCAAGAAAAAAAGTAAGTATCAAATTAAATTCGAATCAATTGTAATCCTTAGCAGCACAGAAAACTACAAGCTGGTATCAATGGTACGAATGAAGAGCTCAATACTTTGTTTTACGACATCTTTCGCTGCCTTTGACTGATTATTACTTATTAGATTTCAAATAAAAATTTGGTCTACCTTACTATATAAATAAAAAAAAAAAACGTTTAAAAAAAGAAAAAAAAAATAATAATTTTTAATAAGGCTGTTACGTCAACTTTATGTGCAGGTGTGAAACCGTTTCAATTCTTGATAGATATGTAAATTTACTTCTATACAAATTTATCGATAGTTATAGAATTGGACTCTCTACTCTCTTCAAACACTGTTAAAGATGTTCCAAATTTAATATGGGACTTTTATGACCAAATTTACTATTTAAAAAAAAAAATTTACGAAAATAACGGGTTTTTTTCTGTAAAATTGGCGGTGAATCAATGCAAAAATCAAACAATTTACTCCACAAACTGTGTAATCTAAGTTGAGCTTAACAAACAACAACTTTGGCTCTAACTTTTGAAATTAATATCCAAAAATTTAGCTTCAACTATTATGTTCAGTCAATCACTTTAATCATTTATCAAAACCTCAAAAATGTTTCAAGTTGTTTAAGGAAATTCTGGTTAGATTCGAACAAAGCACGCAAACCAAATGACAATTTGTACTGCAGACTGTTACTGATTCAGATATATACCCTCCTATTCAAGATGCTTGCTTGAATGGGCAACTTTTTTGTATTTTGTTAAAGTAACATTTGAAAGATTAGCTTGAGAAACTTAAATTTTATACAACAAGACCCTTTAACAGAAACTTAATTTCGATGACTGCCTCTTTGGTATGTTCCTATTTTTTGATAATCTAAAAAGCTTGTTGTTGTTTGACTGTCCTATAATGGCAGAAGCATTTGACGAAAAGTAGCGATACTCTATTCTGATAAAATATTTTTTGATGAATTAACTAAGAATTTGTGGAGAAATTTTTGACTTTATGTTTAAAATGTTTTCTATGAGATTTTGTATGATTTAAGTTACTGTTTGAGATATGGAGAATAAAAGTTTAAGCTTATTCAATGTTTTTGAGATATGACAAACTATTGTTTGAATACTATCCTACTTTTAAAAAATTAAGAATCAATATCTTACTGTCAAAATAACGTTATAGTTATGAAATCAAAACTTAAATTATTTATTCATAAAAGGGGCAAGTAAATTGCAAGTTGTGGTTCCAGTTGATTTCGTAAGAAATATTAAACAAATTGTAAATTTTTAAAGGGGGTTACCCCAACAGTAAAGAAAATATATCAAAGTTTTGACAGTTTTCTTAAATGAAAATAATGAAACATAGTTTTAAGCCGTTACATTATTTAAATTCATTTCCAATTTAGGCTCAATACTTTTTCAGTTAATGGTAATCTTAAAGGTAATTCTATTGAATTAAAATAATTTAAAAAGTTGAACAATAGAATTTAATTTGAAGATCACAACATTAATTTAAAAGAGTTTCTTTAAAATTCTTATAAATTTATGGTGCTCGTAAATTTCAAAAATAATTAAACAGTCATCAATTGTTTTCAATAACAACAAAAAACTCGTAAAATTTAGTAAGTCATTTGGTATTGAAAATCATTTTTGAGCGACATGAATTTTGTCATGTTTTGTTTCAAATTTTTAAGTGGGGTCGAGGAGTTGGGAAATAAAAGAAATTTTTTCTTAATTGCTAATTCCACTTAACGCTTATTTTGTGGTTAGTGCATGATTTAATGAAGAAGTAACGATTTATAGTTTGGTAAGTTTAGATTTATCTCACAACCATTCTGTGAACTTGAAGTGGAGGTATAAATCGGCTCTATGTTTTAGTTTACTTCTCTAAACAAGATACTACGTGCTCCTTCTACAGTTAAAAATTTGAGCCCAAATAATTTGAGATCTTGATTGGGACAATAAATTAAACTACCTAACTTGTAATATTATTGATGGATCGAGAGTTAATTTGATTCCAATTGATATAATACAGTCATCAAAAAAAGGCTAAAAAATCAAAGTAAGAAACGTTTGATTTCATAAAAAACAAGTCAATTTATACATTATATAATTTCAAATTTCTAACAACAATACAATATACAAATCAAATTATTTCTATTTATAGTAATAAATATTTATTTTTTTATTTTCTTTTTTTTTTATCTCGTAAATATTTTAAATAGCAAAAACTTAAATAAATTACACAAAACCAACAATTTCCCTTTAAAAGGGTCGTACAAAATTAAATAGGGTCTAAATTTCTTCAACAGTTGTATTATAAACGTTTGATTATTGAAGTACCATTATCCTTTTTACTTTAATTGTATAAGTTCGTACACCACACAATTAAAGAATCCTTTATATGAACGTTCTTTGATTTAGAAATCAAATCAACCACTCTTTTTTAAATTTAGACTTATTTATGATTATACAAACCATTACACAATTTTATAATTACAATTTAAATTAAACTTTTATAGTTGAAAAGTATGAGCGTAATATTCATTGGATTTTACGAAGAAATGAGTGAGTAATCATTTTGATTCATTTATTTGGCTAGAAGTGGCTTTTTGTTGGGAGTGAAAGTCATAATGATTCGAGCTCAAATTCAACTAATGCCTCTTGGATATTAATCTGTTCTAATACAGAAAATCTCGGTGTGTCGTAAAATTGATAGAATGATCGTCTAATTCTTTCATTTATTGAAGAGTTCTAGGGAATACAGTGATCTTTGAATTTAACTGCATCTGGTTATATAAAGAGATATTATAGACGCGTTTGTAGCATATTTAATAAATTTTTGATGCCTCATATTTAGGTACAAATTTTTATTAACTATTAGACTACCATATTAAGTATTAAAATTATGACACAATATTATAACCTTCAATTAAAATAGATATTTAGTACCACAAAATTAGTCAGATTCAATTAGAACCTTACAAAGAATAAATTAATTGCATTAAACTAATCAAAAATTTCAGTCGAAGTAAGGCGGAAATTACTTAAAAGTTTTGTGGAGTTTTGCTTAAACCTAACCAATTTTATAGTTGTCAATAATTCCTAATACTTCTAACTGTTTTTAGGAGTTTGATTGAATATACAGTTTCATAACGACTAAATGTAATATTTTCTGTGATTTTAAGAATTTCATGGTTATTGACTTTTATTGACTTTTAATTAACTAACCTTAGCCTAAATTATAATTTGACATTTTTTTTTATTACTATTTCCTTCTTCTAGTTACATTTTGATTTCTACTCCTTTAAAATTATTATTTGTTCTAATTTTGATCTATTTTTTTTGATATTTTATTAGATGCATTTAATAATATTTTCAAATCTTGGCAAGTTTCATAGTACATATGCTGAAACTAAAAATTTATTGAATTTTAAATCAGGGCTCAAATAAAAAATTTAATGATTTAAACAAAAAAAAGTGGAGTATATGTCTAAATTATTGTTACTCGAATTAAGAGAGTAGTCATAAATTAGAGTGTCATCTTAAGGAATTGACCGCTTATATATGATGTAGTATCAAAATGAATATTTGTTAGACTTTGATTGTTCCAAGTTGTTGATGTAAAAATAAATACGTCTCATATTTACTTTCCGCAACAACGTTTTTCGTAATTAAGTCAAAGACTAAAATGATATCAACAAACAATGTAATAATGACCCACAAATTATTAATTATGATTGAGAGACAAGAGATGAATAACAAATTATTAATCATAAACTAAAATAATTTTGTTCTGAAACAACAATAAAAAATGATTTGTATCATTTTACTAAAACTAGTTTGGTTCAACAGTTAAATTTTATTCAAGAGGAGTAATTAAAAAGAAAAAGTAATAAAAGTTTAAAATAGTTATTGTACCACCCACAAATTAAGCAAAAATGTCTTTGAATGTATGGTTTGTTTTCTTCTTAAATTTAATACATAAATTTTTTTTCCATCAAAAGAATATAAAATTTGGAACACAAAATCTCATAAATCTGAAATTTCCTAAAACAGTAAAGTAATAAAATTAAAAATTTAATATGTCAATTTAAATTATTGTTTTACAAATTTTTAGTTCATCAAATTTAGTTAAAAAATGTTATACCTAATAATGAGTTTTTACAATTCCAAAATTATATAAATCATTTATCAATTCCTGAATTATTCAAGTTTTCAATTTTATTTCTTTTTTTATTATCATCAACAAGCAAATCAATCAGCTTTTACCAACTACAAAAACTTCAAGTTTTACATTCATAACTCGTTTTTTAATTATTTTACAACAACAACTTTATAACAACCACAATCACATAAAATGAAATTTACTCAAGCCACTTTAATTGCTGTCTTAGCATCATCAACTTTCGTTTCAGCTGCTCCAGCTATTGTTTCAGAACAAACTATGGTCAAAAGAGAAGATATTAATGATGTTTTAGCCATTTTAAAAGAATTAAAAGCTCATCAAGCTAAAAGAGAATTTTTAGAAGGTGATGAATTAATTGAACATGATAAAAGAGCTGATTCAGTTTTAGGTGAATTAATTACTGCTTTAGCAAATTCAGGTATAATAAATGATGTTTGGACTGCTTTAACTACAAATCCAGCTATCACAACTACTTTACAAAACATTATTCAAGCTGCTATTCAAACTGCTGTTGTTCAAGGTCCAGCTTTAATTGAAGCTGTTTGGAATTCAGGTTTATTAGGAACTATTTTCAACAAATTTTTAAATGATACTGATTTAAGAAACGCTTTCTTAGATGTTGCCAAATCAATTTTTGGTACTGCTGTTAATTTAATTACTTCATGGTTATCAGGTGGATCATCATCAGGTACTACTACTACTGCTGCTGCCGCTGCCACTGCCAAATCTAGAAGAGAAATTATTGATGGTTCAGAATATTTAGATAAAAGAGATTTAGCTTCAATTATTGGTTGGATCGTTCAAGAAATTTCAGACTCAGGAATAGTGCAATCATTAGTAAACAAAGTTATTGCTGATCCAGCTGCTTCAATTAATTTCTTAACTTCAGCTTTCCAAACTGGTTTAGTTGTTGCTGAAGATGTATACTCATGGGCTAAATCTTCAGGATTATGGGATTCTGCTTTATCATACATTCAAGCTAATGCTGGTACTTGGGCTGGTGCAATTGCTTCATTCTTAGGTAATGCTTTATCAAGTGGTCAAATTTCTGCTTCAGACATTAATAATGCTTCAGGTTCATTATCAAGTGCTATTACTGCTAGATCAGTTTCTGCTGCTGCTGCTGCTCCAGCTGCTTCTGCTGTTAAAACCACTTCAGTTGCTGCTGCCGCTGCTGTTACTACTTCAGTTAAACCAACCACTACTGCTGCCGCTGCTGCTGCTACTCCAGCTACCAATGCTAATGCTTTAAGTTCATTAGTTACTAAATATGGTACTACTACTGCTGCCGCTGCTCCTGCTGTAAATACTAATGGTTTAGCTGCTAACTTAAATCAATTAGTCAGTGCTGCTAACCAAGCTGCTGGTTCATTAAAACAAAGAAGAAACTATTAGATTCAATATCAATCCCATCACCACAAGAATAATTAATTGGCTGCAGATCAATGGTTGTTCCCCAAAAAAAAATTACTAGATTGATTTTTAATTCCTTTCTTCATTCAAATCCAACGTTTACATTTTCAATTCTTAAAAAAAAAACCATTTTTATAAACTTTTATTATAAAGTAGTTTATATCAAATATCATTTTTTATACTTTAACTTTTTTATAATAATTCTTTTTTAAGTTATTTTAATAAATTTACATTTTTACTGTTATATGAAATTATTTCTGATCTTTTTCGATTTCTCTTGAATATATTTATAAAACTCTAAATTTTCATTTTGTTTCTTTGTTGTTGCATGATTCTGCATATAAAACATTTTAAAACTTTTTTTCAGTAATTGCCTTTCGAAAAATTTTATAATCCAAAACTCTTTGCTCCTGTGATATTCGTGAGTTTGATTGAGACAGATCTTTAAAGAGTTAAAAATGCAGCTAATGTTTTACTTCAGCATGAAGAAAATAATTAAGTTTACGTAGGAAGTCGAGGAGCTAACAAATTTTTCGAATTCTTGGGAATTTCAAGTGACTTTGCATTTCTCAGTAGTGAAAAAGTAATTAAAGTTATAAAATAGAGTTGTGTTTGATAAAAATTATGCTTACGTTCTTGAATAGTAGAATGATATGTTTTGGGGGGAGTCTAAGAAAAAATGGAATAAAAGTGCTATAACAAACAATCTAATGACAAATCTAATTTAGTCTAACAAAATCGATGAGCTTTGATCTTATTGTCTTTATTGTATTTCGTCTAAGTTAATTCTATGATGTAACCTTAATACTCGAACTAATGAGACGAATTGATTGTTTTAGTTGTTTTTAGTTTCCATTAGTCTATAAAAGGTAAGATTTAACTTTTACATCATTATTTGTGCATAATAAATAATACGAGTTTGATGAAGTAATATGATGAAAATAAAGGTACAAAAAATATTAAGTATTCGGTAATTTGTTAAAAAGTTTTAGTCTTCACAATGCTACAAATCGAAAGGGTTTGGATGATTGGTTAATTTTTTAAATGGCTTGTACAAAATCACAAGTAAAGACAAAAGTGTGTGAATGAAATTGTTGAAAATTAATTTACCACAATAATAAATTTTCATAGCACAAATTTAGTAGGATAGTTTACGGGAAATTAAATGGAAGTTAAAAAAACAATTTTGTATTTTTCAGTAAATTATCGGAACGTAAGTTAAGCCTAATTAAAGAACAAATTTATATTCGATTTAAAATACAATAATAAGCAAATAATAAGGGTTTTGAAATTATCAACGCATGGCTTTAAGGTTAAATACTGATCCGACCTTAAGTTTAAAGAATTCGTTTTGACTTTTTTTTTTCAACTAATGATTAATTCTTGAATATTTACTGAATAATCCTTCAATTGTTGAATTCAAGCATTATCAAGGTCAGTTGAACATCAATTAATTCTGAATTTATTTCAATTTTTCACTACTAAATAACAGAAATTATTTTTATGTATTAACTAAATCAAGAAAAAAATAAATCGAAAAAAACATTTCTATTGTTCTTGAAATTTAAATTTTTTTTTTATAAATTAGACGAAAAAATAAAACAGCATCATAGGAGTAAATTTTTTTCAATGGAGTCCTTTTAATTGTGGAAAAAAAGGGTCTAGAAAATTTGTAGGGAAGTACCAATCTAGTAAAGGTACGAAATACAGCATTTTTTGCCTTTCTCAAATCTTTTAACAATTCTTTTCATGTATGTAATAAATGTTAAAGATAAGGGGTATTCATAAAACAAATTATAAACAAATTAATTCCGCTGATTAATTGATCTAGAAGCAATTCAATATTTCCGCCCAAATTTCTTCAAATATTGAGATGTATTATAACTCAGTAAAAATGTGCTGATCAATTAGATTGGAAAACAAAATTCACCTCGTTTCTCTGTGTTGTAGTGGTCAAGGGAAAATTAATTATGCATTAAATCACCAATTAATTTTTGCGAAATTTCAGAATTTCATATTGAAAAAACTAGTTTTATTTACAAAATAACTACCTTCTTATGGTACTACAGAACTACAAAACTCTTTTAAGGTTGTCATCTTCTTCAAAGGTCCAGATGTCAGACCATGAGCAAGGATCAAAATAAGGGGCAAAAGCACTCCAGCTCTTTGACTTAAAACTTAAGAAATGGAACAATTCAGGAACTAAAATCAATTGATCTAAAAAATCTAAACAAATAATATAAAGGGAGCAAACAATTAAATTCCTTAAAATTTTAACATTTATTACATTTACTTTATTAACAAATAATAAAAATATGTAAGTTAGGCTAATTTTTTTACTTTGTTTGTAATTTGTTTGTGATTTTCATTTATAAGAAAAGAAAAAAATTTTAAAAATAGAATATGAAACTCAACTGAAATTTAAACAAATTTTTCAAATTTGTATCAATTAATTTGAAGAAAGTATAAATGTAATTGAATTTGCTCTATATTTGTAAATTTTCAATTTGCAATTCATTATTTTTTTCAATCAAACTACCAATTTTGAGTTATTTCAAAGTTTATTCACTCACATAAACATTAAGTACAATTTACGAACAATTTCACATAAATTAAATCTTTCACATAAATTCCTTCAATTCAATCTATTTCATAATTTAAAATGTTAGTAGCTTTAGAAACTCCAAATTCAGCATTCAAACCAAAAATCAACAAATTAAAAACAACATGGAGATTGAAAAAATTTAAAGATATTTATCAAGTTAAAGCCAATAACAGTGCTAGAAGTAGTATTGCAAGTAATTCATCAAATTCAAATTTTTCATCTTCTAGATCTTCTTCTACTACTACTGGATCTTATTCATCAATGTGATTTATTTTACGGCCCTACATTTCAATCAAAATTTCGAAATATGAATAAAAAAACTTTGGCTAGAAAACGTTGATTATAAAATTATGTCAAGTATCAATTCGAATTTGTGACTCAGAACAGGGTGTTATCAATAATCTAACTTACCAAGTTATCAATCCACTCATGAGTAGGCTGATCAAATAGCAAAAAACTTTTCAAAACCCAAAAGATCTACTTTTTAAAACAAAGATGGAATTAATAATAAGGGTCTAGCTTCAATATGGAATGTAAAATAAATTTTAAAATGTATAAAGCATTAATACTGCATACAAATTTGTTTATACACAAAATCAAAAATAAATTAATTTTGTTAATTTAGACGAAGAAATTAATTTATAAAATAGAAATCAATAATAATTATCAATTAATAGGTATATATTATGTATAGAATTAATAGATCACAAATTTTTTAAAGTTTTCACTTTTTCAGCTATCCTCTTTATCAATCGTTTCTTGCCACAAAGTAGTTTAAGAATCAATAAAATTTACAAGTACACAAGTACATTTCTTTTAAATCTATTTATATATTGTACTTTTTTAATTTACTAAATTCATATCTAATAATCATCAATTAATTTTTCATTATTTGAAGGATCCCAAACTGCAGAAGGTAATGCTAGATTATTATTACTTGAACTAGATCCATTCCCATTACCATAAGGATTATTTTGATTATTATGGTTGTTCGTATTCTCAATTGATCTTCTTTCTCTTTCCCATTCTCTCCATCTTTTCATTTTAATCTTTGAAGCATCGAAAATCCCTTCAGTTGCTCCATGATCTCCTTTATCACCACCAGCAACAGTTCTTGTTTCTCCCCAACTAAAATCATCAAATTTCCAATATGCATAACTTGGTAATACAAAATTCCATATTGGTAATGCTAATAAATAAATGAAAAAATAAATTATATATGAAAATGATGAAATTGTAATAACAATTAAACAACCAGGTAATCCAAAAATAATAGCTAAAAGAACTAAAGACATAATTGGGGTTGGTTTTGATATAATTGCAACTATAATAACATAAATTGTAAAAGAAATAGCAGCTGGTAAAACTAATGTACCCACCAATTCAATAAAAATAACAAATTGCATTGAAAAACAAAAAGTACCACATAAATCACTTACCAAAACTAATTCCATTAAATTATGAACTGTTGAATTAATCCATCTTCTACGTTGTGATAATAACACCAAGAATTTATCAGGTACAACTGTTTTACAAGCAGCTTTTGGTATGAAGATTTGTTTCCTTTTGGGGAATGTTCTCAACATAAGAGAAGATAAATATCTATCTTCTCCTAATAACAACAAATTCTTTTTATGTAACGTATCAACAACATTATCTGAATATCTTTCAACAATATCAGGATTAGCTAAAATTGGTACCCAATAGCCGTCTGAACCTTTTGGAGCTTTTATTCTATACATACAAAAACAACCTGGTAAACAAGTAACACCACCAAATATACTTTCAAAGGCTTTTGCTTGATGATGTGATATATAATATTCAAAAACTTGTATAGCAGTGACCCAAGTTTGTGCCTTATTTGAAATTTTAGTTTCTCCACATAATCCCATAACCATTGGATCTTTAACCATTTCTGCAACCATATGAGTTAAAGAATCTGGATATACTTTTGTGTCAGCATCAACCATTAAAACAATTTCATAAAATTCAGCCATTAATCCAGTAACTCTCCATATACTTTGTAACATTTCAAATTCCAATGAAGTCATTCTTTCATCAAAAACAACTTTTTGTAAAAATGACATCAAGATAATTTGTGAATCTCTTTTACCTCTATTACCAGGTTTTGGTAAATTTGCTTCTTCTGGTGTACCACATTTTACAATGGTTATCATTGGAACTCTTTGTTGTTTTTCAGGTGGTATTGTAGCATCATTATAATCATAAAAACCAGCATAAACTTTAGCCATATTATGACGTTTACTACCTTGAGCAACTGCAACATATGAATAAGCTTCAACTTCGTTTCTTGGGACAGTTAAATCGGACATCATATCTAAAACAATATCAGGAGTGGTTTGATCATTACCTGAACCTTTAATTAAACCATCACAAACGACCAAGATCAATTTGTGGGAGTTTGGGTAATCAGTAGTAGCAATTGAATCTAAAGTTGTACGTATACCATCTGCATCTTCCGAATAACAAGTAACTAAGTTGATGGTATGAGCTAATGGATAACCAAATGGTTGATATTCTACTGGTGGTTGTGGTACAACATCTGGATGAATAATATCTGGTGATAATCCATGAACTATAGTATCTTCAAATCCATCAAATGGATTATATGTGGAAACTGGACGATTTAATAAGTCAGTGGATGAGCCTTGATCATTGAGGTAAATGTTAGATTGTTGTGCCAGTTTGGGAGTTTTTTTACCATATCCATTTTTACCTAATAATGCAGCTTGAGTTGACATTGTTGTATATTTGAAAGTTTTGGAAAGTGCATCTGGATTGTCATAATATTGCGATAAATCAGCATTTGGTCCTAAAGAAAGTTTTTGAGTCTTTTGGAAAACACTTTGTCTATTGGTTTTGGTAGGTTTATAATTTGCTCTTGCTTTAACTGGAACTGTTTTTATTTGGTTACCAATTACTGGATTACTATCATCAACCCAATTTTCAATTTCTTTATTTCTTGCAACCATTGTCTTATTATCATATTCGGTAGCTCCTTGTTTTCTAGAAGTTACCCATCTAAACCAACATGCCATAACGAATTTCATGACAACCACAGATAAAATAAACACCAAAGAAACAATTAAAACAATTTGTGAAGCAATACAACCAATTGTATCGGAATCTATAACCCCAACCTTAATTATCTCTGTTAAACATCTTGCTGCTTGACGTTCACCAGGATTTGTCAAGACCAAAGAAATATCTAATCCACGATAAGTATGATCATCACGTAATTTATTAAAAAGATCCGGATAAGTAACATCATCATGTTGAATCCAATTGATCAAATCTAAATCTAATACATTACCTGAATAAACCACAAGATTCCTCGAAGAATTTCTAATATCATCCCAAGTAAAATAAACATCACCATTAACTTTTAAACTGTAATAAGCTCTACGAGCAATTTCACTTGTATGACAAGCCCAACCATTATAATAAACTTCAGTATTATTAACAGAATCTGATCCATCTTGACTGAAAAATCTACATGGCATATACCATGCTAATTCATTATCATTATTATATGGAATAGTACAATTATCTCTTGGTAAAATTAAATTTTTACAATTTCCATTAACATTTTGAAATAAAAAAGAAGCATCTTTACCACCAGCATTAATAGGTGGATACAATATATTTGTACCTGCATCAATACCAGCAGCTGCTGGATGTTGAGCTCGAGTTAAATCAAATGCTCTACCATTTATAATTAAATATCCATTATTCACTTCATTAATTCTTGTTCTAACTCTTTGTGTTGAACAAACAGTTTTAGTGAAACCAAAAGTTAAATAAGCAACAAATGCACCAATATATAAAATACATGAAATTAAACCAATTTTTTCTCTCCATGCAAATTGTCTATCTTTTGTTTTTAAACCAAATAATCTAAGTAATGGTGGAGGAGCCCAAAATGTTATAACATAACAATAAACTTTCCAAAAATATATATTATTTTTTTTACCATTTTTTCTTTTGGTTCCTTGAACTTGAGGTCTTGGTAAACCATTTGATATAACTTTACTTTTTAATGGAGAATTAACATAATCATTTGTTTCATCATTTAATCCATAAATTTCTCTACCACCTTTTAAATCTTGAGTATTTGGACTACTTTGAGGTGAAGAATCATGTATTTCCATCAATGGTATACCTTCATTATCATCTGTTTGTTGTTGTTGTTGTTGATTTTGAAATTGATGAGGTTGAGCAGATACAAATGAACTTAAATGAGATCTTGAACGACCTAAATCATTTGAATGTTGAGGATCTAAACCAGTAGAAGAAGGTTGTACAACAATATGATCACTTTCTTGATTTGTAATTTGAGTATAATGATATCTTGGATGATTTGAATCTAAACGTGATCTTTCTGGTCTAACTAATGATTTTTTTCTACCAATTCCATCACCAGTTTCAGGATCAAATTCTCTATAACCTCTATGAGGACTAGTATTAGGTCTATTAAAAGACATTATAAGTATGTATATTTAAGGGTAGTTTAACTAAAGTTATATTCCTTAGTTTTGATGCAAATAAAAGTGAGTGAAAAAGTGTTTAATTGTCAAATATTAATGTATAAATTATGTAAAATATGAACGTAAAAATGAAAATGAAAAATAAATAAACGAATGAATTGATTAATTAATTAATGATGTGACTTGAAGTATAAGTCGATGATAATGATAATGATGATGATGATAATGATGATAATGATGATATAAAATTAATAAAAATTTGGTTGTAAAAAAAAAAATAAACTAATAATAATTTTTAGTATATACAAATTTTTAATTGAAAGGAGAGAGAGAGAGATAGAAAGACAGAGAGAGAGTTAAACAAACAGATCAAATAGAAAAAAAAAAAAAAAAAAAAAATTTTTTTGTTATAAATCAAAATAAGAATTAAATAAATAAATTAAAAGGTAACACAATAATTGAAATGGATAATTTAAAACAGATCATTAGAAATTAATAAAACAAAAATAGATTAGAGATACTCATTTTTGAGGAAATGCTTCAATAGTGGTCAATTGTTTCTTGGTGTCAATTGCTCTCAAAATTTGAATAGTACAAGCTTGGATTATTATATCATATAATAATAAAATTTGGACGTGTATATCAAATTACGAAGAATTAATTAAATTAAATTAAATTTGTTTTTTGTTATAATTTTTCTTTATTAATTCAATATACATAAAATTTAAGATGAATGCAAAAAAATCTGTATATTTAATTTCTTTCAAATAAAGCTTTTCATATCCTTCTTATTTCTCGAGAAGCATCTATGGTTCTTTCTGTTATTTATTTGATTTATTAAATAGTTTTTTGTAATTAATGTAATCAAAATTGTATATTATAATAATAAATATAATAATTTTAAATTAAATTTATTTATGCAAGAGAATTTTAATTTACCGCGCCTCAAATTACTAAATTTTAATAAATCAATTTTAAGACGAATTAAATCTATGTGATTTATAAAATGTAAATGATTGAGTTTTTAACGTTAATACCAAGATTCAAGTTTGATAGTTAGTATGTTATGAATTCAAGTATTATTTAATCAATGTTGAAGCAATGTTAATATTTAATTGAAATATTGTTTTTGTGAATTTACGTCAAAAATTAAATCTAAAAATAGAATTACGAACTTTATTTGATAGAGTTGGTAGCGATGGAAAACAAGATAATTACATAATATTGGATTACTGTTACATTTATTAAACGAAAGTAATTTTGTTTCATTACAAGAAATTCTCTAACCTTTTTCATCATCATTATCATTACCATCTTGTAATACATTAATCCATTCATTATTCTCTAAATCTTTAAATCTATAATTATAAGGAATTAATTTAATTATTAATTTATTTAATTTTTTAAATTCTTTTTCACTTTTTGAAGTTTTAATATTTTTTTCCAATTCTAAAAGTTGGTTTAATATAAAATTAATTTCTTTATTTTGTATTATTGGTAATGGTCTTTTTTTACCTAATATTTTTAAATCTGATATAATTCTTCTTATACTAAAACTAATTCTTTTTAAGATATACAATTCTAATTTGGATCTAAATTTTTCATCTTTATGTGCATTTAATGTCTTTAATGATTCAAATAACTCTACTAGACAATTAAATCTAATTTTTTCATTTGGAAGAATATGTATTGGTTCAATTGTAGCAAAATTCTTGTTGAAATCAAATGATGTTAATGTATTTATTGATTCTATAATTTCTTGTTCATTTTCATCTTTGATTTTAATTATTTTCTTTTCATCTTCATTTAAATCATATAAGTAAGAATTTAAATAAAGATTCTCAATTAATTCAAAAGTTATATTATTTTGATCTTTAATTAATTTTGGAAATATAATTTCACTTGATTCTTTATATTGTTGAATTTTTATATACTCATCTTCTGAACTCAATTGATTTTCTTCACTGTTGAAAACAAATGTGAGTGATAAATTCTTGATAATTAAACTCCACAATTCCTCATTAATTTCATCTTTTAAAATTAAATTTTCAATAATCTTTTTTAAAATTAATTGAGCTTCTATCCAAAGTGATTGTTTGGTCTCAGATTTTATACCCAAGGCTCTATTTTCTATAAGTTCTAATAATGACCTAACACATTTAATTATATCATCATCATTATTAAATAATTGAATATAACCATATTCTTCAAATTTTTCACGTATTATATCTAATCCATATACACTAATAGCATTGAAAGTTGGTATTTTATAATTTTTTGAGGATAATAGTTTTGGACGTAATTTTTGTTCAATTCTTGGTCTTACTGCATATGGATATATAATAATTTGTGATAATAATTGTATTATGATTGATTGAAATTGAACGTTTTTTTTAGTTATAATATTAATATTTGATAATATTGATGATTGTAATTTACTTGGTTTATTCTCATCTGATTGTTGCATTGATAATATTGGATATCTTGCTGATTTATTAAAAACATCAACAATTTGATTTACTTGATCTGATGTTAGTTTCGATTCAATAATTGGATATAGTTTTGGAAAGCATAACATAAATTGAACTAATGATTCTTGATAATTTATATCTACTAAGTTATATTCAATTGAATAGTTACTCCATAAATTAAATAACATTTCACTGATTTCATCATTGAGTTCTATTGGTGATTCAATTAAGTTTTGAAAAGCTTTAAATACAATCATATCAATATCGATATTCTTTAAGTTTAATAATTTATTCATATAATCTATAATCATTTGCCATTTATTTTCTAAGTTATTGATCTTTGTAGTTAGGAAAAATTTTCTATACATTGTAACAAATCCTTCCAATAACAACCTTATAGTTTCTTGCCATTCTTTATTTGTCTTTTTTGGAACGATATCAAATAAGCAAGGTAATGCGATTGAATAAATCATATTCCAATTTTGTTCTAATATAACACCATGTAAATCAATAATTTGGAAAAATGTTTGTATTGCACCCTCTCGAACTTGAGCTCTTTCAGTTTCTTGTTTTGAAATCTTAGCTAATCCAAATAGTAAATATAAATCAAGACAAATATAGGAGTTATAAGATTCATCTGTTGAATTTATATAAGTTATTAGGTCATTTTCCAGTTGAATGTTTTGTAATGCTTCAACATTCTTATTTTCAAATTGTGATAATCTTGATTTTAATGAATCACTAATTAACCAAAAGTAACTTACTGCACTAAAAGAAATATTTAAATCAAATGATTGATTTGCAAAATTTATCAACGTATCAATTAATTTTTTCAATTGTTGGAAAGGTAATGACAATAAAAATTCATCTAGTATTAATTTTAAAGTTTCAAATGATTTCTCAACTAATGATTGAAATTTTTCTTTTAAATTTAAATCATCAGTTCCAGTAACTTCAAATGGTGTATTTAAAATTTCAAATACTTTTTCCCATGAATTTTGATAATGCATGTCATATTTTTCAATTAAAAAATGCAAGTTTGTTAATATTATCAAATGTATTTCTGTTTCACAATTTAATACTAATAATTCTTTCGGTATACCCTGTTTAAATAAGTTTATTAAATATAAATTCAAACCATTTATTGTTTTAACTGCAGTTTGAGTTATAAGTTCATCATTATTAAATCCTTGAAATGCCATTAATCCTATTATTTTAGTGAATGATTCAATTATGTATGTTCTCAAGTTAAAATTCAAATCTCTTCTTGAACCTAATTTGGTAATATATGCAGTAAAAGAATTCCAAATTTGATCATCTCTTATCAAGTATCTTTCTGTATTTAATTCAGCTATCTGAAACATTTTATTAAGATAGTATATTTTATTATATGGTGATTCAACAAGTCCAAATTTAGGTTTTTCGTCTAAATCATTTGACAAAGCAATATCTGTTAAATTCCCCAAACATTTTAAAATTTCTTCAAATGAATCTATCGGTATTTCACTAATGCTATCAAATAATCTTTTAAATGCTAAATCTATAATTCCAAAATCTGTTTGTGTAAGTTGAGGTCTGGAAAAAGGCGCCGAAGATGGAGCAGTACCTGATTCTTTCAATCCACTATATTCATCCAGTCCATCTAAATAATATGAAACCCATTGTAATGTAATCCAAATAATTGACCATGATTCACCCAAAGTTGATCCAAGAGAAACTGCTAAATTACTAAAAGTTTTCAAACAAAGGACATGTCTTGAATTGAAGTATCTTGATCTGAACAAGACTGTATTACCATTTGATTCGGTTCCTTGTATACTTGAACTTATAGACTCCACTATTGATCCTCCAAGTGCTATCAATTGTTTCTTTTGTTCTTCATAAATGGATGATGTTTCAACGTCATCTTTAACTTCATGTTTTGAAACATTATTGGTAATTGCTTTCGATAATCTCAACAATAAATTATCTCTTATTGAATTTAATCCTAATAATCCAACAGCATGAGTGAAATTTTGATATGACTTTAAAACTTTTTGAAATAATGCATCATTTAATGAAGTATATATAAATCTTTCAAATAGTGAAGTTACTTCAGAAGCTGATGATTCCATAATTGCATTGATAAAATCCACATTCGATTCTAGTATCTTTTGGTCTTCATTATTTGATAAATTAGTGACAAACTTAGATACACCTTCACTGAATTTCATTAGTATTTCAAATATCAAATAAATTGGATATGAATTTGGAACGTTTATTGGTGGTTCTTGTTTATCTAGATGATCAACAAACAAAGTTTTGAGTCCAGAATTTTCAGCAGATATAAAATTTTGTGGTTTTGTAGTTCCATTGGTATTAGGCTCTATATTTGATTGTGGAGTGGGTCTGACCATATCATTTAAAAATTGATTGTCATTTAGTATGTATGTACTTAGCACCGTAAACAATTCTTTCAAAACATCTTTCTTCAGGTTATCGTGATCATATTTTTCATAAATTGATCTTATAACATTAAAGTTGGAAAATAAGTTGTTATACATTTCAAGAATTAATAATTTCTCCCAATCCGGAGTAAACGCTTCACCATTTGTATCTGCATTATCTAATGATAAATGATTTAAGTAAGACATTACAATTTCTATTTCGATCTCCAAACTATTTAGTTGAGTCGTTAATAGTACTTGTATTACTCTTATTGTTCTTAAAACTAATGGAAAATATTTGGTGGGTGAGTTTAATATTTTAAGTAATGCAGGGACTGTTTGAGTTCGTAGTATAAATGATAATTCTTTGTGATTGTTGAATAGTCTTTTGTGACCACTGATGATGCTCTCTATAATTTCTAATGCAGATTGATTTTTGATATATATCGATTCAATTAAATATTCAGGTTTTCTATTTGATAAAATTTTATTTAAATCTTGAAATATAAGAAATCCTTCATATGATAAATTGTCAACTTTCAAGATCTGGTCGTTCTCCAAAATAATTTCTTTATTTCCTGTAATTTGAGCTTCATCAATGTTATCAAAAATATTTGTGAATAATTGTTGTAAAGTTGCAGAAGCTGCATTTGAAACAATTGGTGATTTATTTGATGATGTTAGATTTGAACAAACATTTAATAATCCAAGTAATGTAGCACCAGTCATCTCTGAACTATAAACAAGCATGAAAGATGGTAAGCATTGTAGTATTCTTAATTGAATTTCAACAGCCAAATGTGAAGCTTCTGAAAGTGATTTAATTATTTCTCCAAGTTTTGCATTAGGGATACCATGTACATTTAACAACTTCTGAATTATAGGTATTGCAATATTATTAATTTTCAAATTTCCAGTATCACAAGCTAGTATTAAAGTATTTGATAATTGTGATTTGATGTTTTCATCAGTGATATCTCTTAATGGAGTAGTTACATTTATAAATTTTAATAATTTAATTGATGATTCTGAAGCCTGCCTTACATCTGAAAACCTCTTTTTGGACTCCGATGATAAATTGGTAAAATCAATTATGAGCAGCTGTACATTACTCATATCTTCATATGGTATAGTTTTGTCAATTGGTCTGGTTGTCAAATCTTGTTTACTTCAACTTAGTAGATCAAATATTTGACGTGTTTTTTCACCAAGAAACAATTTATAAAGACGCGAAATGTGAAACATGACACTGGTTTCAGAGTTGAGTACTACAATTGCAAAAATCAGATAAATTAGTGTTCATTAAGTCATTAAATATTAGTTTATATATATCTGCAACTTCATCACAATTCTAACACCAAATATGAGAAGCTTTGTACCAGAAAGATTTTTGCAGCCATGCCTCCTTTTCTTCATACATTTCTTGTTTTATAACGTCAACATCAACCAAATTTCTACCTGTAACTAAATCAATATCTTCAGCTTTAATATATAATCTCCAATTTCTTGTCCATACCTTATGACCAATATATGAAACTAAAACAATCGGTGCCGCTAAATAAGCTTCAAAAAATGTTACAACTTGAAAATTTTCACCAGAAACTGGCCATAAAGCAACGTAAAATTGTCCAACAAGAATCAACACATTCAAAAGCATTGAAAAATAAGCACCGTAATCACCACCAATAGCTTTGTAAGGTTTGTAAATTTCAACACCTTGAACTTTTGCAGCATAATTTACTCTAACCTGAGCTAATGAAATTGAAAACCAAATAAATACACATGATAATCCACTTATAGCTAATAACCAAGCAAATACAGTTTCTTGATTTTTAGAAGCACACACAAACCCAATTAAACCAAACAATAAAGCAAATATAATTGAGAAAATTGGTCTACCTTTTTTATCAATGTATGCTAAAAATTTTGGACCGTGACCAGCTTCAGCTAATGCTACTAATGGCTTGTAAGTTGCAAAAACACTAGCATTTGCAACCGATAAGACTGCAATTAAAATAACGGCATTAAAAATTGATGGTAAAACTTTGACACCTCCATTTTTGATTGCAATAACAAATGGACTTGCTGATGAATTTGAGTTTCCTAACAATTGAGGATTATTATATGGAACTAAAAAACAAAGTAAAACAATAGCCAACATATAAAAGATTAAAATTCTCCAAAAGATTTGCTTTGTTGCTTTGATCAAAGATTTTCTTGGATTTGAAGTTTCAGCTGCTGCTATGGCTGCCATTTCTGTTCCTGCAAATGCAAAAGCAGAATTAACCAAAGTGGTTACAAATCCTTTAAATCCATTTTTGGCAAATGGCTGATGCCAGTTTCTACCACCAATATATCCTTGTTCACCTCCACCTGCAATAATGATAATTGCAAATATTATAAATCCCAATATTGCAACAACTTTAATAATACTAAAGACACTTTCACCATATCCATACCCTTTAACTCCAAACACATTGATAAGTACTATGAAAATCCAAAAAATCGCAACCCAAGCAGCTGCATTAATCTGATCATTCCAAAATTGTATAGTTAAAGATGCAGATACCAAAGATAATGGTATAGTTACAATCCATTGTAAACAATAATTCCAATTCATTGCAAAAGCCCAAGATTCATCAATAAATCTTGAATTGTAAATTAAAAAATTTCCTCTGACTGGAAATTGTGAAGTCATTTCACCTAAATGTTGTATAATGAAGAAAATCAAAACTCCAATTATGAAATAACTTAAGAAACTACCTGCTGCACCTGCAGTTGCAATGACTGATCCACTTGATATAAATAAACCTGAACCAATACATGATGCCAACGCTATTAATTTAACTTGATATACTTTTAAATTATCTTCTGGTGTTAATACTTCGACTCCCTTACCAACTTGACCTTTATTTACAATTTGAAAAGATTTGAAAAATGAAATAAATACATTGTCCTTTGTGGTGGACTTTTCATCTGTATAATCTGTATAACCAGTGGTTGTTGAATCTCCACTAATTTGTTTTGATGATTGTAATTGAAATGAATTTAGTGAATAACCATCCTCTAGTTTTGAATCTTTAAAAGACATTTTTAGTAGATATTATTTTGCAACCTTTTTAATATGAGACAGGACCAAATAGAATTGAAACGTTTCGGTGTCAATATGAAAAAGTCAACTCCTTCCATTAAAGGAATTATAATTATTTTATATGAATTTAATTATCAGTTCATAACGAGATGATTTTGCTAAGTTTATACTGCTTTTGTTTAATTTTCTTAATTTACATATAAAAAAATTTTTTTTTTAACAATATGAGAGGCATTTCGTAAATATTTAAGGAAACTGGTTGGCATTTTTAAATTGGTACATATTTTTTAATTGGCACATATTTATAAATTGTACATTCAATTTTACATAAATATGTATAAGCGTATTTTAACATAATACAAAAAGAGAAAAATTTAAACAATAACAAGACATCTAAAGGCATTATTGGACTAATCAATGAATTTGGCTATTCATTAAATATTTTAGTAACCTATTTCAACTACTATGATTCTACGAATCCCGTTTTGTAACATTTTTAAATAAAAGACGATTTTAATTCATATCGTGGTCGACAATAGCTGATATAATTGACGTTTAAATTTTTAAGAAATAATTAGAATTATAATAATAAGATGAAACAAGAAAGAAATTAAATTAAATCGTGAAAATTTCTTTTTTTTTTTTCTTTTTGTTTCAAGTTTTGATACATTGCCGTTTCAAATATTTTATACGTCGAATTAGTTACAAACGGAACTATAAGTCCGATTAACGTCGAATGTTAGTGTCAATATATCTTTAGAAATTTGCATACTTCCTTTGGTAGTACAAAATTTGATCTACGATGCCATTCACTAAGTTTTGGTGGAAAAGGTACGCAAAAAAATTGAGCATCAAGCTACTTCTTGACTTTTTCATAGAAAGTAAAATGAATGTTGTAAAGAACTGTTGATGTGGTGAATTATTAAAAGGAAATTATATTTATGGCAACAAATATGTTTGTTGCGAAGTTTTACAAAGAGATTTATTTCATAACTGAAATTTTGTTTTATTTGGCATTAAAACATCTGTGAATTGACCAAAATTTTTGAAAATTGACTTCGCCTAGAACTTCTACTGTTTTGATTGATAAGAGAAAATTGATGATCTAGAAGTGAACAAGATAGTTTATCATTTGCTTCTTGGTAAATATGACTTACTTTATGTCCATTTACAATAAGTTCATCTCATATTTATTGATTTAGTAAATGACCCCTTGCAAACATCCGTACCGCAATACAGCCAGCACCTTATATGCAGGTTTTATTTAAGACAAAGGGGTCTATTATGAAGAACTTACCTCGAATCTTTTTTTTAATTAATGAAGAATTATGTTTTTAAAGCTTTCTCAATCAAATTATCACTTGACAATTTGACCCAGACAACTATCTTAGCATAGTCTTCAATTATTATAGCAATAATGATTGCGGTCGACAAAACATTAGAAACATTGACCATAGTATCAAAAAAAATATTAATTTTAATTGAAACTTGTCAGACAGCCACATATACCCACCTAATTTCAATTTCCTCCGAAGAAGCATAAAGTAAAAAGGTAAAGATCATTGCTCCTTCACAAATCTTTAAAAAATTTGATTTACAAGGCAAAAATAAATAGATAACTAAATCGCAAAGGATTATAGTTAAGCAAAACATATCATTTTCTCACTTTGAGGGTATATGGGTATCATAACTCATCAACCAAGTTGGATTCAGTGACTTTTTTGAAAAAATCAAAGAAGGACGTTTACTATAGAATAGATCCTAGAAGTAAAGTCGACAAAGAATCCAAAAAGAAGAAAAGAAAGATATCAAAACTTGGAAAATATTTTGGTGCGATGAGTTTATAAATTAATATTTTTCAATCCGGGTAAACGTAAAGAAGGTAGAAGCTACCAAATTAATTATTATGATATACTAATTTGATCCACCGTCTATTACTTATCATTCAATATGAAAGAATAGTTTTTATTAGATTAATGGGATTTAATATTAAAAATATAGATGGGAAATATATCAAATCATCTCACAAGAAGGTTGATGAGTCAAACTCACTCAAAAGACCCTTAGATAACAAGAATTTTGATCAAGATAAAAGGCCCAAAACTACAAGTACTTCAACAGTCAACTCAAATTCACAGTTAAAAGATGTTTTACATATACTACCGAAAACTGTCAATAACTCACCAGCACCACTACCAGATAGAAAAAAATTCATAGAAAGAATCGCAAGTATAATGTTGAAGAAGGATCCGTCAATTCAAACACCAAAACTAAAAGCAATTGAATTTGAATATGACATCGCTAAAAATTCCACGATAAGAACGTATTCTTCGACATTAAGAAATGCAGTATATAAATTGGAGCATCCAGAAAAATTTGATAAAAATAATGGAAAAAATAATCTAAGTAGTGAAGAAGAATTGAGAATACTAAAATCAATGATTATACCAAGAGATAAGTTACAAAAATTTGGATATATTATAAAACCACCAACGTCAAAACCTAACACCAACTTAACTAGAATATGTAGTAGATGTGGAACAGAATTCAAATTAAGTCAACAACTAGATAAAATTAAATGTCTATTTCATCATGGGAAATTACGTCGTAAAGTTGGAGAAAAACTGAGGTATTATGATTGTTGTATGGCTCCTCAAGATAGTCAAACTCCATGTGAAAGTTCAGATCATCATGTATATCAAGTCACACTACCGGAAGAAAAACAATCATTACTCCCTTATAGATATACAACTGAAATATTCAGAAGTAAAGCACAATTTCAAGTTCTTGGTATAGATTGTGAAATGGGGTTCACCACAAAGGGATTTGAGTTGATGAGAATTACAGCGGTTGATTATTTTACATTAAAAACTGTTTTAGACATATATGTTTTACCATTTGGTGAAGTTGTTGATTTAAATACAAGATATTCAGGAATATCCAAAATTGATGAAAAATTTATAAATTTTAATGAACTGATGCAAAAATTAGGAGAAATTATGGATCAAAATACAATTCTAATAGGTCATGGACTAGAAAATGATATGAACTCAATGAGATTGATTCATAATAATATCATAGATACTTCAATATTATACCCCAAATTCGAAACAAGTGCTACATTTAGATGGAGTTTAAAAGATTTAGCTTTTAAGTACCTTAGTAAAAATATTCAAATCGGAGAGCATGATAGTGCAGAGGATTCAATTGCTGCAATAGAAATTGTAAAATTTCATATTAAAAAATAATTACTATTTATAGTTCTGGTAATTTATATCTAGAATTTGATGAATCAGCTATTGCTCTATTACATGATTTACTTTTACCTTTTCTACAATAAAAAGTACCATTTAGTGGAACATAATTAAAGATATAATCAATTGAAGTACCAATAAAATTTGAATTTATATTTAAAAATCCACAAGAATCATCAACTTCAACTCTTTGTTCTAAATTAACTTCAATAACAGTTTCTTTAAATTCGACTTGCATTAATTGCTGAAAATCAATTAAACAATTAAGATTGTAATTTAAATATTCAAAATCATTGAACTTAAATTGTTTGAATTGTTCATATCTGTTAAATTCATCAATTAAAACATATTTCAATTGAGTATCAATTAGATTATCATCTCTTAAAATCAAATTATGAATATTTTCCGAGGGTTGTAGAATACTTTTCATTTTGGGATTTAAATTAATTCTACATTCACTTGCTTCATAAATTTTGTCTGTTAATTTTAATGATCTTATAAAATATTTAATTATTGTATTTTCAATACATTTTTGTTCTTGCAAAGTTGGTGAAACTTTTGATGAACTTACGGAAGTTGACCATAATTGAAATTTTGATAAATTTGTTGGTGATATTGTTATTTTATTTGCAACATTTTGTAAAAAATCAATAATTATTGATTTATCATGAGTTTTGGAAGTAATTTTAAAAATGGGATGTTCTTGATAAGAAGGATTTGGGTCAGGTATAGTTGAAATAACTGAATTAATAAAAAATATTATAATCAAGAAATTCATTCGTGGTTATTGAATGATTTTATTTTTAAGTTATGTTTGGGTGCAAAATAATTTATTATGATAAATCACAAAAACGTAGAATCGATGCTACCAATATAGATACACGAAATTAAAATTTATAGACGCGATTTATTAAAGTAGTACAAATACTTAACTTTAATATAATTTATTTTTACAACCAAATTTGTAATCATTTAGATTAATTAAATTCTAACATTTTCCAACCATATCACCTATATTCATTAACTTTATTTACTACCTATAATAGCACTGAGAATGGGGAAGATCAAAACACCTGCCAAAACCACCACAATTCAAACAGGTTCTTCTGGAACAAAGAAGCAATCCTCTTTAATGTCATTTTTCAGACCAATATCATCAATTGAAAAACCAAAAGAGAATAAAATACCTATAATATCTTCACCTTTAAGTTCCAAAACATCAATAAAACAAGAAGAAGCATCAAGTGATAAAGAAAATGATAATACAATGTTACAAGAAAATGAAGATCATTTTACATCGAGTATGACTTCACCACCTGAATTTATTCAACCAAAACAAACACCATTGAAAGAAAGAACACACACCTTGAATTCGTCACCAGTACTTACAAATAAAAGAGGCGCAAGAAAAATAAATTATAATGAGTCAGAAAGTGAATCAGAAGTAGAAATAACCACCAGAAAGAAAAGAAAGATTCTACCTGTTGATAGTGATGGAGATGATGATATTGATGGTGATTTCAAACCAGTACTGGAAGATGAAGATTTGGATGATTTTGTCGTAGAAGATGATCTTGAAGAAGAAGATAAACAAGATTCTGAAGAAGAAAAAGAAATTTCAAAACCAAGAAAGAAAATTACTATTAATAAACCACCATCTACCAAGACTTGTTCATCAAATTTAACTGAAAAATTTCATGCAGCATCATCTTATGATAATTCAAATTATAAGCCGCAACAGTACCTGTCTAAACCAGTATCACAAAAGAAAAACTTTGAAAAGCAAAATGAAGAAAGATATCAATGGTTAATCAATATTAAAGATGCTGAAAAACGTGATATAGACCACCCTGATTATGATCCAAGAACTTTATATATCCCACAATCTGCATGGTCAAAATTTACCAACTTTGAAAAACAATACTGGGAAATTAAATCTAAATATTGGAACACAGTGGTGTTTTTCCAAAAGGGAAAATTTTATGAATTATATGAAAATGATGCAGCTATTGCAAATACACAATTCGATTTAAAAATTGCAGGTGGTGGGAGAGCAAATATGAAATTAGCAGGTATTCCCCACATGTCATTTGATTATTGGTCAAATGAATTTATAAAACAAGGGTACAAAGTTGCAAAAGTTGATCAAATTGAAAGTCAACTAAGTAAAGATATTAGAGGTGGTGGGTCAAAAGAAGAAAAAATTATCAAAAGGGAATTAACAAATGTTTTAACTGGTGGTACTTTAACTAATTTGGAAATGATAACTGATGATATGGCAACTTACTGTCTAAGTATAAAAGAACAAACACAAGAAGATGGTTCTAAAATTTTTGGAGTGGCTTTTGTTGATACTGCAACTTCTGAATTGAGTTTAGTTGAATTAGAAGATGATGCTGAATGTACAAAATTAGAAACTTTAATTACTCAGGTTAGACCTAAAGAAGTCATTTGTGAAAAGGGTAATCTTTGTAAAATTGCCACCAAGATCCTCAAATATTGCGCTCATTCGAATAATCAAATATGGAACAACTTAAATCCAATAACCGAATTTTGGGATTATGACATAACTTTAGAGCATTTAGTTAAATCAAGATATTACGCAGCGGAGGATTTGGATGATTTTTCAAATTACCCTAAGGTACTTCTTGAATTTAAAAATAAATACGTTGCTTTTAATGCATTGGGCGGTTTATTATCATACTTGAAAATCCTAAAATTAGATGAAAGTATAATGAGCCTTGGTAATATTCATCATTATCAAATATCAAAAAATCAATCATCACACTTGATATTGGATGGTATTACTTTAAGTAACTTGGAAATTTTAAATAATAATTATGATGGAAGTGATCAAGGTACTTTATTAAAGTTAATAAATCGTGCTTCAACAGCTTTTGGTAAAAGATTATTGAAACAATGGGTATTACACCCCTTGGTAAAAATTTCAGATATAAATGATAGATATGATTCAGTTGAATTCTTGTTGGGTGATGGTTTAGAAATAAGAGCTGTATTACAAGAATGCCTTGCCAATTTACCAGATCTAGAAAGATTAATTGCAAGAATCCATGGTAGAACCCTTAGGTTTAAAGATTTCCTCAAAGTTATTGAAAGTTTTGAAAACATTGCCAAATTTTCTAATACTTTATTAGAATTTGCAAATGTTGAATGTGGTATATTATACAAGTTCTTAAAAAACTTCCCTGAGGAAATGGCAGGCTATATTTCAGAATGGGAAGATGCTTTCAATAGGCAAGAAGCTAAAAATGATATAATTATACCAGCTGAAGGTGTTGATGAAGAATTTGATAATTCTCAAACTATAATGAGTGATATAGAAGCTCAATTGAATCAAAAATTGAAAGATTACAAAAAGCAGTATAGATCACAGGAAATTATTTATCGTGATATAGGTAAAGAAATTTATCTTATCGAATTACCATTAAAACTAGTCAAAAATGTTCCGCAAAGTTGGGATACAATGGGTGCAACAAAAACAACTAAAAGATTTTGGTCACCAGAAGTTAAAGAGTTAGCAAGAAAATTATTGGAACAAAGAGAAATTCATAAACTGGTATGTGATACACTCAAATTAAGAATGTATGAAAGATTTGATCAACACTACCAAACATGGATGAAAGTGATAACTACAATTGCTAACATTGATTGTATATTAGCTTTGACTCTGGTTTCAGAATCAATTGGATACCCATCATGTCGTCCAACTTTTGTTGAAAGTGATCAAGGATTGGTGGATTTCCAAGAATTAAGACATCCTTGTTTTGTTGGAACTAAAGAGTTTATACCGAATGATATAAAGTTAGGTGGTGATGAACCAAATTTTGGATTATTAACTGGTGCAAATGCTGCTGGTAAATCTACTATAATGAGAACAACTGCACTAGCTATATTAATGAGTCAAATTGGTTGTTATGTACCTTCACGATTAGCAAAATTAACTCCAGTTGATAGAATAATGACAAGATTGGGTGCAAATGATAATATAATGCAAGGCAAATCTACTTTTTTTGTTGAATTATCAGAAACTAAAAAAATCTTGGATTATGCTACCCAGAAATCCTTTGTTATAATTGATGAACTAGGAAGAGGTGGTTCAACTACTGATGGTTTTGCTATTGCAGAAGCTGTTTTACATCATTTAGCTACTCATATAAGACCAATTGGATTTTTTGCAACACATTATAATACCTTGGGATTGTCTTTCAAAACACATCCACAAGTTAAACCATTGAGAATGGGGATTATACTTGATCAAGATTCAAGAAAAATTACGTTCCTTTATAAATTAGAATCAGGCGTAGCACCTGGATCATTTGGAATGAATGTTGCATTAATGTGTGGAATACCTAAAGAAATTGTTGATAATGCAGAAATTGAAGCAAAGGAATATGAAAAAATTTCAAGTTTAAAAAAAACTAAAGTAGAAAATATGAGTTTAGGTTTACAAAGTGATGCAATTTGGTATGCTAAGGGTTTACTAGAAGATCCAAAAGCATTAGAAATATTTTGTAAAATGATAGATCAACTTTAATATATTTATTAGAATTAATTTAATCCTTGTTTTTCTTTCTTTTTATCATCAATTGAACCAACAACAGTTTCATTTTTACGTAATTCTTTTCTTCTTTCAGCAGTTGTCATTGGTTTAGAACCAGTTCTAATTTCAATTTCTCTTCTTCTATTAGCTTCAGCATCTTCTTTAAATGCTCTTTCACGAGCTAAAGCAATAGCATTCATATTTTCTTCATGCTCTAATCTTACTTTTTTCAAATCTTCATTATATTGTTCAATAGTTTTAATGTCATTATTTGTTTGTTGACAATATTTTTCGAAATCAATCGGTAATTTTCTTCTCAATGCTAATTCAATAACTTCTGGATATTTCCTTTCTTCCAATGCAAATTTCGATTTTATTTGTTTTCTTGTTCTATGTGGATATAATTGAGAAATTAATGAAAAATCTGTACCAAACATACTTAAAGCTTGATAAAAGTCATTTAATTCTTTTGGAGTCCATTTGTCAGTGTAAGTTCTTTTGCTGTATGTGGTTGATGTTATTGGATTTGCATAAGGGTTTGATTCTTCCACTGATCTTCCAGAAGTATCAGCTCTTGGTTTTATAACAACTTGTGATTCTTCATTATAACTAATTTTACCATCAACTATTGTTAACTGTAATGCAGTTGAGCTTGCTGGTGGTTCATAATCTGCACCTAGTAGTTCATCATCATTTTTATTTTTGGTTTTGTTTGCATTTTGTAATTGTTCTTCTCTAATTTCTTCTTCAGTTCTACCTTCATTCTTTAGGGTTGCTTCTTCTACTGATATTCCTTCAGCTCTTGCTCTATCTCTATCTAATCTTCTTTGTAACCTTCTTTGTTTTAGTTGTTTTTCGGCTTCTTGAACTAAAGTAAAATTGGTACTAACTTGTCCAATCTTAATGGTTGGTTTACACAAATCTGCCATCGTCATTCCATCATACTCATACTTTAATTCTCCATATAAGCCAATATCTTCGTCTTTGATCCCAGCTGGCAATTGACTAATACTAGTAACTGTTGTAATAAGGTTATCAGGTTCTTCCGGTAAATAATCATCAAGTGAGATATCTGAAATTTTACTAAATCCACATTCGTCTTTAATCTCTTTTTTCGGCACACCTTTTCTTCTAAATTTTCGTAACTTGTTAGATTTGGGATCTATACCCACAACAAATTCTTTACTTACTGCATTTTCACTAACTAATACTTCATTTACTTTACCAACTCTATTTTCATTTTCCTTTTCTTGTTCATTATTTATTATCAAACTTATTGGTGCTGCTCCTGCTTTTGCTGTTGCGATTGAATCTTTGTCTTTCGGTGGTTGTAAGTTTATAACTTTGGCGGTGGTTGACGGTTTTAAAGCTGGTGCAGTTGTTGCTATTATTGGTGCAGTAGCTGATATTGAAGGTCTTTTATTTCTATTACTATTTACCAGTGATCTTCTTCTTTTGGGTTTGGTTGAAGTTGTCGGTATAATAATTTTGGCTGAATGATGAATAGAATGACCATCTTCATGAGGCCGAAGTGAAATTGACGCTGATCTACTTCTTTGTCCTGGCTGGTGTTGATTTATACCTGATAATCTTCTTTGACTTACTGAATTTTTTCTAGTTGTTGTTGCTGTTGGAGGTTGTTTTAGTTCTTCATCCTCATCACTATCTATTATTGCAGATTCTACTATTTGTGACTTATCTATTGGATCAACAATTTCTTCTTCTGTATTGGTGGTTTGTTTGACCGCATTTAAAGTAAAACTTGATCTTGGTTGTTTTTTCTCTGGTATTTGAGTAGATGGTGGAGTTTCTAATTGTCTATGACTTATTGAAGTTCTTCTACTAGATGGTGGTGGTAAATCATTATGACTAATTTGAGTTGATTCTGGAGTTGGTGCTTCAGACCCTGACTTTGATATTGGTTTTCTTCTAATGGCCTTTTTAAGCTTTGGGGTAAACTGACTCCCCTTTTTAACTAAACTACTCATTATGTGAAGTTATGAAGCTATGAAGTGGTTGTTATAATTATAAGAGGATCGTGTAATAAAGCGTTTCAATGATTTTTTAGATGTTTTGGTTTTGTGAGACATAATTAATTTATGTACATCTTATGAAGAATAAGAAGAGATCTATAACAGAGTTCAGTAACCGTCACTTTATTCAATGGGGAGTAATGTTGCTGATTGTAAATTTGTTTGGTCATCAAATACTCCAGATAATTGGATTCTCAAATTAAAATTTTTACAAAATGATAAATTTATTGCATCTTCAAGTAATGGATCATTACAAGGTTACTCATTAACAAAATTATCACCATCTCCAGATTTCACTCTTGAGAAAGCTCATGAATCAAGCATAAATGATATAAATGTAATTAACGAAAACCTAATAGCTTCTTGTTCAACAGATGGTATAAAAATCTGGGATATAAGGTCAAATACAACCGAACCATATGCAATACTAAATAATCTGAAAAATTCAAATTTTTTATCATTAGCTTCTAAAAATGATTTACTAGCTGGTGGGACTGAATTACAAGGAGTTGATGCCGAAGTACATATTTGGGACATAAGGAACACAAAAGATGTTGTTAAATCATTTATTGATTCTCATCATGATGATGTTACTTGTTTAGAATTCCACCCTACACTAACGAACTATTTAATGTCTGGTTCCACAGATGGATATGTTAATATTTATGACTTATCAAAGCCTGATGAAGATGATGCATTGCATCAAGTTATAAATTTTGGGTCAGTACATTCTTGTAATTTCATAACAGAATCAAGAATTTCAATTTTAACCCATATTGAAACATTAATGTTTCATGACTTAAATGATACAAATTATGAAGAATTGGTAAGTCCAAAATTCGATGATGTTGGAGATTTAAGAATCAAGTGGCCAAATAATGACTATGTAATAGATATTGACCCAGATGGATATGTTGCATATGGATCAAACACCAATAAAAGTTTATCAATAATACCGTTCAACCCCAAAAAAGAAAAATTTAAAGAATCTAAAATAATTCATTTCCCTAATGCTCATGAAGATGAAGTTGTTAGAGATGTAATAATAAAACCAAACACTACTCAATGTCTAAGTTGTGGTGAGGATGGGAAAATCAAACTCTGGGAATTACCCACTGTGCTAAAACATTATCCAATAGGTACAACAACTCAAGAACCAAGCATCCCACCATCAACTGAAAAGAAAAAATCATCACATAAAAAGGAACATAAGAAAAAGAAAGATAAGAGATTTAAACCATATTAAAGATCTATTTTATTTAATTATATACAAATTTACTTAAAATCTTTTAATAATGTCATCAATGACTTCTTGTGTAGATGAATTTCCACCTAAATCTGGAGTTTTAATTTTATTTTCAGCTAAATTGGCATCAACTGCTTCATAAATTTTAGCGGCAGCTTCTGGATAACCCATAAACTCCAACATTAAAGCAGTTGATCTTATAGTAGCAATTGGATTTGAAATTCCTTTACCTTCAATATCTGGAGCTGATCCATGACATGGTTCACCAATTGCAAACGTTTCACCAACATTGGCTGATGGTACAACTCCTAATGAACCTACTAAAGCTGCAGCACCATCACTTAAAATATCACCATATAAATTTGGAGCAACAACAACATCAAAAATTTCTGGTTCTCTAAACATACGATAAACCATTGAATCAACAATTTGTTCCTTGTGATCGATGCTTGAATATTTATCTTGATTCTCAGTACATACTGCTTTACATGATTCACGAAATAATCCATCGGATTGTGATAAAACATTTGATTTGTGAGTTACTGTGACTGATGGTTTTGAATGAAGTTGTTCACCAGAAGAAGCTTCTCTAATAGCTTGTCTTTGTAAAGCAATTTCATAAGCCATCTTGGCAATTCTTTTTGAGGCAGTTTCAGTAATTCTTTTAATAGCTTCAGCAACTTTTGTACCATCTTCATTTGTATAAGTTTTTTCTTCTTTAACATATAAATCTTCAGTATTTTCACGTACAATCACCATATCAACTGGTCTACCTATCCCTTTAACTGATTTAACAGGACGAACGTTAGCATATAATCCTAATTTTTTTCTCAATGCAACAATTGGTGAAGAATAACCTTCAACTTTTGTGGTTGGTGAACTTACAGCTCCAAATAATGCACCATCACATTCATTTTTTAAAATTTCAACGGTTTCTTCTGGTAATGCAGTACCGGTTTTTTTAAATAACTCAAATCCAGCATCTAAATTAACAAATTCAAAATTTAAATCATATTTTGAAGGTAAATTTTCTAATACTTTTTGACCAGCTGGTATAACTTCTCTACCAATTCCGTCACCGGGAATTAAGCCAATTTTTAAAGTTTTGTAAGCAGGTGAAGAAGTTGAAAAACAACGACGTATTGATGATCTAGCAGCTAACATTAGACGAGTTGGTAGGAATTTTAAATCGAATTTAGGAATAAATAATGTGATTAATTCTAGTTGTCTAAAATTTGAAGTAGCGCTTAATTAATAATTTTTCAGTTTCATTACACAAAACCAGCCAAATGATTGAAACATTTTTCAAGTGATTATGCCGTGGTGACTCATTTAACTAAGGGGGCCTAGTCTATTGAACAAAGTAATGTGTCTACGTGAATCAATTCTTTCCAACACCGTTAAATTATCATTAATATTAAAATATTTTTGTCTAATATTCTACATAAATATATACAAGATTGATTATATTAAATTTACACCAATTTAATTGTCTTCAGATTTTACAACACCAACTTTAGCAGGTCTTAAAACTCGATTATTTAATGTATAACCAGTTTGTTGTACAAAAAATACGGTACCTGGTTCTTTATCTGGTTGAGCAATTTCAAAAGTAGCTTCATGTAAATTTGGATCAAATTGAGCACCCATTGGATCAATTTTTTCAACTCCATATTTAGCTAAAGTTTTTTCAAATATATTTCTTGTCATATCAACACCATCATATAAATTTTTGACTTCTTCATTTGTTTTTAATGTGTCTTCTTTAACATGATCCAATGCTAAATTAAAATTATCTACTGATTCTAATAATTCTTTTGCAAATTTTTGTAATGCAAAATCTTTTGCTTTTTGAACTTCTTTTTTAGTTGTTTCTTGTAAATTACGGAAATCTGCTTTAGCTCTTGTATAATGATTTCTCATAGCTGCAAGATCTTTATCTTTTTTATCTAATTTTTCTCTTAATTCTAATAATTCAGGACTTTCTGTTGATTCTGGTTGTGATTGTTCTTCTGTAACTGGTGCATTGGCTTCTTCTTTTACTTCATTAGCAGGTTCTTCTGATCCTGGTTTAGTAGAATTATAACGAAGGGAAATATTTTGAGAATATCTAAAACATATTGGAGTTATTAAATGGGATCTTATAGCTGGTGAATTACGCAACAACGTTGGTTTCTTTATACATTGTATTAAATATCTTTGCATATTGTTGGTTGATTGTGAAGTTGAATTCTAACTTAGAACTTAAACAGTTTATTAAGATGAATTCAAATTCAAATACTAAAAACTTAATAAATTAATATTAAATTCAATATAAAGGAAAAGAAAACGAAAAATTTTCTATATAATTCTTACGTCAAAATGCTACCAAAACTGGTCAGTTTTAAAACTGAACTAATGTTTCAAACAACTACAAGTTGAATTGAATTAACTGTAATCAAAAATTAGTGGAGTAATTTTATACCTTGAAGGATAGTTGATTGAGTAATTTAGAGCTCTATTGTGCCGTTGAATTTCTTGAAAGACCACTTCTGATCAGAGAAACAAAGTGAATTATCCATCAGTAAAATTCTGTGGTGTTATGAACTTCTGATTAAGATTTAGAGGTGCAGCCTTATAAAGATCAATTAAAAAATTAGATCCTAGTCTTCTTGCAGCTCTACTCCAAATTGGTGGGATGTCAATTGATATATTTTTTAGGATTATCTTTATTTACAATTTAAAAAATTATTGTTTAAGAGAAAAAAAAATACTTTGAAAAAATTTCAATCGAAATCAATCAATCAGTTCAGATTCACCATTCAAAAAATATGTTCAGAAACTCTATACGTCTGTTCATCACAGGACGACCTTTACTTCTAAGAACCACTCCAATACAGAATGCCATTTTAACTCCAAGACTTGCCGCAAAACAATTCATAGAACCAGATACACCACAAAAGAAAGAACGTAAATTAAGAAGAAGGGAGAAAAGATTAAAGAAACAAATTATAAGAGATGTTAATACTTTAAAGCAATATGATGCCAAAAATGTACCATTTCAAGTTGATCCTGTTTTGGGAGATCGTAAATCTAAATTTTTTTCAAGAATAATGGAAAAAGTTGAAAATCAAGAATCAAAATTAGCTTATGGAATTGATAGAATAGAATTTGAAAAAATCTTGTATGCTGCAGAAAAATTATCAATTGAAAAATCTTCTAGTAATGAGGAAATTCGTGAAAACGTTAAAAAAATTGAAGAAAGTAAAAAACAAGCAGTTTTAACTATATTAAATTTGAAAAATACAAATTCAAAAGATAAGAAAAAATTAGCTATACAATATGCTCGAGAAGAATTACAAAGAGAACCTGGTGATACTGCGTCACCTGAAGTACAAGCAGCTGTAATGACTGTTAAAATTCATTTTGGTATGAAGCATATAAAATTAAACAAAAATGATCATTCGACCATACAAATTGTTAGAGAATTAGTTCAATATAGACAAAAGATATTAAAGTACTTGAAGAAGCAAGATCCAAAAAAATACTACTATGCTTTAGCAAAATTAGGATTAACTGATGATGTGGTTGTCACAGAATTTCCAATGGGTAGGCAATATTTACAAGATTATAAAATTTGGGGTGATAAAGTATTAATCAAAGAAACTCAAAGTGCAAAGAGAAAAAACAATAAGATAAAACAACTAAGAGAAAGAGTTAGTAGTTATCATGATTTAGCTAAAAGAAATTACGAAATAATGAAGAAAGAAAAACAAGCTTAAGATATTAAACCTGTAAATACATAAATTTTAAACTGTACATTAATTGTGTATTTTCTTTCAACTCCTTATTAGACTATCAAATTGTAGTGGTTCTGGATCTATAACATCTGCTTGTCTCACTATTGGATCTAAGATATCTTGAATCAGATTTGAAAGTATTTCACTCTCTTTTGTCATACTCTCCAACGATTTTATATATTCGTCGTTGTCTTTGCATAATTGATCATATATTAGCTCTAGTTGACCTAAAACATCTTCTTTACTACTTAGTATTGTAGAGTCGATCAAATCTTTTGGTGATAGTTGATCAATATGTGTAGAACTGATTTCTCCCAGTTGTTTTTTGGTTTGTGCTTGTAAAACTATATCATCTAAATCATCTAGCTTTTGTTTCAATCCATATTCGTCATATATTGTATTAAACTCCATTAATGTATTGTCATGAAGATATTTTTGTAATTGATTTAATCCAATTTTTAAATCTTTAGATCCTTCTTTCGATTCCATTATTGTTGGATAACATTGTTGAATTTGATCATCTGAGAATGAGGTTTTGATAACTTGTTCTACTGCTTTTTTACTTAGTACTTGTAGTTTATCAAACCGTATCTTTCTTTTAGTGTCACTCATTATTTTGGATTGTAAGTTGGTTAATGTTTATAGTTTTATTTGTACGTACAACAGATTTTTTTTTCTTTTGTGTTAAATTAAACTTCTCAAGAAATCTTATCAACCAAGTAATAATCCATTCAACATCTTACTTCTTCAATAAACACCACAACATGTCTGATCCAAAATCATTAATAGCCGAAGCAGAAAAATTACTTAAACCACAACTGGGTTTTTTTTCATTTATATCTGGATCAAGTCAATCCATGAGAAAAGAAGATGCAACAGATTTATATATTCAAGCGGCAAATAGTTATAGATTAAAAAAAGATTTTAATCAAGCAGGTAATCAATTTATAAAAGCTTCAGAAATTCAACAAAGTTTGGGTAATTATAACGATTCGGCTAATCATTTAGTTGAAGCTTATAAATGTTTTAAATCAAATTCTCCAATAAATGCAATAGATGCATTATCAAAAGCAATTCATATATTTTTAACTCAAAATGGTCAATTTAGAAGAGCAGCAAATTTTACAATGGATTTAGGTGAACTATATGAAAGTGTTGATGATATACCAAATGCTATAAAGAGTTATGAACAAGCTGGTGATTATTTCCAAACTGATAATGCTGAAGCTCTTTCCAACAAAGCATTTTTAAAATGTGCAGATTTATCAGCTTTAAGTAATGATTACAAAAAGGCTATTGAGTTATATGATCAAATAATAAAGAACTCTTTGAACAGCTCATTAACTAAATGGAGTTTAAAAGATTATATTTTTAAAGTTTTGTTATGTATATTATGTACTGAGGATATCGTTGAAGTTGAAAAAAGATTAGCTAAATATAATGAAGAGGATCCAAATTGGGCAAATTCAAGAGAATATAAATTAATTGAAAGTATTTTAGAAAGTATTAATAAGGGAGATGTTGAAGATTTTTCAGATAAAGTTTTTGAATTTGATAAATTTAGTAAACTTGATAAATTGAAAACTCAATTATTGTTAAAGATTAAAACTTCAGTAGTTGATAATGATGAAGTGGACATTTTATAAGAAGACACGTAGTGTATTTTGTTAGTTTGGGTATTTTTTCATAGTTTAGGATTATTTGGTAAATGAAATATAGAACATATATTATTGAAGAAAAAAATGAAAGACTAAATCATGTTGTAGTAAGTATAATTTGTTACAAATGAAATACGCCTCAATCGAATGATTACTTGTTCCAACATTGTTAGAATCTCTGTTTCGATGGAAGACTTCGATGGAAGACATTAATTTTGTGACATGTTAAACTGAAGAAGAAAAAGTGAGAAAAGAACAAGAAGTGACATAATGTTTTAAACTTTATTAAGTAATAAATAAGAGACATATCTAAATAATATAGTATTATTAATTATTAATAATTAAAAGCTTTTTGATGAAAAGCAGAAATCTTCAAGTTTGAGTCTAATGAGCAATTAAACCAACAGTCATTCTTTCATATCTATCTTTAGTAGATCTTCTGAAAGTTTTACCCCAGAAAATGAAAGCAAGGTAAGAACCATTGATAAGAACTGAAAGCATGAACATAACCCAAGTAGTCTTAAGAGTACCTTGTGCTTCCATCCATGGAGCAATTCCGAAAGTAAAAGCCATACCAATCATATTTCTAATAAACAACATCAATACAATACATTCACTTCCTAATTTACCGTAACAATCAACTGCGTAGACAAGACCAATAGCACCAGAAGAAGTCATAGCAAATCCCATAAAACCCATTCCGATAACAACGGAGACAGTGAAATGTAATTTGTAATAGGCTCCTAATCCAAAGGCTAAGACCCCAATAGCGTTTAAAATAGTTGGTACTAACATAGCGTGCAATCTATGTTCAGGTTCTAAAACACCATGGTTTCTTCTAGCTAATTTGACCGCTAACCAATCAACAAATGGACCACCATAGAACATACCAACGACATTTCCGAAGAACATACCTAAAGTAGTCAAACCAACTATATCAACACTGAAATTATAAGGAGGAGCTGAATAAATAGCAGATTGTAAGTTTACAATCAAAGAAATCCAACACATTTGACCACCATAAATAATACCACCCCAAACGACAGCTGGGAAAGTAATTAAAGTAAATGGCCTGAGGAAAATTTGGAACCAACTTCTGGTATCATTTTCTTCACGATGAATCCAATTTCTTTTTTGCCAGTAAGTTTTTTCTGGAATGTCAGCACTATTAGTTGATTCAACTTCAACTTCTCCTTCTTCTTTAGCTTCTTCAACAGTTCCAAGATTTTTATTACTTTCACTTGATTTAATTTGTTTCAATATACCTTCTTCTAATGTATCTTCATCATGTTTTTTACCACCACGTCTAAAAGTAGTATCTTCCACAAATAAAATTTGAACGATTAATAATGGAACATAAATAATAATTTGTACATAATAAGTCCAACTCCAATGCATTGATGCTGCAATATAACCACAAGCAACTGGGAATAAATCAGAACCACCGTATAAAGCCATGACTAACCAAGAAATAGCAGTAGATCTTTCATGTTGGAAAAACATATCAGTTGATGAGATTTCAACTAATGAATCAACTGGTGATGCAGCAAGACCAATTGCAATTTTGTAAGCATAGAAATAACCAATACTTTTAGTTTGTGAACCAAATGCACAAGCAATAATTGATAATATGGTACCAAGATTATAAACAAGTTGTTTACCTAATTTTAAACCAGTTGGTTGAATTAAAGTAACACCAACACCTAAAAACAAAAAACCTAATGCTGAACCAATTAATAATTCAGTTAATTGAACATTAAACTCTGCCATCCAATCTGCGAAAAGTGGACCCATAAAATTAAAAGATCCAGCAACCATAAAACCCCAAAACCAAATAATACCAAATTGAACTGCTCTTTTCTTTTTTGACCAAGTCAAAGGATCATTTGGATTATTTGTTGGTTGAGGATGTAAAATAATATCACCATCTCCTTCTTTTTTAACATTCAAACTTTGACCAACATCAATTAAATGAACGGTACCTGGCAAAAATTCATAGTTCTCGATTGAAAAATTTTCGTCTTTTTTACCCATTATTGAATATATTTTTTTTTCACACAGGATTTCGAAAATTGAAAGCTGCAAAAAAAATTAAAATTTAGGGGTTATCTCAATTATTTTATATGAGTACATAATTTTTTAACAATTGGTGAACTGTCTGAATAAGTCAAATAGAGAATTAGTACATAGTATAATTATCCACTTTAAAATATGGCTTTTTGTGATAAATTTTCAGATATCTGGTTCAATAATTTATTTTAAATATAAAAAAGATAAAATATAAATAAGTTTGTGACACAAAAAGCTTAATGTGAAACAAAAACAAACAAAATCTAAGATTGGGTTGCAGAAAATTGCAGTAGCGGTTAAAGAACAAACTAATGTTATTTTGTATTCATATTCATTTATAATAAAAACGTAACTAAATATTTAATTTTGTTTGTAATTTTCTTTCACCGCTTTATTACTGTGTTTGAATAAACCAATTGAGATATTTTGATATGTTTGGATATCAGAGATTTTCAATTTTTATTGATTGTACCAAGATTTTATCTTTACCCTTTATAGTTTTTCCTTGAAATGATTTCAGAGTAGATAGTAAATATAGATTGTTTATCCAAAGATTAAAGTTTGCGGTTGTAGCTACCCTTTTTGCCTAATAAACATTAATCTAATTTGATGGTAGTCGTTTCCATGAAAGCTTATTCACGAGTAAAAATATAACAAATAGGTTAAATTGATTGAATACTCAGAAACTGTTACATTATTTTTGAGGCAAATAAGTTTCACAACCTTAAATGTCTCAATTGAGCTCACAGGGACCCCACTTGAAGCAATATTTTTGCCAACTATAGTATTACTCACGAATACGAAGACAAAATAAAATACGAATTAAATCAAAACGGTACAAAAATTAAAAAATATCAATAATTAGTTCGGCCAAAACGTTATCGTGCATCTCATAAAAAATTAATGGGGAAAGAAGTTAAATATTCCTGTACCAAGAAATATCTTGTCTGATTAACTCTGACACAGAGTGTATAAAACTTTATTTTGTTACACTAGATGTTTCATTCGTACTATATTGATAAGAAGGAAGTCATTATTATTGAAGCGAAGAAAATTTCTTAAATACAGTTTACTTTGACGCTTAACACTCAATTAAAATTTCATTGTGAGATTTTCAAAAAATATTTTATTATTATTGGGAATATTTTCATTTTGTGTGTTTTAAGTAGTGAAACTTGTAATGATTATAATTTTTTTTTTGAACCTAAGGGTCGAATCATTTTCGTATATTATCAAAAAGATAAGATAAGCCGCTTAGTAACTGATAAAGATCAAATACGATAACATGAAAATAAATCGATAACGTTGATAAAACGAATTTAATAAGATATTTATGATCAGAAGATTAAGAGTTGGTTGTGACAAATCAGATTCAATTTATTCCTTTACAGCATTTTGACATCTTTCAGGTGAATTCATGAAGTTATCTGATGAGCGGGGTATAAAAACTGCAAAATAAAAGTAACTAGCAAAATTTAGCATTTACCCCAGATTTTTGATCAAAGTCACAATTATCATGTAAATATTAATCATCTTAAAAAAATACTAATTTACTAAATTTTTAATAATAAAAAATTATTATAATAAAACTTATGATATCATTTTTATAATAATGCCGCAGGTGTTCAGCCTTACGTCGTTGTTGAGAAATCCTTTATTCAATAATTTTGAATCATTGCAAGTATGAAGGATATAAGGATGATCATTAGACTGTCAAGAATACTTTTTATTTATTTTTGAATAAGGAAATTTTAACCTCATTTTCTTATCAGTTTTCAGTACACGCTACAGTTAATAAACTATGGTGGTGGTGATTTACACCACTTTTGAAAGAAATACAATTTTTTTCGCAACCAAAATAAATTTTAAAACAATTTGCTTATATTTTTAAGAGATTAGATAAAGCAATGCTTAGGCAATCAAAAGAACTAATAATAAAATAAAAAAATAGTTCATTTGTTTTCATTCTCTATGTATATTTTCATGGTCAAACGGCTTTTAATTTTTACTCACTTTTAAGAATAAAAGCTATCTGTGTAATAAACACCCATGTATAGATTTCAAACTTCAAACCTCTCATAACCTATCTCAAAATGTGGTGATAAACTTTAAATTATAAATCTTATCAAGGTAATTAGATATCATAATCACTGTAACTCCAAAATTTAGTTTACTCAAATTATCTAATAAATGCTAGAACGTCAGGACTATCTCAATTTAGCTGGCGAATATTTTGTTTTGTAAATTAATTGATAGACCTTTCCCTCTCTGTGTGCACATATATTTTATTAATTCTTTTCTCATATAAAATACGATGGTATGTATATCATTTGTTTCATATTTTGATCAAAATTTACACTACCTGCTTTATTTTTTTTTTTAATTTTTTTTTATTTTTTTATTTGTTTTGATCTCTTAAATTTTATTACTCCAACAACAACAATTACTATAACATCAAATCATCAATTATATTATAGCATATACTATCAATTAATAATCAGCATTTAACGTATGCTATAACCGATCATTGACGAATTATATAGTACCGTTTTGTTTACTATTTACATCATGGTCTAACTATGGTCCTGCATCTTTTAAATCAATTAAAAATTACAAATAATCATGTTTATTCAAATATAACTCCAACAGATTTAAATAAAAGAACTCAAAGAATCAAACCTAATAATGATTACTCTTTAAAAAGAATGATCAAAAAGACAAGAGAAGCTGAAGAAGAACTACTACCGTTGAAAAAGAAAAGACGTTTAATAAATATTATCAATCATAATCATAGTAATTCCAACAACGATCATTTGTTTGTCACATTAAAATATGCAACTTCTAGAAAGGATCTACCATATAAAGGTATTTTAGAATTCCCTGACTGTACAATTAATGATACTGATCCAACAAAAGAAGATCGAATCAAATTTGAAAAATTTAAACTAGAAGGTTCAAACCTACGGAATCAAAAAGTCAAAGAACAAAATAGTCTACATTTAGAGAATGCAAGCAAAGAATCAACACCATCTAATATAGCTATGAATAAATCAAAAATTAAAAAAATTGTTTTTAGAGATTTCAAAATTGATACATGGTATATTGCACCTTACCCAGAAGAATATTCACAATGTGAGACATTATATATATGTGAATATTGTTTAAAATATATGAGCTCACCAATATCATATCAAAGACATCAATTGAAAAACTGTAATTATTCAAATCATCATCCACCAGGAATTGAAATATACAGAGATTCAAAAGTCTCAATATGGGAAGTTGATGGTAGGAAAAATATCAACTATTGTCAAAACATTTGTTTACTAGCTAAATTATTTTTAAATTCCAAAACTTTATATTATGATGTTGAACCATTTATATTTTATGTTTTAACAGAAAAAGATTTACAAAATCCTTCAAAACATCATTTTGTGGGGTATTTTTCAAAAGAAAAATTAAACAATCTGGATTATAATGTATCATGTATATTGACTTTACCAATTTACCAAAGAAAAGGTTATGGGAATCTATTAATTGATTTTAGTTATTTATTAAGTAGAAATGAATTCAAATTTGGAACACCTGAAAAACCATTAAGTGATTTAGGATTGCTAAGCTATAGAAACTATTGGAAAATTGCAATAGCCTATACTTTAAAGAAATTGTATGAAAATCATCAAAATCGAAGTTTGCAAATATCAATAAATGTGCTTTGTAAATTAACTGGTATGATACCTGCAAATGTTATAATTGCATTGGAGCAATTAGAAGCACTATATAAGAACCAGAATGATGAATACGCTATAGCTATAAACTTGCCTAAAATTAATGAAGTTATTAACAAGTGGGAAGCAAAAAATTATGCACAATTAAATTATTCAAAACTTTTATGGAAACCAATGTTATTTGGACCAAGCGGTGGGATAAATTCTGCTCCTGCTATGGCTTATCAAACCAAGATTGGCAATATACCTCAAAATAGTATTTCATTAATTTCAGATTTTTTGAAAGATGATATAAATAATCCATATACATTTGAAGAAGAAGCTCAAAAGGAGATAGATATGTGTTCATCAGAAGCAGACGGAAAAATCACTGAGATAAGTAATGATTATGTTGTATGTAAGGGCAGTGATGATGTGGTTGTAAAAAGACCAAAACTTCACAAACGAAAATCAAAAGAGACTGAAATAGATATGGAAGCAGTTGCAGAAATTTTTGCTGAAGAAGATAATGTCTCAGAAGAAGATGAATCGGAATTTGATGAAGAAGTAGAAAAGATATTTGAGGACAATGAAGAGGATGATGATGAAGAAGACGAAGAAGAAGAAGAAATTATCGATGTAAACTCGGATTCTGAGTCAAGTTCACAATCAGATATAGAATCTTTTGAGGAAAATATTGATCCAGAGCTTAATAAACAAACAAGAATTGTCAATGGTGAAAGGAAAATTTCTTTTTTAACAAGGAGAAGGACCCTTAATGTTTTAGAAGAAAATAATAAACCAAGAGGTAGAGGCCGTCCAAAGGGAACTTTTAAAGTCAAATAGTTTTTCAATTCTATAAAATATTTAATGTATTATTATCAATTAATTAAATAATTTTAATGAATTCTCAAATACTGTGTCTATAAATTTCTCTATTTCTTTTGGTTCAGTTATGTTATGTAATTTACATAAAACTTCAGCCACTTGTCCAACTTCAGCAGGTTCATTTCTTGATTTAATCATTGGTTTACTTAGTATTCCAAATCTCAACTCACTGTCTTCTGTGGCATTTTCATTAACATAAATTGAATGTTTTTGATAATTCTCTTTTTTAATTGATGGGAATGGTAATTTATCATCTAGTTTAAAAGTTGATTTCTCCAAATTTTTCTGCGGCGATGATTCAATTTCTGGGTAAAAAGTATTTGGGTAAGGAGTAATGTATTTATAACTAGCATGACTTTTTCTAATCTCACACCATGGAGAGTCTGTTTCTATCATTAGTTTATCAATTGGGATTTTAGATGCAACTTGAAGATTTTCTTCTGTCTTTAGTGAACAGCCATTTATACCTATGTAAAACCCAAGATCTAGTATCTTTTGGAGTTCTTGTTCTGTACCTGTAAAAGAATGAACTACTCCAAATCCTTCGGGGATAATACCTTCATCAATATATGGTTTTATAATTTCTACAAAATCATCACATGCAGCTCTCATGTGTAAAAATAATGGAAGTTTAAAATCTAAATTTTTTAAGATATCTAGCTGCTTTTTGAACATTGTAATTTGTTGATCTTTTGTAGAGTAATGCAATCTATCATAATCTAACCCAATTTCTCCAAATGCCTTTATATGATTTAACTTATACCCTTCTCTTACAATTTCAGTTAATTCTTCCAACTTCATGTCAACATTTTTCAAAGGGGTTGTTTCATTTTCGTAAAATTCATTAGCAACAGAACAAGGATGAACACCAGCAGTTGAATAAAATTGATTTGAATATAATTCACAAAGTTTAAAATGATCGCTACTTTCTTTTATAGTTGATGCAGTAATTAACATTTTTTTAACATTAAATAAATGTGCTCTGTCTATAACAGCTTCAACATCACATGGATGTTTTTGATTTTGAGAGCCATTATAATAACCTTGAAACATTGAATCTGAAAAATTGACTCCAATATCATAGTATCTTGGTTTCCATTGTGACATATTACGTTTGATTAACCTACTAAACATATAGTTGGTTGTAAAAAAAATTATTTTGATTACTCTTCATCTTTAAATGGATGACTTAACTAGAATATTATCAATTGAAGAATCACAATTGAACAGAAATATAGAGATAGATAGAGTATTAGAATGTTCAGATTATGACTTTTTTGCAATAATGGAAATCAACCCGTTATTTACCACATATGAGGATATACCAAACCTAATCAAAAAAATATATAGAAAAAAATCACTACTAATACATCCAGATAAATCAGATCACCCGGAAGCTTCAAAAGCATTTGATAAATTAAAACAATCAGAGAAAATCTTGGGAGCAATTGATGAACAAAGTGAGGAATTCAAAGAGAAACAAAGGTTATATTCCATATATCAATATTTCAAAAAAGAAGACACACCAAACGAATTGAATCACCCAGAGAACTCTCAAGTAAGAGCCAAAGTAGCCGAAATTATAAATAATGAATTAGCAGATGAGGAATTACAAAAATTAGCAAAACAAAGTGAAGAAATTAGGAAAAATGAAATGTATCAAAAACTAAAAGATGAAAAAAATGCTAAAAAACAAATGGAAAATAAGTGGGAAGAAAATAGAGATGATAGAGTTAAAAATTGGAGAAATTATTCAAATAAAATTGATAAAAGGAAGAAAAAGAAAAAAGATGGTAAATTGAAAAAATTAGCATAAGTTTATAGTGTTGTAGTTTAAAAAACTTATCGGTATATCATATTTTTCAGTCATGCGGCTTTAACATTTCGTTATCTTCTCAAAAGAAATGCAAATTTACAACCAACTTCTTTAAGCCAAAATGAATTCCAACATAACCATAATATCAGTTGGAATATTATCATTCTTGACAGGGTATTATACTTGTCAAATCTTCAAAAACCAACTTAATACTAAAACAAAAAAATTTTATACATCATCAGATGATGAAACAGATATTGAAACAGAAGATGAAGAAGAAGATATAGATATCAACTCAATGGCATTGAATGAAATACCTGGAGAAGTTAGAATGACATTAGTAATACGACAAGACCTCAAAATGGGAAAGGGAAAAGCAGCAGCACAATGTTCTCATGCAACATTATCATTATATAAAAAAATTACAAATCCAAGTTCAGATGCATATAATCCAGAAATGGTCAAAAGATGGGAATATGGTAATGGACAAGCTAAAATTACATTACAAGTGCCCAATCAAGAAGAAATGGATTTATTATTTGCAAAAGCTATCAGCTTAGGTATAAATGCTTGTATAATTCATGATGCTGGTAGAACTCAAATCGCTGCTGGTAGTGCTACAGTATTAGGTTTAGGACCTGCTCCAAAAAAAATATTAGATGATGTTACAGGAGAATTGAAATTGTATTAAATTTTAGTAAAAACATATTATAAACCTTTTCTAGAGAAACTTTTTAATTTCTTCTTATTGGACGTCTAGCCAAAGGATTAATAGCAGAGCTTGCTCTTCTTTTCCTATTTCTTCCATTGGGTGCAACATCATCAACATCAATTAATGCATTATCATCATCATCATCACTAACTCCTATATCGCCAATTACATCATCATCGTCATCATCATATAAATCATTAACATCATCTAAACCTATTGAAGATTGTCTTGCTCTTCTTGAATCTCTTGAATTTGAAGATCTGTCATTTCCATTTCTTAATTTTTCCAAATAATCAATTCTTGACCAAATTTCACCTTCTGTCCTTTGAGGTAGTAGTATTGATAATTCAGCAAATGATAATTCTCTATTTCTTCTATTAATTAATAGTTCATCTTCTTCCATTGCCCAAGGTAAATCTAGTTTCTTATTTTGTTGCTTTTTCTTGGATGAATTTGAAGATGGCATACTTCTTCTTAATTTTTGTAATTTTTTATTACTTGCTTCAATTTTTTCTTTATCTATTTTAAGTGGTTCTTCATTTGAATTATGCGGTATAACGACCGATCCAGATCTTGAATAATAACCCAGATTGGGACCAGCTAATGAACCATTTCTTAAACTTGATACTGTTGTTTGATGTACACCTGTGGCTCCACTTATACTTGAATTTCTAGATGGTCCACTTATACTACCCGATCCACCAAATAATACTGGTAAATGAGCTAATGAATTGTTCCCCAGTTGATGATGCGGTATATTCATTGATTTTGAAGGTAATGATGAGACTGAAGCTCTTGTTATTGACAGTATTGATGCTCTATCGTCATTTGTTATTTGTATTATGGAATTATTTCTTAATGCCGCTGCTGCTACTGATATTGAACCAGTATGATCTTTTGTATGAGAAGTTGAATTTCTTGGAGTTAATGAGGAGGGTGTTTCTGGATGGGTTCTGTTATGCGGTAAATTTATCGTTGGATCAACTGCCATTTCCGTATAATAACCACCTGTACCACCAGGTATACTAATACCAGATCGACCCAGTGATTCTAAATCTGAATCTGGAGAATTTTCATATTTTTGACTTTCAGTTGTGTCGATGTTATTGGAATTTGTAGTTACGATTGTGGGTGGTTCATTAGTGCTTGGTGATGATACTGACATTTTGGGAGTGGTTACACTTGATTGTGGTATATATGATGGTGAATTAGATAATGCATTTAAGCCAGCTAAAGCTGTTGAAATATTGTTGTCAAAACCTTGGAACCCACCACTAGGAGCTTGTTCGTATTGATAATCTTCTGTTGTTTCTGTTTTAATTGGTGGAGGAGGTGGTGGTTGAGTAGTCTTTTTTTTCTTTGATGATGATGAAGAATTTAAAAATTCTTGATTTTGTTTGAATTTATCACCTAATGCAGCTGCTGATTTGGGCAAGTTTTTTAGGTTACCTGATTTAAGTCGTCTCCATCTGAATTGTGCAGAATTGGCCGTCCTATTTGTGACTAGTGTATAGTTAGTATCTCGTTGTCATGTCAAAAGTTATAAAAAGATACATACAGTGCGATGCAATTTGTTTCCATCCAAGTTTTTGAACTTCTTTAAGGTGCATTAGTAGCACGTCATCTTCTGGTTCCCATGAAGTTGGAGTTTTTTTAACTTTGACTGTGTTATTTTGATCACCACTCGGTGAGCTTGACGTGGTACTGGGTTTATCTTCTGTCACTGTGCTCTTCTGATCTGGAGTAGCTGCCACTTCCGAATCTCCACTACTCATATTTATTTAATTCCAAACCTCAATCTTCAAGTGTTGTTGATGTGGTAATATTGTTGTAAAATTAAATTGGATTTTTTGAATTATTTCAACAAACTTAATAAAATAAGCTAAATTTTTGATAGTTCGTTGATTTCAGAAATTGATGTTGAAAGGTATAATCTTGAGTGTTTATTAAGTTGTTGGGCTGGCCGGGCCAAAATTGGATTAAAGATAGTGTTGTTTTGATTTATTTACTATTTTTTATGACAATTCTACTATATGTGGCATCAAAAGAATTTGGGTTGAGAATGATGCCTATAAAATGTTGAGCTAGACTAAATTTAATTGTTGATAAGTTGGTGAGTCAACACTTGTATTTGGTTGTAAAACTAATTAAGGAAATGAATAAATAGGACGGTATATTTTGATTATCAAATCTAGCTGTGAAATATTGAGATGATCTCTTATTATATATTGTGTTGATAATTAATTTGTTCTAAATTGGTTTATTGTTATTATTTTGAGTAATTGAAGTGAGTGAGTAAAATTGTGAGTGAAAGTGAGAATCGTTAATTTTGATGATGATCTTCCAATTTTGAATTTCTTAAGTATGGAGATTATTGAATTATATGCAGTACTAGCTGGTTTTGGTCTATTCAAAATAATTTCAAGACTATCTACAGCTCAGAGTACTCTTATGCTTCCTACTTCTATCATAATTATTCATTAGTATACAAACTGTATTATTTATTTACAAAGTTCCGACTTTTTCAGCCCAATTTTTTTCTGCTTCAACAATTGTATTATTATTAGCTCTCATTTTATTCATTGTTTCCATATATTCTTCATATTCATCACTGTCAAATACGATACCTCCACCTGCTTGTAAATAAGCTACTCCATCTTTGAATACCATGGTTCTTAACGCTATACATGTATCCATTGTTTTACCATCATATCCCCAATGACCAACAGCTCCAGCATATACACCTCTTTTCTCTTTTTCTAATTCACCAATTAATTCCATTGCCTTAACTTTTGGTGCACCACTAGTTGTACCAGCTGGAAATATAGATCTGAATGCATCAAATCTTGTTTGATCATCTCTTAGTGTTCCACTAACTTCTGAAACTAAATGCATGACATGAGAAAATCTTTGAATAGTTAATAACTTATCAACTTTATTACTTTTTGGTTGACAAACTCTATTAATATCATTACGAGCTAAATCAACAAGCATTATATGTTCAGCTCTATCTTTTAAACTATCACGTAAAATTTCTGCATTTTTTTCATCTTCTTCATTGGTTTTACCACGAGGTATAGTACCTGCTATTGGATGAGTTACTACTCTATCATTTATATCCGTTTGGACCAATAACTCAGGCGATGCTCCAATTATTTGAAACTCAATTAAATCAATATAAAATAAGTACGGTGAAGGATTAACTGTTCTTAAATGTCTATATATGTTGAATGGGTGTAATTCAGTTGGTCTTGCAATTCTTTGTGAGGGTACTGCTTGAATTATATCACCCTTCAAAATGTGCTCCTTTAATTTTGTTACATGACCTTCGTAACCTGATTGACCAATATTGGAAGTAAAAGTCTGTCCTAATTTAATAGGTCCTTGATCTGGTGTTACTTTATCACTCGATAATAAAATTTTTTCGATTTTTTCAATTTCTTGCGTACCTTTGTTGTATTCTTCTGTTAAATCATGTGTTTCATCTAATTTTATATTGTATATTATTTGAAATCTTTGATATACGTGATCAAATGCAATGACTAAATCACAAAACATAAATACTGCTTCCGGTAATTCTAAAACATCTTTCAAGGGTCTTTTTGTTTTAGGTTCAAAATATTTTATACAATCATATGAAATGTAACCAGTAGCCCCTCCGCTATATTTAGGTAATCCAGGTAACGATGCTTGTTTATATGCACTTAGCTCTTTTTCTAAGATAGTAATAGGATCAACATCACAATATTCTTTTGGATATTTCTTTGAGTCATCACCGGTTTTTATAATTCTTGATGGATTTATACCGATAAATGAATATCTATCTACGGTATCCCCTTTGACTGATGATTCAAATAGAAATGAAGGACTTCTGTCTTTGTTATTGACCTGAGCTAATTTCAAATAAGCTTGGTGAATTGTTACATCATTATGATCTACATATTTGAAAATTGGAAATACATTGGCTGACTCAGAATTTTGGTTTATTAATTTGGTTAAAGTTTCAATTGATGGTTGTACTGGTTTTGACTGTCAAAAGTTAGTATTAGAAAGTTTATGATATAAGATTGACAAGTTCAACATACCATTTTTCAATGAGTCTTTGTTAATGAGTCAAATGAGTTTGGATTCAAAAGTAGTGAAAAATTTAGATTTAGTATGCGAAATCGTTTTACAACCAAATTATATTGAAACATACAAAGTTTAACTAAGTTACTAATGTTACAACCACATTCCCATATATGACAATAATGATAAAACATACCAACAAGAGAATACTACGGCATCTACGACCGAATTGTTTATTCACTTTCAAACTAAAATTTTTATCAACTCATTCCAAGTTTTTCAATCAAAATCTAATACCATCAAAACAATTTCAAAATAGTTATCAGCAAATCAATACGATTCATAAACCAATTAAAGACGTAATAGATTATCCGCATGTAGATGCAAAAGATTTTCAGTTAATTATAGATGACAGCAATTCAAATATCCCACGTATTGGCTCATTTGTGGAGTTTCAAGATGATTGCAAAATTAAAGCAGGGGTTGTAATACAAGATCTTCAAGCTAAATTCGATGAAAGATTTAATCATTTGTTGGTTTTGACCACTGATAACTCCATTTTACAAATTAAACCCACAAATATAAAATTTCACTTGTATAAATTGATTCAGGATGATATCATCGACTACCATTCAATAATAGTTAATAGACATGATCCAGCTCAACAAGATAGAGATATGGTATTATCTTATTTAAAAAATTTTATCAATGAATCTTTGATCTACAAAAACAAAATCTCACCATTATTCAACAACCTTCACAGTCAATTTTCGCAGCGAAAAATAGCACCTATTTCAATATTAGACATAGTTGATGCATTGAAATTAAAAGAATCAGATGTAATGAGATTTGGATCATCATTATTTTGGCAGCATGTTTTTTTGTATAGTATTCATTGGAATATGATTGATTCCACAAATTGGTTGGTACCAAATTATTTCGAAGCAAATTCAGTATCTAATTTAGCGTTATGGCAACATTCAAATGATTATCATTCAATATCTCAATATTATGTTAACTCGGAAAAGAATCAGAGCAATATACATCAATTTCTACATAATTTTCAAAATGAGAGTTATATTGAAGAAGTGCAAAAGTTTTTAGCTAAGCTTGGAGAAATGACAAAGGAGGAGATGAACATATACATGAAAGTTTTTGAAGGGAGGCATTTTGTTGATGTAATAGAAGTTATGAAATTCGCAATAATATATCCACATGATTCTATACTAAAGGAGTTAAGTAAGCTTAATTTGACTACAGTTACAGATATATACAAATTATTGGTTGATCTAAAGATTTATGACAATACAACAAATATTTATTTATCACTGGGTTTATTTGGAGCAACAAGACAATTAAATGTGTCAGATACGAGTCAAATAAATAATAATCCTCGTTCACTATTCAACGCAAAAGACAATTTCAAGCATTTGAGGACCAAAAAGTTTTATCATGATCACGTAATATATGGTTTGGGAGAGGAAGATGAATCCAGCCAGTTTGGAGTTTCAATTGAAACAGTCAACTCCAGAAAGCATATTGTCAGTGTTCATATTCCCGATTTGATATCATTTATTCCACCAGATAGTTTAGTGTTTAGAAATATCTTTGAAAATAGTTTCATTAAGAATAATACTTCCGTGCAAAATGAATTATTTCCTGCAAATTTGAAAAACAAAAGAAGTTTCAACACATATGCCAACTTTCATGAGAATGATGAAGTATGGGAAAATATTGATGCCCCAAAGAAAAAAAGAAGAAATATTTCAGAAGTTACATGCTTGACTATTTCTTTTCAATTCAACTCATTCGAGACAAACTCGTTTGAATCATTCAACGACAAAATTTCAGTCAGTTTTGATTCCATATCCAATGTCACTGTAAAGAATGTGAACAACAGAATCTTGCAAAAATGTTTGACTGGTCAATTAGAGCCCTCATTTTTCAAATTACTCAGAATGAAGCGTGACAAGCAAGAAGAAACGGAGGATAAAGATGTCCATTTAAATAAAGTTGATATACATAATTTAAATTATATATATCATGTCATGAAACTGTTTTTCAAAAGTAGAGAATTTGCTGGATCTGCATCAGTTGGTTCAAAATCTCAAGCTGATTTCATGATTGATGAAACCAAAAATTTTGCAAATTGTTTGGCAGCAGAATTTTTCTCACAAAATAACGTGCCGGTAGTGATAAGATTACAAGATTTGGATCAGAACGAATATAGTCTGGATGAAGTTTTAGTTGAACATGATAATATGTTGATACCTGCTTTTGATTCAGAAAGATATTCTCATAGTATTATGGCAAAAAATGTGAATGGATATATATCTGAGAATGCCAAGGTGATTTCAAACAATTATTTAGCTCCAGCGACAAAAAACTTGATCAATTTTGAGAGAAACTTACCCATGGGGTTCAATCGAGGATCAGTTGATATTATTAATGTTTTTGATTCTGGGGAAGCTTTACTAAACCAATATCAATTGTTGTCATATATGCATTATCTTCTTTCATTACAAATGGATACCATAGAAAGAATACAAAAATATAACCATTTAAAAAGTTTGGGATACAATTTACAAGGTCCTTTCACTCAAAGTCAATTAAGTGCGTTGATTAAACAAGATGATAAAATTTGGAACTATCAAATGAATAAATTCAAAAAATTAAGATCTTTACAAGAAAAACCCGAATCTCTTCAATGTGTTGTAACTAACATTAAACAAAGAGATAGAAATCAAGTGTTGTGTCAAGCATATTGTTTTGAATTGGGGATTGAAATAGATGCAATTACCAAAAATCAAGATATCAAAGTTGGTGGAAAATTACAAGTTGATGAGATTATAAATATAGATCCAATTAATGGTAAATGTACATATTTGGAAACGTTAGGTACTTTATAAATTAATAGACATATGTACAAAGTATAAACTATACCCATCTTTGTACTATAACAGCATTTTTTAATTTAGCATCAGCAACAGTTGTATCTTCTTTTTCTTCAATTGGTTTTACTGGGAATGCATGACTCAAAGTAAAATTTCTACCAGAATTACTATTTGATGCATGATTTCTTACAAAATCATATACAGTTGTAATTGGATCAGTTGAATTAAATTTATGAGATGTTCTAGTACCATTTGCAAATCTTATTTGAACTAATGTATCACCTTCACCTTGATCAGGTGTAGGTTTTGATGGTTGTGTGGTGGAAGGGGTTATTGGTGTTGACTCGGCTTTATTTATTGGTTCTCCAGGTACTGGTGATCCCAATCTATGCCCAGAACCATGATATCCACCAATTTTTCTTTTAGGTGGTGAATAATCTTCATCTGTTCTTTTAGATACAGTTACATCAACATCATCTTGAGGATCAACTTGTAAAATATTTATAGGCACTCTTCCTTGTTCTATTTCATTCAATATTCTTTGATTTTTTGGATCATTATAACTATATAATTCTGAATCACCAACTGTAAAACCTTGTTTCCAAAATGTAATTTCTCTATTAACTTTTTTTGGTTTTAATTTATTTAATAAATTTCTCATATTTGCATGAGGATCTTCAACTTGTTCACTTGGTTCATTTCCATCACCTAATTTGAAACCAGTACCTGAAAATTGAAAAGTTTCTTGTTGGGGTTGTCCTGGATTTGATGCACTTGGTCTATCATCTGGTGTATTCATTTGATCTCTTGCTCTTTGAAAAATTTGATCAATTATACTTCTATCACGATCTTTATTTGGATCTTCTACTTGTAAACCTGATTTCTCACCACCAGTGAAAAAATTAGTATTTGTTTTATCATCTTCTTCATCATCATCTTCATTTAAATCTTTAAAAGTTCTGATCCCACTTGATGGATTTTTAGGTTTTGATTTTTTGGTCGTTGTGGTTGTGATTGGCGGTTGATGCTGTTCTGGTTGTTGATTTGAATGTTCATTATTTGCATAAAAATCTTCAATTGCTTCAACTAAATCTCCATTATTTCTTTGAATATATTGTTCAGCTAATGATTTGGAGGCGTTTGTAATTGAAACAAACTCAGCTATTTGTGAATCATCGGACATTATTGAAACAAGTGAGTGGCAATAAGTTTTGAGTCAATTGTATTGTAAGAAATTGACAAATCTTTGAATTGAATACTTATTTACTGAATGGTGTGTTATTTTATATGTAAGTTTTAAAAAAACATGTCTACATAAATTTTGATGGCAATTTGCTACCAATTCACATTTCGAAACATTTACCAAAATTGTTGCAAACATTTCTACAAAATAACAGAATTAATATATAATCAAATACATTTAAAAAAAAAAACTATATAATAAACCGATGTTGAACCTATAAAATAATAAAATATAAAAAAAGATTAATCATCATTATGTACAATAAATGATTAAATTAATATAAAAAACTGAAAATAAATTTTTTTGTTTTCTCTTCATAAAACTTCGTTAAAAATTAATAATTATTAATAAAATTACATTAATGTTGAATAAAATGTAATATCAAATGACACTTAAGCATCAACATTCAAATTGACAGAAATGAATTAATGCAAAGGGGTGTGGTTTTTGACTTCTTTAGTATTTAGCACGGAAATCTTTAGCAGCATCAACCATATTAGTTAATGATTCTTCAACTTCTGGCCATCCTCTAGTTTTTAAACCACAATCTGGGTTAACCCAGAATTTTTCAGCTGGATAAACTTTTAAAATTTCTTCAATTCTTGAAACAAATTCTTGTTTTGAAGGAATTCTTGGTGAATGAATATCAAATAAACCTAAACCAATATGATTTGGATATTCTGAAAATTCTTGAATATAGTTTGGATCATCTTTTTTAGAAAATTCAATTGAAACAACATCAGCATCTAAAGCTTTAATATGATTTGGATCTAAATCTGAGTAACAGAAATGTGAATGGATTTGAGTAGAATTTTCAACACCTGAAGTAGCAACTCTGAATGATTGAGCAGCCCAATTCAAGTAGTCTGATCTTTCTTTACCAGCTCTTAATGGTAAACCTTCTCTGATAGCTGGTTCATCAACTTGAATAACAGTAATACCAGCATTTTCTAAATCATTAACTTCATCTCTTAAAGCTAAACCTAATTGTAATGCTTGAACTTTACCTGAAACATCATCTCTTGGGAATGACCATCTTAAAATAGTAACTGGACCAGTTAACATACCTTTCATTGGTGATTTAGTTAATGATTGTGCGTAAACTGATTCTTTAACAGTCATAGCTTTAGGTCTAGAGACATCACCAACAATTACAGGAGGTCTTACACAACGAGATCCATATGATTGGACCCAACCGTTGGTTGTAAAAGCAAATCCATCTAATTGTTCACCAAAATATTGAACCATATCATTTCTTTCTGGTTCACCATGGACTAAAACATCTAAACCAATTTTTTCTTGAAATCTAACAACATTTTCAATTTCTTGATTAATAAATTGTTCATATTCTTCAGCAGTTATTTGACCTTTAGCAAATTTATTTCTATTGATTCTAATTTCTTTTGTTTGTGGGAATGAACCAATAGTTGTAGTTGGGAATAAAGGTAAATTATATTTTTTTTGTTGTTCTGCATTTCTTTCTGGGAATGCGGCTTTTCTAGTAGCTAATTTTTCATTAATTGTGGTTAATCTTTCTTGAACTTTTGGATTGGTTGTAATTGATGATTCTTTTCTTGCTTTAATTGAAGCAGCATTAGCTTCTAATTCTTTTGAAACATCTTCACCTGATACTTCTTTAGCAATAGTTACAACTTCACCTAATTTTTGGGTAGCAAATGAAAACCAATCTTTGATTTCTGCTGGTAATTTAGTTTCAGTTTCTAAATCAACTGGAGTATGTAATAATGATGATGAGGTAGCGACAACAACTTTATCTTTACCAACTAATTCAATAGCTTTGTTAACAACTTCAGAAGCTTTGGTGAAATCAGTTTTCCAAATATTTCTACCATCAACTACACCGGCTGATAAAGTTTGATTACCGTTAAGAATTGAAGCAACTTGTTCTAATTGTTCTGGGTTTCTAACTAAATCAAAATGGAAACCAGCAACTGGTAAGTTTTCAATAGCTTTTAAATTTGGGGCTACAGTACCAAAATAAGTAGCTAAAATAATTTCTGGAGCATCTGATGAAACTAAAGCATCATAAGCTTCTTTAAATTTAGATTGAACTGATTCTGGTAAATCTAAAACTAAAATAGGTTCATCAATTTGAACTTGTTCAGCACCAGCTTCTTTTAATTTAGCTAATAATTCTTTATAAACTGGTAAAAGTTTTGGTAATAAAGAAATTGGGTCTAAATCTAAGGAATCTTTATCGGCTTTACCTAAGAATAAGTAAGAAACTGGACCTAAAATGACAGGTCTAGTGTTTATACCTAAAGCTTTTGCTTCGTTGAATTCGTCAACCGGTTTGATACCACCAGTGGTGTTTAATTTGAAATCAGTTGAATGTGAAAAAGTACCTCTAACGTAATGGTAATTACTATCAAACCATTTAACCATTTCTAAAGCAGTGACATCAACAGCAGGTGTAGAGTCAGTAGCTTTTCTTTGAAGACCACGACCCATGGCAAATAAAACATCAATTGGTGCTAAATCATATTTGGTGTATCTTTCTGGAATAGCATTGAATAATAATGATAAATCTAAGACTTGATCATAGTATGAGAAATCATTTGAAGCAATGATATCAACACCAGCTTCTTTTTGAGTTTTCCAATTTTTAGCCCTTAATTCTTTACCAACTTTTAATAAATCTTCAACAGATGATTTTCCTCCCCAATAACTTTCAGTAGCTTTTTTTAATTCTCTTTGTCCTCCAATTCTTGGAAAACCTAAAACAGATGATTGTACCATTTTGACTTGATGTTGTTTTAACTAATTAATTAAAGATCAATTGTGAAAAGAAAAAGAATTGGAAAAAAATTAGAAAAGAAATGTTGAAAAATTAACTCTGTCAAATTTGAAAAATTTCCTGTGAATAAACGTGTAGTAAATTCACGTGATTCTGTTTACAAAGGTTTAGTAATTTCTAGGTCCTCTTTAATTTTTATTTTTAGTAAGGAATCAGATGAAAATATAATTTGTGTAATTTTTTTATTGTACAAAAAACTGCATATAAAAGAATGTTGTATACAATATGTGTTTCGAATTGTGAAATCTGAAATTTATTTGGGTAAAAACAAAGTGAAACCAATTACTAAGATTAATGCTGATTGATCATTTTTTTAATACTCATCATGATTTACCTCAAGCTAATTCCATAGAGGTCACGATAAATTTAAATTAAAAAATTGAAAAACAAGAAATATAAATAAACAATTGATGCCGTAATTTTTAATTTTTCATAAGCTCTTTCAAATTCCAACAATTTTGAAAAATTTTAAACGATAAAAATTAAAACAAATAATAAACCTGTAACAAAAGTATTTTGATTTTAAAAGTAAAACGTACAACAATTATTATTTACAATAAGTTTTGTGATTAACGAATTCCTGTTCAGGTATCGAAAAACTATATCCTGATGTAAAAGGTTTTTAGTGAAAAATTTTATACTGAGATCATACATAAAATTTTATTAAATAAAACTTCAAATTAATTTATTAATACGTGTAATTATTCTGAGTCAAAATAACACATCTCAACTACAATAGTAATTTTATTTTTCAGTGTGGATTAAACACATTTAATGTTTTTTTTTTTTTTTTCAATACTTTATATGTTTATTAAGTGTCCATCTAGCTTGCTAAATATAAAGAAATAAACTAAATTTGAGAGGGAGAAAAGTTATATATAAATTCACTTCTTTGTTCATAGCTCTTTATAACCAAAACCCATTTTTAATATATTTTGTGTTTGTTCTTTTGTTGTTCTGTTTTCATAATGAATTCTTATCATTATGTGCTTGTATGCATTATTTTAAGTACCATTTTTTTAAATTCTTCGTCGGAAAGTTCATCACTTTCCGGCCTCGATCGTCGATATGCGGATACTTTAGTGATTATACAAGAACTTCGCTTCCTTTAATTTGAAGAATTGATATATGTGTAATTCGATATCAATTATTTAAATATACTATAAAATTCCTATAATTTTTTGTATTTTTTTCGTACCAAAACTTGTGTGTTACTTATGTGAAATTTGGGGATATTTTGCGTGCAAGATGGATTTAATTTGTGTGTTGATCGTGTATAGATTACGTGAAAAGTAAGAGTAAGTTATATGCAAAGTGTGTATCAAGTGTACTGGTCTAAAAAAATAAGTGTGAGCTAAGTGTCTGTTAAGTGTAAATTTTATTGTGAATGTCTGAAACATATGTGAATTTAAAAAATTATCATTTATCAAATAACAAAAGCTGTATACCAAAAATTTTCAATAATAATTTACATCTCTATCTATTAATTAAAAATTGAACTTTACATAAACTCATAGTCAAATCAACTTACACATACTTAGTGTATACGAGAGTACCACATGTTCAGTTAATCAATTGAGGGATTTTGTTGAACAAACATGATACAAAATTTTAGTATAGAAACTATAGCTCGTAAATTATAAATTTGAAAGTGGAGAGGCACGGCAAATTTTAGTATCAATTGAATAAACAATAATAAAATTTTTTTTTCAAAAACAATAATGAAACAATTTGAAACACCAAATTATTCTACTCAATGTCAAATTTTTTTCCAATAAATTACTTCCAAAACAATTTTATCGAGATCTAAATTAAAAATCAAAAATTTCCTTCATTTTTAGTTTGGTCTTTGTTTCTATTCTTAATTTTAATATTTTTTATGCAAAATTTATTAATTAATTATCTTAAATATATTTTCGAGAGTATTATAATTCTCAAAAATATTGGAATTGAATTTTTCTTTCAAGTGTAAATTTGCGCTTACATCAACTCACACAAGTTTGAAATATTTTAATTGTGCTATAGATCTATTTGTTTGTATTAGGATCAAAGTAAGAAAGCGTCAAACAATCTTTTAATTTTTAGGTGGCTTTTTTTATTCGCACAAAAAATAAAATTAATACGAAACAAACAATATTATTCATAAATTACAATAATAATTGGTTTAATAATGAATCAAACAAATTTAAAATCAATATGCACATAGGAGTATCAATGTTACTAATAGATTGATAATTAATTTAACAATTAGACTCGTTAATTCTTCAAAAAAAACTTGCTTTTCTTTGTTTCAAATTGCTTATTATAGATGGCTCAAGTTTTGAGGGATTTAAAATATCAACAAAGTTTCCAAAACGAGACAAGATTTACAATTTTTCAAAAATTGATAAAATACCTCAAGATCTTAACTTCAATATAATGATGTAAATGGTGAACATGTGAAACAATGTAAATGATGAAATGAAAGGAGAAATTGTTGGAAGCTGTGCTGATGAAATGAAAATTTGTTAGTTGAGTTGGTTGAGTATAAAATCTGGTGAAAAATCTTGAAATTTCTGGGTGATTTTTTGAAAAAAGTAACAAAGAAAGCCAAAGATGGAATTAAGCTACTCAGACAGCACTATCTTCAAATGGGAGGAAAAAGATCAAGAAGAAGGTATAAAATTCGATGAAAGTGAATTAGAAAATCAAGAGTTGAATAGAGGTAGAACGAAAAAAAGAAGATTTTCAGTTCATTCAAGATCCAACAGTTTAAATAAAATTTTTGCTATAAAGGAAAAACCAGAACCATCAAATGTTTTGCCAACAATTTTCAAAACAATATCTCATAAAGTTGATATTGAAAATGAACAAAAAGAAGTTACTGTTAATTCAAAATTTAGTTCATATACTTTTAATCTGGATTCAATTGGTGATATTGCTACTAAATTCTCAACTGATTTAATGTGTGGATTAAGTGACTATCAATATAATGAAAATTTGAAAATTTATGGTGAAAATAAACAATCAAAACCTCCAAATGGCTATTTGAAAAAATTGTTTATGTATTTCTTTGGTGGATTTGGTGCTTTATTATTAGCTGGTGGTATATTATGTATTATTAGTTGGAAACCTTTAGGTAATCCAAATCCTGCAGTTGCAAATTTAGTTTTGGGTATTATTTTAATTGTTGTGTTTTTAATTCAAGCTGGTTTCAATTTTATTCAAGATTATTCAAGTTCAAGAGTTATGAACTCTATTCATGATTTAGTAGCTAGTGAAACCACCATAATAAGAGATGGTAAAACTTTAACTGTTGATAGTTCTAATTTAGTACCTGGTGATATTGTCAAATTTAGTCCTGGTGTTAAAATTTCTGCTGATGTTAGAATCATAAGTAATTCGCCAGATTTGTCATTTGATAGAGCTATATTGACTGGAGAATCTAAACCTGTTGTTGCTACTAGTTACAGTGATGAACCAAATTCAAATTATTTGGAAAGTAGTTGTATTGGTATGCAAGGTTCTTTTTGTTTAAATGGTACTGGTAGAGGTATTGTTGTTTCAACTGGTGATGATACAATCTTTGGTTCCATTGCTAAATTAACTTCACAACCAAGAAAAGGTTTGACTGTTTTACAAAAAGAAATTTTTTATTTTGTTGCTTTCATATCAGGAGTTATATTATTTTTAATCATTCTTACGATTATCATATGGTGTGCTTGGTTACATAAAGATTATCCAGATTGGATAAATGTTTCCAGTTTAATTATTGATCTTGTTAGTTTTGCAGTTGCTACTATTCCTGAATCTTTACCAGTTTCAATAGCATTTGTATTGTTGTTAACTGCTTACAAGATGAAACAACAACAAATTTTGGTTAAAAGTTTACATATGTGTGGTACTTTAGCTTCATGTTCAGTTTTGTGTTTTGATAAAACTGGTACATTAACTCAGAATAATATGAAAGTTGTTGAAGTTTGTCTCGGAGATGAAGATGACTTTGAAGTTGTTAAAACACATTCTTATACCATTGGTACATTATGTAATGAAAGTCATATAATGAATAATGCTGCTATTGGTGGAAATGCTACTGACAGAGCCATTTTACAATATGTTGAAGCAAATACCAAAACCGATGATGTTAGAGATAAATGGATTAAAAAAATGGAAATTCCATTTAATTCAAAAGATAAATATATGTTGTCGCTAGTTGAACCAAAATCCTCCAAATCATTAAATGAAGTTGGATTTGAAAATCTGGAAAGTTTTTTGTTGTTAGTAAAATCTGCACCTGATGTTTTGATTGATAATTGCAAATTTATCATGACTGAAAATGGTATTGTTCCTTTAACTAGTTCAAAAATTGAATATTTCAAAGAATTACAAAAACAATGGTCATCAAATGGTAAAAGAGTTATCTTGTTGTCGTCTAAATTGATAGCTAAGGAATCTATAAATTTATTCGATAGAAATTTAAGTGCTAATTTTATGAAGGAAGAAATTGAATCAGGTTTAATTTTTATGGGGTTAGTAGCAATTGAAGACCCACCAAGAAGAAACATTGATAAAGTTATTGATACTTTAAGAAAAGCGGGTATCAAAATTGTTATGATTACTGGGGATTACGAATTGACTGGAGTCTCAATAGCTAAACAATGTGGTATTGTAACTACTGAAAAAATTGATAAATTGGATACTTTAGGTCTTAACAATTTAGCAGTTAGTATTACTGGTAAAGAACTTATTCAATTAACTGAATCTCAATGGGAACAATTAGTTAAGTATGATGAAGTGGTATTTACAAGAACTACTCCAGAACAGAAGCTTTTGATCATTAAACAATTCCAAAAATATAAACAATGTGTTGGTATGACTGGTGATGGTATTAACGATTCACCAGCTTTGAAACAAGCAGATATTGGTATTTCATTGATTGATGCTTCAGATATTGCAAAAAAAGCAGCTGATTTAATTTTGATCAATTCAGATGGTGATAAATTATTCTTGTCGATTGTGGAAGCTTTAAAATTTGGTAGATTAGTATTTGAAAATTTGAAAAAAACAATAGCTTATTTATTACCAGCTGGTTCTTATGCTGAATGTTGGCCAATTATAATGAATGTATTTTTTGGATTTCCTCAAATGTTAAGTTCATTTTTAATGATTATTATTTGTTGTTTAACTGATTGTTGTGGGTCAATTGTTATAGCTTTTGAAGAAGCAGAAAGTAATTTGTTGACTAAAAAACCAAGAATTTTAACAAATGAAAGATTAGTTGACTGGAAGTTAATGTTCCATTCTTATATTTGTTTGGGTACTTTCTATACTTTTACTTCTTTCATGGTTGCATTTTTAAATTTGACAAGAAGAGGTTACAAATTCGGCGATTTTGCTTTATCTTTTGGTTCGTATGAAGATTTACCAAATATTGATAAATATTTAGCTATGTCATCATCCATTTACTTTATTAATTTGGTTATTATGCAAGTGTTTAATTTAATTTCATTAAGAACAAGACATTTAAGTTTATTCCAACATTCAATAATGAAAAACAAAAAAGTGATATTTGTCATCCCATTTGTCTTGTTTGTTAATTTCATCATCAATTATATACCAGCAATTCAAAATGCTATGGGTACAAGTCAAATTCCTGTTGAATATTATTTTATTGCTGTTGGTTTTGGATTAGTTGTATTTGGCTGGGATGAAGGTAGAAAATATCTTGTTAGAAAATATCCAAATGGAATTATTGCAAAATTTGCCTGGTAGATGTAAATAAGTTATAGATTTCAATAATATCATTCGCTTGTATTAGTTTTTCAAGTGTAAATTCTGCTCTATTTATCTGAAACAAACGGCTAGAACTAGCACTACCAATTGCTATCTATTTTTTTTTCCAACATCTCGTTTCACTTATAAATCAAACATCAGCTTATTAAAACCAGTATTAATTCTGTTATCTTGTTCTTTTTCTCTTTCTCTTTGTAAAACTTAAACAATGTCGTCATATCAATCTGATTTTTTACAATTAGCATTAGATTCACAAGCATTAAAATTTGGAAATTTCACTCTCAAATCCAAACGTCAATCCCCATATTTTTTCAATTTAGGGTTATTTAATAATGGGGAATTATTATCAAATTTAGCCACAGCATACGCGGAGGCCATAATAGAAAGTGGCATTAAATTTGACATATTGTTCGGACCTGCTTATAAAGGAATTCCATTGGCTGCTATTACTGTTGCAAAATTATATGAATTAGATCCTAAGAATTATGGAAATATTGGATATAGTTTTAATAGAAAAGAGAAGAAAGATCATGGAGAAGGTGGATCAATTGTTGGATGTTCATTGAGTGGGAAAAAGATTTTAATAATTGATGATGTCATAACTGCAGGTACTGCCATCAATGAAGCTTTTGAGATTATAAAAGAAGAAAAAGGTGAATGTGTTGGATGTATTATTGCATTGGATAGACAAGAAACTACTATCACAGATACTACAAAGTCTGCTACAAAAGCAGTTAGTGAAAGATATGGAATACCTGTATTATCAATTGTAAGTCTAAGTGAAGTTATTACTATTTTAAAAGGTAAAATTAATGATAATGATTTAAAATCTATTGAAGAATATAGAAGTAAATATGGTGCTTGAATATACAACAAATTAACCTCTTAATCTCATGATTTTTTTCTTTGGTTGTTTCGGTACATTTGGTTTTATTGCCGGCTGTGATGTTTCATTTTCAGGTTCTGGATCATAAATACCTTTAGTCATTGGATGTTTCATAGTTAATGGAGAATGTATAGGTACTATAGTATTCATTTTAAATCCTTTAACTTTTGGAATTTCTTCAGGCTTAAAATTTTGTTGTAAATCACTTGGTAATTTTATACCACTTTTTGCACCAACTTTATCCAAATCTGTTTGATTATCAGCTAAATAATCGGATATTTTGTTATATAATGCTCTTTTGGTTGTATAGTTTGGATTTACTGGTTTATTATCATCCTTATGGTTTTTCAACAATACTCTTACTCTACCTGGGTTACCGAAATCTTGTGGATGAGTTTTATCCAATTCTAATAAAACCGGAAGTCTTAATAATTGACAAGCTTCACATATTGTTTTAGCTAATGGATTTTCAACTGCTCTATCTATATTAACTTTTCTACCTTGTTTATGAGATCTATTTATATCAAAATAACAGGGGTATATAATTTGGAATTTTTTAAATTCTTCTTCTTCATCTTTTGAAAATGATTTTGGATCTATTATATTATTTTGTTGATGAACTTGTTGTTTAGTTGGTTGTGGTGGTTGCATTGGCATTTGTGGAAATAGTGGAAGGTCTTGATCTTGTGATCTTACAATTGATGGCTCTGGTCTTTTTGGAGCTATTGGAGTTTTTAGGTTTGGATCAAACTCAGCAATATCCATATCAAGATTATCTATATCGTCATCATTGACTTCTTCTAACACGGGTCTTCGAGACATATTTTATAGGTGGATGTAAAAAACTGGTTGTTCAAATTACCAACTTTCATATATAAATATTTTTTTTTTCAAGTAGATTCTCGTCCTACAACCAAAATTTTAGAGCTTTTTAAGAGACAACAAATTATTTAATGTACTTTTTATTTAATTTTCATAAATCGTAATCAACTTCTTCTTTTAAACTTCTTATTCAATGGTTGACTAAAATCCAAAATTTCAATAAATGTTTCACCTTCTTCATTATTATTAAATCTTTGAACAGCAGCAACACATCTTTTATAATCAATTCTAACTTGCCATATACCACCAGTTACATCATCTAATAAATCTCTTGCAAACACACCTCTTTTAACTTCCCATAATTTCAACATTTTTTCACTTCCACTTACAACTTTTAATCCATCATGTTCAAAACAAGTTATTGCAGCAGCATGACCTCTTAATTTACTTCTTAATTCTCCAGTTGTTGGATCCCATATTCTTAATGATGCATCAGCGGCAGCAGATACCAATACATCATCAACCAAGGCTAATAAACCAACTAATGAAGAATGACCCTCAAGAACTTTTAATAATTCTCCAGTTTCAAAGTTCCATATATTAATAGTTGAATCCATGGATCCTGAAAAACATAATTTTTTATTAAAATCCATTGCTGTTGAATAAACTCTATCTTGATGTCCATGAAGTACGTGTTTACAATTTCCATTATCTAATAAGTCCCAAACTCTAACAGTTGAGTCGTATGAACCAGATATTATGATGTTTCCATAACCTGAAATTGAACGTACCGATTGGGTATGACCTGATAAAATTGCAATCAAGTATGGATTATCAGTTTCACCACCATCAAAAGTAGTTTCATCATTAGCTTGAGTATCATTTAAAATTGGTAGTCTCCATACATGTATATTATGATCTCTTGAACCTGTGACCAATAAAGGAAATTCCGGAAAAACAATGTCTGTTCCATCAACATCTTTACCAATTACTGTTGGGTGGATAATATCAAGACATCTAATTGTTGATGTATGACCTCTGAAAATGTGGGTACATTTACCTGTTGACATATTCCAAACTCTAACTGTTCTATCCGTTGATCCAGTCACTAAAGTGTTTCCACTATATTTCAATGCCCATACTCCTCCATCATGACCTTCTAGAACTTTCATCAACTGACCAGTTTGAGTACTATATATCAAGATACATTTATCATCAACTCCAGTAACAATTTTTTCTTCATCATGTTGTAAACAAGTAACTACTTTATTACCATGACCAGTTACACTAATTCTTTTTGGTTTATATTTTGGATTCAACCATCTATTTGCAATAATTGTCCTTTTCTTATATAGTAATTGAGCAGTGTTAATTTCACCAGGTAAACTACACCATTCTTCAACCAATTGTTTTGATTGTAATAATTCTGATTTAATAATATTTTCATCAGTAATCAATTTATCTTTCTTCAACAAATTAACCCATAATTCTGGATTATTCACAAGATTAAACCATTTTTTACAAACTTTTGATATTGAAAGTAAAGTACTTGCATCAAGATATGATAAAACTTTTATTGATATTTCCAAGGGTAAATTGCCAATTAAATCCCTTTTCAAAGAATTATTTATCAATCCACTAAATGAACTTAATGAAGATCTATTTGTCTTTTGTAACAATTTAAAAATTAAATGATTTTGATTTTGTTCAGTTAAAAAATTTGATAAATTACTCATTACACTTACCAATTCTGATTGAGTTCCTGGTACATTTGACATATGACTTTCTATTAATTCCAAATTTAATCTTCTTGATATAGTTCTTGGACTTTCAACTATAATGTCATCATTTTCATGATCAGATTGAACTGGTGATGCACTGGGGGAAGGTAAAGGTAGTTGTTGAGTAGAATCTTCATCAATATCTGAAAGTGGAGCTGTGTTTGGTGAATTGATAATTATTGGAGTTTTTGGACGATGTGATGAATTATGTCTATTCGATGATTGAGAAGAGCCATATGTTGCATTATTTGAATCTTGACTACCTAGTTCAATACTAACATGATCATGATTGGAAGTTAATCGTTTCTTAGTTGGTGGATGTAATAATCCATTGGTTCTATATATATTGTTTTGAGAATTTCCTGAACCTTGAGTATTTGAATCAGTATCTGAAGAAGTCATATCATCATATGAGCCTTCATTATCTCCATAATCATCTTCTCCAGCATTTCTTTTTCTGTGGTTTTTCTTTTTTGGTTGAATATGTTCAAGATTAATTTGTGGTTGTTGTTGTTGCTTATTTTGTCGATTTGAAATTGATTTGTTATTTGAAAGTTGTGGCTGTGGTTGTAGTTGTAGTTGATGTTGTTGTACTGGTGATTGTAATTTTTGTTGCTGGAATTGTACTTGTTGTTCTTCTAATGATAATTTTTGATATTCTTTACATAATGGAACTTCAGATAATTTACCATTCTGATTTATAAGTTTATAATCAAATTTTGGCTTTTCATCTTTTAGTGGGTAATTGAAGGTACTTCCTCCTTCTATATCTTCCATCTTATATAGTTTGAGGAGTCTTTTTTATGAAGATATTTAAATTCCGTAATTTGAAAATATTTATTGGAGTATGATTGTTTTTATTCTTTAATGAAGCAATAAAAAAGAGAAAATGTTTTTGTTTTGAAAGTGATTATAAAATATATTTTTAATGGGAAGATTTGACTTTTTTTTTTGAATTTTATATTAATTTGTTATGATATATTTTAATGATAATAGTTATATTTATTGTTGTTGTATTAATTGTATTTTATTCTTAATATTTAAATTCTATTCTATTATTGTATTGAAAATAATTTTTTTTATTTTTTTTATATGTTACCAATTAGAATATTAAGCGTATTTTGTGTTATGATATATTAGATGTAGTTATTAACAACTACTTTACTTATAGAAGTAATAAATTATATCAATACATATTTACCATTATTAGTTCTATCCAATTAGATTTAATATAATATATTTCTATACATAATTTATTTACCTTTATTTACAACTTCAATTTCTTCTCTAAATTTTTGTTAATATAATACCAGGTTCTCCAGGTACTGCATTTTCTTTAATTTTTGATTTTATACTAATTTCAACATCTTCTCCTGTTAAAATATTTTTACCTTTATCACTACCATTATCAAATGATATAATTTCCATATCATTAACTTTTACTGAAAAAGTTGAATTTTTAATAATTGATAATACTTTTTGTAAAATTTCAATTTCATTAAATGTAATTTTTCTATTAAATACTAAATTTGGATCTTCTGTATTTAATCTTTGTTTTAATTGATTTATAAAAGGCATTGCTCTCTTCATATCTTTACCAACTTTTTGTTTAATCAAGGAATTGTCAGATAATTGTTGTTTATCAAAAAGCTCTCTAACAAATTCAATATAATTATCTTGCCATTCTGGGAATGTATTTGAAACCAACAAGGTTAATTTAACGGAATCACCAGTTTCAAGATCGGATTTACCTTTTCTTTTCTTTAATCCTGAACCTTCAACTTCACGGATTGATCTCGATACATATCTAACATATTCTAAAGCATCCAATACAGGTTTTGATACTGGTTTTGATGGCTTTGGGAATTGAGTAGTTTGAACACTTCCCTTTTTATTTAGAACTTCTTTATATAAGTATTCAGCAAAATGTGGAGCAATTGGAGCTAACATTAAAGCTTGATATTCAATATATTTTAAAACAAGATCTTTATGCATTTTGATGGATGAATTGACTGATTCTCTATAAAAATCTCTTGCAATTTGAAAATCAAATAAACCATATTTTAATGCTTGTTTATAATTACTTAAGGAATATTGATTGTAACATTTTTCAATTAAATCATTCATTTCGTTTTCAAAAGCTTCATCAAAAAATGAATCATAATCACCAGTTCTTAAATCTGATGAATTTTTTAATTCATCTTCACACCAATCTTTCAAGGTGGTTAATCTTAAAATTGCTGCATTAGCATTTGCTTCATCAAAATTTGCATCTTCAATTGAATCTCCAGCATCTGCCATTGCAATTCTTGAAGCATCAGCACCGAATTTTTCAACAATTTGTTCTAAAGTCATAAAATTACCAGTTGATTTTGACATTTTTGCGTTGTTTAATAATAAATGACCATTTGCTCTAACACCCTTTGGCCAAAATTTTTTTGGAAAAATTGCAACATGTGAATAAATGAAAAAAGTTAAATGATTTGGAATTAAATCTTTACCTGAAACTCTTACATCTAATGGGTAAAAATATTCAAATTCTCTTCTCATTTCTTTTAATTCTACTAATGGTATATCAGTTTCAACATCATCACGACGGGTGAAAATGTAGTCAAATACTTCATCAGTCAATTGTTCTGGTTTAATATTGAATTTTCCAGGTTTTTGACCATAATAATCCGAATGTAAGAAACGGTCAATTGTATAATAAGCCATATAAATTGTAGAATCGGATAATGATTCAACTAAAAATTGATCATCCCAAGGTAATTTTGTACCTAAACCGAATTTTCTTGTAACAGCCCAATTTTTCATCCATGCAAAAACACCTTCAAATCCATGTCTTGTTTCCTTTGCAAATGTTTCCATATCTTTTAAACACTCAAGAGCTTGACCTAACCAAACTTCCTCACCATAGTCAATATACCATTGATCTTCTAATGATACACAACAATCATCACCAGATCTTGAAATAACTTGATTTTCAGGTTCACTATATACAAATGCATCACCTGAAGCAATTAAATCTTCTTTTACTTTTGGTTTGGCATCTTCAACTTTTTCACCTTTATATTTACCTATAATCATTGTACCGTTATAATAACCTTCTTTGTACGCTGATTCTTTTGCTTCTGCTAATTGTACAGCATCTTTTGGTGATTGGATTTTTAAATCATTAACCAAAAATTCGGCACATTTATCACCGTATTTATCAGTATGAACAATTGGAATTATTTCAGTTTTAACCCAATCTTTTTCGATTTTGTAATATTCTGGTTTATTTGAAAGATCTTTTGTTGTTATATAATCATCTGGAGAATCTGATGGAACACAAGTAACAACTCCAGTTCCCTTGGTGGCTTTAACTGTTTCCATAGGTAAGACTCTTAAATCTTTTAATTCAGCTAATGGAGCATCTATTTTAGAACCAATTAAAGATTTACCATTTAAATGAAGAACTGGTTTATAATAACCTCTTTTTGGAGATAAATTTTGAAATGACATATTCTTGAATGCACGTTCAGTTGTTATGAAATATTCTCCATTACCAGCATCAAATAATCCATAATCAATTTTTGGACTTACAAAACAACAAGTTTGACCATACATGGTTTCAGGTCTTAAAGTAGCAGCCACGAGATAAACCTTATTTTTAGTTAAATCAAAATTATTTTCTTTTAAAATTTTCGAAGCTTCTGGTGCAAATTCATCAACTTTAATTTTAATACCTACATATTCTTGAGGTGTCACACCTTCACCTGATTGTCTGTCATGATCTAAACAAGCTTGTCCATCTTTTTCTGAATAAATTGTATATCTTTCCCCAAATTTAATTTTACCGCAATCTCTTAATCTATTCATTTGCCATCTTACAAATGCATCATAATATGGATTAGCATCAGTTGTAATCATTGAACGTCTCCAATCAACTCTTGCTCCAAATGCTGTAACATCTTTTTGACATAATGGTGGAAAAAATTTTAACCAATGATCAGAGTTGGCAAATTTTGCAACTTCTTCTCTTGGTATCCCTAATTGTAACATAATTTCAAATTGAAATTTAGCTCTTCCAGTTTTAGCAGCTGCTTTTGATTTTTTAGAACTAAATTTAGTTAAATCTTCCTTTTTAACTTCTTCCTTTTTGGCAGTTGGTTCTTCTTCATCTTCAGCTGGTGCGCCTGCAAAATCTTCTCCAAATAATTCAACTTCTCTTTTTATTTTATCGGCTGCTGCTTTTATTGGCATACCAGTGCAATGAAAACCTAATGGAAATAATGCTCTTTTACCATTCATTCTTTCAAACCCAGTTGCAAATTCAACTTTTGATAATGTAAATGCATGACCAGCATGTAAAACCCCATTCATATATGGATATGCCATTGTACTAAAGAATTTTGGATATTTTTCTCTAACTTCTTCAACATTTTCAATTGGTACTTCTTCAAAAGTTGGAGCATCTATTTCAAATAATTTTTCATCAGCCCATTGTTTTTGGTATTTTTTCTCTATTTCAATTAATGCATCTCTTCTGAATGTTTTTTCAAATGTTACACTCATACTTGGTTGAATTTTCGATATTGACTCACTTGAATCTAATCAGAGTGAAAAATTTATTTTTAGTAAAAGGACAGAGAAAAAAAAATTAATGGTACAAAATTCAATGTAAGAAATATTATTTTAGTGATACAAATTTATTTATATTTTTCTTCTTTTGATCGAGGTAGGAACCATTGGTGATTTTTTTGCATTAGCTCTAGAAGCATTACCAGTAGATCTTGTGTTAGTATTGGAAATTATCAAATTTGTAATTTCCTGTTTACTTGTAATTTGAATCAAGTAATTATCTATTTCAAGAGATCCACCATTGAGACCAATTTTACCACAATCTTTAATATCATCAAATTCAATCAAAGCAGAATATAAATGAGGTAGTAGTAGTATTTTATTAACTCTACCATAATTTTTCTCTAAATGATTCTTAATTTGATATTGATTTAGTGATGAATTTATATCGGTAAGACCAACACTTTTTAATTGATCAAAATCTTCTGGGGTAAGATTATTTTGGATTTGTAGTTTTGATACTTTAATTGCTCTATCTTTTATATTAAATCCATCCTTTGACAACGCATCATCAACACTTTCAACGTTTTTGAATGCGATTATAGCAATTCCACCATTTTGTTTCATTCTCCTGTTTTTTGTATCAAAAACTGCTTTTGGTAAAGAAATCAGATCAATCTCCCCAAACTCGGAAAACTCATTTTTCAACTCGTCTTCAGTTATTGAAAATGAGATATTGGTGACTCTTATCTTACGTTCTGACATTGGAGAATTTCTGTCTTTATTCTCTTGTGGTTCTGAATATTTGACCACCCACGTTGATTCTCTATTAAAATTTCCATCCTTGTATTTCAAACCATCATACAATGCAATAGCCTTTTGAGCATTTTCATGATTGACAAATTGAATATAGCAAAACCGTCTTGTTCTATTTCTAAGTTGGGATGGGAATCTTATACTTACAAGTGGTCCAACACTTTCAAACATTTCTTTAACTTGCAACTGACTAAAGGAACTTGGATAATTATTTACAAATAATAAAGTTTTTTGAACTCTAGTGACCAAAATTTCATTAGCCCCCAAAATTTTATGGCTCCTTGTAATTGCTGAAAATACTTCAAGCTCATTTGAAAATTCGATGACTGCTTTTTTTTCACCATTAAATTCGACCAAATTAATATCCCTGATATCACCACAATCACTGAAAAACGTTTTAACATCCTCCTTAGTAACACCTTGTGATAAATTATTAACTTGGACAGAAAATTCTTCTCTTGATCTTTGAGATTCTTCTGCAACATCATGATTCCTTTTTCTTTCAACTGGTAACACAGCTTTCACTTGTCTTGATTGCATAATTTTTTTAACCAGATTGTTACAATAAACTACTGCTTGTCTGTAAGAATCTAAATCACCATCAACCTGTTCGAATAATAGCCATTGATCAGTTATTTTTTCTGGAAAATCTAAATCAAATGTTAATGCTTTCATAAATAAGGATCTTACAGTTTGAAGATTTAAATCAAGTTTCATCATTAGTTGTAGTCCATAAATCCATACATCTGATTCGGTACAAAAAGTTGTAAATAACAGCATTATTACATCAACTGCTCTTTTAGGTTCATTTAATTTCAAATATATTGATATTGCCAATTTTTCAACTGAATGAAGTGGATCCTCATTTTTTAATGCATATTCAACCATGGACTTTAATAAATGATCAATCAGATCAAATCCATCATATGCTTGTTCTCCTTGATATTTAAACTGTATTGTTGCCAACGCCACTAACTTCCAATCGCTATATTCTGATGTCGATTTTAGTTCTATTAAATTCATTCTATCCTCTAATGTTAGATAATGTTGATTACCTTCTGTGCCCAATGCTACACAATTTTTAATACTTTCGGCATAGGCATTACATGAATTTGGAAAAGCCCTGATATAATTGTGTAAAAATGTGTTTATTGTTTCATCTGTAGCTTTTTCTGATGAATAAATTATATACAAAAGGGAAATCCAAATTTGTTGCCAATTATTTGAAAAAGATAATTCATTTTGTGTTGCTCTTGCAAAAATGGCTTGAACTGGAGGAAGATTCCCACCAGACAGATATTTATATACATTTTCCATATATTCTATCCAGATTTCTGGGTCATTTGGATTTTCGATCAATTGAACTTCGTATCGTTCATATTGTGGTATTTTTTTTTTAGTTGATGTGTAAACTTTATTACCCATTTGGATTAATTCATCATAATTTTGACTTTTGTGATTACTTATTAAAGATGAAAATTCTTGAAAACACTCGTCTAGTTGAGCTAAAGGAAAACTTAATCTTTTTAAGTGCAATTTCACTAATAAATCCAAATCACTTGGCTCATTTGTTTTTATAAAATTTTGATAAAACACGTCTAAACCCAATTCCCATATGCTATATCCGTTTTGAAAATCATGACCACAAGTATATAAAGCTTTAAAAATCAAGGATCTGTACTCACTTTGAGACATGTTATTATTTTGATACAATTCTCCGGCTAGTCTTAACGTACTTGTCCATATTGAAACAGTTGAATAATCATCAATTATCAATTCATAAAATTTAAATTCTAACCTTGATCTTTCTTCTTCATCAATTATTGATCTAATTTCAAATAACCAATTATTCAATTCCAGTTGACGAAGTTTAAAATACTTAATTTTTTCAGTATAAACTTTATTAATAATTAATGATCTATCTTGTAAAACCAGTAACTCATTTAAAACTTTATCATAATTTTCACAAGCATAAGGATTTTTATTAATTGATGATTCAAACTGATCTACTATCAATTTCAATTCATCAGTCATTAATAATCATTCATGAAAGTTGTTGAATATTTGTAAATTGGTTGTAAAATTCAATATTGTATAGAATCCATAAAAATGTCATACGTTTATAAAATATTAATAAATAAATATTTTTGTTACACAAAATGGTGGAACATATAATATATCAAAACTCTTCTCATTACAACTTATTAATATTATTATCAAAGATAATAAAAAACTAGCTCACTAATCATAATTTAAAGTTACAAATGGTTACAATATGAATGCGAAAGTGTATCTTCAATCATATGGTTGGAATGAAGGAGAAGCATTACAAAAAGGTGGATTAAAAAAACCAATATTGGTCAAACATAAAAAAGATACAAAGGGTTTAGGACATGATACAAATAATGCAGATATGTGGTGGGAGAAACTATTTGATGGGCAATTAAAAAACTTGCAAGTTGAAAATGACACGAAAAATGGAGAAGTATCGTTCAAACTGGATAATGAATCAGCTTTGAAAAACTTGAAAAAAGATTTATCTCCATTATATAGGATGTTTGTCAAGGGAGAAGGATTACAAGGTACTGTGGGAAAAACCGAGCACGTTAAGGAAGCTCATGTGGATAATTTGACTGAAAAAGCAGCCGAAGAGATAGATAAATTAACACACATTTTAAAGTCAACCAATGGAAAGAGACAGAAGAAGAACAAAAGTAAGGATAAAGTCACCAAAGATTCAGCGAGTAAACATAAGAAGGAAAAGAAGAGGGCAGAAAAGACAAGCAAGGAAGTGAAAGACAAGAAATGTAATGTAAATAAAAAAAAGAAAGACAAGAAAAAGGATGAAAAAGTTAAAAGTAAAATGAAAGATACAGTTTACAAAGCAAAAGAAGATTTGGCTTCAGATGATAGTCGCAAAGATATGAGAAAAAGCAAAGATTCCAAAGAGGAGAGGAATAAGTTGAAAGAAGATCAAAAAATACTACGAAAACGTAAAAGAGAGAGCAGAGAATCAGATAAAGACAAAAAACTAAAGAAAAAGAAAAGATCAGCATAAATAGAGGATAATTTAATAGACATTTTAGCATTTCGAGAGTTCACTGTAGTTTAATTACTCTTTCATAACAAGTAAACCAGTTGATAAAAATATTTTGATGGGCAGTTGGTAGCCGTAGTGATACAAATATGGAATTAATAACACACAATTTAAAAGAGTATTAGTATCTTTAGGCTACAACATTAATTTACTTTTACCCTTTACAACTTTAATGATCATATGCAAAACCATTGGGTTCAAATTACATGTTTAATACTATTGACATTATGGATCAAATATAGAACAACATCATTCTTGACATTGATTGGTGGGGTAGTTTTTACCATAATTGGATACATATATATTCTGATCAGATTTACAACCACAAATAATATCAATAAGAAACAAAAATACTCCAGATTCAAATTTAGTCAACGAAAAATATGGGAAGTAGAATTGAAGCATTTTGAGCAAGAAAAGCATGAACCAAATATTGATACAATTGCACCAACAAATTCTGAAAAATTGATCAACCTTTTTGATCTCATAATTGACGAATTTATAAATTCCTGGTACCGCCAAATCACCACATCAGATTTATTTACGAATGACATCAAGAATGAATTAATACAAATTACAAACAAGACTGTATCAAGATTGAAGAAAATTGACTTGGCAAAATTAATTGTTACAAAGTTATTACCGATTTTTAATAATCAATTTATTGAATTTTCTAAAGTTAAGAAATTTTCTATCAACCAAAACAATTTAGTTAAAGATGATGCGGAATTATTGGCTAGCTTCAGTGATGGAATTTTGCACGCAGGAGTAAGTATGATTGATAGTGACAACCTGGAAAAAAATTATAATGAAAAAATATACTTGAGAAAGCTAGTTGGGAAACTACTATCAATATTGTTATCAGAAAAGGAACAATCAAATGAAATAAGTAAGATCTTTTTGACTGAAATATTAGCATGTACAGCTTTGGACAACGTATTCAATTTATTGTCAGAAGGTGATTTTTATAATCTAATGATTGTCAAAGTAATTGGCGACAGTTTAAGACGAAGAGATCAAGTAAAAGAATTGAGAGCTGTTCTAGAGCAACACTCATTGTCAAGTGGACTAGATCAATCTGCGATGGAAAAGTTGGATGAGCTTTTGGATGATGATACCAAACCAAATGATACCGTGGTTTATAGAGACGGAGCAGAATTACTTGAGGCTATACTAAAATCACCTATCAAACTAAAAGAGTTTAGTGACTTTTTAAAATCCAGTAACAAAATACATCTACTTAATTTTTGGCAAATGATCGAAGAAATAAAATCGCCGTTAGATGATGCTTCAGTAAACTCAAATACGGCAGGTGATGTGGATAAGATAAAAAGCACTTTTTTTGATACAAACCTAATACAAATTGATCCAGAAGACTTGAAAGATCTAAAAGTTGATAAAACCAGTAAAATAGTGCTATACAAAATACAATCTCAGGTATTTGATAATTTAAAATCATACTATCCCGAATTTATTGCATCAAGATATAATCAAACAAAAAAGGATTCAAAAGATGACGTATTAGCGTCTATTGAAAATACATTCACCAATATAATGAATAGTAATTCAAACCATCAGACGGAGATAGGTTTGAATGAAAAAATTAATAGCGATAGATACTCCAAACTATTCGAAGATGATATGTCAGAGGCATCCGACGAAGAAGATGGCGAAGAAGAAGAAGAAGATACATCAGATACAGACGAATCATTTGTAGAAAAAGGATCCGAAAGTGTTGAATTTGCAGCTCCTGGTAATCTTAATTTGGCTGAAGAAATTCCAAGAGTTGAACAAGAAATTGAAAGATTGAAACAACAATTAACCTATTTGGAACCTTTATTGAATAAAGCAGAAATAACAAATAACTCCTCAAAATTTAAAGTGTTGCAGAAATCTAAAATTGGAGTTCAAAAAGACTTACAGTTGAAGGAATTACAATTACAGCAATATATTATACAAGAAAATGATAATAGTTTATTTGGAAAATCAAGAGTGGCTATTGAATCATTAGTTAATGGTAGTGAAAATGGTAAAGAATTCATATTATATATTATTGAAGTTCAAAAATTTTCAAGTGAAAATCCAGATATTATAAAAGCCGGTTGGGTAGTTGCAAGAAGATATAGCCAATTTCATAGATTAAATGGATATTTGAAAAGAAGATATCCACAGGTTTTAAATTTGAACTTTCCCAAAAAATCAATCCTGGTTTTGAAATTTCAACAAAAGAATATTATTGATAATAGAAAATATCTTTTGGAAGTCTACTTGAGAAATTTAGTTAAAATACCAGAAGTTTGTTCAGATAAAGCATTTAGATCATTTTTGTCATCAGAAAACTTTCATTTGAGAAAATTCAAATACAAATTCGAAGATCACCAACCAAAAAGAATCTCAACTTTTTTCAGTAAAAATTGGTATGGGCTTTCCAATAAATCAACTACTCAACATCAAACTAACGAAGAACTATTAGAAAATAAAAGAATAATGGAAAAAGAACTACGACAATTTGATGAGAATAAAAATTCAAATAGTTCATCAACTGTATCATTATCAAATTTACAACCAACAAAACAATCATTTGTCAAACCTATTTGTGACTTATTAATTACTGTTTTCAATTTGCATTGGTTGAAAGGTAGAGCATTAGTTGTTATATTACAGCAAGTTTTCGGTACAGCAATTGAAAAAAGAGTTTATGATTTTATATCATCACAAACAGATTCTTCAAAAATTGATGAAATTTTAACTCTACTTACAAATTTATTATTCCCCAATGGAAAATTTAAAGATCCACCTGAATTAAGATCAAATTTACAAAAATTAAAAACTGCAAATGAAGCAAAATTATTATTTAATAGATATATGAATGAAACTTATTCAAAATTATTTGGTACTGAAAATACAATTTTTGCTTCAAACATATTATTTAATATGATTCAAATTGATCAATTAAATAAACATTTGTTGTTTCAAGTTTTAGATCAAATTATGAATGAAATTTGTAAATAAATTGTCTAGCTATAAATTAAAAGCTGGTAAGATCAATAATCAGATTTTTGAACTAGATGAAGGATCATATTTTTTTCGGTTTTGAATATTCTTTTAATAAAAGTTTCAGAAATCACTTGGAAGAGCCCAATTCTAATTTTATCTAGTCTAAACTAATTATAATGTAGTTTTAGTAATGCGAACCCCGACATTTCAATAATTTCAATAGTTATGAGTCCCCCAAATTTACATTAATTTATGAAAAAATATAAATGTATGTATCTCAGGTTAAAAATTAAAAAATTGAAGTCCAAGAAAAAATTTACCCCATAATTTATAACAAAAACTAGAAAATTATAATCATGAGCAAACAATCAGATTCAATAAAGATATCGTAAATATAGATTTAATTAGATTAGGACCCATTCAAACTGGGCTTATTAAATTATTTGATATCATTTCTTTTTCTTATATATATACGAAATTTTGTATCATACAAGCTTTTTTAGTCTAGTAAATTCTGCCGTCTTAATATGTCAAAAACCATATACGCGTAATTTGTTGCATTACTTTTCAATAGTTATGGTTAAGCATACTCTAAAAAATTTTAGTAAGAATTATATTTCAGCTTGAAATTAATTAATTAGTATTATTGGCTAAGTTACTTCTAACAGAGCTCGTTCAATTCTTTGGTTAAAATTTTATCCTTTGGTATTTAACAAAACGTTTGAAGTCAAAATAAAATTAGTTCCCCAAATTTCTGATAATAAGAAAATCAAATAACAAGCCAGAGATGGAAGTCGAGGGATGATTTACCAAAAATCTTAATTTTACGAAATTCATCGTTAAAGGAATTCACCGAAATTTTATACTATACACAAAATTTGAGAAGAATTATCTTGCCAACTGTCTTCCCCACACTACTCCAGATTTTTCAATACAAAAAAAATCATAAGTTACGTAATTCGAAGCTTGTATTCAATTAGGTCAAAGGCGTATCTTTTGTAACTGATTTAGTAATAATTAGTAAAATAACAGAAATTAATTAGAAAAATTAGTTAGCAAATTAAAATTTAATAAAAAAAATCCCCCACGGAAAAACTCAAGAAATTTCAAGAAAATTTCAAAAAGGAAAAATTAAATTTGAGTTGCCTAAGTAAAAATAGAAAAAATTCCTTTTATACTAAATCTCCAGATGTTCATTTGAATATCTGAGGATCTAATTAGTGTTGCTATGGTAAAATTCGGAATTGCTAATAATACTGTATTATTTTAAAAATTTAGATAGATGTAGTATAATTTTTTTTTCACAAAGTTCTGGTAAAAATTTTTTTTATTGTTAAACGGCCGGAAAAACTTTCTAGGCAAATTTTAAAAATTGAAAAATTTATTCTCGAGACTTAAAATCTCTGCTTGAGAATTATTAAGAATTAATAATAAAAATTAGTACATAGTTAATTTCGAAATTAATCACCCATTACTTGATCATAAAATAACTTTTCGAACGAGATTAGTGAAGGCAATCTTTTGGAATTTTGGGGTTCATCGTAAGATAATTATGTTTCCTCGCTCATAATCAATTCTTCGAATATTTAAATATTCTTAAACTTAAAATACTACTCCTTCCCCACCTTCTTGCTATTCATTTTGTGCTCTTTTGCAATATATTTTTGTTGTATTTGATGCACAACCCCTTAAGTCGCAACACAATAATATAATTAAAAATATTATTTCAAACCAAAACAATCATTAAAAATAAATTTGTTTATTAAATGACTCCCCCAATCACAATCAAAATGACTATGTAACTAGAAAAATTTAATTAAAATAGCTATTTAGTGTTAAAAACTATATAAACCTAGGTTAATTTCCCCAGATCTCATTTTTGATTTCCTTTTCTTTGCTCAATAGACTTATCTTTCATTTCAAACTCATCAGATATAATATTCATTTATCAACAACATTACATTTCACCATAAACCTTTACTATTAATTACATAATCATTCACAATGTCATATGAAAAACCAAATTTTTCACATGTTGAAGATGATAAAAAAGCTCAAATTACTCATATTGAAGGAACAGATTTGAAAGGTTCAGATTCAGAATTGGGACCAAGTTTTATTGAAGGAGAAGAAGAATATTATACAGATTTACCAGAATCATTGCAAGGTTTAACAACAGAAGAATTAAAATCATTAGATAAAAAAACAGTTCGTAAAATTGATATAAGATTAATGACTATGTTAATTGTAATTTACATTTTGAATTATATTGATAGAAATAATATCGCATCTGCTCGTTTAGGTGGATTAGAAAAAGATTTAGGTTTAAAAGGAAATCAATATCAAATTTGTATTTCGATTTTATTCGTTGGTTATATCTTATTTCAAATACCGTCAAATTTATTATTGAATAAATTAGGTAGACCATCTGCTTATTTAGCTGTTGTTATGACTTTATGGGGTGCTATTTCTGCTTGTACCGCTGCTGTCAATAGTTTCGGTGGATTAGTTGCAATTCGTGCTTGTTTAGGTATAGTCGAATCAGCATTTTTTTGTGCCGCTTTAATGATTTTATCTTCATGGTATGATAAAAAAACTTTAGCTTCAAGAAATTCAATCTTATATGCTGGTTCTTTAGTTAGTTCAGCATTTAGTGGGTTAATAGCTGCTGGTATATTAGAAATGGATGGATTAGGTGGTGTTGAAGGTTGGAGATATTTATTCATTATTGAAGGTTGCCTTACTGTTTTAATTGCTCCATTAGCTTATTGGGTTTTACCAGATACTCCATCAAATACCAAGTTTCTTTCACAACAAGAAAAAGATCTTATTCAATGGAAATTAAGAAAAGATTTAGGAAATGTTGATGACTCAGATAAAGAAGCTCAAGTCACTGAATGGCAAGGTTTTAAGTTAGCTGTAACAGATATAAAATTATGGATGATTTGTGGATTGCATTCTTTCTTGACGGCTGCATGCTCCATAACTAACTTCTTCCCATCTGTTGTTCAAACGCTTGGTTTTAATCATACGATCACTCTTTGTTTGACTGCACCTCCTTTTGTTGTTGCTGTTTTTGTTACATTTTTTTGGGCCAAACACGCAGATAAATCTGGTGAAAGAACATTCCATGTCATTATTCCATTAGTATTGTCTTTAGTTGCTTTCATTATAGCTGTTGCAACTTTAAATACAGGTGCAAGATATTTCAGTATGATTTTAATGATTCCAAGTTTATATAGTGCTTTCGTTGTTGTTCTCACATGGATTTCAAACTCGTGTCCAAGACCACCAGCTAAAAGAGCAGTTGCCATTGCATTAGTCAATTGTTTATCAAACACAACTCAAATTTGGACTCCTTTTTTATATCCAGCTCAAGATGGTCCAAGATATATTAAAGCTATGAGTTGTAATATTGCATTTTTAGTATTAGCTATAATCTTTGCTATAATATTAAGAATTAGATTAATGGTATTAAATAAAAAGATAGAAAGAGGTACAATGAATTGGCAAAAGGAATTAGGTAAAGGTAATGATGGTTCAAAAATTTCTCCGGATTTCAGATTCTTATATTAGACTGGGTCTAATTATATAGTTTAAAAATATTTTAATGACAATGAACGACTAAAACGAATTCAAAACTTGATGTAGACTATTCTATCTACTATACTTGTGATGGCGCGATGCACTAGAGCTGAAAATGGAGGATTTTATTTAAGTTTTTTTGAGCACAGAATTTTTATATTTTGCAGCAGTTTCAGATATTTTTTGGTAGCGCTAATAATTCTCTGGAAAAAAGAAAAATTAATTGTCAAGAAGATCATCACTAACAAATTCAACTTATATCATAATAACATAATATCATAGTAATAAACAATCACAACAAAAATGTCAGACGAAGAGACCAAAAAAAACGAGCAAATAGATCAAATAGAGGTAGATCCAACCACAGAATCTCCACAAGAACAACAAGAAGAAGAAGAAACAATATATGACACGAATAAAATAAAATTACTACCAGGATCATCAGAAGACGGTACATCAGCTTCTTTTCAAATACTAGAAGAAGATCATACATTGGGGAATGCATTACGTTATATGATAATGAAAAACCCAGAAGTAGAATTTTGTGGTTATAGTATACCTCATCCATCAGAAAATAAATTAAATATAAGAATTCAAACTTATGGAAATATAACGGCAATTGAAGCATTACATCAAGGTTTAGATAATTTACTGGATTTATGTGGAGTTGTTGAAGATAAATTGACCGATGCATTTAGTAAAGTAAGTAGTTAACAATAATAAATTTGAATTGGGATTTCACATCTGTAGAATTTTTAATTGCTTTATCGGTGAGTAAGTTTGAATTAATATTCACAATGAGGGTTGTGCCTCCTTTGAGTTTAAGAATTTTAATATTCTGCAAGGAGGATGAAATCCCCTTTAATACGAATTCCAGATTTTATGCTTAAAAATAGAATATCAATCATAAATATACATCACATCTGTTTAACCTTATAATATCAATCATCTAAGTAGTTGGGTTCGTCTGTCCGTTTCTCAATTGTTATCTAATTCAAAAAGTTTAAACGTCATTTTTGACAATAAATAATTTTAGGAATCTAAAATTCAAAAAGTACTATAAACTTTTGAAATCTCCTACAAATATTTGATTCTTTTGCTCAGTTTCATGCGTCCTACCTTATCAATAAGAAGGTGGCTTCACCTTGTACTATTCTTATTTATTCTACTCTTAATCTTTGTAAATTCATTAACAATAAAAAAGTGAAACATATTTAATGAAATTTCTTTTTTCGCGAGGTCTAATTTCATAAAATTTATATTTGTGTATTATTTAAATTTTTATAAGGGATGGCCAAAAATATAATTTTTTTTTTATTGATAACAGATTTTTAATTTTTTTTCTAATACTATCTTCTTTCTTTTTAAACAACAAATTAATTATAATCAATTTTATAGTATAGTTTAATCAATTAAAATAATATATAATTAATAATGTCTTATAATAATAATTCAAGTGGTGGATATAGAGGTGGTTCAAGTAATGGTGGTGGTTATGGTAATAGAGATGGTGGATACCAAAATAATAATAATAGTTATGGTGGTAATAGTGGTTCAAGAGGTGGTTTTGAAGGAGGAAGAGGTGGATTTGGAGGAGGAAGAGGTGGTTCAAGAGGTGGATTTGGTGGAGGAAGAGATGGGGGTAGAGGTGGTGGTAGATTTAATGATCAACCAAGAGCTGAATTATCTACACCACAATGGGATTTAGAAAATTTACCAAAATTTGAAAAAAATTTTTATAATGAACATCCAAATGTTCAAAATAGATCAGATAGAGAAATTGAAGAATTAAGAAAAGAAAATGAAATGAGTATTCAAGGTCATGATGTTCCTCATCCTATTACTTCATTTGATGAAGCTGGTTTCCCAGATTATGTTTTAAATGAATTAAAAGAACAAGGTTTTCCGAAACCAACCGCTATTCAATGTCAAGGTTGGCCAATGGCTTTAAGTGGTAGAGATATGGTTGGAATTGCATCCACTGGTTCTGGTAAAACTTTATCTTATTGTTTACCAGGTATTGTTCATATTAATGCTCAACCTTTATTAAAACAAGGTGATGGTCCAATTGTTTTAGTTTTAGCTCCAACAAGAGAATTAGCAGTACAAATTCAAACTGAATGTAGTAAATTCGGTAGTTCATCAAGAATTAGAAATACTTGTGTTTATGGTGGTGCACCAAAAGGTCCTCAAATTAGAGATTTAGCAAGAGGTGTTGAAATTTGTATTGCTACTCCAGGTAGATTAATTGATATGTTAGAAGCTGGTAAAACTAATTTAAAAAGAGTTACTTATTTAGTATTAGATGAAGCTGATAGAATGTTAGATATGGGTTTTGAACCACAAATTAGAAAAATTGTTGATCAAATTAGACCAGATCGTCAAACTTTGATGTGGTCAGCTACATGGCCAAAAGAAGTTCAAAATTTAGCAAGAGATTATTTAGTTGATCCAATTCAAGTTACTATTGGTTCATTAGAATTAGCTGCTTCTCATACTATTACACAAATTGTTCAAGTTGTTACTGAATATCAAAAAAGAGATATGTTAGTTAAACAATTAGAAAGCGCTTTAAACGATTCAAATTCAAAAGTTTTGGTATTTGCTTCAACTAAAAGAACTTGTGATGAAGTTACAAGTTATTTAAGATCTGATGGTTGGCCTGCTTTAGCTATTCATGGTGATAAAGAACAACATGAAAGAGATTGGGTATTAAAAGAATTTAGACAAGGTTCTCATTCTATTATGGTTGCAACTGACGTTGCTGCAAGAGGTATTGGTATGTAAAAACAGATTTTTTTTTCGGTGTTTATTAACTATACTATTTTTTAGGAATAATTATTCAAAACAAGATGATTTATTTGGCTGGTCCAAATAAATGGAGAGATTTTTTTTTTTCAGTTTAATGATTAGGAAGAACAAGTTGGAGAGAATACATAACTAGAGTGTGAATTAACGTCATACACATATTAATAAGTTTTTATAATGACATTCTTATACAATAATTTTATTTTGTGGTAAGTGCCTGGTGCAATTTTATTGCCTTGAATAAGTGGATATCACTTAAAAATTTGAAGGCATTTTTCGTAAGACCATAAAAGTATAAGTGCGTTAGCTTGAACAAGTTAACAAAAAACATCACAATTCTTGGAGTTGTGTTTTGTCATTTGAAAATTGATTTGTGTGTATACTTTAATTAGTTTTGTATTTTGTTTTTCTTCTGAATTAATAAACAAGTGATGGATTTGGTTGGTGTTTGGGTTTTTGATTTTTTTTTTTACCCATTCATTCAACTCATTCATTACACTGCTGATAAATTTATGAATCTTTCTGTAGTTTCTTATTTGAAATGTTCCTAGAATCAATGTTGTTCATTCAACTTTTAATTTAATGTTACTAACTTTATAATTTTCTCTTTAGATGTCAAAGGTATTACTCATGTTATCAATTATGATATGTCAAATAATATTGAAGATTATGTTCATAGAATTGGTAGAACAGGTAGAGGTGGTGCAACAGGTACTGCTATCTCATTTTTCACTGATGGTAATAAAAAATTAGGAGGGGATTTATGTAAAATTTTAAGAGAAGCTCATCAAACTATTCCACCAGAATTATTACAATATGATAGAAGAAGTTTTGGTTCACATATTAGATATGGACAAGGTAGAGGTGGTAGAGGAGGTTTTGGTGGCCGTGGTGGAGGTCGTGGTGGAGGTCGTGGTGGTAGAGGAGGATTCGGTGGTGGCCGTGGTGGCGGAAGAGGTAATTATCAAACTGGTTCAAATTCTGCTCCAATGGGTAACCGTCGTTACTAAGCTTTACCTAGTGGATTTATTTTTTTCATTTCATTCAATTTAATTTGCTAAACTTGATTTTTTTATAAATATATGTGACTTTTTTTAATAGAATAATAAATCATAAAAAAAATACTGTAATTTTTAGACTCTATAAATCAACAATATGCATTTTTTCTATTTATACTACTTAACCAGATATAATTAAATTAGCAGTCATTGTATCAAATCTTTCTCTAATTAATTTAGCTTCAATTTCTAATAATTCATGATAAATAGCTTCACCCTTTGATCCATGTTTTTGTAACATTTCTTTTAATTTTGTTTGTGTTAATTTCCAAACTATTGAATCATTTACTGTAGTATATATAAATTGTCTATATTGAGAAGCATCATCAAAATCTCCAAATGCAACTAATGGTACTATTGAACAATGTAATTCTCTACCTTCTGTTTCAAATTTTACTACTGATCTAATAAGACCAGATTCAACTAAAAAGAATGATGGTTTATCATTTAATGTATCGTAAAATTGTAAATTTTCTGGAATTTGTTCTTTTATGAAATATGGAGCTAATATTGACCAAAATTCTTCATCTTTTTGTGATAACCCTTGGAATGTAATCATCATTAATGGTAATGGTTGCTTTTTAAAAATATCATTTGAAGTTTGATGAAATCTACTTTGAGATTTTTGTTCATCCAATACTGTTTTACTTGCTGCTTGAAATACTTGTTTTGTTCTTGGTGTACCAAAATCAAGTCCAAATTGATTGAATATTTTATTACCAAACGACGTAGGAGATTGTATTGTTTGTACTTTATTATTATTTTGAACACTAGGTACTGATCTTGATGATGTATGCTGATGTTGTGAATCTATTGGGTGATGTTTTTTCAAAGTTTTGTAAGTTTTCAAAAATGAATTTTCACACCATTCTAATGCATAGTTTAATGAACTAAATAATTCAATTGGTGGATCAGTATTGTCAAATAATCCAGCATCACGTAATCCCTTAATGGTGTCATCCTCATCTACCACAGACGAAATAATTAATTGAGTTTTAAATTCATTTGTTAAATTTAAAATTCTTCTAAACCCTTCAGCTGCTGAAAAATCAATTGATATAACTCCCTTCATATCAATTATCAAAAATTTTTTAGGTGATGAATTAAATTTATCATGCTCAAAAATTTTCTTGATTTCTTTTTCAACTCCACCTATTGATCCAAAAAATATAGTACCTTGTAATTTAATAATACAAATTTGTTCACCAACATTTTTTAAAAACTCTTGTTGTTTAGGATGTCTTAAAACAGTTGATCTTGCAACGTTTCCTGAGTAAATACCTTGCACCACTGGAGTTCTACCTGCTTCAACAACAAATGATAAACAAGCCAATAATATACCAATACCAATACCAGCAACAAAATCAACTGCTCCCATTGTAACTACAATGATTATTATAGTAGTATATTCAATTGGTCTTAATCTACCCCAAGTATCATATACTGATTCTTTTAATAATTCATATCCTAATAAATAAATTAATGCTCCAACAACACATACAGGAATATATCCAATTACAACTGGACCTGCCATCATAACTATTGCTGTTGCAACAGCCAATAATATACCTGCACCTCTATCATCAGCTCCGGCTCTAATGAACAATACTGAGTTTGTATAAACAAGATAATTTTGTATTGACCCAACTAATCCAGAAATAGCATTTGAATATCCATGAGCAACTAATTCTCTATCAACATCAATATCATCCATACCAATAGATACAGCTAATGCAGGTACATTTATAGGAACATGTAATATACCAAAGAAAGTTAATGCTAACATTGTTGGTAATTGTTTTAAAATACAAAACCAATCAACTAATTTAAATTTGTATAATTCATAAAATGAATACCAAGGTTGATCATCTTCAACAGCTGGGAAAATCCACCCTGAATCTCTTGCTGTTGTTAAATTCCAACTTGGAACAATTAATACAATTAAATGGAAAATGACAAAAACTAATATAAAATAAATCGGCACTAATAATGAATTATGAATTTTGTGTTGTAATATTACCAAAATAATAGCTAACACTAAAGGTGTAGTCCATTCCAAAAATGTTATATGATTGAAAAATAAATATTTAAAAGTTTCATAATTATAAATTAAACCACCTTCTAATCTTGAAGATACTTCAATACCTGTTGCAACTAAAAAATAACCAACACCTCCAATACATCCCACTAAAATATGTCTAGGGAAAAAACCAACTAGTACTCCTAATTTTAATTTACCCAATAAAAAGAAAACTAATCCAGTAATGATAGATGATACAGCATAAGAAGTAATAGTTGTAGCAATTATTGCATCATCACTTTCATTATTCATTTGTTTTGATATAGCTAATGCCATTGTATGGAAAAAAGGAGTAACTTCAATCATCTCAGATCCAATCCCTGCTTTAAAAGCAGAACCACCTAATGAATAAACTAATTGAGAAACGATACATGATACATAAAACATTGCTAATCCAGCAGGTGCTAATGAAGCAAATAATGAATCACTTATTGGAAACATAATCATACCATACGATAACCCATCTAAAATGTTCAATAGAGTTCCTAAAAATACACCTGGTAAATATTGTAAAGGTTTCACTAAAACTTGATGGAGCGTACTTGGTTGTGGTTCCTTTTCAGGTATTGTAGAGCTTGAAGATTTGGCATAATTTTGATGAGCTTCTTCGTCGAGTTTTGTAGGTTTACTATTCCATTCTGGTGGCGTTTGATGATTATAAGAATTTTTATTAGTGGTTGTGTAATAATTATCTGGAGAGCCTGACAATAATGGAGTTGTGCTTGAATATGTATGAGATGATTGTCTTCTATTCGTTATTGAAGTTGGTTTTGCTTTTGTATACGAAGAATCTATATTTGGAGGTTGTTGATCTTCCTCTTCAATCGAATAATCATTCTCGTAGGTATTATTTTGGTTTTGATCTTGATCTTGTTCATCACTATTATTATCATCCACTACACCAATATTTGCTAAATTTGCAGTTTGTTCATGAACTTCATTCCCAGTATTTATTTGTGGAGAATACATATTTGAAACCATACTTGGTCTATAACTCATACTAACATAACTTCTACCTCCAATATCAAAATTTGAATTATTATTGTTTGGATTATTTGAATTGTTGGTGTTATAATTAAAAGCTTCACTTAATGAATAATTTCTTAATCTATTATTTGTACTTCCTTTATTCTTGCTTGAATGATTTGGTAAACTATTTTCAATTGATAAAAACAGTTGATGATCTATGTTATTGTTTTTGTTGGTTGTAGAACTTGAATCAGAATTTACTACTGTGGTGGCATCTAAAAAATTCGATTTATTTGAATTACTACTACCTTCAATTGGATTTTTATTATTGTTCCCATTTCCATACGTATTATTAAATGAAAAACTCATAATTTTAATTTATATAATTGACTTTGAAAAGTCTAAATTTAAGGTATTAGTTGACTATAATATTTAGATTAATTCGTATAATTTGCTTGTGAATTAAAATAGCAGTAAAAAATTGGTTGTCTGATCTCTCTTCTCTTTAAATACAAAAATATTAATAAATGAAAAACACAAACTATAAAGATGGTTTAATAAATGTAACCTATTATTATATATCTCTGCTAAGATGAAGTATAAGAAATTTAATCTAATTAATTGAAATTATCAGTGTTTGGAATTATAATAATTTCTAAGTATGTACAACTGTGTTTTGAATATTATAAAAATTTCACAAAATCTTTAAATATTATTAAATTGAAATATTATTTTACTATTTAATATTATAATCTATAATAAAAGAAGTCATAATTGTACAATTGGTCTTTAATAAAATAGGTTGAAAGGGGAAGACAATTAAAAACGTTTAAAGTTACCATAGTTTTGAAAATTTTTTAAGCATCTTTAATTGGAGTAAGATAAACAAATTTAATTTAAAAATAGAGAGCTGATCTTTTGAATAAATTGCTCCTACATAAAACTAATTAAATTTTTTTAAATTGATCTACAAATTACGAATTAAATTAAACAATCATTTAATTAACTCCTGAAATTGTTTAAATAAATTTTATTGGACTAGTCAGCTTACTTCAGCTTATTGAATGAGAATCAGTAACTAATGTTTCAGTGAGTTATTCTTTTTATTTGAAATTGAATGATTAAAAGTGTGTGTCAACTGTGACTTAAAAACCGTTTTGAAAAAATTCTTAATGCACTTGACAAAGAGAAGAAAAAAAAATAAAATATTCAAATGGTGGGGAAGAACTACCAGATGAGTTACAATTTTTTCTAGGTACATTTTAAAATGAAGGTAATATTGAGAAATCTATATAGAATTTTTCAATAATTCTATTGCGGTAGTGAAGATGATAAACTGAAATTATTATTCAGTTGATTTGTATTATTTTCACTTCGTGATGGTCCAGATTTGGAAAAATTGTAGACTTTGTTATTTTAAAACATACATTGAAATAATTCACAACAATATTATAAACTTAGAACTCATCTTAGAACTCACTTGAATTTGACCCATAGTTTTGAATCTCATGCCAAATCTCATTTTCAATAAACCTAATAGATGTTATATCTTCTACTGATTTATATCAACTTATTAAATTAAAAAGTCAATTATGAATCATCTTTAGGTATTTGGTAGCACCGTGACGTAATGATCTTTAATTTTTAATACTCATTTCTTAATTAAGTAACAGTTTTATATAAAAATTTTGTTAACCGCGTTAAAGTTAATAAGAAGAAATAGAAAAATTTTTCAATTTATATATGTATATACAATTAAATTTTTTTTTAATTTCAACTTTGACAACCACAATTATCTAATAGACTTTCATTTCTTGTTACTTTTTTCAATTAATAATTCAAATATTTATTCAATTTAAAAAACATTGTATTTTCCACAAGTAAATATATCACGATGTTATTGAAAAATAATTTGAAATTAATTTCAAATCATTTCAAGAAATTTCCGAAATCAACTACTACAAAATCATTAACCTCACTCAAATATAGCGTACCTAAAAGACAGTTCTCAATATCTTCAATACAATTTCAAGAACAAGAATTAAAATATGCTGGAGGAGATTTATTAAAAGCATTTGCAAATGAACATTCAGAAAATTTAGTTGATGTTTCAAAAGTATTAGTTATTGGTTCTGGAGGGTTATCAATTGGTCAAGCAGGAGAATTTGATTATTCTGGTTCACAAGCTATAAAAGCTTTAAAAGAAGCAAATAAACAATCGATTTTGATAAATCCAAATATTGCAACAAATCAAACATCTCATGCATTAGCTGATGAAATATATTATTTACCAGTTACTCCAGAATATATTACTTATATAATTGAAAGAGAAAGACCTGATGGTATATTATTAACTTTTGGTGGTCAAACTGGTTTAAACGTTGGTGTTAAATTAGATAAAATGGGAGTATTTGATAGATATGGTGTTAAAGTTTTAGGTACACCAATAAAAACTTTAGAAACTTCAGAAGATCGTGATTTATTTTCTCAAGCATTAAAAGAAATTAATATTCCAATTGCTGAATCTATAGCTGTTGAAAGTGTTGATGATGCTTTAAAAGCTGCAGAAACTGTTGGATATCCTATAATTGTTAGATCAGCTTATTCATTAGGTGGTTTAGGTTCAGGATTTGCAGCAAATGAAGAAGAATTAAGAAATTTATCAGCACAATCATTATCATTAGCTCCACAAATTTTAGTTGAAAAATCATTAAAAGGTTGGAAAGAAGTTGAATATGAAGTTGTTCGTGATAGAGTTGATAATTGTATTACAGTTTGTAATATGGAAAATTTTGATCCTTTAGGTATACATACTGGTGATTCTATTGTTGTTGCGCCATCACAAACTTTAAGTGATGAAGAATATCATTTATTACGTACTGCTGCTATTAAAATTATTAGACACTTGGGTGTTGTTGGAGAATGTAATGTTCAATATGCTTTACAACCAGATGGGTTAGATTATAGAGTTATTGAGGTTAATGCAAGATTATCACGTTCTTCAGCTTTAGCTTCAAAAGCAACTGGTTACCCATTAGCTTATACAGCTGCAAAAATAGCTTTAGGTCATACATTACCACAATTACCAAATCCTGTAACAAGAACAACATCAGCAAATTTCGAACCATCTTTAGATTATATGGTTACTAAAATTCCAAGATGGGATTTATCAAAATTTCAACATGTTAAAAGAGATATTGGATCAGCTATGAAATCAGTAGGTGAAGTTATGGCTATAGGTAGAAATTTTGAAGAATCTTTTCAAAAAGCTATTAGACAAATTGATCCTTCATATATTGGTTTTCAAGGTGATAAATTTGATGATTTAGATGAAACTTTAAAAAATCCAACTGATAGAAGATGGTTAGCTGTTGGACAAGCTTTATTACATGAAAATTATTCAGTTGATAAAGTTCATGAATTAACAAAAATTGATAAATGGTTCTTGTACAAATTAATGAATATTGTTAATATGTATCGTGAATTAGAATCAATTGGTGAATTATCTAAAATCAATAGTGATTTAATGAGTCGTGCTAAGAAATTAGGATTTTCAGATAAACAAATTGGACTTTGTGTTAATGCTAATGAATTAGAAGTTAGACAAGTTAGAAAAGATTTTGGTATTATCCCATTTGTTAAAAAAATTGATACATTAGCTGCTGAATTCCCAGCAAATACAAATTATTTATATACTACTTATAATGCTACAAGTTCAGACATTGATTTTAATGATAAAGGTACAATGGTTTTAGGTTCAGGAGTTTATAGAATTGGATCTTCAGTTGAATTTGATTGGTGTGCAGTATCAACAGCTAGAGCATTAAGAGAAAATGGTAAAAAAACAATAATGATAAATTATAATCCAGAAACTGTTTCTACTGATTTTGATGAAGTTGATAGATTATATTTTGAAGAATTATCTTTAGAAAGAGTATTAGATATTTATGAATTAGAAAATGCTTCAGGAGTTGTTGTTTCAGTTGGTGGTCAATTACCACAAAATATTGCATTAAGTTTACAAAATAATGGTTGTAATGTACTAGGAACAAATCCTGAAGATATTGATAAAGCAGAAGATCGTCATAAATTTTCACAAATTTTAGATTCTATTGGAATTGATCAACCAGCATGGAAAGAATTAACATCAATTGAAGAAGCTGAAAAATTTGCTGATGAAGTTGGTTATCCAGTTTTAGTACGTCCTTCATATGTATTATCAGGTGCTGCTATGTCAGTTATTAATAGTAAAGATGAATTAGATGCAAAATTATCAAATGCTTCAAAAGTTTCTCAAGATCATCCTGTTGTTATTTCAAAATTCATTCAAGGAGCTCAAGAAATTGATGTTGATGCAGTTGCAAATGAAGGTAAAGTTTTGGTACATGCAGTTTCAGAACATGTTGAAAATGCAGGAGTTCATTCTGGTGATGCTACTTTAATATTACCACCCCAAAATTTATCACAAACTTTATTAGATAGATTAAAAGAAATAACTGATAAAGTTGCTTATGCATGGAAAATTACTGGTCCTTTTAATATGCAAATTATCAAAAATGATAAAAATGGTGAATTAAATGATTCAGAATGTGAATTAAAAGTTATTGAATGTAATATTAGAGCATCAAGATCTTTCCCATTTGTTTCAAAAGTTTTAGGTTTAAATTTTATTGATATTGCAGTAAAAGCTTTAATAAAAAATAATATACCAGAACCAATTAATTTAATGAATAAAAAATATGATCATGTTGCAACAAAAGTTCCACAATTTTCTTTCACAAGATTAGCTGGTGCTGATCCATTTTTAGGTGTTGAAATGGCATCTACTGGAGAAATTGCATGTTTTGGTAAAGATTTATTAGAAGCTTATTGGACAACAATTCAATCTACAATGAATTTTAATTTACCATTACCTGGACAAGGTATATTATTTGGAGGAGATTTAACTAATGATAAATTAGGTAATGTTGCAAAAGAATTAAGTGGATTAGGTTATAATTTTTATTCAGCTAATGAAAAAGTATCAGAATATTTGAAAAACTACGTTTCTGAATCAGTGGAAGTTATAGAATTCCCAAAAACTGATAAAAGAGCATTAAGAGAAATATTTCAAGATAAAAAAATTGGAGCAGTTTTCAATTTAGCATTTGAAAGAGCTAAAAATTTATTAGATGAAGATTATGTAATGAGAAGAAATGCAATTGATTTTGCTATACCATTATTTAATGAACCAAATACTTCACAATTATTTGCAAAATGTTTAAAACAAAAAATTAATAATAAAATTAAATTTGATAAAATACCTGATAATGTTATAGTACCAAAAGAAGTTAAAAGATGGAGTGAATTTATTGGTGGTAAACCAGTTTAAATACAAAAATTATAATTATTAATTAGAGTTAGTTACATATATATATATATATCATTATTAACAAAACGATTTAAAAATAGATTAAATTAATAGTATTAATAATAATTATTATTGTAGTATCTTCTTCTTTATATATCTATACTAGATTATAAAAATATTATAAAATATTTCACATGTAAAAATTTATAATTTTAATTAAAGTATCACACGACCTAAATTACGATAAGAATTAAATAACAATAAGTTAAAGGTATTACGACATTTATATATTATATTTTAATACATTTTAATACATTTTACATATACATATAAGTAATAAGAGATAAAATATATAATATACGGTATAATTAAAGTGAAACCATTATTGACCTATAAATAAATTACATATTAGTTGGTCCAAGAGGGGTCTAAACCATATATACAACATCCCTGCAATTATCAATCAAATTCAATTTAATATTTGACGAGTAATAAATAAATAAACGTATAGATAAGTAAAATGTTAGAAAAAATTAATTGTGTATCTTTTTTGTATTAAATGGAAATAAATTTTACCAACAAAATTTAAAGGATTAAATAATAATTTAATAAAGATTTACTAATATTAAAAATAATAATTTTAAATTTCTTGATTATAAATTTTTCATTTTTTTTTACAACCAAATATTTATCAACTTCTATTCAGGGTTTTTTCATTTACTTATTCATTACTTATAATTCAAATTATATTTCTTATTCTTTATCATCAAAGACAAAGTTTGATTTAATAAGTCACAATACCTTTATCTTACATTTTTTTTATTTCACTCAAAACCCCATATTCCGGAATTTTGTGATTAAATAAAAATTTCAACAATTTTGTTAAATCATATTTATCAAAATATTATCTTTTTGTCATTTTAATTATTCAAGTTGATCCATTTGTTCAGTTCTATTTTAATTCATTTCAACAATTTTATTCACAATTTTAGAATATTTTTAAATCTGAATTTAATTAAGCAAATTTCACAAAAAAAAATATTTATTATAAAGATTTCATATGACAACTACAAAAATTAAACTGTCTTCATTTCCAATGAGTGACAAGAATCATAATGTTTCGTTTGAAGATGACCAATTAAAACCTACAACAACATCAAAAGGTCCAAAGGGTATTACTTTTTCTGGTGAAACTTTTATTGTCCCAGAAACTCATGATATGGTTGAGGCATTATTTGATCCAACTATTAAAAAATCAAATTTAGAAATTATAATATTAGGATGTTTATTATCTAATTTATTAGTATTTTTAATTCCACTGAATCAGTTAAGAATTGGAATATTTGTTGGATTATATATTTTTTGGAGATTGTCTTATAATTTTGGTATTGGTTGGTTATTACAACAACAATCAATTAATAATAGATTAGTTAAGTGGGCAACAAATGGAAAAGTTTTTGATTTAAGAAATAAATCATTTTGGGCTAATTTTTTACAAAATGAATTGAAATCTCAAAGAGGTGATGACTACAAAATTGATTCATTACCAATAGAGTTCAATACTTGGTTAATTTATAGAAAATTTGTTGATTTGATTTTAATGAGTGATTTCACTACATTTTGTTGTGTCGTTTATGCTTGTGGAATTGCCAATTCAAAAGAATTTTCAAATGTTTGGACTGTTTATTTAAGAGTTATAGTTGGTTTAGGATTAATTTTATTTAATTTATGGGTTAAAGTTAATGCTCATAATACTATCAAAGATTATGCTTGGTATTGGGGAGATTTTTTTTTCAGACAAATCAATAATGAAGAATTAATTTTTGATGGAGTTTTTGAAATGGTACCACATCCAATGTATTCAGTTGGTTATATTGGTTATTATGGATTTGCATTAATTGTAAAGTCTTATACTGTTTTAGCAATCGCTTTATTTGGACATTTCTTACAAATGATTTTCTTACATTATATTGAAAATCCACATATTGATAAAATCTATGGGCCTTCTAAAAATGAAATCAATTTGGTTAAAATATTGAAATTAAAAGATTTGAAAAATTTTGATAATTTATCACCGTTAGTTGGGTTATATAATTTTAATTTAATGAGAGCAAGTGATTTTTTAAATTTGATTTTGGTAGTTACTTATGGTATTATAATTCCAATATTATCTAAAAATTCATACAAAATATTTTTTAGTTTAACTGTGGCAACAAAATTATTAGAAAGTTTTAGTATCAGTATTTTATTAGTTTTACAAAGTTACTCCAAATTTTTCACAAAATGGTGTCTTTCGAATGATATACCACTTGAAAAATCCTTAAACAATTGGGCAATAATTTACAACACTTTAATCAATTTAACTTATTCATCATTATTTGGATTAAATGTTATAAATGTATTACAAAACTCAACAGATTACCTTTTCAAAGATTTGTTTTACCTCAGATTATTCTTAGGGTCATTGTTGATATTCACTCAAACTTGGATTAATGCATCAATAATAGATCTGATTGGTTATTTCGGTTGGTTTTATGGTGATTTTTTTATTCCAAAATCCCAAAGTTTTACAAACCATATAACAAAAGCCGGAGTATATCGTTACTTAAACAATCCTGAACAAATATTTGGAGTTTGTGGAGTTATGGGAGTGTTTTTAATTTTCCCAACTTACGAAAATTTAACTTTATGTATAATGTGGGTTTTAAATAATTTCATTCGTATTAATTTTATTGAAAAATGGCATATGATTAGACTTTATGGAGAAAATGAAGTTAATCAAGATTCGGGAGTTACCAAAACTTTCAAAAAGCATTTAATTCCAGATGTTATTCAAAGAAGAATTAGTAATGATGAACCATTGAGAAGAAAAAGTTTTGGTGGTCAAAATTTAGCTGATTCATTTGATAATTTTATTAGAGATTTAAGAAATTCTAAAACAAAATTATCACAACAAAAATTAATTGAATTATCACAAAATTTATCATTTGCAAATTCTGAATACAAGTTGGTTCTTGAAGGTTTGAAACAAGATGATGACAAAAAATCTAAATATACAACTATTGGCTCTCCAATTACTGTTAAATGGCAATCACCAACCACTGCACATTCAGATAAAGATTGGATTGGATTATATAAAATTGTACAAACCACATACTCAAGAAACAAAACCATCCTTTCATCAGCTGGTAGATGGACAAATTGTAAAGATTTTTCTGGTTCAGTGGTTTTTGATAAAGAAAAATTATTTTGGGAGGAAGGAGTTTATGAATTTAGATTTCATTTAGATGGTAAACATGATGTTGCATATATTTCAGAACCTTTTGAAATCAAATGTGATAAATTGGATGTACCAATTGATGGAGATGAAGAAATTGAATTCACTAATAAATTAAAAGCAAAAGTATTTGATAAAGTTTTGGATATTGATACCACCACAACTTCAATACAATCAATTGCAACTCAATCAGAAAATGTATTAAAAGTTTATAATTTATTAAGTTCATTAATTTTCCAAACTACTGGTATATCAATAAATTCCAAAATCTTTATAAATAATGATAATATAACAATTGATGATGTTTCTAAAAAATTAATTGGTATAAATAAAGTACTTAATGAATTATCATATGATTTGACTGTTAAAAAAAATGAATAGAAGATATAGAGCTTGTAAATAGGCAACCAAAAAATAATAAAATATAGACAAAAAGTATGTTCTTTGATTTATTCATTAAAACTATTAATCAAGTAAGAATTTAAATTTGCTCTAATTAATTTTGAAACTTTACTACATTCATCAACTAATATATTCATATTTTCTTCATTTACTTCCATGTTAATACTTTCAAACCAACACCCAACAATTTCATCATTTTTTAAATTCAAAAAACTAATCAATGCAAAAATTCCTGAATCTTCTTCCTGTAGTAAATTTTCTCCAACAAGTACATCTCCATTTGAATTTAATTTAACTATTCCACTAGATATAATATCTTTAATTTCAATCCCAGTATCAATAATCGCTAAACTTGTACATATCATAATCCAATTAATTAACCATAATAATCCAGAAATTCCCGTTGCTGAAGGATCTATTGAAATAATACTAATTTGAAAATCAATTGTAGATTTTGGATAATTTTCTAATAATATAGTAGATAATATACAATTCTCAACAAATGAACTTATACGATGTTCTATATTACTCATCCCCACAATTGGTTTTTCATTCCCATTATTACTTAAATTTTTAAAATTAAAAAAATCAGATAATGGTTGTGGTACATTATTTAAAAATTTTGTTTCTATACTTATTGATGCTTTATCTAAAAATGAACCTCTAATTGGTCTAGGACCAAATACTGATACTTCTATTATTGTTGAACCTATTTCAAGGTATGATGAACCATTGGAATTTTTTATTATTGAATTTTTTAAAAAGAATTTAGGTATTTCATTTTCAAGTTTGGTGGAATTTTTTGTGTTGATATTTTGATGTTGCGGGATGTTGGGTATTATTGTATTTGATGGCCCTAGTATTCTTCTTCTATCACTCATTAGTATTCTTAAAATTATGTGGTTGATTTTTGTAAATAAGATATTTATAATTGTAGTTGTAATTGTGATCAGACATGTCTGATGAGCTTTGTTTAATTCGAAAAATATCGATACCTACTTGTTGCAAAATTTGGTAGCAACCCGTACCAGAATTTTGAGTTCATACAAAGATTTGCAACAAGAGTAAGAAAACTGCTTGTAATTCATCTTTTTTACTAACGATCCAAAAGTTGCATTTAAAAAGTTTGGAAAACTTAAATCGACTTGTATTTAATTGTATACCGGAATAAATAACGGAAGGAGCAACAATCGCATCATATGGACTTCCAACAACTTTCAGAATTTTCTAAAAATTGGTTTAAAACTGATTTATCAATCAATATGGGAAATTTTTTAATTTGTAATGTAATTTGTATTTCAACTCAGTCTTAATAATGTAAAGCGAAAAAGTTATTCATTAAATTAAATAAGTCCTTCAGTTTTTTGCAAGTTTAAAAATGCACTAAAAATAAATGTTGCAACCAAAACGAGAACACTAGTACATTTTTCAGTCGATTTTAATGCTTCAAAAACTGAGCAATAAATTGCGATCAATTGCACAATGAACTAGAATTGGATCTTTTGATCCATACAAATTACATTTACTTTTTCTCAATAAATCCACTGATGCTGTTGTGAACTTACTTGGAAGATATTAAAAACATATGTTAAAAATATTCAGTCAAATTTTTGATGAAACATGCACCTCCCGTAAGAACAGAAGGTCAAAATTTGAATATAATAAAACATCTAAATCTTTGTGAATCACTCACAAGCCAAGAATGCAATCCACAAATCATCCATAATTTTATATCTGTTACAGCTAACTTAAAACCTTGCCATTCAGTAACTTGAGCTTCTTTATCTGAGTCATCAACATTTCCTAAATCTTTTCTTAATTTCCCCTGAGTAAGATCTTTTTCTTGTTGTGAAAGGAACTTGGTATTTGATGGAGTATTTGGTAAAATCCAATAAGCCAATGGAGCAATTAAAACAGTGAGGCAACATTTGATAATAAATAAATATCTCCAATCTTCAAGACCATCTAATCCATCTACTTATAATATACCAGCAGCTAGTAATAACCCACTAAACGCTGAACTAGCTAAAGAACCAGCATATAAGATTGAATTTTTTGAAGCTAAAGTCTTTTTATCTTACCATGAAGATAAGATCAATAAGGCCGCATAAACCTAAATTTCCAGCATATAAAGTAGCTTTGAAAGGTCTTTTTTTAATTGCACCCAATCTACCTCAACTATCAACACCATCTAATGTAATTTATGGTTTACCTTTTACAAAAACATTCATTATATTAAAAACATAGAAGACATATAAAACCTACAAAAAAAAACTGATTTTCGAAAGCTTTACTACTCAAGCATCAAATAAAGTAGCCTCATCATCACTATCATCATCATATGGATTTACTCTAAATCTTCCTTGTTGATGCTGTTGTAATTGTTGTTCTTCTTGTTGTTGTTGCAACTTTTTTGCTTTGTTTGTACGAGCAATACATAAATTTGCAGCATGATACCCTCTTAATCTTTCTTTATCTTCTTTAGTTTTAATATCTGATGGTTTTGGAGCATTTGAGTTTCTCAAATAATATTGATAAAACATGAATAATGTGTCACATCTAGCTCTGGTATAATCATCTGTTCTTGGGTCAAAAAAACTATCATCAACTCTATCTACTCGTTTTTCACATAATTTATTGAACAAATCCATATAATCTAAATATGATATAATTCTTGTTTTGATCGTCATTGGAAGTTGGCTGGAAATAAGAAAAACTTTACAAAAAGCATGATTCGTAATGTTGGAAAATACGAGCAGTACAAAAATTTCTTATCTTTAATTTTGAAACATAACAAACTTGTTAAGAGAGTTCAGAAGTAAGGAGAGATCGATACCACTAAATGTTTTAGATTTGCACACAAATTCAGATATAAATAATAACAGTTTTTTTTTTTCGCCAGATCGCTTACCAACAACCCTAATAAAAGCTTCATTGGGAGTTTTCACTCATGTAAGTTTATGCAAAGAAATTTGTTTCAAAGTTGTATGAAATATATGACACAAAATTTGGTAGCTTGGTCCTTTAAGGTTTTGGCTGCAAAATAATACACCACATAATCTTATAATATTTATGCTCATAAAATTCTATTAAAATGTAAGTCTATATATTGCATGTCTCTATCAATATAAATAATGTCTATAACCTCTACTCTCTTGAACAATCTCTACCAAATAAACCAACTTTCAACCAATCTAAACAAATTAATATTTGATTTTTAACGGAAAGACACATATAAACATATGCAGATCTCCAAAATAAGAAAGTTAAATTACCACCAGTCGAAACATTTGACCAAGAACCCCAAGCTAAATCAGCAACTGCTTTTTCACTACCAATATAAGCTAATGAACCTTGATAATTATAAATAAAATGAGGTAAATTACCTTCTAATCTATTACATCTTTGTACTGCAAATTCGGAAGGATTTGATTCATGACTTATTTTATATTTCATACTAGCAACTTTTTGTAATTTTTCGAAATAATCAGCTAAATATTCACCTTGTTGATAAGCAACTTGAGCAGTTGGTGGATATTTTGTAAATGTACAATCTCCCAAAGCATAAATATTATTTGAACCTTTTAATTTTAAATGATCATCAACTAACAAACCTCTCTTTGCATCTTTTTGAGCTTCAATTTTATCCATTATTATATGTGTAAAATCTCTTGTTGAATTACCAGTTGCCCAAATCAACATACCATATGGAACAATTTCTGTTAATTGATTATCTTTGTGGAAAATTGTAACGTTATGATTATCAACTGAATTAATCCTTGCACTTGTAACTAAATTAATATTTGTATCTTTGAAAACTTGATTTGTATATTCAACTAATTTTGGATTAAAAGTATGCAAGACTTTTGGTTGTGATTCAACTAATGTAACTCTTAAATCTTTTGCAACTTCAGGTGCCCATTTTTTCAAATCTTGATCAATATAATCTTGAATTTCTCCTGCGGCTTCAACACCAGTTGGTCCACCACCACATACTATAACATGTAATAATCTTTTACGTTCCTTATCATTTTCAGGTAACATATTTGCTGCCTCAACTAAATCTATTAATGTTTTTTTAATTCTTGCTGAATCACCAATTTCTTTGACAAAAGTTGAATGTTCTGCAACTCCTGGTAAACCAAAAGTTGAAGGTTGTGCACCAATTCCAACAACCAAGTAATCATAACTTATATTTGCTATAATATGATCTAACCCATGCTCAATATGTTTTTTTGGATGACTTGATGAAGAACTATCTTTTGCATGGCCAGAATATACAGTAGTTGATTGTTGAATTTTCAATGTGTTTGTACTTGGATCAATATCAATTGCTTCGGCTTCTAAATAAACAACTTGTCCTTTACATCTTCTAGTAATAGATCTAACTGGTTCCATAATTGATTTCATATCAACAGTTCCAGTAGGTACACTCGGTAATAAAGGAGTAAATAAAAAATAATTTCTTGGTGAAATTAATATAACATTATATAAAGTAGTATCTAAACTTTTTAACAATGGCATGGCACCCCAACCAGATCCTAATATAACTAAAGTTTTCTTTTTCTCACCATTTGGAAAGGTAGCAGATTGTGGTTCTTGAGCCACTGGATGAGTTTCTTCATATACTTTATAACTTACAAATCCAATAAATCCAGCAACTCCTAAAATACCTGCTCCTAAACCATATTTTATTATTTTAACAAAAGTTGAACTTTTTCTTGGTTGTGGAATATTTGTAGTTGAATATAATCTTTGGATCGGTATATTTCTTATAAGGTTTTTATTTTGGAATTTTGTTGTAGATATGAACCTCTTGGTGGTTGAAAATCTACTAAACATTGCTTGGTCCTGTCAATTTCTTTTCTTAGTGGTTTGATCTTATTAAAATGATTTATATTAATAAATAAAATTTCAATTTTTTATTTTATTACCGAGATTTAAAATTCTATTGTTTAAGTTTAATCTTAATGGGTAATTTTATTTTTAGTTTGATTAATTTAAAAACGTTGATAATATGATAAACGATTGAAAGGTAAAAAACTGTTAGTAAAGATGATTTTAAAAGAAGAAAATTTGTAAGTTTAAGTTTATTTTTTAATATAATTTCATATATAAATCAATATTTCAATTATGTCAACCATTTTGCAATTCATTTAGTAAAAAAAAAATTAAACAATCGGTATGAAAAAAAAAAAAAATTAGAGTAGCAATTTAAATTTAAGTCTATAACAATACGATGATACATTCAAAGAAGTAAAATATACGGGTTTAAATCATAAGGTTTTGTAACCATTATACTTTAACGACAGCATTATTGTTTCAATCTGTATTCACTCGCTCTACGTCAAATAATTTAAATCGAGAACTTCTTTAATATTTTCACAACCAAAGTACTGAATTAAAGATCTCGATAATTAAAATAAGATTCTTCTTTGTGTTTATATCACAAATAGAAGTATTTAAATAGTACAAAGCTTGGTTCGGATAATTTATTATTATGACAACATAATTATAATCGATAACCATCACAAAATCTAGAGTCCGATCTTGGTTTTTTTTTTTTTAAGATTTGACTACTTGATGTCACATTCTGTAACTATAAACATAAACTATTAGGATCGGCTAATTATTTCTTATACAGACTTTGAGCTAAACAGTCTAGTTTAGAAACGTTGACTCTTTCGAATTGAATGAGCGTTTTCTATTGAAGAAAAAAAGTTATCCGAAGTCCATTAAGAAAACAATAACATATTTGTCTTGTCTATTTGGTCTCCAGTCTATTCTTGCTTTCTACACCATTTTAAGTTTGATACCTAAGCAACAGCATTAATTTCAGATCTGAAACTTTGGTTTTTTAAGATCAAAATTTAAAGCTTAAATTGCAGGACAATACCGTAAAGTCCGTGAAAAAGTTCTCGGTATATACTAAATACTCTACATTTCAAATTTAAGTTTTTTTTTATATTAAATTGATACACTTACAAATTTCTAAATACACTCTTAAAATGGTGGTGAGTAATCGAATTGATTACTTGTAAATTCGTTATTCAAAGTACTAAAAATCTCATCAAAATTTATTATATCATCAGTATTGGTAGAATTAATAGTAGGAACTGAGTTAGTTGATAAATTATCAGTATTTGTTTGATTATTGGTATTGAATTGATCAGGTTGTGGTTGTAGATTTGCATTGTTGTTGTAGATGTTTTGTGTTTGTTGAGGATATTGTTGTGATTGTAAAGTAGGTTGCTGAAACTGTGGTTGTTGTTGAACTTGTTGAGCTTGTTGTTGTTGTTGTTGTTGTTGACGTTGTTTTTCATTACTTTCCAACATATAAGGTGGTAAAATTTTACCAAAAATTTGAGCATCTAATTTATCAAATACACCAGGCATATAATCAGCAGTCAATTCAGCTCCAGTTTTTTCTCCAACTTCTTGATTTTCTTCTTCTTTTATGATTGATAATTTTTCAATATTTACAATTTCTTTTGGAATATCAGTAGTAGATTGAAATCTTACAATATTACTATTACTAAACAATTGACCTAAATCTTCCTTTTTGGAACTTTGTGAATAGTGATTATTGTTGTCGAAATTTTTAAAAGTATCTTTCACATCATCATTTAAAAATTTTGATGAAATTTGTTGCTTTTGTTGTTCTGGATTCGAATTCGAAATTATGCTTTTTCCACTTTTTTTCATTGATCTTGAAGCTGTTCTTCTATTTAATTGATCAAATAATGTATTTAAAATGTTGTAAATTCTTAACGAACTGTTTGATGAGTTTTTTAAACAATCTAAAACTTTTTTACCAATTTCAATATCTTTTTTAATTACATCAACATTCAAATCATCATCAAATAATACTCCTGCGGCATTAACTCCCATTCCGTTATTATTATAATTAGCAAAATGGTAATAGTAAATTAAACATGCAATACTGAAGAATATTGTATACATTGAAAACCAATAAGTACCCACTAGTAACTGTTGATCAATCATTTTATTTGCTAACTTCACAACCATTCTGGCTATTTTGATACAATTTCTACCTCTAATCAATGATCTTGGATCACTTGAGGAACCATTCATTGAATCACTAATAAAATGGATGAAAGGTCTATATAACATAATTTGACAATTTAAAAATGCTAAATGAAGATAACAATTGGCCAAAATAAATTTTCTTGGAATATCAATTTTATCTGAATTAGGATCGGTTGGTTGCAATTCAGATGGTAGATTATCTAGCCATTGCTTCAATTCAATTTCTAATTCAGTTACTTTTGCATGAATCTTATCTGATGAATATGTATTAGATGATGATGTCAATTCGTCATTTACATCATTAACTTTTACAGGGTATAATTTTTTCAAAATATGTGACAAGATTAACATTAATTTGGTATGATGATTTGCACAACCTGAAGAACTTAATCTACCATCTTGTTTATCAAATTGATAGCCTTGTCTTGTGATATTTTCATCATCTAATTCAACAGGCAATTCTTGATCAAATTCATCTTCAGTTAATGATCTTGGTAAACCTAACAATGAGTTAATGTATATGTCCATTTTATAAATAGTGAAAAATAATCTTTTTCTGGTATCAATTTCTATTGGATCCAATTTTTTCTTTGAATTTTGGAAAATAGATAAATTACGATGTAATCCTTCTTTTAATGCACTTCTTAACGCTATACCAATATACGAATAACAAGTTGATAGTCTAGCTGAACATTGTAAATACATGATCATCATAATAATAGTTTGAATTGAATTGATGTCTCCAACATTACTTATATCAATTAATTTTCTTGCTTCCAAAAAATATTTAAATCCATCATCTTCTAAATTTTCATTATGACTAGAACTTTCATAAGGAGTTTTACTAAATAAACAACCACAGGCCAAACTTGAATATAGAAATGGTAAGAATTTATGTTGTCTATCTTCGTACTCAGAAGGGTCTAGTGAGTATAATAATTCAATTTCTTCTAATAAAGATGGTCTGTGATAAAACCTAAATAAAACACAAGCTTTATACCACGTAGTGTAAATTAATTGTAAGGTCTCCTCTTTGCTTGGTAATAATGACTTGATTTCTCTTGGTGACAATGGTAATGACAGGTCTTCTGATGAAGAGCCAACTGAAGCTTGTCGTGGGGGTGGAATTATAGTATCTTTTTCATACATGAAATCGGACACATCATTCATGTTTTGTATTAAAGTACTTGGTTTTTGTTCAACATGACTTACAGCTTTTTGAAATCTTTCCAAATCGAATTGTAAATTTTGATCGAAGCAATTAAATTGTAATTTCGGTATTAGTGTACTAATAACTTGTTGAGCAATAATTAAATTTTTAGTCGGATAAGAATCAACCAAGACACCATTTGACGACGATGATAATTCAGCACCTTGATAATCTCCATATAATGCTCCGTTGGCAGCTGCTTGAACTGCAGCTGCTTGTAATGCTGCAACACTTGGTTGTGATGGTTTGGGAATTCCCGGATTTTTTTTATTTCTAATGTTCGGGGAATCATAGCTGCAGCGATAAGAGTATACTGTACAGTGGAGACAAGGACGAAGCCCGTCACACTTTACTTTCTTCTTCTTGCAGATGTCACATGCCTTGGCAACTCGTTTCTTTCTTGGTTCAGATGAAGGTTTTTTGATCATATTTCTTCAAAAAAATTAATTTTTCTCCGGTTTTAGCGGTAATCTTATTCAGTAATTTTGGCTTATTCAATTGTTATTAATAGCATTAACAACGAGGGGTGATTGTAAACTGTTGGGTTTACTCGCAGATGTTGGTATTGTTGTGGATTGATTATTTTAATAGTTCATGTTAAAAACTAGATTAAAATAAAAAGTGATTAATTTTGTGTCACAGAATAGAAATTGAAACTTTTTGTGCTACCAAATGATTTATAGTGTGGACTTATTCATTTGAACGTTTGTTCAATTATTTTATGTATGTTATGATAGAGAGACAAAAAAGCTATAAAAGATTAAGTTATGCTGATATTGTTAAGGCATTCACTTTGGGAGGGTATTTATATGTGAAGTTTTAATTCTTATCTCAAAAAACTCAGAAAAATGAAGTACCCCAACCTTCTTTTCAGTCTCTACAAATATAAATAAAATACTAAAATGAAACCACTTAATATTATATTTTAGATTTAGCTTTTCTTTTAATTAAAATATAGAAAGAAATGAAACCATTTATTATATTCAATTTTTCACTAACAAAATAATTTGGTTAAAGATACGAAAATGAATTTTTTGGATTTAAAGTCAAATATACACTTAAAAATTGATTTGAAAAAAAAGGCGTATCAATTGGTGAGCCTAAAGAACAAGATAGGTAATTTTTTTTCTTAAGACTCCATAAATGTCAGGACCCTTATATTTTATATGACTTAATATATTATATTTGAGATTGTTTCATATTGCACGACTTTGAGGTTGATGAAAGCTACCAAATACTTGTAACTGTTTTGTGTAATATTCTAATACAAGTAGAAATTTTATTTCGTTCCTGTTCAATTTTTGTCAGTGCCTCGATATTTATCTATCAATAAAACACTGGTTTTGTCATATCACATAACAAAAACCGAAACTTCAAACTACAAAAGTGATTATAAGATTGTTTATTTTCACAGCTCAAAAGCTTAAATTACAAGGGTAATCATTTGTTCATTAAATGCCAACTATTTACTTTACAAATAATAGTCTAATTAACTTTTGCACCAACAATTGAAGTATTTTTACATTTTTCACCTTTTTCATTTACCAAATAAACAGGATCTTTACCATCTTCAGTAAAAGTAACCTCAAAATTATCGGTAGTTGTAAATTTTGGTTGTATAGCTTCCCAAATTTTCTTTTTCGGATTTAATTGTTTTTCCGGTTCACCTTTGTAAGTTTCAAAGAATATTTTATCACCAGCTTTTGAATTTGGTGGAGGATTTACAAATTCAACTTTATCAGAATTTGAAGCACATAAAACCATGGCACAAGATTTTACACCTCTCATTGTTACTGGTTTTAAATTAGCCACTACAATAATATATCTTTGTTGCATTTCTTCGATTGGTATATGATTTACTAAACCTGAGCAAACAATTCTTGGACCTTCTTCATCTCCCATGTGGATAGTTGACACATATAATGAATCAGCATCTGGATGTCTTTCTGCTTTTTCAATAAACCCAACTCTTAAATCTACCATTGTTGGTGTTGGTGGGGCAACAGATGCTGCTTTTTCTTGTTGTTTTTGTTTCTCTTTTTCGGCATTAATTTTAGCTTTTGCTGCTTTTTTAGCTTCTTTGGCATCTAATCTTGCTTTTCTTTCTTCTTCACTTAATTCCATAAATGGTGTCTCTTTTGTTTTTGATTTATCAGCTTTTGCATTATTTTTTGGTTCTGCTTTGGTCTCTTTTGGTGCAGCTGTTTTATCTGTTGTAGTTGGTTGTGCTGGTTTTTTCTTTTCTTTGATTTCTCTTGGTAATTCAACATCATAATCTATTTTAATTGGTTCTGATACTTTCACCAAAGTATTTTGTACAAGATCAATCCATCTTAATACGTGTCTATATTTTGCTAATTCTTCTTTGGTTGTGGTTAATTTTGAAGCTTCTGGGAATAATTTTTCAAATACCAATAAATCACTTCTTGAAGGTACTGAACCAACTAAATAAGTTTTATTTCTTAATGAATCATTAATTTTGGTAATTGTATCTTTTTCATCTAATCTATTTGATAAAGTTTCAAATTGAGATGATAATGCATTTTGTTCTTTATTTAATTCTGGGAATTTAATTGTATTCAATTTTGATGGAATTTCATTAATTGATAATTTTGAAAAGTTTGAAATAAAATCAGTCATTATTAATTTAATAAGAGACTGTTTTGGTGGAATATATTTAAGAAATAATGAAGTTATTTTGAAATTTATTTAATTAATTTCTTAGATCTATTATCGAAAGAATTTTTCATTCTTCTACTTTTAAATAGATTACGTTCGTAAATTTTAATTATTCACACGACTTAAGATTGTACATAACAGTAATTTTGCAATCAAGTTTATATATTTGAATCACAACTTCCAGAGTAGTGTTGATTATTGAACTGCCCTTAATTCATTCAAATTGAGTATATAATTGCATGGTTTTATTCTTACATATTAACAAAAACTTTTTCAAATAGCTTTTTAAATATCGTAAATTATAAGACAATTTGTTGCAAAATTAAAAAAAAAAATAAAAAAAACAAGCTTTGTTGGTTGACATAAAAATCGACTTAGTTCACAACGCAATTTTCAGATTCTTATAATTAGGTTGCTATCAAACAATATATCAGTTGTCAACTCTACTTCCAGACCCTTATATCAATTGTACTAGTTGCCAAATTTAAGTTCAAAAATTTGGTAGCATTTCTCCCACATTATTTTATTTACTTAATTTTGATCATATTTTCTAATATTTGTGTTTCAAAATAATCAATACTCAAAACAATCATTACTAATTAATAATTATTTTCATATTTACAACCAATATTCTAATCATTTTTACTAAAGAAATTGTTCATAAACTTTATTTTCTAATGTTTATATAACACCCGAAATTAAATAATATCATGAATGACGAACAAGATCCAACTACTATAAAAGCGGAAACAAACTCAGACAATGGGGTAGAAACAAAACCTGTATGTATTTATCAAATTCAATCTAGACAAAATGGCATTCAAGTACTGACTAAAATAATACTAGAAACGAAAAAAAGTGGCTCGGGCATGTACACATTGTCATAAAGCTCATATGACTTGTGATTCAGGAAGGCCTTGTAAAAGATGTGTTCAAAGAGGTTTAGATCAAACATGTGAAGATGCACCAAGAAAGCGTAAGAAATATTTAGATGATGTACCAAATTCAAGTTTAAGTATTAAAAGAACAAATAGCAATCCACAAAATGGATATGAATTACATCAAGTACAATCATTAGACTCAACGTTAGCCAATCATCAACAACACTACGGTAATCATTATAATTATGCACCACCATTACAACTGCGACAATCTAATGAGAGAATCCATCAACTACAGTCTGATCAACAACAACAACCACAGCCGCAAATTCTGAGAGGATCATCATCAGGAAGTCAAATACCATATCAGCAAATACAACAACAACCACAAACTATTCAGTCAAGTTTTCAAAATCAAACTCATGAAATATTACCATCAAATCATAGAACATATCAAGCTACAATGTTTCAACATAGTGCAACTGCTCCTGAACTCATGCAAGCAAATTCTAAATACTATGTTCAGGATATTTTTAATCATCATCAACTTCAACAATCCCAGAATCAATATCAACAACACCAACAACTAAGCCAGAATCAACATCAACATCAACAACAGAGCCAGAACCAACATCAACACCAACAACAACAACCACATAACCAACAGCTGGAGCAGCAATTACAACGACCACATTTAAATCCTACTTCACCATCATCATATATTCAAAATCAAAGGAAAACGAAATTCTTATCTACAGCTGCAGACTTGGAGTATGCAACTTTATCCAATATTTTACAAGATAATTTAGGTGGTCATCATACAACTTCAAATGAAGGTACACCGAATTCGCAACATTTTTCTCCAAATTTATCACCACATAATAATGTGCCAAACACTATTAGTAAAGTTACTTCAAGAGAAACGGCTCCAGATCAATCTACACTTGATAAGAACTCTGACATTCCACCAATTCCTTCAATAGATACTCGAACAAGCATATATGATGATTCAAAATATCCAAAATGTGACGATTCAATAAATCAATATTTATTAGGTAAAACAGATTCAGATAATATAGTAACTTTCCCAGATATAATTACAGCACTCGAGGAAATGAAAAAAAATGATTATGCAGTATATCAAGAAAGAAACTCCAAACTGAATTTATCATTCTCAATTGGAATACTGCATGAAGATAATGGCTCCACTATAGGAAAAGATGAATCAATTTTCAAAGAACCTGAAGAGATTTATGCAAAAGTAAAAAAACCATTTTCTTATACACCAGGTTATCATTCATTAATTGCTTATCTACGTAAAAGATTTTCAAAACCAATGTTGGTTAAAATGGCAGAATCAATGGCTTCTTATAGACCTTCATTCATTGCATGTACTAATTCCCTAAAGGAGCATGATTTAATTTTTATGGAACAATGTTTTCAAAGAACTTTATTAACTTATGATAATTTTATAAAGATAAGTGGTACACCAACAATAGTATGGAGAAGAACAGGAGAAATAGCTTATGTTGGTGATGAGTTTTGTATTTTAACTGGCTGGAATAAAGATGAATTAATCGGGAATGGTAAAAGGAAATTTATAGTGGAGCTATTAGATGATAAATCAGTTGTTGAATATTTTCAAGTGTTTTCAAGAATAGCATTTGGTGATTTTTTAGGTGCTACAATAACTGAATGTACCTTATTAACTCCCAAAACTGATGTTAAAATAAGAACAGGCTGTATGTGGACCTTGAAAAGAGATGTTTTTGGAATTCCTATGATGATTGTTGGGAATTTTTTACCAATAATATAAAAAGTTTTTAGTTTTTAATGTATGTATTATTTATGTCTTTTTAGTTAAACCCCTTAGTTCGTTTTACCCCTTAAATTTATTGTTCTCCAACTTTCACAAACTTAAAAAATCAATCGATAAGATTAAACAATAATATTGCAAATACAAGTTCTAAAAGCAACCATTGAATTACTCCCAAAAATGGCTTCATCATCTTCACCACATCATCATGCTAAATTGACCCCGAATCTAATAGTTTCTGTATCAATAATATGTTTGGGATCACTACAATTTGGTTATCATATGGCAGAATTGAATTCCCCAGAATTAGTATTATCATGTAGAAAGTCACAACCAGGTGCAATACCTTATGAACAATCATTTTTTGGTTCAAGAGGTTATGAAAAATGTATATCAATGACACCTGAACAAATTGGTTTGGTGACTTCTATTTTTTCTATTGGTGGATTAATTGGATCATTTTATGTTGGATATTTAGCTGATAAATATGGTAGAAAATTTACTGGTTATTTACATTGTCTTATGTATATTATTGGATCAATGATTAATGGATTGAGTAACACCTATATAAGTTTATTGATTGGAAGATTTGTTTGTGGATTAGGTGCCGGATCAGCATTAGTTATAACATCATTGTATATTAATGAAGTATCACCTATAAATTCAAAGGGGTTATTAGGATCAATGAATCAAGTTAGTATTAATGTTGGTATATTATTTACACAATTGTTATCTTTAAAATGGTCAAATGATAACGATTGGAGATGGTTATTAATTATGGGAGGCATAATAGCTATGATTAATATTGTGGTTTTAGCATTACTTGTTCATGAAAGTCCAATGTGGTTAGCAAATCAAGGTTCAAAAGATCAAGCGTTTTTTGTTTTACATAAATTAAGAGGTGGTAATTATTCATTTGTTTCTGAAGAAGTAAATAGTTGGAAAACTACTAGTTCTGAAGAAACTGAAGGATTTATGGAGAATGGTGATTTAGGAGAAGTAAATCCAGAAGAACTTGAACAACAAAAGAAAAACTCAGTAACTGTTAAAGAATATATTACATCACCTGAATTTAGACCTTCATTAATTGCATCCACTGGTATTTTAATATTACAACAATTTGATGGTATAAATTCAATTATATTTTATGGAGTTTCAGTATTAGTTTCAATATTCCCAAATCATTCAATAATCATTAATTGTTTGATATCTACAGTTAATGTTATAGTTACTTTTGGTTCAGCTACAGTAGTTGATAAATTAGGTAGGAAACCATTATTATTAATTTCAGTATCATTTTTAAGTTTAGCAACAACTTTCATGGGTTTTGGAATAATTACAAAAAGTTCAATATTATCAATTTTAGGAACTTTTACATTTATAACATTTTTCGCTATAGGATTAGGTCCAATCCCATTTTTGTTAGTAGGAGAAGTAACTCAACCAAATGCAAAAGCTTCAGCTCAAAGTTTTGGTACTAGTTTAAATTGGATAGCTACTTTTATTGTTGGTTATTTGTTTCCTATTTTGTTACATTCAATAGGTGGATCTGTTTATTTTATTTTTACTGGAATGTGTATTTTCAGTGTTTGGTTTATTTCAAAATATATACCTGAAACAAAAGGTAAAACTTCATATGCTGAAGTATGGAGTCATTTTAATTAGATTGAAATTTACATAAGGGTTTATAGGCAATACAAATATAATTTAGGATCAAATCTAGATTGTTCTGTATTAATCCGATATAAGTTGTAAGGATAAGTTAAATTAGGGTTATAAACCTATAAATGCGTGTATGTTATATCAAATATTTAAAGTATGTAAAAGTTTAAGTATTGTTAAATAATATAACACAAACATGTAATTTGGTAGCCTCTTGTAATGAATGTAATAGTTAATAGTATTGTTAGTAGATACTTTCACACACTCTCTCGCTTCTTACTATTGAAATTTTTTGACTAACAAAATTATAATTGAAATTTTTTTTTTGAATTTTTTCAATCTTAATCAAACATCATCCACATATACAATGCCTACTAGATTAACTAAAACCAGAAAACACAGAGGTAATGTTTCTGGTATGTAATAATTTATGAAACAAATTCAATGAGGAGTGAAGGGATTTGGAAAGAAGAGATAGAATGGGAGATATATCAAAGAAGATTTATGAGATGAAATTACTAAATCAATATCAATAAGACATGCAAGTAAAAGTCATTACATAGTACATTTTGTCAAATTTTTATTTGGGCCATTCAGAGTAATCAGATAACAAAAACGAAAGAAAAGACAGCCAACCACATAACAATAGGATGTAGCAATATAATTCCTGAAATCTACCGCATGTCAATCAAGTTTAATATGTCAAAAATTCAAAGTACACGATAAACCATAGATCATTCTAATCCAATCCGATACACCTCATAAATTAAAAATGAATGCATAATACTAACTTTAATTTTATAGCCGGTAAAGGTAGAGTTGGTAAACACAGAAAACATCCAGGTGGTAGAGGTAAAGCTGGTGGTTTCCATCATCATAGAACAAATTTAGATAAATATCATCCAGGTTATTTTGGTAAAGTTGGTATGAGATATTTCCATAAACAACAAAATCATTTTTGGAGACCAGAAATTAATTTAGATAAATTATGGACTTTAATTGAATCAGATAAAAAAGATGAATATTTACAATCATCATCAAAATCAGCTGCTCCAGTTATTGATACTTTAGCTCATGGTTATGGTAAAGTATTAGGTAAAGGTAGATTGCCAGAAGTTCCAGTTATTGTTAAAGCTAGATTTGTTTCAAAATTAGCTGAAGAAAAAATTAGAGCTGTTGGTGGTGTTGTTGAATTAATTGCTTAAGCATGTAAATTAATAAAAAAACCTTTTGTATACTTTAATGAAATTTTGACTTTTCGTGAATGAAAGAATAAGTTTGTAGAGCTTTTTGATAAAGAGAAGGACTCTGTATCTTGAAAATTTATCCTGTACATAAATAGCACTCATCTGTAATTAATTTCTTTGTTTACATTCCATCAATTTTGGTTGTAATAAAAACTTAAGTCTAACAACCAAAAAAAAGACTAATGATTTAATACCTTTTTATCAAATCAATAATCAATCATTTCTACAAATTCACCATCAAGATTCAACTTGACTTTCGAAAAATCTGGGGAGTCATCAAACACATATACCAAAAAAAATAAATTATTATTAATAATTCATAAATTCTAATTTTAAATGCATATAGCATCTAGAAATTCCATTAAATTATTTATAAGATTTCCAAATTTTCTAACACCTATCCCAACAATTACAAGATCATTTCATAACTCTACTTATAAAATGACATCAATAAATGATTTAAGTGAAAATCAATGGAAACCACAAGATGCTATACCTCAATTTGTTAAAGATTTAATTACTCCAGATTTAAAATCATCAAAACCTATAAATCATTTAATTGCATTTTTACAAATTATATCATCATTAAAATTCCAAAAAAGAACAGGATGGATGGATCATGGTATACCTAAGTTTGAAACAGAATCAATTGCTGATCATATGTATAGAATGTCTATATTATCAATGATTGTTCCACCATCAACAGTAAATAAAGATAAATGTGTTAAAATTGCAATAATTCATGATATAGCAGAATGTTTAGTAGGAGATATAACCCCATTTGCAGGAATAAATAAAAATGAAAAACATCGTAGAGAAAAAGATACTATAGAATATTTAAAAACTATAATAGAACCATATAATTCTGAATTTGCAAAAGAAATGGTTGAATTATGGTTTGATTATGAAGAAATTAGAAATATTGAAGCAAGATATGTAAAAGATATTGATAAATTTGAAATGATTCAAACTGCTTATGATTATGAATTAAAATTTGGTATAACTTATGATTTAGAACAATTTTATACTGCTAAAAGTGCTATAAAAACGAAAGAGGTTAAAGAATTATGTGATGCTGTTTTAGAGAAAAGGCAAAAATTGATAGAAGGTTTGAAAAAGGAAAAAAAATGAAAATTAAATTAAAATTTAGTTGGTTGAAGTTTATAGAATAAATAAAATAATTTGCATTTAATAATAAATTTAAGTGGTAAACACCGCTCAAAATAATTCTATACAAAAAAAACTAAATCTATCATCTTTTACATCCACTTCGTGCAACAACGATCTTTTAATGTAGAAATGCCTTCGCTAACAACTACAACGGAAGAGTCAACACCTGAAGATGTTCCCAAAGCATTACCCGAATTTGGAGCTTCTGGTAGAAAAATAATTTATAAAGATGGCAAACCGTATGTAATTACAAATTGAATTAATAATCAAATAAACTTATATACTAACAATTTGAAATATATAGTTGTCGAACATGTAATACATTAATGGACTTTCAATTTGCAACTGGGAAATCAATCTCATCTTCAACTCAAAAAGAGAAACAACCTACAGAATCATCTGAAAAACCCAATTTCAAACTAAAATATCCAAAAGAAGAACCACCAGATGTTTCTCAATTAGGTAAATCATCATGGACATTATTACATTCAATAGCAGCAACATACCCTGAAACACCCACTACAAAACAACAAACAGAGCTCAAACAATTTATAAATTTATTTTCAGGTTTTTATCCATGTTGGTATTGTGGTGAAGATTTTAAAAATTATATTAAAAAAAATCAACCAAAAACTCAAACACAAGAGGATTTTGGTAAATGGTTATGTGATGCTCATAATGACGTTAATAAAAAATTAGGTAAACCTCAATTTAATTGTCAATTTTGGAAACAAAGATGGAAAGATGGTTGGGAGGATAATGAATAGAATTTTAACTTATGTATATAGAAAATATAAAGTCGTGTAAATACATGTCTAGACACTAATAAAGCAAAACTATAAATGACACACCCTGGATATTTGACAACATGTTTTTAAAATATTTAGCAATTCAAGATTTACAAAATCAAGTATATCCAATTCTCAAACATGTTTAGTAGAACTTTATCAAAATCAATAGAAAGATCAAAATTTTATAACACTAATAGAAATTTTTCAATATCAGATTGGTTTAAATCATGGAAAGAAGCTGCACAAACTCAAAGATTAATTTATCCACCATCACCAACACAATTTACAACAAATAATAGAATAATAGATGTTTGGATAGATCAAAAACAAGATTTATATAATTATATAAATGTTAAACCTCCATTATTATTAAATTTTACAACTGCAACTCCAAAAACAAATAAAATAACTCAATCATTATTTGAAATATTATCTGATAAATCAAAATATCCATTAGGTAAAGAACCTGTTTATATGGTTAATATTTTAGCTGATTCTCAAGGTGGTAGAGAATTAATGATGGATTATGTTGTTGGTAATAAAATCCCAACTATATTAGTATTAAAACATCAATTACCTGTTGGTAGATATAGTCCAGATTTAGAAAATTGTAATGAACAAGATTTAATAGATTTTATAAAAACTATATAGAATGATTAATTTGATATTAATATATATATATATCAAATACAGTATTGCGATTGTAGATATTCTAAAATTTATAATCATACTTAGTATGATAAAGTAATGGTATAAAATATTAATAAAGTAGGTATCGGATTTAAGATCGGATAAATTATAAATTACTAAACAAAAAAATTTCAGTATTTAAATATGTACTTACGGAATTATATTATTAATTGTTACATATTATTACTAAACAATTAACATATGAAAAATATTTGAGAAATTATGGGGGAAATTATTGAATGATTTTTGAGTTCATATATTTATATCATTTTGTTAATAATCTTTCAACATCATCAAATCTAATTCAAAAGAATTACTTTTATTTATATAAAATCTAAAGATTCCCTTAAATTTACAAATTATTAAGATAAATTTTTTGAAGGGTAATTATAAATTTCTTATTTATTAAATAAATTTATAAATTTATAAATTCCACAATTTTAAAAACAATTTTGATTCATCTTTAAAAAATTCAATTCATTTAATAGTTTTTACAATTTATTCAATCTTTTTAATATATCATATTCTTGGGAACTGAATTGATATATTGTCATTGAGAGATCATATCATATTTCAAAATCGGTAACACAAAATACTATTTGAAAGATTTCTATATACATTCTTTTAATAATTGGTTAAAACTAAACAAGTAAAAACATTGAGATCTATACTATTCATAAGTTAATTATAAGTCTTTAAATTAATTTTCAAGAGATATCATTCAAAAATAAGAGATTTCAATATCTTCAATTGAAAATTAAAAATCATTAATTTATTTAACATCATTTGTCATAATTACCACTTAAACAATTTATTATTAATTATTTAGTAATTAATAATTTAATTTTTACTAATTACAAAATTTAAATAGTACGAGAAAAAATCATTTTTACACACAGTGAAAAAAAAAATCTATAGTGGGGGAATGACTATTAATATAATTAACAATATTAATAATAATTATAATAATACAGAAACAACAACCACAACTACTACTCCAACTACTACTACTAAAAGAAGTAAGAAGTTTAATAAAGATAGATCAGTCGTTAATATAAATCAAAAATTAAAGGAAGAACTTCAAAATCCGAACTCGAACTATCAATTGTGTAATAATTTTTCAAATTATACAGTACCAAATACTTCTATATCAAATCATCAAATACATCAATTTCAATTAGATTATTCAAAACAATTACAATTATATAGTTTACTCAAGTCAAATAATTTAAATACTGAACAAATCATGTCATTATTACAACATCCTCAACCTTCAAATAGGAATACTAATATACAACAGCAACATCAACATCAACATCAACATCAAACTAATGGAAGTCTACCTAAACATTTTATACCTGATGTTACAAGAATTCCCATGGTAACTCCAAGACCATCTAGTTCAACATTACCTATTCAATCAAAACAAATTGGTACTCCACAACCTCCACCAATAATAACTCAAGATATGAGAAATCAAACAAATTTACCTAATGAATTACCAATAGTAAAATGTATAGCAAGAGCTCGTATACCAACTACTCAAGGTCCTGATATTTTTTTACATTTATATGAAAATAATATTGATAATAAAGAACATTTAGCTATAGTATTTGGAGAAGATATAAGATCAAGATCATTATTTAAACAACAACCTGGTGAATCACAACAAGATAGAATGACAAGGGGTGCATATATTGGTAAATTAACACCAGGTAGAAATATAGCAGATTCATTTATAGATTCAAATAATAAAGAACATAATTTAAAATTTGATACCCATGGAAATTTAATAATTGATGAAAATACTTATTCATTACCTAGTTTAGTAAGAATACATTCTGAATGTTATACTGGAGAAACAGCATGGAGTGCAAGATGTGATTGTGGAGAACAATTTGATCAAGCAGGTAAAATTATGGGAGAACAAGGTCATGGATGTATGGTATATTTAAGACAAGAAGGTAGAGGTATTGGATTAGGAGAAAAATTAAAAGCATATAATTTACAAGATTTAGGAGCTGATACAGTTGAAGCAAATTTAATATTAAGACATCCAGCTGATGCAAGAAATTTTTCATTAGCAACTGCTATATTATTAGATTTAGGTTTGATAGAAATTAAATTATTAACAAATAATCCTGATAAAATTATAGCAGTTGAAGGTAAACATCAAGAAATTAAAGTTATCGAAAGAATTCCAATGATTCCTTTAAGTTGGAGTATTGAAGGTAAATTAAATGGTAATGGTATAAAAAGTAAAGAAATTGATGGTTATTTAAGTACCAAAATTGAAAGAATGGGTCATTTATTGGAGAAACCTATTAAAATTAATAATTAACAGGAAAAAAGAAAAAGTTACTTGCATAATTGAATTTTTGAGTATTTTTAATGATATGTATATAATTTATAATGAGATTAAAAACAAATGAAAAGTTACAGATTTTAAATTAGGAGTTAATATATAATAGACAGATTAATTTATTCGTTTATACATATGTTTTATCTTGTAGTTTCTCAGCGCAAGGCTAAAAAAGTTTGGGGGTATTTGGTAGCCAATTTTCTGCAAACACTTGACAGCTTACAAATTCCTATAAAGTATAAAGTTTGAGTTGATTCAAATACATTAAATCTGTCAAATTGATATCCTGAAGAGCTTAATATCTTCTCTATTCATACAAACTCAAATTTAATTGATTACTTTGGTGTATGATGTCATTGGCTAAATTACTGCAAAATTGAAAAATGATACAAAGAGAAAAACTTTAAATTAATATTTCAAAATCTAATAGTTTAAAGATACAACCAAACACTCAAAACATAACTATTCCAAAATGCAAGTTAAAAATAAAGTAAAATTAAAAGATAAAAACGTTGCTGTCACTTTAATACCCGAAGATTCAGAAGATTTATGGTACTTATACAATTTAATAAAAAAGGGAGATACAGTACAATTATTAACTCATCGTAATGTTAAAAAGGGTAATCAAAATCAAATAACTAAAGGAAAATCCAAAATGGAGAAAATTTTAGTAAAATTAAGATTATTAGTAGAAGATATTGATTATATAGCTAGTGATTTAACAATGAGAATTAATGGGAAATCATTATTACAACAAGAATTTATACCATTAAATAGTTATCATACAGCAGAAATTGAATTAAATAAAGAAGTAAGTATAGTTAAATCAAGTTGGGATGAATATGATATGACATTACTAGATGAATTATGTTCAATTGAGAAAAAAGCTGATATAGGAGCAGTTATATTTCAGGAGGGAGTAGCTCATTTATGTTATGTTACTGAACAAATGACAGTATTACAATCTAAAATTGAAAAATCAATACCGAGAAAAAATAAAGACTATGGAACAAAAGAACTAGATAAAGCATTAAATTCATTTTATAATATGATAATCCAAGGAATTATTCGACATTTTGATTTCAATAAATTAAAAGTTATTATATTAGCATCACCTGGATTTTTAGCTAAAACTTTATATGAAAAATTAATTCAAGAATGTACAAATATGCAAAATTCATCATCAACTAAAGATACAAAGGTTTTCCAATCAATATTAAATAATAAAAACAAAATATTAGTAACTCATTCATCAACTGGTTATTTACAAGGATTAGAAGAAATACTAAAAGATCAACAACTGTCTAAAAAATTAGCAGATACAAAATTCTTAGAAGAAAGTCAAGCATTAACTAAATTTCAAAAAGCTCTTAATGATGATGATGATAGAGCATGGTATGGTAAAGAAGAAATCATAAAGGCATTAAATATGGATGCTATAAGATATTTAATGATATCTGATGAATTATTTAGATCAGATGATATTGAAACTAGAAGAGAATATATTAATCTTGTAGAACAAGCTAAAAATATGGGTTCAAAAGTTTATATTTTTTCAAGTTTACATGAACTGGGTATACAATTAAATCAATTAACTGGTATTGCTGCTTTATTAAAATATCCAGTACCTGATTTAGATGATTCTGATGAAGAATAATCAAAACATAAAACTATTTATAAAACAAGAATGCATCACTCATTATTTAAATCTTCTTTTATATTCATTTATATACCAAACATTACCATTTCTTGCATTTATTAATAAATCTTGTATTATACCTAAAATAAATCCACTTATTGTTCCCTTTATTATCATTTTCCTACTTTGAATATAACTTAATTGTTTATATCTTGTATATATAGTTGATCCTAAAGCAGCAGCAATAGTAGTATTTAAAAAATCAATTTGTCCTCTTATTAAATCTAAACTATATTCTAATAAAAAGAAACAACCAACTATTGAACTAAATTTTAATCCTGTTTTGATGGCTTGTGAAGTACCACCAACAATTAATTCATAATTCTTTCTTTTATGATAGAAATACCACCCACCTTTTGTTCTTGGTAATCTATGACCATTTTCTACTAAATATCTATTTGAAGTTTTTTGTATACCATCATAAAAACCTGCAAATATTCCAATTAATCCTGATGTGGTTGCTAATGCTTCTATTCTATCTTTGGGGAATAAATGGAATCTTTGATTATTTCGTAGAGATCCTTCTGTTGGAAAACTTCGTAGTATACTTGATTGTGGTTGTGATATTTGTTCTGACATATTTGATCTGGTTTTAGAACGATTCAAATTGTGTTTTGAAAATCGTATACTTTTAGTGCGAGATATTATAGAAGTTCAGATTAAAGAGATTTTACACATTGTAATACAACACAACCACCAGTCAAGTTTCCCTTTAACTAAATTACCCAAATATATATTAATCTATTTAACTTAAATCTATTGATCTAATATAGATTTGACAAATTCAACATAATCAACATTACCATCAGATGTTACATTAACTCCCTTTAATAATTCATCAACTTCAGAATCACTTAATTTTTCACCAATTGAAGTTAAAATATATTTCAATTCACCAACTCCAATATAACCAGTTTGTTCTTTATCAAATACTTGAAACCCCTTTATATAATCTTCAGGATTTCCTAAAGGTTTGAAACCATCAGGACGATTTATAATTTCTTGATATTGATCAAAATTAAAATCAGAACCTTTTATTGTAGATTGTAATTCTGATATTTCTGCTAATGTTGGATTTTGTCCTATTGCTCTTAATAAATCTCCTAAATGTTCTACTGGGATTTTACCAGTTCCCTTTTTATCAAAAAGTGCAAATGCATCTCTATATGTTTTGGTATTTTGTGACTAAAAAAAGGACAAGTTAGTATTCATGAAAGAACTTTTAATTTATAAAAATCGTAAACAGCATACCATTGTAAGTTTGAGGGTGTGATTGATATAGTTTTAGATGTAAAGTTTGGTTGATTATTATTGAGATCAAAAAAAATAAATTTATTTAAAAATGTAAACAAAACTAACTAAACACGTACAAATTTGCACTACCAAAGACTGTACCTTAAATTTTGAGTTATTGGTCTAGACGAAATCAAAGATTCGATTAGTGACATAGGTCCACAACCTTAGATCAGTCAATGTTCCATGTTTAAAGGTCAAAATGCTTTAATTACTGGTGGTTCAAGAGGAATTGGTTTAGCAATTGCATCAAAATTGGCATTAAATGGAGCTTCAATAACTTTATTAGCAAGAAATGAGGAACTACTTCAACAATCTGTCAATCAATTATCAACTGATCATAACCAATCACATTCTTATAGATCAATTGATTTACTACTGCTCATCAAACTGGAGACAGATGTGCAAAATTTACGAAAATCAATTACTCCACCAACTATTCTCATCAATTGTGCAGGTATAACTACTCATTCATTACTACATCAAACAGATCAACAATTAATCTCAGATACCATAAATCTAAACCTCACAATAGCAATAATACTTAGTCAGTTATTCATCAAAGATATGATACGACAAAAGAAGCTAAATCCATCGATATTAAACATATCTTCAATATTATCTTACACAGATCATGTAATATCAGGAACATCAGTATATGCAGCATCAAAAGCTGGTCTTTTAGGATTTACAAAAAGTTTATCTCATGAATTACGTGATATAATTAGAGTTAATGCTTTATTACCTGGTTTAGTTAAAGAAACTGATATGGGTTTGAAAGTTAAAAGTGATTTAGAACCAATCTCTTTAGATGATGTTGCTAATAAAGCTATTGATATTTTGAAAGATAAATCAATTAATGGGCAATGTATTCGTATAGATTAATAATAGATAAATTTTGTTGAATAGACAATTTTGCAACAATTAGAATTATCCTGTATAATATAATCTCACCCTTTATTGAAATATTTCAATAATCAAGTTTACAACCAAATATTATTTTAATATCTATTCAAACTTCACAAATGTTATTCAGACAACTTCTACTATGTACATTGATACAGTCACTAACAAATGCTGATATAATTGGAGTCAGTCCCGAAAACAAACATTTATATGAACCAACAATTGATGAAAATGGTAACAAAATATGGCATTGTCTAAATGATTCTTCAATAATACTAAATTATGATCAAATAAATGATGATTTATGTGATTGTCCAGATGGATCAGATGAACCGGGAACAAACGCATGCCCCAAACCTCCATATAAATTTTATTGCGCTAATAACGGTCATTTTCCAGGATATATAGATCAATTTAAATTAAATGATGGAGTTTGTGATTATGATATTTGTTGTGATGGATCAGATGAATATAAAATTGGAGGTTGTGAAAACAAGTGTGAAGAAATTCATCGTCAGTATGAAGAATATAAAAATGAACAATTAAGTTTTATCAATAAAGCACTTGAAAAGAAACAAAAAATAATTGAATTAGCTCAAAATAGGAGAAAGAGATTGATTGAAAATTTACATAAATTCGAGAGACAAATACCTGAAAAAAGAATGGAACTAAACAAATTGAAAATTCAATTTGAAAATTCAGAATTAGATCAGCAAGATATTTCTGTATTTGAAGGTTTACGGGATCATTTTGATGGATTGGTTGATAGAATAAATTCACATAAGAGAGATATACTAAAACAAGAATCAAAAGTTCAAGCTTTAGAAAAAATTTTGGAAGTTTTGTCCAAAAATTTTAATCCCAATTTTAATGATCCTGCTGTAAAAGAATCAATTCATAAGTACCAAGAATATGTGTCAAACAAAGAAGAAGATATATTAGAGGATATTCACGAAACAAACAAATTAATAAACAATTTGATAGAAAAAGCCAAATCCATACCACACAGCAGTACAGCAGAAGATTCTGTCCATCATTCACCACCAACAATATTTAATATGATACATTATTATTTCCAATTTTTTGCTAACACATTTCTTAAAAAATCGGTAATTGAATATCATTCGAATTTGTCACAGAATGAATTAACTCACAAAATAGAGAACCTAGAAAAAGAACTCGAACAAATTGAGAAAAAAATCTCAATAGTCAAATCAAACTTAAATTTAAATTATGGACCAAATGATATATTAAGAGCTTATGATCAAGTAACAATTTCAAAAAATTTGGGTGGTTACAATTATAGAATTAATTTATTAGATGGTATAAATCAAGATGATGTTTTCATTGGTAAATTTAAAGAATACAAGAATGATAAACTTTATTATAATAATGGTGATCGTTGTTGGAATGGTCCAAAACGTTCAGCAACTATTGAATTTATATGTGGTGAAGGTCCTGAATTAGTGTCTGTTAGTGAACCAGAAAAATGTCATTATCATTTTATAATTCAAGGAGAGTCATGGTGTAATCCAATAACTGAAGAAGAACTAAAATCAAATTTTAAAATTGATTATCATTTATTATGAATATAGTCCTTTTTAATCAAAAGTAATTTTTTTACCTTGAAATTTAACATTTTTTAATTTTTCTTCAGCTTGTTTTTTAGCTTCCCAAGAAGGATGAATTTTTTTATCTTCAAATGGTATTTGTGGTGTTACTGATTTTCTTTCACCTAAAGGTTCAGAATTAGAACCAGTTGGTTTTTGTTTCTCTAATGCTAATTTTGCCTTTAATTCTCTTTTACGTTGTCTTTCTTCAAATTCTTCTTGTCTTTTCTCTCTTTCACTTTTAACTCTTTCTATATCTTTTACAATATGTTTTGCTGATTTACCATATTTTTGAGCCCAAATTTTTTGCCTTGCTCTTTGTCCTCTTCTGTTTTTACGTTGTTGAGTTATTTCTTTTACTACTTTATCATTATCAACGTCTTCATCTTCATCATCTGATCCTCCTGAATAATACCCTTGTGCTAATTCTGGTAATTCATATTTATCTTCTTGTTTGTCTTTTTTAGCTTTCTTCTTAGGTGGCTCTTCTTCAAAGAAATCATCAACAGAATCATCCAGTTCTTCGTCGCTTGATTCCTCAGAGTCCTCTTCCTCTGATGGTTCTTCATCAGTAACTTCATTGTAGTTTATATTTGAGTTTAATTCTTCTCCATTTTCTTCATCCTCTTCATCTGAAGCACCTTCTAAATTATCATAGGCAGCATATTTTTCAAATTGTTCCTCAATATCTGATTCATTCTCTGAGTGTTCTTCTTCTTTATGATCGTCCCTTTCGACTTCATCCTCCTCCTCCGTATCTTCGTTCTCTTCGTCTTCTTCATCTTCTTTATCCTCATTGACTTCTTTGCCCGTTTGTTTACTTCTTTCGGCTATATCATGATTGCTTAAATTTCCCCTTACCATTTTAAAACTCCATTCAATATCTTGTAAGATAGTTTTGACATTTTTATTATTCCATATATTTGAACAGTAGTTATTTACATCTTTTGATTTTTGACAATATTTTATGAAAAATTGAGAAGGATTTGAAGGATTAGATTTGTCTTTTATTATTTCTTGTAAATTGTTCGGTATGTATTCTGGAGGATTTGATTTTAGCTGTTTGTTTAGCAAAATTGTGGTTGTGATGGATTTGATTAATTTTGATGTAATTAATTGATTTATAAATTCTTCCTTCTTGAACTCATCAGAAGGAGGCGATTTTAGCTTAATAATCTTATTTATTTCTTTCTCTAATTTTTTATACGCTGAGTGATATTTATTTTCAAAAAATTGAGTTTTCAACTCTAATATCTCCTTTTGAGCATCTTCTTTATTTGTAGGTAGTTTCTTGATAAGTTTATTATTATGTTTCAATGCAAATAGTAATTTTTTCGTATGTGGGAATCTTGGTGGAAAATCTTCATATTTTGCTTCTAGTAAGTCTAGTTTCCACATTTGATTCGTGGATTTCATCTTCAATAATTATCTTGTTAATGAATTTAGTTGCAAAATATTAATATAGTGATGAGATCAAAATAATCTCGTAAATATTTTTTTATTTTTTTAAGTGGTTTTTTAATATCATACAGAATGGACTCTTTAACAAACAAAAATGTCAGATATAAAGCGACAAAAATTAGACAATCCAATAGCTTATCAATGTCAGTTCGTTGTGACTAAAAAAAATAAGACGAAACAATGTCGAATGATGAGAAAGAAAGAGAACAGGTACTGCTCAGAACATATGATACATGACAATGAATCATCAAATACTAAGAAAAGAATCCCTTGTCCTTTAAATCCAAATCATACAGTATGGGAAAAAGAATTAGACACTCATGTCTTGAAGTGTAATGCAAAACCAAAAGTTGATAGAAACCGCTGGTTCCAACTTAATATCAATTCGACCTTACAGAATTCCAAAGACTTTGAGCTTGAAAAAGATTCAGAAACACTTAATGATCAATATTATAGAGACCTACTAGATAAAATGGAGTTCGAGCCATTAAAACTGCACATATGTGAACATCCAGGACTAACAACACAGCTAGAACAAAAGACCTATCAGAAACATGTCCTTCAACAATCATCACTAATAGGTAATTTAAAAAGATTAAATTTACTATCAACAGACACTTTTTATATGGAATATGGCTGTGGAAAAGCCGAATTATCAAGATATGTCAATCAATGTATAATTCATGATAATTTAGCGGGTACTAATTGTTATGGATACGGATTAATAGATAGAGGAAACAATCGATTAAAATGTGATTCAAAAATTATACAAGATTCAGAGCCTTATGATCTCAATCCTATAGTGAAGAGAGCTAAAATAGACATCAAAGACTTGAAGCTAGACGAATTTATTGAAGACATTAAGCCACGAAACATAGTTGCAATTTCGAAACATTTATGTGGAGCAGCTACTGATTTAACTTTAAAGCTGATTTTAAATTCTTCAATTGTAGAAAATAATCAATTTGGTGGTATATTGATTGCAATGTGTTGTCGACATGTTTGTTCACATGATCAATTGTTACCTGGATCTAAACAGTTCTTGTATGATCATGGTTTCAAATCCGTTGATTCATTCAATAAATTGAAAAAAATGGTTTCATGGGCAGTAAATATTACAGAAGAAAGAAAAAGATCAAGCAATAGTACGGAAAATGTACAGAATGAAAGTAAAAACGAGGAGGAGCTGGTGTTAACACCTAATCAAAGACACGAATATGGTTTAAAAGCTAGAAGATTGATAGATGACAGTAGAGCTCATGCATTGAGGTCATTGCTAAATGATCAATACGAAGTAGAATTATTTTGGTACATTGATTCAGAAATTACCAAAGAAAATGTTTGTTTATCAATAGTTAAAAAGTAACAACAAAAATCTTGAATTGAATTAAATATTATGATTTCTCTATATACTAAATATATATCTTTGCACAGCAGTAATTAAAACTTCCTTAGATTTTGTTTTCTTTAACACCATGTTTCCAAATAGCAACGTATGGGGTAGTACCATCTTCTCTATAATTTAATAAAACAATCATAGCATCTGGATCCATTGATTCACCAGTATAGAAATCCCAATCATTAAAAGAACCTAAAACTTTTTTAACATATTTAGTTGCACCTTTTTCAAAATTTTCAACTTGTTCTGGATCATGTTCAGCTAAATAAGCTTTAACTTTTTTCATATAACCTTTAATGTATGTAGTAAATGATTTTTTATCAAATTGAGTTTGTTGTAATCTAAATGAATAGACAACATTGTTGACAGTTTCAGCACCATCTTCTAATGCTTCATCACCATCTTCAGCTGATGGATTAGCACCAATATCAATATCACCATTACCAACAGTAACCATAGCACATTCAGCTTCATAAACGGCATCATCAACTAATTTGACATCGTAAGCGTCTGATAATAATTCATCACCTGAAATAACGTCTTGGAAAATAATCATTGTAGTAGTGGTATGGTTTTTCTTTACTCAATTGGAGATTTGAAGATGTTAAAAGAAAGTCTAATACAAAAGATAGTAAAATGAGATGTAATAAAATTGAAAAATTTTTGTTTTTTTTTTTTTTTTTNAAAAATTTTTTTTTTTTTTTTTTTTTTTGGTGAAAAATCAATCACGTGTCAACTATATTTAACAGTTGGTACATACAAAATTATAAGAGTTATAGAAGTTATGAATTATGAAATCTATGATAGATAATTAACTCTATAATAATACATTTATTGTCTAAATAAATTATACAAATTCCCAATTAAAAGCTCTTCTCAAAAAATTTAATATTCTATCAAAAACAACTTTATTACCATTATGATAATTCATACCATGATTCAGATCAGGGAATATCATAAATTCAAAATTTTCAATTTCTTCTAAATTAAATTCATCTAATAATTGTAAAGAATGTTGAATATGAACATTATCATCTCCACTACCATGACCAATGAAAAATTTCTTAACATGTTTGAAATTTGTTATATTATTTATTGATCCTATTTGATAACCTTCTGGATTTGATTGTGGAGTGTTTAAGTATCTTTCTGTATAAATGGAATCGTATAATCTCCACTTTGTAACTGGTGCAATTGCAACCCCATAATTAAATACTGGTGCTTCATAATCACTCTCCAAAGTTTTTAAAGTTAAAAATCCACCATATGACCAACCCCAAACTGCAATTCTCTCTGGATCAACATATGATTTTTTAGCCCAATGTTTACCTGCTGCTATAACATCTGCAGCTTCATATTTACCTAATTTATCTTTCACAATAAATTTGAACTGGGACCCAAGCTTAAAATTTAAATTATTAAAACCAGTACCTCTACCATCAAATGTTACAACAATTGCATTCAATTCAGCAGCAACTAATGAACTAAAACTTACACCCCATCGTTTAGTGACTTGCTGAGATCCTGGGCCTCCATAAATGAAAAATAATACTGGATATTTTTTCTTTTTATCGAAATTTAAAGGTAATGTTTCTTGAGCATTAACTAAAAATTTTTCACCATTTTCATCTTCTAATTCTACTGTACTAAATTTGATTTCTGGTATTACATATTTTCTCAATTTTTCAGTAAATTCAGAATTATCTTCAATAGTTTTAACATTTTTACCCAATTTTAGGTCATTGATTCTTTGAGTTGGTACATTTGGTCCTAAATCAGAAAGAAATAAAAATCTCCCACCACTTGAAAAAGATGATGAATAATAACCTTCTTTAGCAGTCAAATCTTTAACATAAGGTAATCCATTATTAGTAGTATCTAAAAGATTAATTGAGTGTATATGTCTTTCAATTGATGATTTTATAGTACTTGTGAAAAAAACTGTATTTGTATTATAATCAAAAGCACCAACTCCTCCAACAACTTCCCAATTCCCCTTTGTTAATAGTCTATATTCTGGATTATCAGGTGGTGAAAAATATGCTAAATGATTAAACCCATTTTCAACTACTGTATCTATATATCCATCATTTTTACGACCAACTGTTTCGTTTTTTGGGATGTATAAAGTATGTGAGGTTATTTCAAACCAAGTATCTTTTGCTTTGAGTGATCTAATTAGTTTAGATTTTTTATCACTAATTAAGAATATCTCGAGTAATGTACTTGCTCTATTTGAAGTTTTGACAAGAATTTCATCATTTACCCAAACTACTTCAGTAATTAATCTATCTGAATTTTCAATATGATCGGATTTTAAATCATGTGCTATTAATTTTGATTTAGTTAAATCATAAGTTAAAATATCAACTATTGGATTAGGATACCCAGCTTTAGGGTATTTAATCTTAACTAATTCTGGATAATCTTTAAATTCATTTTGAGCATAAAAAGGTATAATAAATTCAGGAACTTCTGTATTATTTGATCTTAAAAATGTAAATTTATCTCCCTTTGGTGACCACCATAATACTAAATCTGTTCCAAATACTTCTTCTTCATATACCCAATCTGGTTTACCATTGAAAATTTGTTCTGATCCATCTTTTGTAACTTGAGTTATTACATTATTTTCTAAGTTTTTAAGAAAAATATTATTGTTATATATAAATGCAACGTTTAATGAGTCGGGAGACCATGAAACTGTTGATATTTTTTCGAGTTCATTAAAAACTGGTTCTATTTGTTTACTTTCAACATCCAATATCCAATATAATGATAATGAGGAATATCTCCAATTACTTGTAATGTCTGTTTGTAATAATACTTTTTGTAAATTTGGTGATGCAATATATTTTTCAATAGTATATTCATTATCTTTGTATTCAAATTTCGAGTTTTCAATCAAAGTATGCTCATATTTCTCATCAGCTATTGATTTAATAACAACTTTAAATCCTTTATCTTTATCTTCTTCTTTTATTACATAAGTTCCCTTATCATCGTATATAGAAGATGGTTCTTTTATCCACTGAATTTCATGAATTTTTGGGTACAACACATGATCATCATATATTTTTTTATTTAATGGAATTTTATCACCAAAATTATGTGGTTTATCATTTGGACTTACAAATACCTCTGAAAGTTGTTGTGGTAGACTTTGACTTAAAAAAGGTTGACTTGGAGCTGAACCATATTTCAGTATAAAATTATCAATCGTTATTAGTAAAAATGAAGATCCCCATAATAATATCCCAATTACAACTCCAAATGAAAGTATCCTTTTCAATAATTTTATTCGTTTCAGTTTGTGGAAAATATTGGGTTGTTCTTTTAAATCTGTATATTCATAAGTATCTGACATAATCTTTTTGGTGATTGAAACCAAAAATTCATCAAAAGAAGAAATAACTTATAAAATATGTGGATTTAAAGCTGGTTATGTACTTTATGTATGTAATTAAATCAAATTGTCTAAAAAGTTTCCATATTGGTAAAATTACACAAAATTGATAAGTTGTAGTGTAAATATGTAAACTTGATGCCACTTCATTTCATGTTATCAAGAAACACAAACAAGAGCTCTACAATAACTCTAATTTTAGATAAATATGGTTCATATATATTCAAATTATTTAATACTATTCATTTATAATTTCGTATGTAATTTATTTTTAATAAGTCACTTTAAATACAACTTAAGCAGTGACACCTGAGGAAACACCAATTGGTGAAATAATTGGTTCAAAAACATTTGGATTCAAATCATTATCATTAAGAGATAATTGCTTATCAGTCCAAATATGATCAATTTCACTATTTTCTTGACCAACTCCACAAAGACCACCTTTTGCTGACCAATCATTAATTCTATTTAAATTTAATTCATTAAATACAGAATTTATAGATTCAATTAAATGATTTGAAATTTCTTTTCCATGACCTGGAGTTGGAGTAATTCTTAATCTTTCTTCCCCAATTGGAACTGTTGGGAAATTAATAGCTTGAACATAAATATCATGTTTATCTAATAATAAATCACTAGCTCTTTTAGCATCTTGAGCATTACCAACTAATACAGGTACAATATGAGAAGGATTTGGAATAACTGGTAAACCTAAATCAATTAAATTATTTTTAACATATCTTGTATTTTTTTGTTGAGCAATTCTATCTTTTAAAGTAGCTCTTTGATAACGAATTGATGCTGCAGCACCTGCCATAATTGCTGGCGGTAAAGTAGTTGTAAAAATAAAACCTGGTGCATAAGATCTAAACCAATCAATCATATTTGCTTTACCAGTAACATAACCACCAACACATCCATAAGCTTTACCTAAAGTACCAGTAACCATATCAACTCTACTCATAACTGTTTTTAAATCTTTTGGATGTTCAATACCCAGTTTTAATTGAGCTTCAAAATCTAAATGTTCAGCTACTCCTGCACCATGAGGACCATACATACCAACAGCATGAACTTCATCTAAAAATGTAATAGCACCATATTTTTCAGCTAAATCACAAATTTTTTCAATTGGAGAAATTGATCCACACATTGAATAAACAGATTCAAATGCAATTAATTTTGGTACAGATTTTGGATATTGAGATAATTTTGTTTCTAAATCTACTAAATCATTATGTTTAAAAATATGTTTTTGAGCTCTTGAATTTCTAATACCTTGAATCATAGAAGCATGATTTAATTCATCTGAGAATATAACTAAATCTTTAATCTTTTGACCAAATAATGATAGAACAGCATCATTTGCAACAAAACATGAACTAAAAACTAACGCAGCTTCATGTTTATGTAAAGCAGCTAATTCAGATTCTAATTTAATAGCATGAGAATTATGCCCAGCAATATTTCTTGTCCCACCTGCACCTGATCCATATTTATCTAAAACTCTTTTCATTTCATTTAAAGTATATTCATTTTTCCCCATACCTAAATAATCATTTGAACACCAAACTGTAACTTTATCAGTTTCATTTGTACGATGAGCTTTTGGAAATTCATTAGCTAATCTATTAATATTATTAAAATAACGATAAGATTTATCTGATCTTTTTTTATTTAAATCATTATTTAAAAAACCTTGAAAATCAAATGGAGTTTCATTACTTTGAAATTGTAATTTTGGATCAATTAAATTTTCATTCCTAAATTGATAAGGTGATGAATTAAAAGTTGAACCTGGTGTTGTTGTAGTAGATCTGCTAACACTTGCTCTTCTTGGTTTTGAAGCTTGAGAATAAGATCTTTCTTGTTGTTTTTGTTGTTTTTGTTGTTGTTGTTGTTGTTCAACTTGTAATTCTTGTGCATGAATTGCATTAGACATATAAGGACATTGACGAGCTCTTGAAGCTAAACCACCAGTACTTCTACTTAATTGTCTTAAAGCTTGAGTTGAGTTTGATTTAACAAAAGGACATACTGACATAGAAACTTTAATAACTGACTCCATTTTTTCGAAACTTTCTAATTATACTGATCTAAGGTTAGATCTTTAAAAAAAAAAAACAAGAATATTTGTTGAGTTGGAAAAAAAAAAATTGAATTAATATTAAATTAAAAATCAAATTATAAAATTGAATAATATTAACTGATTTGCTCTTATTAATTGGCAAATCTGATTCTTCAATTAATTTTTATGATCTTAAACTCAAACCAAAAAAAAGTTGATAAAAGTTGGTTGTTTTTATATAAAAAGAAATATATAAAAGTATGAAAAATTTTAAAATAACTGGTTCGAGAATTATAATATTAAATATTATAAAGTTAGTCAAAGCTAATTAAAATAGTTAACAATAGTTAACAATTTCAAAAGTAGTGTAATTATTACTAATTATTTAAATATTATTAAAAGTAATTTTGTATTAATAAATTAATTTATTTAATTGGTTTATTCTATGGAAATACTTTGGTAGTGTAAAAATTACTTAATTTAGTCATTATTTCCTTTTAATATATTATTTCCTCCGCTCATCTTATGACTTATAATATTTGATTTTCATCGTATCATTATTGTTTTAAATTCCCCCGCCATCTATTCGACCTAATATTTTGGAATTTGGAATTGATGAGACTGCTTTTATAAATAAATTTTGGTTTTAATGAAATTGCTTTAAATTCTTAATTTTTTCTATATATATTTGGTAAAGAAAACCGATTCCTTGTTAGTCTGATACGCTTAACAGGACACTTAGAGTCAACTTGAAGCAATTGTTTCAACAATCAAGAAGATAATGAAATATTTAAACATTTTTTAGATAATTAAAAGAGCTTGAAAAATTGATTATATTTGTGAAAAATGAATTTTACCTACAAATATTAAATTGAATAATCTCTCAATTACTTTTTGCACATCTAATACTTTTAGTATAATAACATCTACAACTTCTTTCGTTTAATAAGCATTTGATACAAATTGATTCATGATCACTTATATATTCATTAATTATGTATTATTCAAATATTGGTTGTAAAATAAATTAAAAGATTTAGGAGATAAAATCTTAATACCCCACAAAAAGTTTAATTTTAATGATCTACATTTAAAGGTTAAAATTTTGACATATGATATTTTTATCAAGATCCAAATAATTTTATATTCGATAAATACTCATTTACTGCTTATAACTGATAAAGATCATAAACTCTTTTAGTTTGAAACTTATTCTTAGGTTTTTGATCGACGTAGTATTATAATAAGCTTTATTAACTTGACTGAATAAGATCGATCATTAAATACAATTGAGCAAGTAATTATCAAGTTGGGTGGATGTTATAATCTACGTTTCCAGTAGACTTATTAATAGATCTGGACAAAATGAATCAGATTGATCTTGGTTTTTTTAAGAAATTTGTAAAACTTCGTATCTAAGAAAATAAGAAAAGAGATTTAAAAGTAAAAAAATTAAGAATGGGTTTGTAGATTAAGTTTACTTAGAATGAATTCTTTTCCATAACTACATCAAAAATCTCAGCTGAATAAACGCTCAGAACATCTGCAGAGTTGATATGTAGTTCATAAATTTAAATAAATACAATCAGATCATCTCAACCTTAATTCAAAGGCTCATGCTTAAATGAAAATACTTTAAACTCTAGACTATTTCATTGAAGTTTCAAGTAAAGGGTATGAGCTATCTACATTGAGCATATATAGTCAAATCTATCTGTCTGCAATATCGAATATCGACTTTAAAGGATATGTGAAAAAGATTATTGTTCAAGCTGGTGTACTCTTAAACGTTACTGAATGTAAACGGTTGATATTCAAAATGCACTAAACTAATCTGTATGCCATTAAGTTAACAGCGAGAGCTCAAATTCACATTATACACTCGGGCCATAGAACAAAAAAAGCATTATTTTGTTTCATATTCGGTTTTTACTTGGTGTTCGACTCAAGCTATTTATCATCTGATTTAAGAATTACCAAGGGCTTAAAATATCAGTGTTTTTTATTTAATATTTATTTTTGCAAGGGGGTTTTTGCATACCATATACAGATTTTTACGTACATAAAAATACTTTAAATAGCAAGTATCAAGATAAACTTTTTTGTTCAAAGCTAAATTAAATAAAGTATAAAATTACTCTAATTTACTCCAATATGTTCTCTTCCATTTTCTTGTTTGATAAATGACATCCTTATTCAGAAATTTATCAATTAAAACTTTTAAATCAAAAGTACCATCAGTTCAAAAAATGTCAACTACTATACCATCAACTCAATACGGATTTTTATATCAAAGGGCATCCGGATTAAATTTAAAAACAGATTTACCAGTTCATAAACCACAAACTGGTCAATTATTAATTAAAATTGATGCAGTTGGTTTATGTCATTCAGATTTACATGTCATTTATGAAGGTTTAGATTGTGGTGATAATTATGTTATGGGACATGAAATTGCTGGTACTGTTTGTGAATTAGGACCAGGTGATAATTCAGGTTATAAAATTGGTGATAGAGTAGCTGCAGTTGGACCAAATGGTTGTGGTGCATGTAAATTTTGTCGTGATTCATTAGATAATGTTTGTAAAAAGGCATTTGGTGATTGGTATGGGTTAGGTAGTGATGGAGGTTATCAACAATATTTATTAATTAAAAAACCAAGAAATTTAGTTAAAATTCCAGATAATGTTAATTCAGATCTTGCTGCTGCTTCAACTGATGCAATTTTAACTCCATATCATGCTATAAAGATGGCCAATGTTAAACCAAATTCAAATATTTTAATTATTGGAGCTGGTGGATTAGGTGGTAATGCAATTCAAATTGCAAAAGCATTTGGTGCTAAAATAACAGTATTAGATAAAAAACAAGAAGCAAGAGAAGAAGCTAAAAAATATGGTGCACAAAATGTATATGAAACATTACCAAATTCAATACAACCAGGATCATTTGAATCATGTTTTGATTTTGTTTCTGTACAACAAACTTTTGATATTTGTCAAAAATATTGTGAACCAAAGGGTAAAATTATACCTGTTGGTTTAGGTGCACCAGAATTAAAATTTAATGTTGCTGATTTAGATTTAAGAGAAATTCAAATTTTAGGTTCTTTTTGGGGTACTTCAACTGATTTAGAAGAAGTTTTTGAATTAGTTGGATCTAAAACTGTTGTTCCAAAAGTTAAAGCTGTTGGATTAAAAGAATTACCTGTTTATATTGAGAAATTAAGAAAGAATCAATATGAAGGTAGAGTCGTATTTAATCCATGAAAATAATAATTATACAAGTTTTTTGACGTTGTAGCTTATAAATTAAATATTTATTAATCAATATGATAGTTTTCGATTCTTTGAAGTCTGAGTCTCAAGTACGAATCAGATAGTCTAGCGTGTTCCGTTTAGAGTGATAAGGCGGTTTTCCCTCTAAATTCATATTTCGATTGGAACCATCATAAAGATCTGGATGCGGATCGACAAGCCGATTTTGTAAGGCTTTTCAGTACTAGCAAAGCTAGCTTAGCTTCTGTATCTACTTAACGAGATTCTGTGTCATTTACCAAATTTAATTTCTTGTATTTGAAGTTTCAAATTTTCGCAGCAAATGCTCTTTCAATTCATAATTCAGCTTCATAATTCAGTTAAGTAACTCAAAACATCCATACACACATATATAGTTATAGTGTGCAAATTATGTACAGGAATTACAATCTTTTTCGTAAAAAGAATTCAAAGTTTCGTAAAATAAGAAAGGATCTTGACAGTATTAAATAATTAAGTAACGCCACTTGATCTATTTTCCACTAAAAAAGTTTATATCACTAGAAACTCCATGACTTAGATCCTCTTTGATTGTTAACCAAATAAGATAAATAACTATCAAAAGATTTGGACTAAAGACAATTTATCACAATCTCGCAATTTTAAGTGGAAAAAATAAGTGAGGGAAAATTACTTTATGGAAAGGTAATAAAATTATCAATTTTATCTCCGAAATAGTAATATAAAGTATCATGTTCAATTAATCACACCACAAAGTAGTAGAATTCCTTTTTCATTTCTGCCAAGACCAAGGAGCACCCTAAGTCATTAATATTTGATATATTATATTTTCCAAAATTAATTGAATGATATATTATAATATATAAAAATCACAAAATATATTGCGCATGATGTAAATTTACGTAAAAATTTATTGTTTGTTTATTTTTTTTTTTAATTTATTTATAGATTTATATAATTAAACCTGACAATTTCCTCCACAACCACAGAAATTACTTTATTCAAAATATGACTACAAGAACCTGATAAGTTCTGAATAGATTCTGCTAAATCAAGGGTGCTTCTTATAAAGGGTTTTTTTTTTAGAGAATCCGTTAGACTTACTCTTTTTTTCAAATATCTTCAAAGACTATTTGATTTTAACCAAGATTAATAAATTTGTAGCCACACGAAACATTTTTCCTTTTTTTATCAAAAAAATCTTCTATTGGCTTAGTAATGTTAATCGGTTTATTTATTTTTGTTTTTGGGGTTTGTTAATAAATTTTATCTATTATACATATTTGCTTTATTTGTTTTATTAAGTATTTGTACATAGTATTTCTAAAAATAGAATCAAAGTAATTCAAATTGGTGATGAATTGGTCAAATTTAATTAATATTACATCATAATATATAAATAAATAAATTGAATGTATGTATGTATCACCGGTTAATTTATTTATTTTATATATTTATTATTACTCTAAAAATAAATTTAATAATAAAAAAGGTACACAATATTATTTATTTTATTTTGCAATTATTATTACTTATAATTATTAAAGATGTATAATATATAATATTAGATTTTAAATCATTATAAATATCAACTAAATTTTCTTTTAATTTTCGGATTATTCTTTATTCTTTCTTCTTTTCATTAAGTTATTATTCAATCGCTAATACTACAATAACTCAATTTATCATTATAGAGAACTTTTTTTTATCAAACAATTATAAAATGAAATTCTTAACTATTGCAACTATTTTATCATTATCATCATCAGCTTTAGCTGCTATTAAAGATGTTCAATTATTTGCTACTTCATCAGATAAAGAAATCGATGGTAAAGGATTATCTTCAATTCATGAAGGTGCTGGTATTAATTATTTTTTCTTAGGTACTAATGCTCAAACTTTAAATTATGATGATGAAACAAATCAACTTTATTATTTATTAAATGGTCAATATCATCAAAGTTTAAATTTTATTGGTAATTTTTTATCTTTATCAGTTTCTGATCCATTAACTGTTACTATTGGTGAAGATGGTACTGTTTCATTTGAAGGTTCTGATTCAATCCATGCTGCTAAAAATGTTAATGATCCATATCAATATTCAAAAAATCTGTTTTTTATTGTTAAAGAAGGTGGTGATGATATTAGACCTTTAAGTATTAAAGCTGTTTTCGTAGGTGGTGAAGAAACTGGTTCATCATCAGAAACTGGTGCATCATCAACTCCAGAATCTTCTACTGTTTTACCAACATTATCAACAACTTCTCCATCATCATCATTAGGTTATTTCAATCAAACTACAAGTACTAAAACAGATATAAGTACTACATTGATTACAATTACATCATGTAGTGAAAATCACTGTTCACCAATTTCAACTTTAACTACAGGTGTTACAACAGTTACTGAAATTGATACTACTTATACCACTTACTGTCCTTTACCATCACAAGGAACTACAACACCAGGTGAAACTACTCCAGTTCCAGTTCATCCAACAGAAACTACTAAAGTTGGTGAAACTACTAAAGCTGGAGAAACCACAAAAGCTGGAGAAACCACAAAAGCAGGTGAAACTACTAAAGCAGGTGAAACTACTAAAGCTGGTGAAACTACATTAGAAACTTCAACTAAACAAACTGTTGCTGCTCAATCATCAAGCCAACCAACCGGCGAAGCTGTTAGTGTTTCATCATTTGAAGCTGGTGCCAATTCAGTTAAGGTTGGTTCAATTTTAGCTGTTGCTGTTGCTGCTATTGGATTAATTTATTAAATGCAATTAACTTTTTAATCATTTATTTTTCGTCATTTATCAGTTTCATATTTTCATCAATTGTTTTAATTTAAAAATGAAGGTGTTATTATTTTTTCTTGGTGTTTTTTTTGGTATTAAAAATTGTGTTTTCGATTATTCAAAAAGGTGTTTTTTTTTTAGTTGTTTAGTGTTATATAAACTTAATAAATAATAAAAGTGTCTAATTAAAATTACAAAGCTTGTCTTGATAAAGTTGTTTTGCTTCTTTGAAAACTTCTCCAATATTTACTTAAGTTTAATATTTTGATACAGTTAAGAATCTTAAAGTTAATATTCTCTCTGATAAAGTTTGGTTGCAAAAAATTAAGTTTTGAATTTAAGGATAAAATTAATTTAGAGATAGACTAATTAATAATTCAGATATTGATACAATTCAATTTTTTACTATTTAAATCAAACTCTGTCCCCTGAAGTTGAACCCAAAATTATTTCTTTAGGTAGTTACCAAACGTCATGACAGTTTTGAGTGATTTACCACTAGAAATATTGGAGAAGATTATACCTGGAATTTACTCTCAAACAAAACCAAATGAGGTTTCGTTTTTATATCTTAATAAAATTCCAGCAAAATTAGCAATTGATTTGATAATCAAAAATCCAATTTTTTTCAAAGAAGAATTTATGTGAAAGGTTTTAATAAAATTGATTTAGCAAATTCTGTGGTATTTAAAATTTCGGAGTTAACAATCTTATTGAAGAGGAATGAATTTAAACTTGAGATTTTTCATCATTTACAATTAAATGATTCAGGGAAAGACATCTTCCTTAATTCTTATCCTTTTGAATTTGAGAAAATTAGTAATAAAAAATTCAAAATAACGAGCAAAGTATTACAAATTAGAACAAATCATGATGAAGAGACAGGTAAAAACTTGGATGCGTTCTTAGCATTATTTAGCTTGAAGTTTTACAGAAGTCTGATGTTTACGAATGACATAACTCGTAATGCAAATACGTTAGACTTGCATCTCTCGGGTGAATGGGATACAATAAGAGATGAAATTTCTAAGTTAGTAAATATGAGTCAAGGTTTATGGAAAGTTCCAAGTTTAATTATTAATTTTCGTGAAGAAGATTCAAGCAATGTTTCAGAAGATTGTCCAGTTTTATTAGAACAACTATTCAGTTTTGTTCAAAATGATTCTATTCGTGAATTATCAATATATTTTAATAATTTTTATCACGACCATCTTAGACTTTATGGTTCATCTTCTAAACTAGAAAAATTGGTAAATTTAAAAATTAAAACTGCGAGACTTGCTGAGTTGAAGTATTTTTTGAGATGTATTAATACCCTGCAATTAACATCTTTGTCTATTACTTCAAGTGAACCACTTTATTATAGAGATTTAGTTGATAATTATACATTAACTTCAAGATTATTAAAAAGTAAAAATTTTCATCTCATGTCAGATTGATCATGAATTCTATACCAAAAAGAAAAGAAGTTTTTGTTTTTCGTTGTTTAGACTTGTGTGTAGCCTATATTACGTTTACTCATATGAATTTAACAATTTTCATTTTTGTTTCAAGTGATTGCAAAAAAGATGACTTGAGAAGAACCTGCATACAATAATGCAATTTTTCGAATTGAACTAGATGGAAATAACATTTACAATCCTACTTAGATCGTAAGAATAATTATAATCTGAATATATTATAAACAAGTACTCACAAAAATCCATCAAAGTTGGCTTTGAATAAATTTCTTCACCCAAGGTCCAGCTTCCAAACTACTCTCAACATTACCAATTCAGAATTTAATCTCTTGAAAAGGTAGCTCTTCTTTTTTTAATATACTTTGGTTGCAAAATTTAAAGGTTTAATTTTAAGGAAAAAACAACCGTCATTGGTAAATTTCTACAACTCTAAAATAGAAAAAAATGAATAGTTTCACATAACAGTGTTCAAATTTACTGCTTTTTTTAGTTTTCTTTACAGCATGGTCAAGTTAGTCAATTTTGGAAGATTGCCTGTCGATATTTTGGATAAAATTATTCCTGGTATTTACTCAACTTCAGAACCAAATGAAGTCACTTTCAAGTACTTAAATGGAGTAACTGCAAAAAAAGCCATTGACTTGATTATGAATTCTGGTAATTTGGGTTTACATTACCACGATAAGCTATTTGTAAGTTATGATGATCATGGACCTCATGCACCACGTAGGATAGTAATTTTCGTTCTTTCAGAGATAGTGAGATTGATTGAATTGAGACAATTTGAAATTGAAATTTTTAAATACTTACAAAATAAAATTTATGACGAAGATTCATATTTTCTTCAAACTCATCCTTTTGTATTTAAAGAAGTTAATACAATTAACAACCTGAAAAAATTCAGACTAAAAGGGATAGGTAGATTTCGAAAAGATGTATATTATCTGAGTAGGGATTATAGGGAAAATTTGTTGTCAAGACTTGACTTCGTGTATCAAATTAAGCCCACCTTCACTAAAGAAGTTATTGGAAACGTAAACATACTAGAAATAGAGCTTTCAAAAAATTGTGCAGAAACGAATGAACTAATTAGGATTTTAGTGAATATGAGTCAAGAGAAATGGCGAGTAAAGGGATTGATTATTAAATTTAGCTTTAGTGCAAGGTATGAACTAGAATTAATGTCATTGAAACACGTACTTAGTTTTTTGGAGGATGATGCTGTCATTCATTTATTCGTTGATTTTGATTCTTATATAGGCAAGCATCAGTTTGGTTCTTGTTTCCCCTACAGCGTAAATTTTAGTGAACCAGGGGATAAATTATCTGGTTTAAAGTTTTTAAGTCTCCAAGTTGATTTTGAAGTACGAGTAGAAGAATTTTTAAAACTTGTTAACACTCAGAAATTGAGAAAATTATATATCATAACAAGCGCAGAGTCATCTGGGTTTCGAAATATGTCTATGATGCTTCGTAAATTTGAAATCAGTCCTAAGTTAAAAGTGTACCATGGTCAGAAGAAGAAGATAAATAGATTGGGGTATCAATAAAATAGTGTATTAAGATGAAGAAACTTTCGTGAAATTCATGTGTACATTCATTGGATTTATCATCAAGCAAGTTTTTTTCCACTTTGAATTTTTTATTTCCTAATTAGTCTGATCAATAAGAGACTGGAACAAACTGGTATGAAGGTAATCTTTTTATTTAACAGAATATACCGATACATCATCTTCTTCCAAAACTTTTTTATCGATTTTTCCCACTCCGGTGAGCCGGGCTTAACTGGACTGAAATTTTCAGGTATGGAAGTTGCTAATGCAGATAAATTACTAAAATATCTAACCAAAATTAACACCCAGCAACTGAAAATTTACGTTTTGCAACAAACAAAGAGTACTTTTTTGGAATATCATGTATATCGTAAATTTGAACTTAAAAATTCAGAATTATACCAAAGTCAAAGTATGAAGCATTGAGTTAGAACTAAATGAGTTGTGCGGTATAAAAAATGTACTCTCCTTAACTTTGTATTTGTCGGGTCTTCCAATTTAAATATGTCTATTCAACGTTTATACTTTTAATTCTAACTTATATTTATCAACAACTGGTTTGATTAAATCAATATGAAACTGATTTTTGTCATCAACAAATTTCACTAAATCACCATCTTCTTCCAATATTTTATTAAAATCAGTCAAATGACTTAATTGACAATTTATTAATAAATTATAAAGTAATGAATCTACTAAATCATCAGTTTTTTCCTTTTCATCTAACTTCAAATAAGTCAATATATTTTTTGAATTTAATTGTTCTTCATTATAGTTGGGTAATGTAAATAATTTATTATACCAATTTTCAATTAAATCTTTTCTAATAATTTTATTATTCTTTTTTAAATTTTTTTCTGAATTTTTTGTAATAAATCTATATATCCAAAAATGAATCATCTTATAAGAAGTTATTAAAATACATAAATCTGGAAAAATTTTATTAAACATTAAATTTTCAAATATTGAATTTTGCATTATTATTGGTAATGTTATTGAATTATTATTTGATCTTGTTCTTTGAATTTCCATAATTTTGATATTTGATAATTTAGGTTTTAAATCAGTAACTAATGATTCTGTTATATAATTCAAGTATCGTTTTTGATCAATTATTGTTTTGTCATTTAGTATTGGGTTATAATTTACGCCATATTTTTCATTTAAATTTAATTTATCCCATTTGTTTATCTCAATTGGCCATGAATATGTATCTGTAGTATGTGATTTACAATATGAAAAGTTCTTGATACCTATATCAATTGATAATATTGATTTTTTAGGAGTTGATGAAAATTGATCATTGAATTGATTTTGGAATAAATTATATTGTGATATTATACCTTCAATTCTCAGAGGTTTGGTTGGACCTAAAATTGGGGAGCCACATAGTATTGCTATATCATTCAATGTTGAATTTTTACATGATTTCAATTTTGTTATTAATTGTTGTTGATTCATTTCATGATGTTTTTGAATCTTTAGTTTTATAGTTGATTACTGAATTCTATTTTACTCTATTTTTTCAAATCAGAAAATATATAAATCCGACGCGATTGATTTTATTAATCCGATCAGGACAAATTTAAATATGAGAAATAATTGAACCTTCAGTTTTCAATTGTAGCTGATATTATCTGTCAAAAACTTAGCTCTGGTGTTTTGTATCCGTGCTAGACTAATCAGCTGTCTCATTGCAAGATGTTTGCAAACTGGAATACATATTTTTGTGATAGACTCAATCTGTAGCAAGTCTTATACCTCATTTAAAGATTGGTCTAAAACAAAAGATTTACATAATTGGCTTTGACCTATAGCTCGAAGGAAATTTTCACAATATGAGCCTCGAGAATGTTGAAAATTTTCATTGATTTAGGAAGTAGTCAAATTCTGCAAAAAATAGTCATTACACAAAGTCATTGTAAGTAAAACATAAGAAGAGAAGACCAAATAATACTATATTAATCGTATATACTTTTATATATATAATTACGTGAACCATTTAAGCCTCAGATATAGACATATGATTAAACAATATTTTAGTTTTGCAGTAGCAATTTGTATTCTCTTCTTTTGGCTTAAATTGATCAAGTTCTAATGAAAATGATTATATTAATTTTAAATAAACATGAGGCTATATCTTTTGATCATGATATGTATTGAATTTAAACTTAGCATGTGCCCTCTTCACAATTCCACAATTCATTTTGAAGATTAATCTAGATTACAACACAGCCACTATTTATATACAACTGAGAAAAACCACATGTAAAAATTTTTTTTATTTATTTTTCCATACAAAACTTAAAACTCAAGTTTATGCAACATTGAAAAAATAAAAATATTCAAAAATAATTTTTCAATACTTCAAAAATGATTCTATTTTTAAATTTTATGCTTTAAGTAGAAACTACAAAGCTTTTCGATTATTATTAAAGTTGTCAAAAATTGGTAAACATGGTTTTTGTAAACAGTCATAATTTGAAGAAGCTTAATTGTTTAAATAATATTGCAGGCGTATCTGTATATAAAAATTTGTTTATTTGTTTGTTATTAAATTGCGTAAATTTAATTCACAAGGTATTCGTAGACGAATTATTATTGTCTTGAAAAAAATTGAGTGTGCCTGAAGTACAAAATGTATGATGAATTAAAGCTACAGATAAGCCACTCACTTCAATGTTTGATCAACACTAACATTAATACTTCTATTGTAATGTAAAGCATGTAAAACTACTTATTGTACTATTGATTACATATTTAGAGAATATCTACTTCGTAAAAATATGTTTTGTATTTATGAAGCTAACAATTTTTTTTTTAAGGAACATAATTACAGTCTAAAAATTTTTATTCAAAAAAAAAAAAAGAAATCATAATAAACTTTTGAAAATATTTATTTAAATAAAACATGTTGTGTAAAAAAATTTTGTTATCAATAAGAAATTATTTAATTTGTTTATCAAAACCCAAGAAAATTACAACTTTTCTTACAAATTGTCAATACTCGGGTATATTATTTTTGCAACTGAAAATCTCGAATAAAATGAAAAAGAAATTACTATGAATCTAATCGTAGTAGTATTAATAATTTTTTTAAGGGAATAATAATATAGGAGAACCTAGCACACGTTTGTAAGTTTCATATATGAATTAAAGCGAAATATATATAGTTTTTTGAAAAAAGTTTAGTTCCAAAGATGGTATAAATTTATTGAATTTTAAGTTTAATAAAATATCGTGTGTTTTTAGTTTAAGCTTTGCCTCTTTTATTTGATTTTTGAAAAGATTTACAATTTTACCATTGAGATAATTGGAGTTATTTTAGATCTTCAAATCACATCTATATAGATAATTATAGTCATATGAGCTAATTAAAGTATAAATACAAAATTGTTCATCACCATGTGCTAATGAATTGATAACAAATTCATCAATATAAATAATTAAATATTATAACATCAATTATTACTAACTAATATATAAAATAATACTTCTATTTTAAACTTTTATAGGAATTAATTATTATTATTGTTTTAATTAAATAATTAAGAAATAAACAAAATAATAAATAATATTTTAATTTCTGATTTTTATTAAAATTTGTAAATTTAAAAAGATTTTCAAATATAAATATAGAAACAAATCCCTTGAAGTCAAAAATTTTTAATTTCAAATTAATTCAATAGTTTCTAATTTACTTTCATTAAATTCCATATTAATAGAAATTTATTCCAATTCATATACATACCTAGATTAAAAAAAATGCAATTTAAAAATATAATTTTAACTTTAGCTGTTTCATCATCATTAGTTATGGGTGATAATCATACAAATACAACAAATACTTCAGGTACTGTTACAACTGCATCAACTGGTGCTGGTAATATTGTTTCAACTGCTGGTACTATTGGTGCTTTAGCTGCTGGTGTTGTTGCATTAATGTTATAATATATATAAAACATATGATATATTACAGATTTATCATCAACTTAAAAGAAAAATTTTTATTACAAGAAATAAATTAAGGGATTTTAAATTTTGTTGTTTCAAATTTTTTTTACAATTTAATTCATTAACTAACTAATACATCATTAATAATTTATCATTTTTAAATTTCTATACTTTCGTTTTATATATTACTGTGTGTTTAATCGTTCATTTTTAATAATAATATAATTTAATATAAATTTTAATAATAATAAAAATTTTATTGAATCATCATCTCTGAATTTTACCTTTGAACAATCTTTTAATAAATCGTTATCTTTTAATAATTATATTATTATCGTGTGTTTGAAACAAATATTTTAAATAAAAGTACCAAAACCTGCATATAATGTATAATTTTTGCAATATTTTGCATATAAGACAAAGTATTAATTACACAAAACTTTATTTTTGTACTTATCAAATATTTGGTCTAGCTATTTGAAACCTGTATATAAGCTTAGAATTTACTATAATCGTGTGAATATTAATTTTTTATTAAAGTCAATAATAATATTAATTTACAACTTAAAAATAATAATTTTATAGTAACTTTTTCTTGATCGCCTTAATAAAATATATTTCTATTAATAGAATTTAAAAAGGCTGAGTCAACTAATAATTTTATTAGTATGATTTTCTAAAAAAGTGTTTTCGAAATTTTGATGTTGATTGTCTGATTTAATTTTTATTTGACAAGACAAGAAATTGATATAGATAGCGTTACCATTTTCTTCAAATTCGAAACAAAACACTTTTGACATCATAATATTCATTAATTAAAGTTAAATGATCAATAGTGTTAATATAATACATTTATTACTAAAGATTCATCTATACTATTTACTTTGGTCTCGACATTGGACCCCAATTCTTTGTTGGATTTTCTTGATATCTAACCATTTTAACTTTTCTTAATTTTGAAATTTGTTCACTTATTTCATTTGATGTTTTGAAATCAATTGCAATTTCTTCTATATCTGATTGAGTTTGACTTTGACTTTGACTTTGTTGTTCCTCTTTTCTAGCAAAATATTTTAATATTTTACCACCTGCTGAATCTTCACGTAAATTTGAATTATAAATAAAATTATTCTCTTTCAAAAATTTCAATTTTTCTTTAATTTTATCATTTAATTCTTCTTTATCTTCATCTTGTCTTTTAATCATATTATCATAATACTCTTTATTAACATCAATCATCCATTGTCTTATAATTTTTAAATTAGTTTCCCAATTTATATTTGATTTTATACAATTCTTTTTAGCATGAGTCAAACTTAAATTTAATTTTGTGGTTTCTTCATCTTCTGAAATTTTTGAATTTAAATTACCTACTGCTTTACTATATTCATCTATTGATATTGGTGATGTTTTAAATAATGAAGATAAATGATTTAAATTATAATAAAATGGTACATCTTTCAATTCATTTTTAGCTAATGTTAACATTCCTTTGATTCTTTCATGAGTTTTATATATTGATTTATTATTTGGATTTGCATTAAGTTCTAATATTTTATTTATAAATTCTTCATTTTGTAAATTTCCAGCATACATTGGACCAGCTAAATTGAAAGTTGACTCACAAAATTCACAATTTGATGAAATTGGAGTCACTAATTTAGGATATATAAATTTAGTTGGTCCCTTTTTCAACCCTAAAGGTTGTACTTTTTTATTTCCACATCCATTACATCCATATACTAACATAGTTTCACTAGCATGATCTTTAACTTTTATTGGACTTGTTTTAATTTTTATCCAACATCTAAAATAATAATCAATACTTAAACATAATAATGGTTCAATTGATTTTTTGTATTTTGCAGCTGTTGTGGCAACTAAATTCAACATCAATCTTATACCAACTTCATGATTTGTTTCATTATTTATATAAGAATTCCCAAAATTATTACCTCCATATAAAGCAAAACATTTTTCAGGATATCCACTTCCAGCTAAAACTGCTGCATCTGTACAAGTAACTAGCAACATTCCATCATCTTCTATACATTGTATTGCAGAATCAATAAAAGGTGAAGCAGTACCATACGGATCTAAATCAACAATATGGAACTTTTTATTTGTTGATCCCATAAATTTAATAGCATCATCTTCGTTTGATTCAACTTTATGTTGTATATGATTATGTTGTATATTTCTATCAATTGCCGCCACTGCATCTTTCGATAAATCATTAGCTATAATTTTTTGAACATTAGGTATTTCTAATCCATATCTACAACTTCTTAAACCTGATGCAGATAATGCTTCTAAAATATTCAAATTGTGAAGTTTTCTCCTCTTGTTGTTCTTTTTAGAATATGTGTCTCTTCTCATTTCATCGTACGCTATTATGGATAAGGTAGATAAATCTCTATTGAATTGTTGTATGGGGTTGTAAAATACTTCATCCTTTTTAGGTGTTAAAATTGTTGCTTTTCCTTCAGTTGTATAGGTGAATTCTTCGGGTATTATCGCTGGTGGTGATGTACTGACAGATGTACTTTCAATTATATTTGACATTTTGAATCGTTTAGCTAGGTTGACTAATTTTTTGTACATTCATTTAAACCAATGGTAAATTCTATCTATTTAGTGATGCTTATTGAAAAAAATTGTTAGTAGAATAGTTTTATAGCACAAAATCAAAAATGCATATCGATCGCGTTTAGATGAATTGAAATTTATCAATTCTGGTTATCATAAAATTCATCACTTATTAGAAAGGCTTGAACAAGAGTTGTCACCGATTGGTCATTAAATGCTATGATTGAAGCAACAAGGTCCAGATGCAAGATCTTCTTACGAGAGTTGGTTGAGCCAATAAATTATTTCTCATTAATAGTACATTCCAAAATTCTATAAACTTTTATATGATACAAAATTTGATTAAATAAATAATAGATGAGATTCAAGCTGACCAAATCATCTTTAAGTACTCTTTATGAAGTAAGAAACCTACTCACTAATCCCACTGACGTATAGGTTTCATCAACTCTCGATCACTTAAATATTTCAAAGTTCTTAAAAACCGTTCAGATCTAACTATTCTAGGATCAATTTCACTGATTTGAAAAACATTTATACCTTGGCCATCATAGAACGCGTCTATGTTTAGGATATTCCCAGAAGTTAAAGTTGATACACTTAATTGTGACTCAATTTCTGATAGATCTAACGTTGTTGAAGTATCCTGTACTTCTTTAAGTTTTGGCTCTTCTGGTTCGTCTATTATGATTATTGAATCATCTGATTCATTATCTGATTCCGCTTGATCGTCCTCTACTTGATCACTGGATAAACTTGGTAGTCTTTGTATAGTTAATTTTGTATCAAACAAATTAAATTCTAAAACTTGAGCTACGATTCTAATTCTAATTGGATTTGAAACATTTGCTCTGGGAAATAAATTGTGGATGTTTTTGGGATCTATCACTATAAATGTCATATTATTACTCTCATATTTGCTAATTTGATCTTGACTTGTTGTTAAATTGACGTTATTACAAATTTTGGTTGTCAAAAAATTGAAAAACAAAAACAGATTTTGGTAAATATCTAAAACTTATAAATTTCACATACATGACACATTATTAATACGAGAATGGCAACAACAATTCCTCCAAACCTAGCGTCATCAGCAAATGCACCAAATATAGATTTTACATCATCGGATATATCTACTTACGAGTCAGAGTCGGATTCAGATTACAATTCAACAGAAGATGAAATAGGTTCAGATTCAGAAGATTCATATAAACTAACAGCACAAGAACAATGGGATGAAAGTTTGAAGCAAATTACACTTTTGTTGAGTCTTGTTATTTTCCCATTGATAGGGAAGTTGTTGGGGAGAAGGATGAGTAAATTTATTTGGAGAAGATTTGCTAATTGGTGGTGGGTATGAAAAAGTTTTAGAGTTGATGGATAAAAATTATTAGGTGAGTTAAATTTAGGTATATAAAATGGGGTCAGTCTGGTACTGATTAAAGTTAAAAGCTTGCATGTAATAAGTAAATAAAATATAGTAATTAAATATACAAATTAATTAGAGTGTAAAACATTATCAATATTGAATGCAATTTTATTTTTGATCTATAAACTATTAATTATAGAATTGAATTCATTATGTAAATTATTTTCAATACATTCTTTGAAAATTAATTGAATGAAAGGTTTCAAAATATTAAATTTAATTCTTAGTATAATATTTTCAATAATTTTTAAATTTTCATCTAATGAAAAAATTGATGAATCCAGTGAATTTAAAGAAGTTGATGAAAAAATAGATGCTGTATCCTTTTGTTGTGATTGTTGATGTTGTACCAAGTCTAAGTTTATTGAATTTAATATTTTTTTGAATTTATTGAAAATCTCCAAAACTAATTTTAGATTGATTTTGTAAATGAATAAAATATCTAAATTTATATTGATTTCTAGCTTCTCAATTAATAATTGTTTGGAGTTTAATTTTATAGGTGATGTATTTATTGTAGGTAATGAAGAATTCGATGAATGATTAGTGTTTCTTTTTGGTGTTTGAGGGTTTGATAAACTTGATGAGTTTAATGATGTGTAGCTATCTCTCTTGAATTCTTGTTGAGATTGTGGTAAATTTAAATCAAAATTTTTGAGGATTGTGAATAGGTTCTTGATGAATCTTATTTCATGTCTTGATAAATTATTTTCTTGCAATTGTTGTTGTTGTGTTGCATCTGAATTTATGATATGTTTCACATTTGTGGTTGTTGTTGTTGGACAAGATTGGAATGGATCCATTTTAGTAGGGAATTGCAGTGTTTGTAATGATTGTTGATGTTGACTAGTTAATTTTGAATTATTCAACTTCTTCAAAAATTGATTTTGTTGTTGATTTTGAACTTTGAAATTTTCTTCATCATTTTCTAAAATTTTGATCAAATTGCCCAAAGATATACTTAATTTCAATAATTTTTGAGAATTTACTGGAAATTTTTGTTGATTTTGATAATCATTTAATTTTATTAAATCTTTATATGATATTTTATATAAGTCTAGGAAATATTTATTTACATCTGTTGTAAATGGGAGTGATGTTAGCAAATTGTTTATATCTGTTATTTCTTCATCTAGGAAAGAAGTTATATATGATGGAGTTGATGTAGACATGAAATTTCAGCTTGATATTTGGTGATAATGAATTCTGAATTAAATTATTGGAAAGTACAATAATTTCTTGGTAAATAAAGGTAAAAGTCGGACTTGTATGTATAAAAAAACCTATATCAGTGTAAAGAATTGCAATTAAAAGGGAAGGAACGTCGTTGATAATGAATACAATTAATGCAAGTATAAGCTAAATTGTTCTATCAATAAAACTGAAACGAATTTGTATCACCAAAATTTTGATAGCATAAATTCCACTTAATAAATTAAATTTTATTATGTAGATCGATTCTATACACAAATTTATTACTAGTACAACCAAGGGTCTTGAAAAATGACATGTTCTTCAGAACAATAGTTACAATCAGTATCATATCATTTATACTTACTTGTTTATTAATTTTTGGCGACTCACCTAGTTTTAGAAACACTCCCATACAAAAATTAAGGAATCAACTACTCAATGTACTAAGACAATTGAACCAGTTTTATTCGTATTTAGATCAAAAGACAAATGGTCAATTAATTTTCATTTTGGGGTGGCTTATACCGTTGGGTTATTTGGCTGTGGTGACTGTTTGCTTTTATCAATTCTGGATTAAAACTTTCCCAATTATTGAATCCACTACTAGTACTTTAAGTTATTATTATATTATACTATCAATGTTTGTCATATATTTATCAACCGTAATTGCGATGTTCTCAGACCCTGGCTCAATTAATGCAACTTCATTAAAAACTTATCCTTATGAGCCAAATCAATTAATTTTTTTCAATAATAATTTATGTTCAACTTGTAAGATTGTTAAACCAGCAAGATCAAAGCATTGCTCGGTGTGTAATAAATGCTACTTATTATATGATCATCATTGTATTTGGATTAATAACTGTATTGGATATTATAACTACAAATGGTTTTTGTTATACTTGGTGGTGAACATTAATATGTTGGGTTATGGCTTTATTGTCTGTTTTAAAGCTATCAATTTACAATTGACTAATTACACCTTATCAGGATTTTGGAATTTAATAACAAGAACAAATGATACAAATAAGATCACTGGTATATTTATAATTCTTTGTATTATATTCGTTATAATAGTTATTATATTTACTGCTTTGCATTTACGTTATATTTACTTGGGTGTAACAACAAATGAATTAGATAAATGGGGAGAAATTGAGTATTTAATAGATTTGAATTTGCTATATAAAGTATCACCACCTATTAATAATCAAATGTTTGTTGAAAAAGCATCAGTGCGGTCAAAAACTTTAAGTGAAGAGACGGTATATATAAGTTTGAAGGATGAAACAATTTTGATCAAAAATGTGAATATTGCTGATTATAATATAATACCAGTTGAATCAGTGATTAGTGATATAGATAACGAGTACGATAAAGGATTTTGGAACAACTTAAAAGATAGAATCTTTGTATAAATAAATCTGTATATAGAAAATGTTGTATACATTGAATTTTTTAACAATTAAACATTTTTTTACAACCAAAATTAATTTTTAAATACTCTAATGCTTCTTTATTCAAACTGAGAAAGTTTACTGATAGTCAAGTTCGATTAAAAAGCCTTCGATAAACCAAAACTGCCATTGCTAATATATATTTTGGTTGCGAAACATTTCTCCCATTTTAACAGTTTAGGGGTAATTTTTCAACCGAATAATCTTCAAAATCTACACAGTTATGCGTTACTATGCCTATTTTTAATTCTTGCTAGCTCAAGGAATGTAAATTGCTTAAGTTTAAGGTTAAACTGAAAGGTGTTGCAAAGTCTACAATTATTTCTGATTACAAAGTAATGTAAAACGAGCTATGAATTTATACGATTAATATCCAAACTTATACTACTCATAATTATATAAAATAAAATAGTTCAAATCTTTAGCTTCTTTACTGCTACAAAGCTACAACTTACAAAGGTAGCATAATGACTTAATCATCATCGGTCAATTACATTCGAGACAAATTTCATCGATCAATTACAAATTCAATTCATTCAAAGATCAATCAATAATTTTTTAAAGTAATTGATTAATTAATAAAATATCCCGTAAATATAATAAACTATTGTTAATATAAATTAAACACAAAAAATTATTACGAAAAAAAAAATAAAAAAAAGAAAGATAAAAATATAATTTATTTATTTTTCAATATTTATTACAACCAAAATACTTTTACAAATTTATAATAAACTAAAATACATTTCAATTTAATATATTCAGTCAATAATCTATTCATATTGTTTTACATCCACATTATATAAGAACAAATATTAAATATCAATGGAAGAAAAAGAATCAACTAATGAACAATCAAATAATTTATCATTAAATAATAGTAATAATAATAATCAAAATAATCAAAATAGCAGTATATCCAATAATAATAATGACAATAAAAGTCAAGATAATCTAAATAAAGTTAATGATACTGGTAACAATAATCATCAAAATTTTAGTACTCGACCAATACAACCTAATCAATCCCCAAATGATATACAACCTTCAATAAATTTAAATGGTAATTCACAACCAAGTCCTCATAATCAACTACAACAAAATCAACCTTCACAATTTAATCATCAGAATCAGTCTCATGAAATGTATAATAATCATCATCAACAACCTCCTCAGCAAAGTTATGAATCGCAATGGTCTTCCACAATGATGATGGATCCAAATACAGCTGAATATTTATATAATATTGAATTACCAACTTATATCCCAACTGAATATAGACCAGAGAATCAAAATAATAACAGTAATAACATAATGCATAATATTCAGTATCAAAATAATGTACATCAACAAGATAATTTACCACACCCACCATTAAATGAAGAACAACCTCAACAACCATTACCAGCTACAAAATCAAAACAAAGACGTCCTTGTGACCAATGTAGAAGAAGGAAAACTAAATGTGTAATAGTACCAAATACCGATAATTGTGTACAATGTGAGGCAAAACAATTATCTTGTACATATACAACTCCAGCAATTAAGAGAAAACCAACAGATATGGGACCTGAATTAAATAAAAGAAGTAGAATGAATCCCTTGGACAATATACAAGTTCCAGATGTACCTATACGAGATGTTGCACCAATTCAAGAATATTCATCAATAAATAATTCCTTGTTGAAAAAAACACTATCATTACAATTTCCAAGATCAAGTTTCTACGTTGGACCAACATCTTACCTTTATGATATAAATCTCTTAAATACAATAATAGATTCTCACAACCAAAAGCAAACCACATCCACCACAACAAATAAGATAGAGCAAGTTAGTTTGAGTAACTCAATTTCACTAAGAAAAGTTAGTGATAAAGTACAATTTGTTTTGAAAGAAGATCAATCACCACAATCGTACCAAACAATGTCAAATGATGTTGATACGATAGAAAAATTTATATCACCTCATGGACAAATTTTAATAGATTTATATTTTAGAATTATTCATCCTTCATATCCTATCGTTCATAAAAAGGTGTTTTTAGAGAAATATTCAAGAACTCATAGAGAATTTAGTGCTCCATTATTAGCAGCTGTATATGTACTAGCTATACAATGGTGGGATTATGATCCACAACTAAATAGATTTCCAAAACCAAATGTTGAATTAATACTAAAAATTGGATTAAATAATTATTTACTGGAAATTTTGAAAAGACCAAAGTTAAGTGCAGTTCAAGCGGGGCTCTTATTATTACAATGTAAACATATCATCAGTTGCAAAACATATAACGATCAAATACAAAATAGTGGAGATGCAGATTATTCAGAATGGGTTTTGTGTTCACAAGTTGTTTCATTAGCTGAAGAATTAGGTTTAGGACTAGATTGTAATAATTGGAAATTACCCAAATGGGAAAGAGGACTAAGAAAAAGATTAGCATGGGCAGTTTATATGGAAGACAAATGGTTGTCCCTAAAAGATGCAAGACCTTCTCATATTAGTGAAAATAACTGGATTGTTTTACCTTTATATGAAGAAGACTTTCCAGAAAAACATGGAGATGGTGATTTAAAAGAAGGTTCTTCTGATATTGATAATGGGAAAAAGATTTTCATGAATTTGATTGAATTAAGTAAAATACTCAGCGACATTTTAAATCAATTTTATTCAATGAAAGCAATGAATGAAATCACAAATATAAATGATGTTTTAAAATTAGCAAAACCTTTGCAGCTAAAACTTAGGAACTGGTTCCATTCATTACCAATAGAACTTCAAATGACTTCAGTACAACCAAGAAAATTATGTTCAAATGGTTATTTACAATTAGCTTATTTTGCAACAGAATTAACATTACATAGAAAAATCACCACGGTAATATATCAACAAACAAAACTGGGAAATCCACCACCGAATGAATTAATCAACGTATGTAGGGCAGCTGCCAAGACAAGATTATTAGCATCAATTGAATTTGTAAGAGATTTAAAACCAGAACATATACATTCATTCTGGCATTCTTCAAGTTCTTCAAATTTTACATTAATTGGAACATTTGCAGCTATATTGTATATGTCAAGTCCAACACAAGAAGAAGCTGATTTTTACAAAGATCAAATATTTAATTATAGATGGATACTCAAGATATCATCAAAAGGTTTCGATCAAGTTGCAGAAGCTTTGTCTCAGCTAGATTTAGTTTTGAGTAATATTCCAGGTTTACTTAATGATAATGTAGATATGCCAATGGTTTTACCCAATGTACAAGATCCACCACCAAAAAGTCCATTTTCAGAACCACCAACTCCTAATAATACAAACGGATCGACGAAAAAGAGACATCCAAGTAATTTAAGAGATTCACCATATAATTCACCACAAAGCTTTTATACACCAGTAAATGAAAAAAATTCCCCATCAGTATCCCCCAAAGATTATAAGAAACAAAGTATTACAAGTGAAACTCCAAAAAGTCCAAAATAATAGTTTTTAGTATTATGTATATTTTCTTTTTTTTTTTAATCAAAAGGTATTAAAAAAGATTCCGCAATAACTCTAGCTCTAGCATTTAAAAATAATTTCATTTCACTAATTTCTTTATCTACATCTTCCATAAATTCAATTATAAAATCAACTAATTTATCTTTCAACATTTGTTCAGTATGAAAATTTGTAATTAAAAAACTTATATCATAACCAGTAATAGGTTTTCTTCTTAATATAAAAAAATTCTCTGCTCTACTAGTTAAAAATCTTGTAAATTTATGTACCAAGATATTTTCAATTTCATCAGATTGTTTAATCTTTATAGATATTCTTATTGAATTTATACTTGATTCAATTAAAATTTTTTCATTTTCATTACGTGCTATATGCATTGGATTTAATATGAGTTCTGGATCATGTTGATTTGATACTTCTATTTCTGGTCTATTATGTCTTTCTATTAATTGTGATGAAAAATCTTGTAAACATATTGCAGCTGTTAATGATGATCTTACTGCTGTTAAATATGGCTTTAATGATTGTGACTGAAAAAATTTAAAATGTTAGTATGATAGGCTCTTTGGGATGACTCAATTGATGAATGTACATACCATTGTATATTGAGTTAGTGTAAATGTAATTTGTTTCAACCGTTTGCTAACACCTTATATATTTTGTTGATTTATTTCCGAGAATGATAACTAAAAATTTTGAGACTTCCGCACGACTAGGAACTTTATCAATTCAAATTTTCAAAATTCGTTTGGTCAATTGAACTACATCTTAGAGGATCAATGTATTCAAGACAATTAATCAAAAAAAATTCTGAAGAGTCTAAGTTAGATAGAGAGCCAGTCTAGCCTCTAATTCATTAATACTTCATTATTTAATAATTCATTACTTTCTTTTTAATTTCGGTTTTAGGTTTTTTGATACTTGTAGCAGGATCTAAGTCGGAAGTTCTTCTCTTTTTCCAAACTCTTTCTTTCAATTCATGCTCTTGTTTCAATACTTCAAAAATTTCTTTAAGTTCATTATCTTCATCTTCCAATTTAGCTTGAGATTTCAAGAATTTTGAAAATTTATCAAACGATAACCATATCAAAGCATCGTTTTCTCCCTTTTCATTTAAAATTGATTCAATTTTATTTTTTTGTAATTTGAAAATTTGAATTTTTTCATCAACTTTATCCCAAAATAAATCTAGTGGAGTTGAACCATTTCTTCCACATAATTCGATAAATGAATCCTCAGATTCTAATTTGTCAAATACATCATTGAATTTTGTTTTATGAGTTATTGAAATTGAAGATAGGTATATTTTGAAATTATCTCTTGCCTTTCTATCATTTCTATAAATTTGCTTTTCTTGAGTTTGTATATCTTCTTCTAACTTCTTAATGATTTCAAGATATATTTCTCTTTTGTACAACTTTAGTATATCTAGTTTACTCAATATTTCAAAATGCTTGTTTTGCTTAAATCTTGAATCAGCAAATAAATTTTCATATAAATCTTCAAAATTTTCTGAATTTTCAACTAATGATAAGTTAATCAGGTGTAAATAAGTTAATAATTCTTCAATTGCTTGGTTTTTCTGAGTGGTGATTTCTTTTTCATGATCTTCTCTTAAGCTGTTTATAAACTTGTAAAACATTTTTATCATTTCATGATCCAGTATTATTGAATGTTTGAAAATTGGATTATCTTCTTCTTCAAACTTTTTTTGTAAACTTATCCATCTTGAGTTGTGCGTTAGTTCTCCTTTCGCGTGTAATTTTTCTAATTCTTTATTGAAATTGTTTTTAAACGTTTCAACCATATTTGACTTGTTATTAATTTCTGATTGAAATTTATTTAGTATGAAATCTTCATACACATCTTTTTTTCTTATGGGGTTTGTTATAGTCCAGTATCTTGGTTCATTAATTAAATTTTCCATTACTGTTTGAAATGACCAAGTTGAATCTACTTTGTAATCTTTTAATAATTCTATAAATTGATTTTCATCTTGTGGTACTTCTGATGTTGAATCTACTGGTTTTGCCTTTAGCTCCATTTCAAGTTCATTTTCCACTTCATTTGTCTCTTCTTCTTCTTTCGTTTCGTCTCTTGCTGTTGATATTTCTTTTTCTTCCCAATCATCAGGTTTGTCCCATGAAGTCTCCTGAGTTATCGTATTATAATAATATACTTGTCCATCATCAGTTTTATATTCTTCCCAATTCGATTGTGATTTAATTAATTCTTCACCTTCGGGTAAAGTCCATTGAGTTTCATGTGTTTCAGTATTATGATAATATGATTGACCATCGTCGGTCTTTAATTCTTCCCAAATGGGCATATATTGATCTATTTTATGAAATTGTAATTAATCTAAATTTAGTAATATTATTTTTTGTGAAATTTGCAGATCGAATTAAAAATTTACGATAGAATTAAAAACATTAAAATTATATACTTTATGAAATGGCATATTTTATTTGTAAAGTACTACCAATGAAGTAGTACACTTAAACCGCCCATGCTCATCGATATATCAAAATTAGACTTATTTTAATGAGCATGTCCTCGGCTCGTCTACCTAAGTCTATACTTACATTATTTTTAATGTGCTACATTTATCTCCTGAGTGGACTAAATAAAAACTTTTGACACGTAACAATGCTTTAATTGAATTTGAGCATATTTTTCAATCTAAATTAATCAGTAAAAGGAATAAATCGGACTTGATCTTTAGACAGATTTAATTTGATTTCTTTTCTGTCTAAAATAAAATATGGTCTCATAAATCCGAGACCAAGTTTTGAAAAATATAAAGTCGAACCACTTTTCCGCGGAATTTCTTATTTGATGACTTAATATACTAAAGAAAGATTAATATATAAACAAGATGATGTCCTTATCAAAAGTAAAGTTGAATCTTTTGTTCAGCTCATTTCAAATTATCTGCTATACATTTATTAATATAACTGATACAAAATGAAGATCATCACAGAAGAAGAAAAAGTCAATCATAGAAATCACATTATAAAAGAAGGTTTGAAAGGTTTGGCAATTGGTGGTGCTGTATCAGCAGGTATTTTCTCGTTTTTCAAATATAGAAGACCAGCAAGATTTGCAACTTTCAGTCCAAGTATCAAAGCTGCTATATTTGCAATGCCAACTATTGCATTTGGTGCATTTTTTGCAGATCAAGGTTCATGGGAATATGATAAAATGATGCATCAAGCTGAATATCATCAATCAATAACTCAGAAACAAGAGTTACAACTAGGTCAGTTAACTACAAAGGAAAGAATATTGCATAATTTAAATGAACATAAATATAAATTAGTCATTGGTGGTTGGTTAACTACTTTAGGAGTTGTTTGGAAATTTATTGATCGTGATCCACATATGACAAAGACTCAAAAGGCGGTGCAGGTGCGTGTCGTGGCTCATTTTGTCACTTTATTGCTTTTGATTGGAACTATTCTATTGAACATGAGAGATGCTGAAATTAAGAAAAAACTAGCTCCAGAAGTTCCACATTGGAAAAGAGTATTGGAAGAACAAGGTGAAACGAAGTAAATTTTTGAATGAAATATATAAATTAATAGAGTATTCAAATACAGTGGATTTTATATTTTATACATTAAAACACAATATTAGAAAATACATAGCAAGAAATAAAGCTGGATTTTATAGAATTTTAGTAGCAATAAACTTGATCGAGCAGAAGGGTCAAGCCAAATACCATCTTCGTACAATTGGAACAATTCAAATTCTGTAACAACTTTGAATTCTTTTATTTCGATGATTTTTTTAAAATTCTCCATCTATTGGACAATTGAACTTTTGTTCTAGTTGGGAACTCTGCTTCAATTTTACTCCAATTGTTGCCATATTTTTGAAATAAAGCCCTTAAGTCCATATCTTCTTTGATTGACCAAGCACCTTTTTCTAATAACTTGGGATCCTTCTTCGCTTCAGCAACCAATTGACGATAATGCATTTGACATGAATGTTCGGTTCTATCTTTAAAATTGCTTGATATTTCTAACCAATTGGGCCAACGACCGTTTTCTTTGCACAACTCCATCAATTTCTTATCTTCTTCGGCTGACCATGGCTTTCTTGATTTTTGACTTCGCTTTTTCAAATCAGCTTCTTTCAATCCTTCAAATTTTACTTTTTTTAAATTATTTTCTTTAGCTTTAGCTTCCTTTTTTTCTGCTCTTAATATAGCATCATTTTCTCGTTTGATTATTAAATTTTTATAATCCATTGTAAGTTGTAATGTACCATTGACCTTTTCCGTATGGCCACCTTCAGAAATTCTTCTGTAAATATTGACTAGTTGAAGTTTAGGAATTTTATTATCAAATGCACTAGTGATTTTAACCCATTTATCAGAACTATTTTCAAATTTGGAATAAGTTTTTAATAATTTATCATAAAACTCCAAACTCAATTCAACTTGTGTATAGACAAAATTTGGATCGAAGATCCATTTTTCTTGAAATATAATTTTATTTTTATTACGAAGATTATCAAAAATACCTTTACATTGAACATCAGTAAACCCCGGAAACTTAAATTTTGTCCACTGTACAAGCAGACCTTTTAAATGATTATTGCATTCGTCTAATACCAAACCAATGATGATATTCTTGTAAATATCTAATGAAATACTTGAAATTGAGGTGATTTTATCATTGTATTCCTCATTGTACTTGAACAAAACTTTCTTCAGTAACTCAGTATGTGGTCTAAGTCTAATAGTTGTTTGATCCTCATCATTTTTAATTAATCTTTTCATATGATTCAAATATTTGACACTCGATTTGTAATCTTCATCATTTAGTTGGTAAGTATAAGGGACGTTATTTTTCTTGACACCACTCAATTTAAACAAGGTTTCTTCTGCTTGGATATTTTCTGACTTATCAATAAATTTTGTACTTAATTTTTCTAATCCCATCTTAACTATAACTGCGGCATGGGTGCCAGTATAGTCTTTTTCAAACAAAACTTTATGAGAATACACATTATCTCCATGTTCTAATGGCACATAAATTGAATCAATATCCCGAAGGCCCTGAGGATTAAAATTTGTTACTAAAGTTTTTTCAGTTGCTAATTTAGTTGATCTGATCCACTTGTTTATATCTAAAAACTCATTGATACATTTTTGACATTTAAGGTCGTATTCTTTAACTGAGCCATCATAATTAGCCCCGGAATTTTGATCGCTAAATACATAATTAAACAATGAACCATCCTTTTTAATTAATGGATTGACCTTCTTAATTAATCTGATTCTGTTTTCTTGATATTCATGATCACCGTAGATGGTAATAAATTGGACTGGTTTAGAATATCCTTCAATTTCAATTATTAAATCTGCCACACGTAAGTAATCAAAGTCATTTCTTGGCTTGGGATTTTCAAGGTCTTTTTCTCTCAACTTGGAACTAATCAGAAGTTTTGATTTAACCTTAAATGGTTTTTTAAATTCAAATTTATTAATTACAACAGCTGCAGATCCACCTTCAATCCGAGCAACAATTAGATTTTTTAATACTTCTTCATCTTTTTGACCTTCCTTTTTGTATTTTTCCAAAAAACCTTCTCTAATGTTTCTTACAGTTTCATCTGTGACCTCCTCAAATCCACAAATACCAATCAAATATCTACCCAAGTCTTTCTTCCCGATTTTGCTCAAATTCTTTTGCATTAAGAACCAACCATCTAATGTTTCAGCACCCTCTCTTTCGTAATAGTAAGTGGGAAATTCAAAGTTCTTCATTGCAAAACTTTCTCTCTTGCTATATTTTTTAACAAATTCTTCTGATACATTAGTTGTGGTAGCAGTATTATTAGTGACAGTAGCTGAAAGTGGTTCAACATCTGACATAGCACCTGATCCTGAATTATTGCTAGTTTCATCTAATGATTCCACACCTAAGGTTGTACCATCTTGATCTTTTGTGTCTGATGAATTTCCATTTTTCAAAATTAAAACACTTTTATCAAATGTTGGATCTACATTACCATTATTTTCCACAGACGTGTCTACCAGTTTCTCATTCTTTGAAGATGTTTCTTTCACTATAGATGATACTTCAACAACTAAATTCTTAACCAAAGAAAATCTCAATTGACCACCTTCACTAGTGAGTTTTACTCTTTTATTATTACCTTGATCACTATTTATTGATCTTTTATCATTCGATGACATTTGATACTCTTGATGATTAATTAACAAAGCTTCAATATATCATACGAGTTGTTTGTTGTGGTTCAACAATTGAATTTGGTTTTTTTTAAATTTTGGTTGTAAAAACCAATTTTGGTTGTAAAAAAAAAACCAAATTATAATTTGACTTATAATACATCGCGTTAAACAAAATTTAAAACAAAACAAAAGCAAAAAGAGCTGTAATCAGTTCCATCTACATTCCAGCTAATATTATTGATCCAAATTCTTAATTCATTTCAACCTCACAGCTATACTCAACTGAATTGCAGCCTAGTAAACAGATGTTTCACGACACACACACAAAAAGACACATCAAATGCGACACACGCACGTGATTTATTCTTATATAAAAATTATCATATTAACTTACTTCATTAAAACCTGAAAATTATGGAAAAGTTGCATATGATGTTGCTGAAGAGTATGGTAAAAAACATTGATCAAAAGTTTTGGAAGTGTATAATAAAAAATTTGGTAAAGCTAATCATGAACAAGATTTCAAGAATACTTTAAATGATATTGTATTGGAAGTTACTAAAAATTTTGATAAGTTAACTAATGCTGAATTTGATAGTGCTACATTAGATCAAGTTAAATTAACTACTTCAATCTTATCAACTGATTCATCCGCCAACATGTATTCATCAATTGTTGAATCTCCAAAAAGTATTATAAGTTCGAAATTATCAAGCTTATCCAAAAAATAAGCGTTGAGTAATTGAATTCTGACCGGAATTTAAGTGTAACTCTTGTTCCATTGTCTGAAACTATTCCATCTGGCATATCATAAAGTTTGAAAATATTATTAATGAATAATTTAACTGCTATTCTTGATGTTAATGTCTTTTAATAATGTATGAGATGAACTCTCTTTGAAAAACTATCAACAACTACCATGGTATAACTATGAATGAACTTCAGCTAAACCACCAGCAAAATTCATACTAATAAAGCTCCGTCCTAAGGCTGGAATAGCCAAAGGTAGAAGTAAGTCAAAATTAATTAAAAACCTGGTTTAATCTGACATAGTCCAAAAAAATCTCTTGATAATCTTTTATATTGAAGGAAAATAATAAAGAACATAACCCATATTGAGTTTTTAATTCACTTTATTGAGCATATGACACAGATTATGGGACCAACACAACCCCCACGAGCGGTGGACCAGCAACTGCATTAAAACGTTGTTGAGGTTGAGATTTAAGATTGATGATACAAATTGATCAGCATAACTTAACCAGAAATCATCTTTACTCTAAGGTTATGTAATCCGTGGCAAAAGATGTCCAATAAGTTGGATTCTTGGATTTGAATGATGCATTGTTTGAACAAGTTGTCATTTTAACTTGAATATTTTCAGCCGGGTTGATGAATTTTCAGCAATGTGAGACCCAATTTTGTGTCATCGACTTAAATTTTTTTTGCTCATTTTTCTCAAGCTTTTATTTATTTTTTTTTATTTATACATCATAGTAAGATTATTTTTGTACACAAATACCTGACAAAGACAAATTTGGTCATTTGCTAACCATATGTGCAAATTGGTTTTCATATGTGTGTATGAGTATATTCAAAATCTCGTTGATGGTATCTCTATTTTCCTACCTACAGTCTTGAAAAATTTTGAGAAGGGTGTCTAACAATATTGAAACAGAATTTTATTTTTATTATTTCTTCCTATAATACAACAAACTTTTAAGTTAAATGATCAATACAGTATAACATACCTACAAAATGCAAAACGCAAAATGAGTAATTCAAGAAGGTTCAGATGAAACGCAATGTTGATGTTTCTGAGAATCAAATTCGTTTCAAATAAATTCATTCTGATGAGAATTCACTGTCTAAAAAACCAAAATACGAGAAAATACGAAATAATACGAGATAAAATTATATGATAGTGAAATTTCATTATTTAAAACAACATGTATTACTTATATAATAGGTTGCAATATGAAGAATTGAATGATTAAGGTGAGCAAGAACCAGCCTACTCTCAAAACGGGAAAATGAGTGGAAGACTCAATTTGTAGTATTGTTGGAAGTATGATTTAAATTTGGTCTTTTGACTTCTGATCTGACTTGACTTGTTTGTGATCTTTTTTTATTGTTAGTTGCAGTCACTTCATGATCTTGTTCTTCGTGTTCTTCTTCTTGTTCTTCATCTTCTTGATTATGTTCCGCATGACCTTGTTCTTGTTCTTGTTCTTGTTCTTCAGCTTGACCTACTTCAGCTTGACCTACTTCAGCTTGACCTACTTCAGCTTGGCCTTCTTCAGCTTGACCTTCTCCAACTTGACCTTCTGCAGCTTGTGATGATGAGGTTGCATTACTTCCACCGTGTCTTAATTCTTGACGTCTAATCATTTTTCGACGTTGTTCTAATTCTTCGGGTGGTATCTCTTCTTCGTCATAACTTGTATACTCCGAGCCATCTTGGTTGTATTCCGTGGTTTCTTCTACCCAATAATACTTACCTTCTCGCTCAATGATGAAATTGCGGGTATCAACTCTTCTAATTTTATTAAAAAAATGATAAGTCATTACTATATAATACTGAATTATTGATATGAATAATATCCATTTAATTTAATGAAGCTAAAAGCTATGTGGCAAGTAGTATATCATGAAATGTTGCAATAATTGGTGATCCATAAATTACAGTTTTACTTTAAAATTGAATTTCAATTGACTGTAGAAAATAAACTTTTCAAATACACATACTTGTATCTTTTTAATACATTTGTTGGGTATAAGCCCAAATTAACAGTTATATTGAAATCAATTTTGTGTAAGTAGTATATCGTAAAGTCGTAAGTCGTATGAGACTAGACTTTATCACGTACTATTTAAGAAGTTGGACATATACAAAACAATATAACTATGAGTAAAGAGGCATGTAGATTACATATTTATGTTAATAATTAAGGCTTTTTATAATAATATCTGTAGTATATACTATTATATTACATAGTATGTGAAACAAAATATTTAGATCTATTAAAATGTTCATAAAACAATTGGATCTTGAAATGTAAATTTTGGTAACATACACCACATTCGTCACTCTAATGCTATTACTAGCTACTATCGGGTTGAGTATGGCTGAAACTGAATTGAAAAAGAAACAACCAGAACCAACACCTCATTGGAAAAAAGTCCTTGAGGAACAAGGCAAAATTTGATAGGATTAAAAGATGTTTGAAGTTAATAGAATAAGTAATGATTGATGATGATAGCATATGAACCTACATGTATATAGATTTAATAGCACAAATAAAAGTATTAATACTGAAACTTGTTAAATATTTTTATTCTCATTTGGGTGCAAAAAAATGTCAATTTTGAAACAAGCCCCTTAATTATGATGTGTAAGTTGAGCTAAAGCACTAAAGTTGTTCACACAACTCCCGATTAAACTAATAGCCTTTACAATTGGATTATCGGGAGACATTTCACTTGTAATACGCTACTTCTGTGCTCGTGTAGTAGCTCTACAGGTTGATTACCGGTCATGTAAACAAAAAATTCATTTTGAATTAATTTAATAAATCATTGAGTAATTCTAAATCAAAAAATTTCTCATATCAAATGGTCGCAGGATAAGATCATCTAGAAGAAAATTACTACATAAATTCAAAACGTTAATCTTTGTAACATTACATGACAACGATAATAAAATAGTTGACAACAAAAATAAAAATTAATTTTATTTTTAAGATCATACAAAAAAAAATATCGCAATTATTAAATTGCTTACACAAAGCCAATCATAACTAATTGATGCACGACCTTTTGGGTGCAATTCCAGAAGATTTCCATTTAGATTTCCATTCAAAGTATAATTAAAGACTAAATATAGTAATAACACCACTTCCAATTTTGTATCTTAAACTGCGATATCAATATTGACATTCATAATTAGTATAAACTTTTAATAAACTCAGTTCAGAGGTTCTATAAATCACCGTTTAATAATATAGATATAAGTTCAAAATAGGAGTATCCGTCGAGATTTAGATTTAAAATTTCATTAACTGATTGTCCAACCAGAATTACTCAAATCATATTATTAAAATTTCACCTGGATTGTAACTAGCTATCTTTTTCGACTATATATCACAAACTATCAAACCTTTTTTACTCATTGAAGCTCATTTAAGTTTCCACATTTGATTAACTTGTCAATTCATCGTAAATGGCAAAAGAAGACCCAAAACAACAACCAACAGTTCCAGATGGTTGGTTGGCTAAATTTGACGATAAATATCAAACCTGGTTTTATGTTGATTTGAAAACAAAGAAATCTCAATGGGAAGCACCAGAGGGGACTAAGTTTCCAAATTTAAAAAATTCTAATGAAGCTCCACCAGCATATTCTGAATCCAACTCAAGAAGAAACTCAATCGGATCCGCACACACTGGTAACACATCTCAAGATACTTCTAAAAACAATAAAGAACAGAAAAAAGGTTTCTTTCATCGTCATAATAATCAACAACAATCTCAAGCACCACCTCATCAACCTATGTACAATCAAGGATATCCTCAACAGGGTTATCCTCCACAAGGATATGGAGGTTATCCACAGCCTTATGGTCAACAGCCTTACTATGGTCAACCTTATCCTCAAAATCAATATTATCCACAACAACAACAATCGAGATTTGGAGGAATGGGAATGGGATCGGGTATGATGCTTGGTGGATTAGGAGGTTTAATGGGAGGTGCCATGCTTGCAAATGCTTTTGATAATAATGGCTATGAACAACAGATGGCCTATGAACAAGGCTATGATAATGGATATGATAATGGAATGGATGGAGGCGATTTTGGTGGTGGAGATTTCGGAGGAGGCGGGGATTTCATGTGATTTACCAGCTATGCTAACATGAAGGAAGTATAGATTATTTGTAGTGGTTTACTTTTTAAATTCTTGATGGTGAAATGTCTAATTTGTAGAAAATTTGGCAATAATTTCTTGCGTGCATAGAGTATCGATTCTGCGCTAATTTGAGCTTTTTTAAACACTAGTAGTCTAGTAGCGAGATATGAATCTAATGGACCAAGAAATTATAGTGCTCTTTAATAGTTATATTCTGCGTATCTGTGAAATTCTGAACAATCTTTGATAAAATTTTGTCAAATGTTCCATAACGGCATTCAACTGAGGAATCTACATAAATGAGTGATATATACGTCACTGGTAGATATTTTTTAATGCATTATCCAGTATTTCATTCAAATATTGTTGGTACACTTATAATTACCAGTTTACAATAAAAATTATACATTGATTCAAATGGCTGCAAATTTTGAAACTTTTAACTTAAGATTTATCAAGTTACAAAACTTTGTTTTTGTGTATATTAATTTTGACTAAGTAAATTTTTTTGTTTTTCATCCAATAATTAATTAATAATTATTTATTACGATAATATTAATTGAATTAAGAGACTACAACATTAATTACAACTTCACATATACATACAACAACTACCCTTTACAAAATCATGAGATTCACATCAGTATTAAGACAAATACCAAAATTACATCTATCAGAAGTTATAGTAAGAGCGGGAGAAGGTTTACCTACGGGTATAACAGGTTTATACAAGCATCCTGATCCAAGACCTGCTTTAATATCATTATATAACGAACAATTAAAGGTATTAAACGATAAATTTCCAAAATCATCAGTATATAGACAATCAGTTGAAAGTTTGACCAAGAATAGATTAAGAATAGTTGAAGATGAGGAAATTGTAGAAAATATTGAAAATAAAATTGGAAATGGATTAATTGAAGAAGTAGTTGTACAAGCTGCTGAAGAATTAAATTTAAGTCATGAATTAGCTGGATTAAAATGTTGGGAAGAATTAGAAGAAAAACCTTTGGAAGATCAATGGGTTTATTTTGGTAAAAAAATATGAAAAACTACGTAGTAACATCTAATAAACAAACACGAATTAATTAGTTTAATGATAATATAAAAAAAAATTAGAACTCAAACTTTAAAACCTCTTTTACTAACAACAATTATTCTTCATACCTGAATTATTTTGTGAAACATCTATACCACTTGCAGTAGCAGCTCCTGCATTATCGTCAACATGTTTTTCTTGAATGATACCAGCTAATTCATAGAAAATAGCATCAACATTTGCATTACTTTTAGCAGAAGCTTCTAAAAATGGTATACCTAATTTTGAAGCTAATTCTTCACCTTGCTCTTTACTAACTTGTCTTCCTACTTCATCATCTGACTTATTACCTACTAAAAATATTTGAGCATCTTCATTTGCATGTTGAGTAACAGTTTGAAACCAATTTTCTACATTTTCAAAACTTCTTGAATCTGTAACATCATATATTAATACAATACCCATTGCTCCTCTATAGTAAGCAGTAGTTATAGTTCTGAATCTTTCTTGTCCCGCAGTATCCCAAACTTGTAATTTAATTTTTTTGCCTTTACTTTCAATTGTTCTAATTTTAAAATCTATACCAATTGTTGTAATAAATGATGGATTAAATTTATCTTCAACAAATCTTAATAATAAACAAGATTTTCCAACACCTGAATCCCCAACTAAGAGAAGTTTCATGATCATATCATAAGCTCTTGATGATCCTCTACCACTCATATTAATAATGTATTTGTATTAGTTTTTGTTATTCTTGAAATTATTTGTTTAGTAGTAGTTGATTATTAGATAAAAGATCCGAATTTATTTACAAAAGAGAAAAGACAAAAGAAAATTAATTAGTTAGTAGTGTACAATATTACAAAACCTTTAAATATCACCACTTTTTAATATCTCTATTTTATAAAAATACTTCAGCATTTAATTCAACAGATGAAGCAGCATATGGGATATCAAATTTATTCATAACTTCTGGATGTAATACTCCAATGCTACCCACCTCCTTAGCTTCCTCGTTATCTTTTACTCTAAATAAAATTCTAGCACCTCTACCTTCAAAAAATGTGGTTTTGGTCTTATCTTCTTCAATCCAATAACCTCTTCTTTTATCTTCATTTGGGTTTTCCAACCATGGAGTTCTCAAAGTTTGCATGATTTTACCTAATAAACCTTGAATGTATTCAAAACCTGAAGTTTTTCCAGCATAAATGGCTGACCAATTTCTTTGATTATAAGCACCTCTTTCTAAAGAATCATCTTTTAATACTATATCACCACATTCAAAAACTCTAATTGGTAATGAATGTTTTCTATTTTCTTTTATAGTTTTCAAAATACCTGGTAATAAACTTGTTCTTACAACTTGATATTCAATAGTTTTTGGATTTTCTAATTTAACAGCTTTTGAATCATCTTTTAATCTTAACCAAGCGAAATTTTCATCATAAGAACATAACGTTAATGGCATAACCTCCAGGTATCCAGCTTGAGAACTTGCCAATCTTATAATATCAGCAACTTTATTTATTGGTAAAGCAGCAGCTACTAAACTCTCACTGTTTGGTTTAGTTTTCTTTAAGTTGTCATATCCATAACCAATAGCTGCATCTTCCATAATGTCACATTGATGTAAGATATCTGATCTTGTTATTGGGATTTTAACATCCAACAAGTCTTTGTTAGTTGTGGAAGGTTTGGCATCAAGTGACATTTTTTTCAATAATTTTGAAATTTCTTCACCTGAGTAATCCAATCCTAAACATGAATTAATATATGATATTTCTGCTTTGGCTTCTCTTGGTGTTATATTTGGTGTGACACGTGATTGACCATTATGTTCTGAAATAATTTCTAATGGTTCTATCTCAAATGGAGTCTTGCTATATCTTGAAAACATTGCTACTAATTGATTAATAACAATTTCAGTTTTGGTTTTATCGGTACCTGTAACATCAATCCATACATTTTTAGTGTCTAAAGTTATTTTTGAGTGGTTTGAATTGATAATTGGTGGTAATGATGCAACTGTTCTTTTGGAATCTAACATTACTGGATATACTGGAGAATCTCTTATAATGTGTAAATACTTTCCTAAATTTTTATCTTTTTCATAAAATTCCATTAATTGTTCCCCATCCATTTCTTTTGTTTGATTTAACGGTATGAATTTAATATCTTTTGGAGCTAATGCTTCATACGTGAAAGGTGGAGTTAAAGTATCTAAATCATGAGTTCCAATTGCCACTAAAGTTCTATTACGACATAAGTTTGTATGTAATTTATCTTGTAATGCAATAAAAGAATCATAAGATCTTTGATCAAATGAAACATTTCTTAAAATAGCTGATGCCGCGTATTGTCTAACTGGGAAAGTTGATTCTTTTATAGTTAATGAGATTTTTGGTTTTGATGGATTTAAAGTATAATTAGGAGTTGTTGAATTTCCTAAAAATTCATTCAAAGCTTGAGCAATTCCTTCAATACATAACATATCATATCTATTTGCAGGTACTTCAATTTTTAATTGTGGTCGTTCATCACCTTGACAGTCTTCAGTAGTATCTTCATCCAATTCTATACCAAATTGGAAACATAATTCATCAAATTCTTCAGTGGTATAAGATCTTCCTAATAACCCAAAAAGATCTTCTTTATCTACAGGAATAGTTGGCATGATTGATTTGATTAAGGACTTATCAAAGATTGAAAAATTTTTTGACTCAAAAAATTAAAGAAAAAAAATAGTTTGTTTTTGTGTACAAATAATTATTTTTTATTTTCTATATCATTAACTTCTTTAGTTAAAGCATCTAAATCAAATACTGGTGCTGTTTCATCATATTCTTCAATGGTTTTACCTTTATCATCTTTATCTTCATATATATCCCACCAATCTTTTTTCTTTGGTTTAAACCATTTCTTCCAACCTTTTGGTTGTTCTTCTGGTTGGTCTTCCATTTTAGCTCTTGCTTCATCAAATTCATTGATTAATTTTCTTTGTCTTTCATTTTGTTCAGGGTCTGGTTCTTCAATTTCAGCAAATTCTTCGCTTAATACCTCCCAATTCATTGTTTTTAAAATTTTAGGTATGGCTTTTCTATATGACATATGACCTTCAACAAATTCTGTACAATCAATATTCTCAATTCCATAAACTGATGTTAATGCTGATAATCCTGCAACTGTTGATATACCACCTCCAGTAGCTCTAAATAAGTACCCCAAAATCCAATCCTTTTTAGAGTAGCCATTAATGAATTTACCACTTACAACTGATCTTGCTTGAGCTAATTGATCTGTATTTATTGAAATTGGTGAACCAAGTAGTATAACATTTTCAATTAAACCATAACCACTTCTTTTAGCCAAATCAATTAAACAAGAATAAATTAATCTTGCCCCTAGAGAAAAACCAACTAATGTAATTGGTCGTACCCCCAAATTTCCTGATAGAATCGTATCTGCTAATAATTTACCAGCTTTCCAAGCTCTATCCAATGAAACATTCCATGGATTATCTAATAAGTATGACAACTTTGACAATGCCATTGGTAACTGAATTGCCGACATTAATGCACCTAAAATAGTTGCACCTAAAATTTGTTGAATTGAAGTACTTAAAGCTTCACTTGCCAAGATTCCAATTGTTTGTCCCATAGATTGCAACATTTCTGGTTCCCAAAGTAATGAAAACATATCTCCCATAACAGGATCGACTGTCGAAAAAGGAAGTCTAACATCATCCATTGCACCATTCATCCATCCACTTACTGTTACTATCAAATTCGATCTTTTGTTGTTATGTAATGGTTTAAATTCAAATGTATGAACATCACCAACTCTTCTTGCACCCGCTTTATTCCCAACTTGTGCACCTATAGCTACACCACCAGTAGTAATCAATGCACTTCCTCCAACACCAGCTAAAAATCCACTGGTTCCAGTTATACCAACAGTTGTAAGTCCTGCGGCTATACCTGCACCAATAACTGGAGCTAATAACCCAGCAGATAATCCGATGGCTAATCCACCACCAAGAGTAGCTAATCCAATCATAAGCAATCTCTTGTTTTTGTTTTTCTTGATTTGTTGTTTTATAAATGATTGATCATTTAAATATTCATCTTTATTTTCAATAGATTTCTCTCTAGTTTCCATATCTAGACATTCCATTAATCTTCTTTCAAATTGCAAAATTTCTAGGCTAGAAATGTCAATGGTCTCTGCAAAGTTCATAAGTAAGGATCTTGATCTTGCGTCATAATAGCCATCACTAAGCAAAAGCAAAAACATGTCGCATATAATGACCCACCTCAAATCAAATTCATCATCTATATAAGATAGCTTCTTTAATTCTACTTCTTTTAAACTTTTTGATAGATCTTTTAATTCAACTCCATGTTTACTCAAGTTTTCAATCATTAACTTTTCTTCTCCTTTTACATCCAAATGCTCATATAATTTCGATAGCACATACAAAGTCCAATTTGAAAAATTCTTTTGACTACCACTCAATTGTTTTGCAATTCTACTATTTGTACCAAATTGAACTTTTGCTAAATTTGTAGCCATGTCAACTGTTAATAATTTAGTAATACCAACATATGCGAATTTTTGAGACTCCGAAAGCATTTGCTTTGTATCAGCTAAAGTTTCACCAGAATCTAATTCATCGTCATTATCATAATCTGAATCTGAATCATCAGCATTGAAAAGTATATTTTTGTTAGCGTAAGATTTTGTAGTACCTTTGAACAAAAACTCTGTTTTCTTGTCTAATGCTGCATATTTGTTTACTTGTTCTTCGGTATCAATTTTAGTATAACCAAAATGTAAATTATTATCCTTTGTAAAGTCTTTTCCTGAATTTGATTTATGTTGTAATTCACCTTTATCATTATAGAAATCTAGATCCGAGATTGTTTTCATTTCTTTCCATGAATTTGTATTTGTGAAAAAATCGTCCTCTTCTTCATTAACATTTTTTATTAATGGTTCATTTTTAGGTTCTTCTTCTTTTTGGATTGTCAATGAATCAAATGTTTTATTTGCTCCGAGATCAAATTCTACAAATTCTTGTGTAGGTCCATTATCTTCATATTCGTCAATTTCATCAGTTGACAACAGATATTTAGGTAATTGAGGTAATGTACTAGCACTTGTTCTTGAATTATATTTTGGAGCACTGTCATGAGTTATGGTTGTTGTAAGCAGTTCTTTACTCAGTCCAAAGACATTTTGATTTGAATTAGACATATAGTAATCATTGAGTTTATTTGTAGTGTGATTAAAAAGAATATAGAAAGAAAGTGATTTAAACAAAGCGCAAAAATAAATTTTAGTGTATAAAAAATGTGTGCAACATGGTTTTACTCAATTCGTCAAAGGTCAAATATGACCTGCGCAGAGTCCAGGAATATGTTGCCTCAAGTCAAAATGGCCGAGCTACAACTTAATGAGCTCAAGACCGACTTGTTACTATACAATCTGTCGACGGAACTATTCTGCTTAAGACCATTAGAAATGGTAATCGACAATAAATCAACAAGTTTGAAAATCATATACAAAATTCATCTAATTAATTCTCAAACAACTAAGTCAATCGCTCAACCTCATGAAATGAAGGACCAACCAAAACATAGTGCTATATTGAAAAAACTTCAAACAATAAAAATTATACTGATTCAAAAAATCAACTGATCTCCAAATGTTTCTATTATTGTACATCAAGCTTGCTTCTCGAGCGCCGATCTGAATAGGAAAACAGCTACAGCATAATCAAAGTCCAAAAGATTTATCAAATGCTGAGAGTCCACCTAGACACAGATTGATTTATTATTAGTTAAAGAAAGAAAAAGAAGAAGAAAGTGAAAAAAAAAAATTATCAAAACTTTTTTTAGTAGATCAAAAATATCGAGAAGAGAAGAAGAAGAAATCACAAAATTAAATAATATACTACAAATGAATAACTTACACTTACACTCCAAATGAGTGGATTGCCCTTCACCAGTATTGATCTGTTGGAACCATATCAAATCATAGATGCATTTACAGTTTGCTTCAAGCACATTCTAGAATCAGATGACCTACAATGTTTCATTCAAAAAGTCAAAGGTGATTTATATAACAGAGATTATTTAGCTGCATTTGATGATGAGAATAAAAGATTTGCATACGCATCAAGATGGACACCTGCAAGAGCTTTGGCGTATGCTTCATTATTTTCAAGTTTAAAGGATATTGTGTCATTATTGAAAGAACCAGAACAATCAAAAAATGTCTTATTAGTTGGTGGGGGAGCAGGAGCTGAGCTTTGTGGTTTAGGTGCTGTTTTTTCAAGACTCAAAGAATATAATCCATCGTCCAATTCAAATTTGAATATAAATATAGTTGATATTGCAGATTGGGGCACTGTGGTGAATAAATTGACTACATATATGAAAAATACTTGGGTATACAATCAATCCAGTTTAAATGCTGAATTTCTAAAAGACGATATACTATCATGTAATACTGATGTTTCAAAATTTGATTTAATAACTTTGTTATTCACCACTAGCGAGCTATTTGCAGAAAAAAGAAAAGAAACCGTCAGATTTTTACAATCGTTATGTCAAAATTGTAAAAAACATTCATTGTTGTTAATTGCTGAAAGTGCTGGTTCATTTTCACATATAACAATTGGAGAAAGAAAGTTTCCTGTACAGTTCCTTATAGATACGATTTTAATTGGTAAACCAGGTGAAGATAACGGTGCATGGGAAATAGTTTCAGAAAACGATAGTATATGGTATAGAATTCACGAAAAAGAAGTTGTATACCCATTAAAACTAGAAAATATGAGATTCTTCTATAGACTATATAGAAAAAAATTTTAATTAGTGGCAGTAGCTTCATTAATCTCATCAACAAATCTAGCTTGTAAGGTTCTTAACAAATCTAATTTATAATTTATATCACAATCTAAATTTTTCAATTGAGTTAAGGCAAAGTATAATTCTAAAACTAATTTTCTTCTCTTAGACATTGATTTTGAGTCATTTTTAATTGATTTTGATTTTAATGGCTCAATTAGTTCTTTGGCACAAGTAATTAATTCTGATGGTAAAATCTGTGATGATTCAGCATAATTTATACCGTATCTTTCGGTCCCCAATTTCCCAGCTTCTAACTTAAATTCAGATTTTAATTTCCCATATTGTTCAACTGATTTCATATGAGAAGATAAAACACAAGATTTATTACCTAAAATTTCTGCAATTTCTTGAAAATGAGTAGTTGTGAAAACAGTAGCTCTCAAAAAAGTCAAATGCTCTAATATAGCTAAACAAACGGCAAACCCATCTCTTAAACTTGAACCTCTACCCAATTCATCAATCAATAATAAACTATTGTCATCAGCTGTTTTCAAAATATTATTCATATCATTCATTTCATTTGCAAAAGTTGAAGTGTTTATATGAGCATCTGATGAAAGACGAGAAAATATGCTATCATGAATTTTGATAATGGCGTAATCAGCAGGTACATATAACCCCATTTGACCCATAATTAAAATATAAGCAAATTGTTTGATGTAAACTGATTTACCACTCATATTTGCACCAGTTATAATTTGAAATCTTGAAAGCTCAGGAACACATGAATAATCATTTGGAATAAATTCAAATAAAGTTTCAAATATAGGATGTCTAGATTGACGAATATGAGTATAATTGCCAAATTCCGGACATGTGTATGAACCAGTTTGTGAATTGACAAAGTCTGCAAAGCAACACAACATATCAAGCATGGCAATTGATTCTGAAACCATAAAAAATATTGGTAAGTTATCTTGACTTTGTTCATATAATTCTTTAATGAGTGAACTACTAACAACGTTGATTTCATTTACGATATCATTCAATCTTGAACCTTGTTTTAGCAAATCTATAGTAGTACATTCAATTATATTCTTTTTATGAATAATATTAGTAAATTCTGTTGGCAATGTAAGCTTTTCTTTAATTTTAATTCTTAAGTAAAATCCTCTGATTTGATCGTACCTGTAATCAATGTTTAGATCATGTTCTTCAGCAAGTTTTTGAACATAATCATTAACTTCTTCAATATTTTGTCCCTTACACTTCTTGAAACATCTAAAAATCCATTGAGTCCACTTTTCACTGCATTCGCTCTTTGATGAGCAATTTCAACACGATTATTTTTGGTGATTCTACAGTCTTCATTTATATATTTGTCAATTAACTCTAACGATTTCCCAATGTTTTTATGTTGAAATATTTCCTTGATCTGTTGTAAAATTGGCGAGTTCACATTTAAACATTCCTCTAATTCGACTATCAACATTAAATTTGTTTTTAGTAACAAAATATTATTAACTCGTTGTTCTTGATTACCAGAATCATCTAATAAATGAGAAAATAATGAATCCAAGTCCAGTAATTGTTTCAATTTACTTTTAATACAAAATAATATTTGATCTTCGTTTTTCAATTCTGTTACTGACTCTAATCTTAATTTGATGTCCTCAACATCGGTTAAGGGTTGCAAAATTGACGTTCTCAACAATCTTTGACCCATTTTGGTGGTACATTTGTTTATAAATTTGAAAAATGTAAGACCTTTATCACTCGAACTTGAAACAAGCTCCAAGTCTTTTATTGTAGAAGAATCAATCAACATGAATTTACGATTTTCAACATGTGTTATTTTAAATTTATTTGTTGGTTTGATTAATCTCATTTCCTCGCAAGTATTTATAAGAGCACCAGCGGCACCCGCAACTAAGTCATTACAATTGAATTCATTTAACAGATGTTCTTTCAATATTTCTCTACCAACTAAAGGATCAAACATTTTCAATTTTCCCAATTTTTGTTTGACATCATCATCAAGATTTGAAAGTAACACAAACTTTAATTTTTCAATCTGTTGACAATCTGGAATTATAACTGTTGTTGGAGTATGAATATCAATTTGATTAACAGTTCTAACAAATGATGGTGAATCATTAAAATTAATTAAAAAAAGCTCTGAGATTTTGAAGTCTAAAATTGCAATTCCAACATCCATTTTATCAAATTTCAGGAGATTAATTGCCATTACAGCTTCCCTTTCAACTTGTTTTATTGTAGTTGTTCCGATCCTCTTACTTACAATATCATCAGTAGTAGTCATAAACCCATATTGACTATTATTAATTCTTGACATAACTGTTTAAAAATTGTTTGTAAACAATTTTTTTAATTTTGGTTGCCAAATTTTTTTTCTTCTATATTTTTAATTTTTCAATTAAATTTGAAACATCTATATCAACTTCATCTTTGTCTTCATTTTTAAATTTTGATTCTTTAATATCAACTTTCTTTAACTCAAATTTTATATCTTCAATTTTCTCTTGCTCTGATTCTTTTTTGGTGGTATATTTATTTTGACCTTCATCGTATAGTTTATCTAATTCTTTTTCCCAACCTAACGATCTAGCAATTTTTTCGGCAAATTCATCACATCCTCCAAGAGCTAATATATCATCTTTTCTACTTCCCAAGTCTCCGACTTTCTCCTTATTTGCTAATACTCTAATACATTTTTTGTCAACTTCTGATGGTAAAGATGCAAAAGGATAGACAGTTAATGAAGTTCCTGCAATTATAGCTATTTCAACATTATCACAATCATCATCCCACAGACTGAAAAACTTCTTAGGTAAGCCTTCTCCAAAGAATACAATGTCTGGTTTGACATATCCTTTGCATGATTCACAATTTGGAATTCCTTTTTCCATTAAGTCTTTGAAAGTATTAGAAGACATCTCTTCTTTGCACTCAATGCAATGGTTGGATGCAAACGATCCATGAGCTTCAACTATATTTTCATCTTCAACTCCAGCAAGTCTCTCTAATGTATCTATATTTTGGGTATAAACTCTGTTTAACTTATTTTTATCTTGAAATAATTTAATTAAATAATGAAATTTCGTTGGTGGAAATTGACCAGGCATAAGCTCTGTAGCCAATGTATAAAATGGTTTAGGGTCTTCTTTAAAATAATCTATATCAAATACCGCTTCAGCATATGGTAAATTTAATTTTGCTAAATTTGAGTATAATCCAGTGTCAGGAGATCTAAAATCTGGTATACCAGCTGAGGTTGATATACCTGCACCATTGAAAAACGTAACTTTTTTACCCTTTTCGATGGCTTTCACTAATTTGTCAAGATCTATATCTTTCATTACTTGTAGTTGTTTTGATTAAGTTGTGATGAATGAATGCGGCTCAATCCAATTTGGTTTGTTTCATATTTTGAAAAAATTCATCTTTGTATGTATTACATCATAATTTCTTTTCAAAACTTGAAAATGTCAACCACCTCAACGTTAGATAAGAAAATCAATGAATTGCATATCAATGAGTCATCCGAAAAAGTAATCCAACAAAAGAAGCTAGCTGCCGAACGATTAGAAAAGGCTAGAACCAAAAGAGATCAAGAAATTCAAGATTTGAAAAACGAACAAGCAATTAATGCTAAAAAGGGTGAATTAATACAGCTTCACGCCAATATAGTCGATGAATGTAGGCAATATATACAAAGTTTTGTTGACAAACAAATGGACTGGACAAATATCGAATTGGCATTGAAAATGGAGAAAAGAAAGAAAAATTCGATTGCAAATTATGTTGAATTGCCATTAAACTTGAAAGATAATAGAGTCAATTTGAAATTAGAAGATCCAGAAGTGAAAGAAACTGAAATAGAACTGGAAAGCGAAAGTAGTAGCGACTCCGATAGTGATTTCGAAGATACTCCAAAACGTAAAATAAAAGAGCATACAGCACAAGGTGTTTCAGTCAGCATAGATATCACCAAAAGTTCATTTGCCAATGCTAGATATTATTTTGACAATAAAAAGGAAGCTGAAATAAAACAAGCCAAAGTTGAAAAAGGAGCAGAAATAGCATACAAAAATGCTGAAAAAAAAATTGGACAAGATTTGGTTAAAAATTTGCAACGTGAAAACGGTTTCAAACAAAAGGATGAAAGAGAAAAGTTTTGGTTTGAGAAATTTTTCTGGTTTGTAACAAGTGAAGGATACTTGTGTTTAGCTGGTAGAGATAATATGCAAACCGATTTGATCTATTTTAAATATTTCAGTGATGATGATTTCTTGGTGAGTTCAGAAATAGAAGGGTCATTGAAAGTCTTTATTAAAAATCCAATGAAGGGTGAATCAATTCCACCTTCAACTATATTACAAGCTGGTATATTCTCAATGTCAACTTCTCATGCATGGACTGGTAAAATAAACACTGCTGCTTGGATCTTACATGGTACAGAAGTATCAAAATACAATTCTTCTGGTATATTACCTCCTGGAGAATTTAATTATTTAGCTAAAAAAGAATTCTTACCACCAGCTCAATTAGTAATGGGATTTGGCTTTTATTGTTTAGTTGATGAAGAATCTGCAAAATTGCATGAAGAACAAAGAGTTGGTAGAGATAAAGAGCACGGAATAGTCAGAATTTTAGATAACAAAAAGAAAGGTGTGGATGTAAAAATCACAAACGTCAAAGATGCTGAGCCAGAAGTTGAAGCAGTAGAAGGGCAAGATCTGGAAGAAGTTGGTGAAGAAATATCATCGAGGGGTAAAAAAGCGAAGATGAAAAAAGCTGCTAAGTATGCTGATCAAGATGAAGAAGAAAAAGTATTGAGGATGAATATGCTTGGTGGGAAAAAGAAGGATGTTGATATAAAGCAAAAACAAAACCAAAAGTCTCAACCAGTAGAAGCAAAACCAAACAATTACAACAAGGAGCAACATGAAAGAGAAATTCAAAAAATATTACTAGAATCAGAGGAAGATAATCTGTTGGCAACTTTTCTCAATACAATGGACTTGATGACACCAAAACCAAGTTCTATTGATACAATCGTTGGTTTAGTTCCAGTATTTGCTCCATGGTCAGCCTTACAAAAATTTAAATACAAAGCCAAAATTCAACCAGGGTTAGCAAAAAAGGGGAAAAGTATGAATGAAATTATAAATTATTTTACATCTAGAAAAATGGATAATAATAAATCCGATACTGATCTAGATTGGCCAGAAGAAAGGGAAATTTTAAATTCTTTAAAATCAAATGATTTAATCGGTGTATTCACTGTAAGTAAAATGAGATTAATTTTACCGAAGAAATAAATATTGTAAATAGATTGAGAAGATGCAGTTCATTCCGAGGAATTTTTGTAGTCCAATTAATTAAATAATTTCTTTGAAACAATAAGATTATGAACTTTTCCAATTTTTAAATCACAAAAATTAGGTTTCAAAATTTAAAACAATAAATATCAATAAATTGAAATACACGTGGAATTAAAACCAAATCAAATACCTCTTTGTTATAAATACTCAACTACATGCCATGTCAGTTCAATTAATTTAGTTACTTCCATTACCAAAGATGGTTTCAGTCTCAAATTTACTTAATAGTGGTCTTTTGTTAATAAGTCAAAACATTTATCAAGATGTTGCAACTCCACAAGAGTTAAAAACTGATGGCTACAATATTTTGAATTTCCTTGGTGGTTCTGCTCCTTATATTAGTAGAGAGTCTTATGGTATTGATCCTGCTATTCCAGATGGTTGTACAGTTCAACAAGTACAATTATTTTCAAGACATGGTGAAAGATATCCATCAAAAAGCGATGGTAAAAGTTTTGAAGCTATAAACGATAAATTCAAACAACACAATGGGACTTTTAAAGGAGATTTATATTTTTTAAACGACTACACCTATTTTGTTAAAGACAAGCAGTACTATGAAAAAGAAACATCACCAAAAAATTCTGAAGGTACTTTTGCTGGTACCACTGATGCTTTAAGACATGGTGCTTTTTTTAGATCAAAATATGGATCATTATATAATGTCAACTCAACTTTACCAGTTTTTTCATCAAATTCAGGAAGAGTTACTGAAACTGCAAGATATTTTGCAAGAGGATTTTTAGGGGATGATTTTAATGAAGGTAAATCTGTTAAATTCAATATTATTGATGAAGCCGACATAATGGGTGTAAACACATTAACTCCTAAACATGCTTGTCCAAAATATAACTCCTCAGCAAATGATGCGTTAGTTAAAAAATATAATACATCATATTTACAAGTCATTGCTGATAGATTAAATAAACCGAATCCAGGTCTTAATTTAACATCTAAAGACGTTTCGTCATTATTTTCATGGTGTGCTTATGAAATTAATGTTAGAGGGAAATCTCAAGTTTGCGATCTATTCACCAATGAAGAATTTATTAAAAACTCATATGCTCAAGATTTGTCAAAATTTTACTCAAATTCAATGGGCAATGAACTTACAAGAGTTATGGGTGCTCCATTATTAAATGCCTCATTGGCTTTATTAAAAGATAACTCAGAGTATAATAAAATATGGTTATCATTTTCACATGATACAGATTTGGAAATTTATCATAGTGCCTTAGGTATACTTTTACCACCAGAAAATTTAACTACTGATTATATTCCATTCCCAAATCCATATGTACACTCATCAATTGTACCACAAGGTGCTAGAATTTATACTGAAAAATATCAATGTGGTTCTGACTCATATGTTAGATATATTATAAATGATGCTGTTGTTCCGATTCCAAAATGTGCTACTGGTCCTGGATTTTCATGTAAATTATCTGATTTTGAAACGTACATCAATAGTAGAATTGGTGATATAAAATTTGCAGAACAATGTGGACTTAACTCCTCAGTTCCTCAACATCTCACATTTTATTATGATTATAATACCACTACATACAATGTTCCGTTAGGGGATTTTTAATTACTTTTTAGTTTTTATTTTTTAGTTCATGTTCGTAAAATTAAGACGTAAAATAATATAAGATTTTGTGTAAAAAAATTAAGTAGATTTTATTTTAATCCATTTTGAACCCATGGTGCATTAATAATTTATCCGAAATTTAAGTTTTTGACTAATTCGTGCTACGGGCTATTACGCTAGATATGATTAAAGTTTGATTTGCAGTCATAAGAACAATTGGTATTCAATTTAGTAGGTCCATTGGGTATTAAATTTTTACACGTGGTGGAAGGAGATTTACTTCAAACCAATTCATTAATCAAAATTGACGATGACTAGAAGCCTCGTTTTGAGTATAGATTACAATAATTGGTTCAACGTTGTTAAATGCTTCCTCAAATCTGTTAAATGACGAGTCCAGAAATAACAAAATTTGGTTATCATTTACTAATGATACTGATTTAGAGATTTATCATATTGCTTTGAGTTTTCTAGAGCCTGCAAATGACTTACCAACTGACCATGTTGCTTTTCCAAGACTGTATCTTCAATTGTACCACAAGGGGTAAGAAATACTGAAAGATATTAATGTGGTACAGACTCATATGTAAGATATATTATAATTGATGCAGTTGTACCATTTCCAAAATGTGCTACTGGTCCAGTTTTCCATGTAAGTTATCAGAATTTCGAAACGTGTTTTAACATTAGAATCGGGTAAGTCAATTTTGTTGAGCAAAGTGGGCTTAATTTTTCAGCTCCTCAACATCTTACTTTTCATCAAGTTTATAACAGCACTAATTATGATGTCTCCCATTTAGGTGATAATTAATTCCTATTCGGTAAAAATGAATAATAATTTAGTTTTTCTGTTGTTCGTAAAATTAAAGAGATTATTTTGTGGAATACTAAGTTTAAAGTTTGTGTAACAAATATACGATGTGTCAAAAAAATTTCTTGACTACCATTCAAAATTTGACACCCTTTTGACATATCGTACAGTATACGCTTTGATGATAGTTCAATTGTCGCTGTGTGTTTGTACAGATTTTCAACAAATTTAAGTTTAAAGACAAATTTTGCATTAAAAATTGATTTATTGGTCTATCAAGTGAATTATAAATATCCATGGAATCGAACAAAGATCGGTAATAAATTGATGCGGCTCGTATATTAATTATTATTTTACACGTGGTGGAAATATACCAAAAACCAATTACAGTTAATTAATTCCCCTAATTAAAGATAATAACCCTTCTACATCAATCGCTTACCATTGTGATATAGTAATGTATAAATAGGAGTAGAAAGAATTTGTTCTCCTTAATTGTATTGTAAATTTGCATCAATAATCAAGGATGGTATCAGTTTCAAATTTACTTAACAGTGGTCTTTTGTTAATTAGTCAAAACATTTATCAAGATGTTGCAACTCCTCAAGAATTAAAAACTGATGGTTACAATATTTTGAATTTCCTTGGTGGTTCTGCTCCTTATATTAGTAGAGAATCTTATGGTATTGATCCTGCTATTCCAGATGGTTGTATAGTCCAACAAGTACAGTTATTTTCAAGACATGGTGAAAGATATCCATCAAAAGGTAACGGTGTGCAATATGAAGGTATTTATAGTAAATTCAAACAATATAATGGTACTTTTAATGGAGATTTGCATTTTTTAAACGATTATACTTATTTTGTTCAAGATAAACAATATTATGAAAAAGAAACATCACCAAAAAATTCTGAAGGTACTTTTGCTGGTACCACTGATGCTTTAAGACATGGTGCTTTTTTTAGATCAAAATATGGAACATTATATAATGTCAACTCAACTTTACCAGTTTTCTCATCAAATTCAGGTAGATGTTATGAAACTTCAAGATATTTTGCAAGAGGATTTTTAGGGGATGATTTCAACGAAGGCAAAACCGTTAAATTCAATATTATCGATGAAGCAGCAACAAGTGGTGCTAATAGTTTAACTCCAAGAAACTCATGTCCTAAATATAATTCATCAGCCAACAAAGCTACTATTGCTAAATACAATACATCTTTCTTAACTACTATTGCTGATAGATTAAACAAACCAAATCCAGGTCTTAAATTAAATGGAAGTGATGTTAATGGATTATTTTCATGGTGTGCTTTTGAAATCAATGTTAGAGGTAGCTCACCAGTTTGCGATTTATTTACTAATGAAGAATTTATTAAGTATTCTTATTCAGTCGATTTAAATAATTATTATTCAAATGGTGGTGGTAATAATTTCACAACTACTATTGGTGCAACTTTATTAAACGCTTCATTAGCTTTATTAAAAGATAATGCTAACCCAAACAAAATTTGGTTATCTTTCTCACATGATACTGATTTAGAGATTTATCATGCTGCTTTAGGTTTATTAGAACCAGCTAATGACTTACCAACCGATTATATTCCATTCCCAAATCCATATGTTCATTCATCAATTGTACCACAAGGTGCTAGAATTTATACTGAAAAATATCAATGTGGTGTTGATTCTTACGTTAGATATATTATAAATGATGCTGTTGTTCCAATTCCAAAATGTGCTACTGGTCCTGGTTTCTCATGTAAATTATCTGATTTTGAAGGTTATATTAATGAGAGAATTGGCAAAACTAATTTTGATGAACAATGTGGTCTCAATTCTTCAGTTCCTCAACATGTTACTTTCTATCAAGATTATAAAAATACCACTTATAATGCCACCTTAGGTGATTTTTAAACAAATTGTTTAGTCAAAAAAAAAAATTGCGTTGCGTTGCCTTTTATTTCTTTTATAGACATTAAAATATTTAGAGTACAAAAAAGTGTTTCAAGTTTTTAGAGTATTTATTCAAAATTCTCTCTCATTACTTATTAATTAATTTCTACAAAATATTTTTTACGTAATTAAATGTCTCTTATTGAAATAATATACACTATCTCTATATTATGAATTGAAAGTTCTTGTCTTATCTTAAGTTTGCTCTTGCTGAAACAACTGGTTCTAAAGCAGTGTTGTTACTATTGATTGGATCCAAAACAGTTTCTGGTATATGTGATTTTTCTTCATGTTCTTCTTCGGCAATCATTCTTTCTCTTTCAGCTTCTTCTTCAGCCATAATTTTATCCAAGTTATAGAATTGTATATAAACAACTATACCAGCAAGGAATGAAACACCACCAATAACACCGAAAACAATGATAAGATATGGATCAATTAATGCAGCTGTAACGGCTAAACTTATAGCAGCACTAATAGCTGAAGTAAATAAGAATAAAGCCATAGTCATACCTTTCATTGATGGAGCAGCTCTTGTATAAGCTAAAGCATAAATTGTAGTCATACAGAAAACTTCACTAGCACCTGCAAGAATATAAATACTTGATGCTTGCCATGCAGAAATTGGAGCTGGGGATTCACAATTGGTTGAATGATTTCCACATGGAGATGTTTGATAAACTTTATGTTGTAATACTGCACCCGCAACTTGTGACATTGCTGCAATAATAAAACCAACTGCAATTTTAGCAATTGTACTAAATGGAATTCTATATTTCATTAATAATGGGTAAACAATGTAGTCTAAAACTGGAATTAAAACAATAATGGCTAATGGATTGAAATTGTTAAATAAATCATTTGGAACACCATCTAAAGTCATAGCACCAATCAATGAAGTTTCAGCTGATCCTAACCCATTATCAGCTAAATTGAAAAAAATAAAGTAAAAGAAAATTTTACAGGCATCAACGGTTTGTTTAGCATCTAAAACATCTTGATCAGTCCAAGTAATTGGTGATTGTTTTCTGGAATTGAAGTAATTTCTACCTCTTGCTCTCATGTTAGTTGGTTTGGCGTATTCCCAGAATGTTCCTGCGAAATAACGTTTAATAAAATTACCTGACAATGCAACAGTTAAGATTTTAATGAAAACCGTAATAATTGATCTACCAGTAGGTTTTTCAAACTTTAATTTTGGTTTAACAATCCAAAATGCTATTGGCATAAGTAAATATAATATTAATGGTACAAAAAATGCTAACCAAAAACCAACTCTTCTTTCACAGTATGATGTAGCTAATTGGAAAAATGCACCAATATTAATAGCCCAATAAAATACTAGAGTAACACTCTCAATTGTCTTTTCACGATCAATGATAACTTCTTCTCCACTTTTTAACTTTTTAACACATTGTGGAGTTTCATATTGATCAAGCATTAATGGTAATAAATTTGGTTTTATGAATCCGGTACCTATAGCCAACGTAAAAATAGCAAGTATACAAATTGCCAATCCTGCTTTTTGATTTTCGATTAAACTGGGTGCAGCGGAGACTATGAAAAGCACATGAGAAATACCACCAAATACAACACCATATTGAATTGTTTTCCAACGACTCCATTTTACATCTGCAATATAACCGCCAAATAATGGAACAACATAAGCTAAAAATGTAACCAAATTTGTAAGAGCACTTGCAGTTTGTAATCCCCTATTTAAGGCTCCTGCCAGCGCGTTGTCATTTCCTTTTGGAGGTGCCCCCCATCCGTGTGGAGAATCTTTTGGTAATGGACGTTGAATAAAATTTGATAAAATTCCTGTAACAGAATAATAAGAAGCTCTTTCAGCAAATTCCACAAAACACATTAACATAATAGAATATTGAAATTTACCTAATACTCTTCTTAAAGTCTTCTCTTCATGTTCAGTTGGTTTTCTATAACCTCTTGGGTTGTATTCATCAGCATATTGTGGAAAATAATTTGTTTCGTCATCATGATTATAAATTTCTCCACTTGATTCTTCATCAGTAGCTACATTAAACTTTTGCTGAGATTTCTCGTCCAAAGCATATGGCTCGATAGCACTTGAATTTGACATGATTACTAATTTAAAAAGAGAAAAGAAGAGTTTAAAAATTTAAAGAGGAATTTACCTAACCATTTATATATTTGAAGTTGAATAATAAAATCGTTATCTATTTTCTATTATGGTAAAGGCGAAAATTTGCTACATAATGTGAAACGTTACACAAAAACCTCTCTCTTATCTAATTACATAATATAAAAAGCATTGAAACATAATTGTAAAAAAAAATTAGTTGAATTATTAAGCCTTTTTTATTGTTTAAACTTTCATTAAACGTTTAATGGTTTAAATATAAAGCTATTCGTTGATGTTTTTACATTCATTAATGAGCTGATGATAAGTATGGCATAAACAAATGCCGATTCATTGGTTTTGAATTTAAATATTGAATATCCACACTTTATTCCTTTTAATTTTAGTTGAAAAAAAAAAAATTTAGTTGATAGAAAAAAAAAGAAAAAAAAATCAATAAATTTTTCAATTAACTATTAAAAATCAAATTTTGGTGCCGTATGAAAGAAGTAAAAATTGAACAAAAAACTGTTTAAACCCTCTCCACATAATATATGCCTCTGAATTCGTATAAGATATCAAATTTGGATTAGGTTTGCTCCGATTATGAGACATATTAAATGTACAAGTTATAATTTTACCAATAATGTATTTCAGATCTAAATTATTGTTGAAAACAATAATTATTTTATGTATTATTCTTTATATTTATGTTGTTGAAGTGGTTTATTTTTTATATGGTTATGGGCATCTCAAATTTGACATCAGTATAAATTCTAAATTGTAAGTATATTAATGATGAAAAAAGAAAAAAAATAATTCCCCTGAATCTGACGCCTGGAGAAACGTTAGATAAATTAATTCATTACGATAAGATAAAAAAAGAAAAGTAATCACAAGGCATTTTATGAAAAAAAAAAAATTATGGTTCAAAACTGACGAATAATTCAAAGTTCAAGATAATTAAAAGTATTGTGCATGATGTGTATGTCAATATAATTAAGGTTTGACACTAAAAATTTTTAATTACTAAACGGCTCCAACTTTGATCTGCAACTAATTTACTCAACAATCAGATGTCTTCATATTCAAAAATTGTTTGGCAGGCCCATCTTTTAACTTTAAAAGAACACTATAAATTTTGATCATAAGTCGTTTTTATACTAACAACCACCCTTTCAAAGCTCTTGTGATTAAATATTTCAGATAAAATATAATTTAAGTCAAAAAACCTATCAAAATATTCGTAAAAGATTTTTCTTTTTTTTCTTGAGAGATTTAAATTCGGATAAAAATTTCATATCATATTTCAGTTTTTTTTTCTTGGATGAAATTATTCATTTTTTTTTATTTGAAATTATTTAAATTATTATAAGTATTGTTTATCTTAAAATAATAAGATCTTTTGAAATTTACAGATCTAAGATCTTTAATTTAGTTTACGATTAAAGTTTCAAAGATTTGACTATTATCTAAATGAAATTCTCATCTTTTATAAATCACAATCGTTGAAATTAATTTCATTACTCTCTGTCGTTATTCTTTGTTTGTGACATTGATTTGAAGTGTCGTCAAGAGCGCTAGATCATTTTCTAACTTATGTACCTGATGCATGCGATATCATGTAAAATTGAGTAAATTAAAGATCTGTTTCATAAAATAATATTATTTTTCAGAGTTGTGAAAATATGTTACAAATTATATGATTCTGAGTCATTACAATATGTTATTACTAATATATGTTTTTTTTGCTCCTCGTAGGAATAATATCATGTTCATTGTTCTCTCATGTGAGGCATTCAAAGTAGTTCAAATAAGCTCATAAGTCTCTCCTTACTTCGATTTCTTACTTTGACAAGCAATTGATTATATTGCAAAATACGGTAACAACTATAATCTTCAATAAAACATCATTTTTGACGTGTCCCAAAAAACATGACATTGTGTGTTTCAGACTTAAAAAATATTAAATTAATTATCGTCAATATGTTTCAGAAATGATTAACAATACCTTCGTGTCAAATTATTATAATCTTATAAACTCAGTCCATTTCCCAAGAATATTTTTCAAAATTCATATTAGTCATTAACAACAATGCCAAATATTCAAAGAGTTGGTGATGATTGGGATATTTCAATAGAATTTGATTTAAAAGATTTAAATAAATACATGATTGCGTCACCAAATATGGAATTTAATATAGAATTAATTTTAAACGGTAAACAATTATTTGAAAATAAAGAATTTTTAAAAAGATTTGCTAATTGTTTTAAATTTTTCCTTAATGCTTTAAATTATAATTTTGAAGCAGTTTTCAATACAAGAAGATCAATAACTTTCATCTTAAATGATAAAATCAATTATCAACTGATACCAAACAAAAAGGAATTACAAAAATTAAATTTAAAAATTAGTTTAATAGGATCGACTCAAATTAATTTTAAAATTTTGATCAAAGAATTAAATGAATTATTAGTTGTTTGGTTGTCAGATTTAGATTTAAAATGTCCTTTAATTTTCTCAAAAATATTAAGAGAAAATTTTAAAAATCATTTAGGTAAAAATAATTATAATGATGAATATAAATTTATAAAAGATATCGTAAATAATCATAAATCAACTACTTCATTATTTAATTTAAGTAAAAATCCAAAATATTTATCATTAGTACGTGAATATAATGTTTCCCCAATTTTAAATATTTTACAAATTCAAGATTAAATAGAAGGTAAATAGTAATTTGATATGTTGAATATGTTAATTCTCCGCAAATTTATCCCTTGAACTTTTTGATCAACACTGTAAAACTCAAGATCCAAGAAAATTTCGTCGACCATAAAATTGGGGTATTCGAAATGGGTATGTAAATATCCCCCATATTAAGCTGTTTAGCATATTTTCAACAACTTCTTCAAATAAGTTTTGTCTGTTATTTTAATATTTTGTGGGGAAAAAATTAATTTTGCTTTTGTTAAGATTTACGAGATTGTGTTTCTTTTTTACGAGAGGTACCATGTTGGCTGCAAAAATATAAAATCAGTCATAAATATCTATAATTTTGTATTTTGAAATTTCAACGTAAACCACTACAATCACTAGATATTAAAAATGTCAACTGATTCTATTTCTATTAATTCCAAACATGAGTTGGATGATGATTCCACTTATCCTGTCAGTAAAGTAAGAACTTTTGGTGACAATAATGAATATGTTATACTTGGAAACAAGAAATATCTTAGAAAAGATTTATTAGAGAGTTTTGGAGGAACTATGGATGTTGGATTACATAAACCAAGGGAGTTTGGTAATGCTACTTGTATTGGTTTAGTTTCATTTTCAATCTCGAATCTAGTGCTCAGTCTTTATGGATTAAATACTAGAGGTATACATACTCCAAATGTGATTGTTTCATTGTGTATTTTCTATGCTGGACTTCTTCAAATTCTTGCGTCAATTTGGGATTTTTTCCGTGGTAATACTTTTTCATACGTCGCTTTTGGATCATATGGTGCATTTTTCTTATCTTTTGGAGCTATTCAAATTGAAAGTTTTGGTATTGTGAAAGCATATATGACGGAAGATCCAACACAATTAGAAAATGCAATTGGAATCTACTTAATAGGTTGGGCACTTGTTTCATTTATGTTATTAATGTGTACTTTGAAATCAGTTGTTTCTTTAGTTGCAATGTTTTTCTTCATTTTTATGACTTTTTTGTTACAAGGTATTGGTTATCTTATCGCTATGCCAGTGGTTATTAAGGCTGGTGCTGGTGTCGGAATAGCAGTTAGTGTATGTGGTTTATACAATGCTTATGCTGGTATGGCTAATAAAACAAATCTGTATTTTAGTTCATATTTAATTCCCTTAGCCATGCATCATAGTCACTAAATAAGTTTCTTTAAATCGGGGGGTTTATGGGATCTCAATATAACATTGCTGACTTAATTCAAATTGTTGTAGTTTTCTGCAATAATTATTCTACTTGGCGTATCTTATCACCAAATTAAATGAATCGTCGTTTTTATAGTAGAATGTAGTTTATTTTTTGAACAAATACACAATATTGACTCAGATGAAAAGTTGTGACAATTGCATCGAAGCAAAGGTTAGGCAAATTTCCAGCGTCTTTGTCGCCTTATAAATTGAGTTTTTAACTAGAAAAGTAACGAAAGGTCAACTCTTATATCAACTTCCTTATTTTCCGTAAGCACACTTCGAAGTGAGATACTAACAAGTCTGAAACCAAGAAAACAGATTTATATCTAGCAAGGAGCAAACACTAATTCCAAAGATACAGAGAATACTATCAAATAATTAAATATGATTTATTTTTGAATAAATACAACAAGATATCTAAAAACCTTACTTAAATAATATTAATTGAAATTTGATCCTGTTCTGAATTAAATATATATTCCTCACTTTCATTTCCCAGACCCTCTTCGTCCTCATCATCGTCATCGTCATCTTCTTCCGAATCGTCTCCTTCTTCGTCAGCTTCTTCCTCTTCCTCTTCTTCTTCAACATCGTCAACACTATCTTTTTCAGCTTTCAACGTTGAAATTTTTCTTCTCATAATATCAACTATATCTGTCCATTCCCTCATACCACCCATACCTATATCACCACATACCAAAATTTTTTCAACTGGTTTCAAGATTTCAATTCCAAAATCAGGGGATGATATAGTACTTAATTGTTTTGAAGTTATTGGATGGGTATACATAAATGTGTTCATTGCTGGAGCTACAAGTATTGGTTTTTTAAGTTGTGAAGGTGACCATGATCTAATAAGTGAAGTTAATAAATTATCTGCTATACCATTTGAAATTTTAGCTAATGTATTTGCTGATAAAGGAGCGACCAACATTATATCAGCCCATTTTCTTAAGTAATTGTGAAATATTAATTTATCGTATGGATTTTTAGGTTTTTTATTGACTGAAAGTTGTTGTTGTTGTTGTTGTTGTTGTTGTTGTGACGATGGTGGTGGTGGTGGTTGCTCTGTTGAGCTGGTGGTGGTAGAGTATATTTCATTATAGTTTGTCCATTCATCTTCATCTCTCCAAACTTTAACATCTGCATTTATTTTTGAACCTTTTAAAAAATGAGTAGCAGACTTGGTAACAATTAATTGTATTGATATTTTTTGACCAAAATTCTGAAATAATTTATCAACAATCAATGGAACTTTAATAGTTGCAACTGATCCAGTACATGCTAATAAAATATGGAATTTTCCATCATCTTCTTTCGACAAATATTCTTGGAATGGAACAGGCGGTCCAACAGGCGAAGCAACTATAGTTTTATTTTTCTTGATGGATCCTCTTCTTGATGAACTCGTACTTATTGGTTCAAAAGGTGGACTTGGTTCTTTCACTTTGAATGATATACTTTCATCTTTTCTCTTTAATGATGATTGTCTAGATGGTAAACCAGAGGATGTAGTTGTATTTGAAGTTAGAGGTAATATATTTTCATGATCCAAAACGTTAGTTGATGATGGTTGTGATGATATTGTAAATCTTTTCAATCTTTCTTGAGATTCTATGTCACTGAATGAGACACTAGGATTCCTGATTGGAAAACTTGGACGAGGTTTTGAAGTATCATCTGAATCCATTAAGGTAATTATATGATTAATATGAAACAAAGAAAAAAAGAGAACAACGAAATATAATTTACTTTTGATTTTTTTGTTTTTCCTTTCTTTACGTTTCTTAAAATTACATAACAATCACGAAGAATTATTTAATACTTATTTAACAACACTATAATGAATTTACGTCAGCAGTTAACGCAATTTTTAACCCTTGCTTATGTATTTTCATCAGCTTTTATGATTTGGAAATCATTATCGATACTAGCAAATTCTCATTCACCAATAGTTGTTGTATTATCAGGATCAATGGAACCAGCTTTTCAAAGAGGTGATATATTATTTTTATGGAATAGAGACAAACAACAGAAAGTTGGAGATATAGTTGTCTACGAAATAGAAGGTAAAACTATACCAATTGTACATAGAGTTTTAAGAGAACATCATAATCTGGAAAAACAATTATTATTAACAAAAGGTGATAATAATGCAGTAGATGATTTATCATTATATGCTAAGAAACAATCATATCTTAATCAAAAAAATGATTTAGTAGGTACCGTTAAAGGTTATTTACCATTTATTGGTTATATTACTATATTAATAAGTGAAAACGTATATTTTAAATTTGGTTTATTAGGTTTATTGGGTTTATCTTCTTTAACAAGTAATGAATAATAAGTATTTGATTCAAAGGCTAATTTTAATATAATTTGCACGTTTAGGTTGGTCCCTAACTTGAATGAAATAAATTAATGTAGTTTAAACTCTAGTACTCCAGATAAACTTAGAGTTAAAAAAATCGCGTAATAATATTTATCACTTTAATTAAAAAAACTTATTTTAATTTATCAAAAAAGGTAAACAGTTTATCAAGAAACTATAGATGAGAGGTATGTTCAATTAGAGTATATGTTAAGATTATAAATTAATACTAATTATTTTCAAGATTATAAGGTTGTTGTTCTTGGTGCTGGTGGGGTTGGTAAATCCTCAATAACAGTACAATTTGTTCAAGGTGTTTATATTGAAAGTTATGATCCAACTATTGAAGATTCATATAGAAAACAAATTGAAGTTGATGGAAGAGCTTGCGATTTGGAAATTTTAGATACTGCTGGTGTTGCTCAATTTACTGCAATGAGAGAACTTTATATAAAAAGTGGGAAAGGTTTTCTTTTAGTTTATTCAGTAACTGATGAAAATTCATTAAAAGAACTATTAGCATTACGTGAACAAGTGTTAAGGATTAAAGATAGTGAGAATGTACCTATGGTTTTGGTTGGGAACAAATGTGATTTAGATGAGGATAGAGTACTTTCTATTGAAGATGGTGTTAAAGTTAGTCAAGATTGGGGTTTGGTGCCATTTTATGAAACTAGTGCGATGTATAAAACTAACGTTGATGAAGCGTTTGTCGATGTTGTAAGACAAATTATGAGAAAAGAAGCTGCTATTAGTGCCGAGAGAAAACAACAAAAGGAAAAACAAAAATTAGATCAACCAAAAAATAGTATAATGATGGATAATAATAAAAATGGAATTAATAATGTCGAACCTGAAAAGGAACAACAGCAGCAGCAACAACAACAACAACAAAGAGTAAATCAATCTACTAAAAATCATTCAAAATTAGGCTCTGGTAGTAAGTGTTGTGTGATTATGTAGTGTTGATTGGATAGTTATTTAACAATATATTTTAATAATAAGTAATTTTTGTGTCATATTGTTGAATAATGTAAATTTTAGACGATAATTTGTTGTTTAAATAAACCAAATATAATAATCTAAACGACTTAATAAAGAAACTTCCAACTTTATTGTTAATTTTAGACGATTTGTAAAATGAATTTAATTTCTTTTCAATTTATGGTACCTGAAAAATGTGTACCTTAAAATTAAAGTATCAAAACACATCTTTACTACAATACTTAAATAAATTAAACATTCTGAAATTAATTCATGATAAATTCAATAGAAATGCAGAACTATTTTGAAAAAAGTCTTTTTTCTAACTCTTCAATACTTTAGTAGATTGAAGAGTCTGTATTATTAGTAGCAGTAGATTTTTGGTGAGAAAATTGTATAATTTTTATAAAGTTTTTGCAACAAAATGTAAACTACAATTTTTTTGTTTTTATCAAAAAAAAGATAAGTCATAAAAGCTTGTAATAAGCGTACTTTTCGCTGAATTCCAAAATAAAGAAATCAAAGAAAATACGATAATGCGATAATACACTTATTGGTGTTTTCTTAAAAATCCGAAAGAATTTTGAGTCAATTATTAAATTGAAAAAACTCGTACATAGTGGTGAGTTTGGTAAAATTTTTGAAGTGATAAAAAACACAGCATTAGCAAAACTCAGATATAGGCTTGGTGGCCGAGTCCGGTTTATGGCGTTAGAGTAAGGAATCGGTGTGATCTGATTACATCTTTGCTTTATTCTTCTAATCTCTTCGGAGGCGCGAGTTCAAATCTCGTCCAAGTCATTTTTTTGCTCTTTTTTGTCTTGATTTTTTAGAAAAATGAGAGAAATATATTTTTGTTTGTCAGCTCCTAGTGTTAAAATTTAGTTTGGTTTTAAAACAATAGTAGTTTAGGATCAAATTTACTGATACAATATTCAAAATTCGAAATTAAAAACTGTTTGTATTGTACACTTAGACAAATACTTATATATATATTTACACAATTACCAACTTGAAGGACCAAAACTTTCACCCTCATTAAGTATTTTACGAATGTTTGTAGTAACATTGGTATCTAAGGTTCCATTAACAACGTTGTTACCCCACCAACTTGGGAATTCAGTTTGAGTCAAACCTAAAGCTAATGATAATATCAATAATGACCAAGCAAGACCAATATCTAAACCAGCTGATAAAGAATAATTATATTTAGCCCACCAGTGGAAATATTTTCTTTTAATCCACCATCCAAAAATCAAACCAACACAACAATATGACGTATAATTGTATGGAGTGGCTGGAGGAATTAACCCAGTACCTGAGAAGAAGACTGGCCAATGTAAATACTTGATTAAACTGTTTGGCCATTTTTTCAAGATTAACCAATTTACAACTGGTAAAATAGCACCGACAATGAAGAAAAATAATAATCCGTAATAGATTTGACCATGTGAGAATTGACGTTGTGGCCCAATAACACCCCAGATAATTGAAGCATTGAAGAAAACTTTAGCACCAGGACAGTTGAAAGATGAGGCTTGATCTGGTTCACATAATCCATCAATAGCACCATATGACCATCTCATAACACCAATTTGAACAAAACATGACCAAATAGCAGCAATGAATTGTGACCAGAATAAGTTTCTTGGTGAGATTTTCATGTAGTGACCTAATTTCATATCTTGAGCAAAAGTAACAGCTTGATTATTAGTAATATAACCAAAAGTTTTGAAAAACATCATAGCAATTGGTTTACCTGGTAACATGTAACCAATAATAAATTCAGTGACGACATTTAAACCAACTGCAATATTAGTTTTAGCATAAATAATAGCAACCGGTAATAAGAATACAATTGCAATAATTAAAGCAACAATTAAACACCAAACTGGCATTTCAGTATCCCAACATCTAATTGTAACGATAGATAAAGCAAAGAAAATAAGGAAAGAAATTAAAAACCACCATTCTGGAACTCTTTTATATCTTGCCATTAATCTATTATGAACATCTGGTTTTTCTTTAAGTTTAAATTGATCAACAATTTCTGGACCATGGAATAAAACAGTATGAACAATAGTAGCTAAAATTGAAGCGAATGATAAACCATATGAAATAGCAAATGTAGTTGATAAAAACAATGGAGAATATTCTTTGTAAGCTTTTTCATTAAAAGTTAAAGTCTTTTTGTCAATAATTCTACTGACATTGTATTTTAATTGATATCTATCAAATGATCCTGATGAAGAAATTGGAAGATAATCACCATACCAAGTGTTTGTGAATGAAATAGCTGGAACAATAATCCAGAAAATAAGGATCATTGAAAGGAAAATAGTTGCAATAGTACCTGCTGGTGGAATTAATGGTGAACCAACATAACCAGCAATTTGATTCCAATCTAATGAAAATGAATTTGGAAGCATACCTAAACCAGAAGATGAACCAAAAATTTGATTAATAGTTGGACTATTTGGTTTAATCCAAGTAATCCATGAAAAATAAGATAATGCGGTGAAAATATAACCTGGGAACCAATAATAAATAAATCCACCGATGAAAACAATTAAGAAAAACCATAATCTTGAAATTCTCCAACCATTTGCTGGATGATTTTCATTGATATGCATATTAGTTAAGAAAATACATGTAACTAAATTTTGTGGCCAAATAGCACCAGGACTATCAACAACGAACTTTCTAATTAATCCACCTAATGAAAACCCAATTAAATTTGTAGAAAGAATTGCAACTAAAGCAAATCCAACACCAAAATCAATGTTATAAAATTTATTCATAGAAACCAAGATATCAGTGGCATAAGCAGCACCACCATTGAAAGAAGCATTAGCCATAATTGTAATAACTGCATGTTCTTTTAAATTGAAAGGACCAGGATTTAATGGCATACCAAAAATTTTAACATTTGGTATAGCAAAAGCCCAAAATCTACCCATTGGATAAGCTAAAATTGATGTAACCATAGTTGAAATAACAATTGTTGGAGAATGAAGTGAAAAATACATATTCATAGCTGCACCAATTGTAGTTAAAATCAAACCTAAAGTCCAAGCTCTAATAGTAGCTTGTGGCATTTCAAAGTCATCAGAACTTGGTACAGCAGCTCTGACTTCTGGATATGGTGAATCATCTTCAACATGAACACCAGCATAACCATCATCAATAATATCTGCAATTAAATTTGAAGTAACTGGATCGAATTCTTGAGATTTTGAAACCACTAATTCAATATCTGGTTGTTTTCTATCAGCTTCAAAATCATCATTAACAACTCTATGATTAACTTCCATACCAGCTTTTTCATTTAAATCATGTGGATGACCTTCATAAGATGAAGACGAACTTTCACCTTTACGGTTTATGATACTTTTGATTTTATCCATTTGAAAAGATGGTGAAAAACAAAATTAAAACTGATTCAAAAGAAAATTCCAAAAATTTTAGAACAATATACTTAAGTAGAGATTTAATTTACATTATATATATGTTAATAATAAGATCATTTTTTTAAAAAAACTGTTATCAGCGAAATATGAAAACAATAACAATTAGATTATGAGCTTAAATTGGGGTGAAACACAAAATAATTTAAATTGAATATTTTTTTTAGAAAATTAAATATTTTTTTATTCAGGGCATACCATCAATTAAAATAAAAATATTAGACAAGAAATTTACGTCAAAGATTTATACGAGATTGTATAGAATTTCTTGTTAGCTCGACTAAGATGATCTGGCGATTTCGCTTTAATTGTTTCAATTAAAATTTAGCTGATTAATTTAACATTTTATGCATGTAAAATTTCAATGTTTCTATTTTTAATTCCAATTATTCGAACGGCATCAAATCTTATCAAATTCCAATTAAATTTCTATTATCTTCACACCAGGTTAAATTGTTTTTAAATTATTTGCTTTAAATTTATTCAGCGTTCTTGCATGCAGGCGTTTCTAGGTGTTGATGATGTGCCACCTCAGTTATTGGATTAAAGTTAACCCTCTTTTTGTGAGAGATGAGGAGTTTGACCAATTGCCTCTTAATTTTAATGTGTTTCATAATTTTAGAAACTTAAACTTCTGATGACATAAAAAAGAAATTTATTGAATTAAGACACATCTAAAAATTTAGAAATGACATTTAAGAAAATGACATTATCTTTGTGTCTTCTAAATTTATATCTCCGATTACAATTAATAAAAACGAGAAGAGAAAAATATAGTATGTAAGATGTATACAAATAGTAAAGCTTAAGTAGAACTGATGCAATGTGCATTTGAAGTTGCATGTAAGTTACATATTAATTTATACAACCAGACAATAATGTGGCATGAACATTCAAAAGTTTAAATCATTTTTTAACAAAACAAGCAGCAAAAAATCCAATACCACCGTCTTCTTTCGGTATAGTTCTAATACAACCACCCGCTAATTTTTTAATTACTTCGGAATCTCTCGTCAAAGTCATAAATTCATCTTCTATACCTCTTCTTTCCCATGTGGATAATACAACTTCTCTATCAGCTAATGTCCAACCTTGATTTTTCACCGTTTCATCCGATAATAAATCTACTACAACTCTTTCATTTTCTTCAGCATGTACTGAACAAGTTGAATAAACTACTTTACGAGCACCTGGGAATGATAATGCATGTTTCATAATGGTGAATTGAAATGATGCTAATTTTTCAAGTCTATCTGAATTTTTAGTTTCTTCATCCATTGCTCTGCCAAAAATTCCCGAACCACTACAAGACGGATCGACTATTAAACCAGTGACATCTTCATAATCTTCTGGTTTTATAGTAGTGAAATCTTGATGTAACACCTGGATTAATTTCTTTTTATTTTTACCAGTTGCCTTTTCAGACATTTGTTTCAAAATACCAACTCTTTTTGAATCTTTTTCTACTGCATATACTACATCTTCAACAAAACTAGCCGCATGAGATGTTTTATTTCCAGGGGCAGCACATGCATCAATAATTTTAGAATGTTCATCTTTATAATTTAATATATATGCTGGAAAACAACTTGCACGATCTTGTATGATAATTTCTCCTAATTTATATGCTTCTGTTGATGTTGTAATTTTTTCTTTTGGATGCACTCCATATAAATTTGGAATATGATCATCTTGATAAATTAATCCTGGCTTCGTTAGATCTTGAAATCTACTCACTGGTTGTAAATTTAATTTGTGTTTTTTGAAAAATCTTTCTGGATCTATTTTGATGGTGTTAATTCTAAACCATCGTATTGGGGTTTCGTCATCTTGTTCTACTGTAGGTAGCTGATCTACTGATTTAACTTTATATTTTAATTTTAATTTTATAAATTCTGCTTGTAGTCTAGTTTTATTTGCCAAAAATGAATCTTTGATGTGATGCTTCCCACTCTCTATTCTCCCTCTTGAGCTGAATAATAAATCATGTATTAATAAAGCTAATAATTCATTACTTATTTTTAATTGTTTATTGATTTTTGATTTTGTTATAATTTGTTGAATATACTCTTTATATTTTAATGTCAGGTATACTAAAGCATATATATGCTTAGGGTTACTTTTTAAGTTCTTATCATTGAATACCTTTGATTGTAAATTCCCTTCTGATTGTTTTAGAAATTTTTCAGCTTCAAAATATAACTTCATTTGATCAGATCAAAAAGATAAATGATGAACTTAATAATTTGCAACACGATTTTTTAATTTTTTCTTAGCACAAAATAGATTTGTTCATATTTCAATCAAATCAACTAGAATTTGAATGATTCAACCACCTAAAAATGCCTACCAGCCTGGCACTCAATTGACAGTCGGCTCTCATAGAATTTCAATTATTAAATATATCTCAGCTGGTGGATTTGCACATGTATATACTTGTAATATAGAACCTGCATTTAATGGATCAAACATAGCCTGTTTAAAACGAGTAGTGGTACCGAGTAAATGGCAGTTAAGTTTGTTAAGACAAGAAGTCGATGCTATGAGGAGACTAAGAGGAAATAAACATATTGTATCATATATTGATTCTCATGCATCAAGATTGGGTAACGACGAAGTACAACAACAATATGAAGTATTGCTTCTAATGGAGTTTTGTCAAAATAATGGATTAATTGATTTTATGAATACAAGATTAAGAAATAAATTAACTGAAAAAGAAATAATAGATATAATGTATCAGATAACTATTGGCGTCGCAATGTGTCATCATTTAAGACCACCATTAATTCATCGAGATATCAAGATTGAAAATGTATTAATTGATTCAAATCATGTTTTTAAATTATGTGATTTTGGATCATCAGTAAATTATATGCCAGCTCCAAAGAACCCGCAAGAGTTACAATTAATGAGAGATGATTTAATGCAGCATACAACACCACAATACCGAGCGCCTGAAATGATTGATTTAACTAAGGGTTTTCCCATTGATGATAAATCGGATATCTGGGCTCTAGGTATATTTTTATACAAGTTATGTTATTATACAACCCCATTTGAACTGAATAGCTTACAAGAAATGGAAAAAAATATATTAAATTGTTCAGAAACTTTAAGATTTAAAGAACAACCAGGTCTGATTTTTTCAAGGAGATTGAAAAATATAATAAAAGTTTGTTTAAGAGCTGATCCAAGAAGAAGACCTAACGCAGTACAACTATTAGGTGAAATATGTCAAATGAGAGGTGATGAAAAAGTACCAAATGTTATACCTTCTAGTGTTACAACCAAACCAGTTCCTACAATTGGATTTGGAAGTATTGATAAATCAAAATCAAGTAGTAATATTACAAACACCGCCAAAAAATACTCACCTTTTGAACTGGAACCTAAACCTAGTCGTCCAGTTAGTGCGTTTTTTGATCATGGTATAAATAAAATATATTCACAAGGTAACAAATCTAGTCCAAATGTTCAAGCTTATGTGAAACAAGAATTAGCAAAAGGGTACGAAAGCACTAATGTTGGAGAGACTGAAAATACTTTAGATTTTTTGAAGAGTAGAGATAACCATAACAATGATAATGGAATAAAATCAGCATGGAATAGTTTAAGAAGGATCAGCACAGGAGGAAGTAGTATTAGTGCCAATAATACAGGAGATCTGATGAAGAAAAGTATTAAAAAATTATTAACTGGAAGTAAAGAGGAAAAAGAAAATTCAATTCAAAGAAGAATGCATTTACTATTAGAACAACAACAACAAAGTATTAAAAAGACCGCACTGGGGTATGGAAAATTCACCGACAAAAATGTTATTGACGATATCGAATCTATAAATTCAAGACCCACAAAGCCTAAAAAATTATCACCACAACCACCTACCAAAAAGTCATTGTCTCAACCACCACCACAAACTAAAAAAATCTCACCGTTACCAACCAAAAAATTATCACCACCAAAAGTCCCCCTTAATTTATCATCGAAAAAGAAACCACCACCACCAATAAAACCTAAACCCAAATCACTACAAAGTCGAAGACTATCTACAGGAAGTGGAGATTTTTCAATTCCCGACATAGATGATTTAGAGAAAAATTTTCAAAAAAGGTTTCCAAATTATGTATAAAGCTATATATTTCTTTTGTAACAATGTATGTGTATTTTATGCAAACTCCCCACCCTTACTCATCAGAACTAGAGAACTCTTCGATATTATCCAAGATATTATCAACTCCTTCATCAAATTTTTCATTTATAACATCAAATAATCCATCTGAATTTGCTTTTAGAACTCTACCAAATTTTCTTCTTGGCCTTTTTAAATCTTCACTAACGTTACTCCAACATTGATTATTACAACTTGTGAAAATCGTAGAATTTTGATAAAACCAATCAACCATACTTTCATCCATTACAGGGACTATTGGTTTTAATAATGTTCTATTTATATATGCTACTGTGAATTTCACTAGCAGTTTGATTTCTGATGATGGTCTCTTGCTGAATAAGTGGACAAGACTTTGGTATGAATCTCCGAAACCAACAAAAACAATGTTTTTTAATTGATTGAAAAATGTAATATAGTTATCCCATATATACAATAAAATTTCTTGTGCGAATATGGTTTGATTATATGATGACGTATAAGTTGAACCTGGGATTGGTAATGGGTATGACGGTATATTTATATCAATATAACCAACTGGATTATTATCTTGTTTTTCTTTTTCAATTTTATCTATTATTTGTAAAAGTGGATGTTCTAATATAACTGATGAATAACTTTCTATAATACCATTTGTAGGATTTATATTAGCCCATACATCTGGTGGATCATGAATTGTTATTACGATTGAATCACATTCATAAATATTTGGACTTGCAATCACTAAATTGTCATTTTCATTAGGACAATCAAAAGTGAAAGTTGATTGATCAATAGGTAAATTTATAAAATTCTTTTTGTTGAAAGCTTGATTACTTTGATATAATCTTATTGGATCTGATATATTTGTTAATTTAAAAGCATCAACTCCTGGTAAATCATAGACATCATCAAATGAAGTTTCGGGGATACCTGATTTCAAACATTTCCAATATTTAGATTGAATTTTAATAACTTCATCAATAACTTCTATAGTATCTTGATGTGGTAATTTATTGATTGTATTTTCTGGTGGTTCTCCAATTAAAACTTTTGCAACTGCTAAGGCACTTTCACTTATTGAATCCAAATTATATCCACCTTCAAGTATAACTGCCATTTTACCTTTTGCTATACCTTTTAACATATGTGTCATATATCCATATCCTGCTGGACTAACATGACATCCACCAATTATATCACCAGCAGCTGCATCAAAACCTGAGCTTACAATAATTAAATCTGGATCAAATTCAAGAATCACAGGTATGATAACTTTATTAAATGCATAAACATAATCACCATCATGCATACCCAGAGTTCTCCAAGGTATATTCAAACTATAACCTTCACCGGGACCTTCACCAACTTGATCAGATCCTCCATATTTTGTACCGGGATAAAATTTCCCATTTTCATAACGATGTAATGATATATATAAAACTCTTGGATCATCATAAAATGCCTTTTGTGTACCATTTCCATGATGAATATCCCAATCAAGTATAACAATTCTTCTGACTGATTCTGGATAAGATTTTAATATATTTTTAGCAGCTACAGCAACATTACTAAAAAGACAAAACCCACCGGGATCATTTGGTTCAGCATGATGTCCTGGAGGTCTTACTGCTGCTAAAGAATTTTTAACTTTCCCCTCAATGACAGCTTTACATGCTTCAATTGTACCACCACACGATAATTTAGCTGAAAAATAAGAATCATTGTTTACATAAATGGAATCACCAGCTGCTGTTTCTTTCAATAATTCATCTTTTGTCATTGTTTCAGTAGATTTTATATGTTGTAAATGTTTTTCAGAATGAACTTCCAAGATTTCTTCCATTGTTGCTTCTCTTATTGGAATTTTTTGCATATATGGACCTAACTCATCAATACCAGATAATGAAAAATCCAGTACTAAACCAGCTTCAACTAATTTTTTATATATTCTATAAATTCTTCTTGGATCTTCTGGATGTGGATCAGTATATTCAAAATATGAAGTAAAAATTTTGGCATGATATCTCATTCTAACATCATAAACTAACCCAGTTTTCAACGGTATATAAAAAAGTTGAGATTTTGAAGGTGGTGCAACAACTATTGGTCTAGACCCATTTTTTATAGGTGATTCTTCTAATTTTAATTTTTTAGAAGGTGGTTCACCAAAATTATCATTATTTTCTTCTTTTATATCTATAGTTTTACTATCATTATCTATGTTTATACCATTATCAGTAATTGCAATTGGTACTGGTTCTATTTTAATTTCATTCGTATCTTCCATCATAATATCTGGCTGTTCTTCTTCTATGATATTATTATTATTTTCATTATTATTATTATTATTATTCTCGGTTTCATATAAGTTTGAAGTTTTTTCAACTATATCTATATCATTATTATCTTCTAATTCTTCTGGTTTGATATCACTTGTAGCTATCTCTCTTGATTCATCTGGAGCCTTTTCCAGTAGTTCACTCATTGTATCATCAAGATGATATATAAGTTTGTTATTGAAAAAGATAAAAGATTTAATTGAAACAGAAATTAATTTTTATTTACTTTTTTTTTTTTCTAAACTCTCGAAATTAAACATTTAAATCTTAGCGAGATATAAATAATAATTATAATAATTAATAGATCTTTAATTTCATTAATAATAATAATAAATGTCATTATTAATACCAAACAGTAATGATAAACATGATGCTCATGGAGATTTAGATCAAGATGAATTGTATTCAAAAAGCGTTAAGTCAAATTATTGTTTTCAACCAGTTCACGGATTTTTTAAACAAACTGATTTAGAAACTGATGATATGAAATTTAGATATACTGAAGATAACTTTGGTATTAAAAAATCATATAAAGAAATCAAAGAGCAATTAAAACTTTTAAACCAAAACTCATCAGATAATGTACATTATAAACTTCTATTTTTGGCAAGACATGGACAAAGTTATGCAAACATAGTAGCAAGAAAATATACAAAAGAAGAATGGTTTGCAAAATGGAGATTTATTGGATATGATGGTGAATATACTTATGGTCCTGATGCCGATTTAACAGAAATAGGGATGGAACAAGCTAAAGAAAATAATATTGCATGGAAGAAGCAATTAGAATTAGGTTGTCCATATCCTGACTCATTTTATGTATCACCATTACAAAGATCAATAAAAACTTTTAATATAACATGGAGTGAAGATCCTACAAAAGTAATTGAAAACAAAGGAGAAACATTTAAAATAAAATATGATTTAAACCCACTAGTGATCGAAAATTTAAGAGAAACAAATGGACTTCACCTATGTCATAAAAGATCCAAAAAATCAGAACTAATTTCCAAATTTCCACATTTGAAATTTTCAGGTGACTTTTCAGAAGAAGACTTGCTGTTTGAAGCATATATTGGAGAGAGAGAAAAATTATATCAACAATTTATTAGAATACATAAGGTACTAGAAAATATTTTTGATAATGATCCAAATGATGTAATATCCATAACTTCACATGCTGGTACTATAAGAGCTTTCCTAACGGTTATAAACCATAGAAAATTTACAATACCAACTGGTGGAATGATACCAGTAATGGTTAAAGCGGAAAAGATTAATTGAAGACTATAAAAAATGAATAATGAAAGTTACGAGACTTTCGGTAAATAATGAAAAGCTGCAAAATTTGAATCTCAAATGCTACCAATTATTACCTCAGATTCAATTAAAGGTGCGGCTCAAAAGACTTCAGTACTGCACATTGCAGGTTTAGATTCAATTGAAAAAATCTCATCTGAGACTTAAATAGAGTAGTTAAACATATTATAGACTTATAGATAAATAAATAAATATAGAGCAATGTCTAGAACCAATCTAGATCATCATCATGATAAACTCAAACTAAAAAAACACAAACCAACCAAAATCAACCCAATAAATCCACATACAAACTTATCAGAATGTTTTAAAACAGTATCAACATCACTTTATCTATCATTAGCACCAAAATTTATAAATGATCCGATTTTAGGAATAAAACAACAACATCTAGATCCGCTAGTGATGACTTTTTATTCAAAAGTTAAAGGGATAATAGTATCATATTCAAATATTAAACTACTTACAAATTCACAAGGATCAAATCTAGCTAAAATTGAGGGAGCTTCACCTTTTACATTTATTTGGGTGAATGTTGATTTCTTGGTGTGGAGTCCTTGTGTTGGAGATGTTTTGGAGGGTGATATATATATGCAAACCCCTTCACATATTGGATTATTAATATGTGACGTATTCAATGCATCAATAAAAAAATATAATATACCTATGGATTGGTCATTTATACCAAGTCAACAAGATGAAGAAGACAACAAAAAGACTTTTGGCTATTGGAGTGATGATATTGGTGACAAGATAGATGGGAAATTGAAATTTACTGTAAAAGCAGTATATACTACTGGTAGAGTAGTAAGTGTTGAAGGAACATTAATTAAACCAGGAGAAGAAAGAAATTCACAACCAGTTTATAAACAAAAAAGTAGCAATGTTAACAAGATTGAAACTACAATTAATGCAAACACACATAAGAAATTTGAAGATGACGACTATGAAGAAGATAATACTCAACAATTGCCGAAATATGAAGAAAGTGGTATTGATGATGAAGAAGAAGATTATAAAATAGTGAATAATTCAGATTCTGTAGAAGATGAAGTAGAATCAGATTAATAAGCGTTATAGTATTTATTTACACGCATATATCATTAAAATTAATTTCTAGTTTTTTCATCATTAATCATTCTCCAAATTACGTCTTGATCTTTTTTAGTTGGTCTATCCAATTTTTTACGTCTATAGGATTGACTACCAAATATTACTCTATATAACAACGAATTGTTTTGCTTGATTGATTTCTTGTACGATGTAGTTGTTTTGAGGGGATTATCGTTCGTACCCATCATTGTTAACTTTTGAACTTTATGTAATTTTTTAAAATTAAACCAAGTTATTATAAGACCTTGTATAATTGAAATTACAACAATAGCACCAAATCCTAAATTTGAATCTTCTATATAATTTTTTAAATTCATTCCGTAAAAAGCTGGTAATAAAGTAGCAACCGTAAATCCTGAAGTATAAACGGTAACTTTCAATTCAAAAAGCATTAAGCTATTTCTGTTTGCATCTAATATAATATTGACAATTTCTTCAGTTGCTTTTATATCATTTAATAAACTACCTGCTTGTTGAACAAATTCATCACATTGTCTATAATAACTTTCTAAAATCATTTCTAATTCATCAAAAGTATCTGCATTTGGATTACTTAAAAACATCCCCGCTAGATCTTCATCATTTTCTAATAGTTCTTCGAGTACATCTCGAATCAAAACAGCCTTTTGATGAAATGACGATAATTGTTTTGATCGTATTAATAGTTCTTGTAATTTTTTTCTATCCACTTCATTCTCTAACTCTGATAGTATCTGTCCACAACTTTGTAAATAAATTTTTATTTCAGCTTCAAGATAACTCATAACACTCACCAACATCAGCTCCAATGCTTTAAATTCATAAGTTGTTGTATTTGACTTCAACTTCAACTCCAAGTCATACATAAATACTCCTAATTTTGACGCAACTTCACTATTCGAAGTATCGAAAACCATTACTGAATTTTTCTTTATTATTGCTTTAATATACAATAAATTTACCAATATAGCATTTGAAGGTCGTATCATGATCATCGGTACAACGTCAATAGAAGAAGTATCAATCTTTCTTAAATCTCTTGGAAATAAATGATTTTCCTTCAAAAATTGCATTTTGGGAAATTTCTTTGAAACTGCAGTTATTCGACCTTTAGAATCAAATACAGTACATGAAACATACAAGTCATTTGGTTGGATTGGTTTTAATCTATTTAATATTTTACTATCTGTTGTTGCTGGGATTGGATCTGGTATAGGACTTCTTGGTTTTGTTGAGGTTGTTAGGTGACATCTACATCGGGGTATTATGTGATAAATTTGTTGTTGTAAAGTTCGTAGCATCCTGATTGATGATGTTGTTGTATAGTTTGGAAGGATCAAGATTTCAAATCTAATGCATCTATAAATCGATATAGATTCTAAAAAATATTCCTGATGCGGCGCAACTTTAATTTTGTGCTATATTCATGTTATCGAATATTTTAAATTATACAACAAGCCTAATGTTTTCTCAAAATGTTTGCAATTTAAACATCTTGTACCTATGAGTGACCTGCTATGAGCTGTATAAGCTAATACACAATACACAAACGAAGCTTTCACAGTTTTCAATTGATATTTCTGTTTCCGTGGGAATCATTCAGAGATATATTCCAGTTTTAAGTCAAAATGAAAAATTGTACGTACTTCATTGAATTTAACATATATTGTTACTTACTTTTTTCATACTGAGACCGTCTAGTATACCTGACCTACTTACTAAACAATACCTGATCTACTTATTAAACAATATCATAGAAGTGTTTACAAATTCAATTATTTTGGAATAAATTAAATTAAAGGGGTTGGGTTATTGCAATTTAAGAGGTAATGCAAGATTTAGAGCCTTATCATTGTTTTTTACAGATACCGTTTATTAAGTGGTTTAATATTAAATACAACATGTTTGCAATCCTTCTCTACTAATTCAATTGCAAATATACTTGGCACTTAACTTTTTCACATCAAGATGTCGATTAATTCAACAAATTGGACAGAAGCATTGCAAAAGTTAGATTATCCACCAGATCATGAATTATATGACATTCTAAACAAGAAAATTGAGTTCCCTTACAAGATCTTTATAGGGGAAAATTCAGGTACAGTAAAATACAAATCGGGTTCCCCCAATAGTGCTAAAATCAATGGTGACTTAATTAGACAAGAATTAGAAAGTAGATTCATTAAACTAGGAGATTCAATATTTTTTTATCATTTCACTACCGGAAACTGGTTAGAATATGATACTAAATTCGTTGAGAGATTCATACCTTATATAATTGAGCAAATTAAAGAAGAAGAAACAAGAGATACAAAATCAAATGAAGAAGAAGAAGGTCAATGGTTTATTGTACATGATAAATCTCCAAAACCTGTTTCAGAAGAATCTGGTACTCAAAGATTTTCAGATGAATGGGTCATTAAACACATGGAGAATTGTATTCATTCTAAAAGAACTGGAAAATTGCTTCATGAAGATATTTATCAAAGATGTGCATAATGGACAATCATTTTTATGGAAATCAAGTTTTGGCAAATAGTCAGATAAGTATGCAATATCATACTACCTCTATTTTTCTTTCCAAATATGATATTATGGGACCATCACTATCTAAATATTTCATAACAATTAGTATTAATAAAAAAACCTTTTCTTTATTGAAATGAAATCTCTATACATAATTATAGAATTAAAAAAAAAATAAAAATATCTAATCAAAGAATTTTCTAGTTAATGAAGGACCAAACAATTCTAACCTTATAGCAGGTAAAGCTTCTTCTTGTAAAATTTTTAATCTTTCTTCCAAAGTATTATCAACTTCGATTTTTCCAGTACCATTTACAATAACAACACCACCAGCTAAATCTTTGTTTAAGAAATCTTTTTCATCAACAGTTATATCAACATGTTCACCTGATTTTTCTTCATAATTTTTACTAGCTTCTTTTGCTGCTTCTTTTGCAATTTCAACATCTTCTTTTCTAACTCTTAAACTTACTACTGGTTCTAATAATGTTAATATACCTTCTTCAATTAATCCAACCAAGACGGGTTTATATTTTTCTTTGTTTTCTGTTATAGTTCTCAATTCTTTTTCAGCATCTTCAAAAATTTGATTCAAAATTTGATCTTTTTCTCCCAAAATTCTTAATCTTGTTTTATTTCCAATTGTTGATTTTGTAATTTGTTGTGCTAAACTTGCTTTTTTTAATTTTTGTTCATATGTTGAATCAATTGCTGATGTTTCTAATCTAACAGTTGATGATTTTTCTATTTCATATTCTTCATCTGCTTTTAATTTTATTTCTTTTGCTTTTTCTTTTGCTTCTTTTTCAATAAAAGCTTGCATTTTGGTAAGCTCAGATTTAACCTAATAAGAATTGTTAGTAAAACCAAAATTTTGTATATTTTGTCCATTGGTTGCAACATTGACATACTTGTTCGTCCAGTAAAGTCATTTTGCTAGAATTTGTGTTTGTATAGTATGTAGTTAGTAAGTTAAAGATTTATCTATGGCAATCTTATAATAGTGAATGTTGAGAAATATTGAAATTTAGACTGATAAAAATTTCAGCAAATTTACACGCACTGAATAATTAATGTACTATTTTATCAAGAGATTTTATATTACACTGTTATTGTAATTACTTTATTATTCTTGTCTGTTGTTACAATGCAAAATACTTTTCTTTTCTAAATAATTAATATTATACAAGTTTTGTTATTAGTCCTTTGTTTAAACTATTATATGATTTTATCTAATGCATTTCTTGCTACTTCAACACCTAAAAATGTAGCAGCATTAGCTGGGAATGATCTACATAAAGCTGGACCAACACCAGGGAAAAATGCTTTTATACCACCTTTAGCATAAATATTTTTAGTGACTTGAGCAATTGATATAGGAACATTTGAAGATTGTTGAGTTGATTTAATAGTATCAATTGGGAAAACACCTAACCACATAGCAACACCAGCACAACCACCAGCAGTCATAATTGCACCAATTGATAAATCTTTACCTGGAGTTGATAATTTTGCTTTTATATATTCATAAGTTGCAAAATATAATGCAGAACCTGGACCATCTCTTGCCAATGTAGCAACTGAACCTTTGAAAATTGATCTTATACCACCAGTTTTATACATTTCAGCAATAACTGAACCCATTCCTTTTGGTTTGGAACCTTCTTGAATTTGCATCATAACTTTAACTCTTTCAAATGGAGCAGCAACTAAAGTAGTTGGAATTGCAGAAATAAACCCAGCAGTTGAAATATCACGTATAGTAAATTGATCAATTGTTTTACCAGTAAATTGACCAACTAATTTTTTACCAACATCATAACCCCAAAATGAAACTGCAAACATTGGAGTAACACCTAATAATGGTGGTAAAACACCTCTATAAAGACCTTTTAAACCATCTTTTGCTATAGTATCTTTAACACATTGAATTGATGAATTGTATAAACCAGTTTGTAATCTAACTTTAACTAAATCAAATGGGTGTCCAGTTAAAACTGCACAAATACCACCAAATCCACCAGCAGCAAATGATTTGACATTATCAACTAATACTGAATCAACGTCGTCCATTTTTTATTTGTAATACTGTAATTTATGAAATTGAATTGAATGAATATTAATGAATTGAATTAAAAAATTGAATAAATATAACTTATAAAATCTATAACTTATTGAAGAAGAATTAAAATATCAAAAAAATTTAGATATAAAAAAAAATAAGTAGAATATATTAATATAAGATTGTGATATTTTTATAAATTTATATAAATAATGTGAAAAATTTGAATAAAATAAATTTAATACAAAAAAGAAAAGAAAACAAATAAATTTAGAAATAATAATTGGGACTTTATTTCACAATATTAAAGAATATGATAATAAAGAATAAGTATTTAATCTTTATGTAATTACATATGTATTAGATCAAAGAATGACACTAAGAAAATTTATAATATTAATTATAATTCAATGATGAAATGATTAATAGTAGTAGTTAACTTAAATAATAATTCTTGACTTAAAAAAATAATTTAAGTAACACAGATTTAAAAATCTGGGGGAGGTCAAAATAAGGTAAAAAATAATGGTAATAAAAAAATTTGAAAAAATTATTATATAATTGTAATATCATACTCTAGATTATATAGTAACTAACTTCATATATGATAGTAATCAATCATAATTTCAATGGTAATTCAATGAAGATGATGAGTCCAAATTTTTTATAGTTTTTCAAAGGTAACGCAACTTAAAAAATCTTTAAATACAAAATTCTTATCTTGAAAAATTTAGTACGAGAAAATGAAAACTGTTCCGAGGTTTGTCTCGTTTCAAAATTTTTAGTCGGATAATTTATATTTTACAAACCTTTACTTCGTTATTATTAGTGATGTACTAAATAAACTATTTTTAGCATGAGCCATGGTATTAATTGTTTCATTTGCTTCGGTTGATATTAGTTGACAAAGTGTATTAGTATCAACTAAGTCCTAAAATAATAGAATAGGTCTAAATTTTTTCTGTCGTAAAATTAATAGTTTAAAAATAATTTGCAATATAATAAATCGTTTGATTTTAATACCAAATTTGTTTATGTATACTTTAAAATAAATAGGTATTTCATTAAAAGCGCCTACTGTTCATATTTCTCTTATTCATACTACCAATATCTTTAATTGAATTTTGATGGTTATTTGAATCATATTGGTTCAGAGTATATTTGCTTTACTCTATTCAATTGAACGCTTTTTCCTGGTATATTTTATTTTATAAGAAAAATCATATTTTTACATATATAATTGATAACTACATAGGTTTCACTAAGAATGGTCTACCTCAATTAATAAAAAAAAAAAAAAAATTATTTTATCTAGATTTTTTTTTACTTACTTTTATTTTCTAATAAGTTTACAACACAGTTCATTTCGTACTATGCCATACATGTTCAACCTCTAGCAACTTGTTAGTGATTATGGCATTCTGATAAAGCATTTACTTATAGTCAAATAGATATTATCAACAAATTCAAGTTCTAGTGAGAGCCTCAGTCATATCATCAATGATCATTAAAGTCTTTGATTATACGCATACTGACAAAATTCAGTAATGTTAAGTTATCTACAACAACTACAAGTATATTCATAACACATTAAAAACCATTGGAGTCAAGTTTAGGTCGCTTTCATGAACATTTGAACATTTGAGACTCTTTCACTTTATATGATATAACTCAGTCTTCAATTCAGGCAAGCCGCACAAAACTATCCGAATTAAGGATAGTGACAAAAATTTTAAATTTTTGTATGTCAATTTGTTTCAATTTCAAAAATTTATTTATTTGACAAACAAAAATAAACCAAAAAAAAAACTATGATTAATTTTTTATTTTTTTTTTCCGTTTTTCGTTGAATTTATAATTTGTCATACAATTTAATCAATATAATTCAATTCAATACAAACTAATTTTGGTGTATAAATTTTACACTTTATAACTTAATCAATCTCAATAAATCAAATATTTATAAACTTTGATATATAAGATAACTTAACTGTTATTTTAACTTACATATTTATTGGATTAATTGGTCATCATATTCAAAAAAAATTTTTGTCGTTCAATTTTGATTGGACGAAAAGCAAAAAAAAAAGAACAGCCACCAAAATTTTTTTAATTATTGTTTAGACATCCAAACATCAATAGTTAACTGGTGAACAATTTTTTTCTATATCATCGATTTAGTTCAACATTACCATCAACAATAATCAATCATTAAATAATACAAGCAAGAATTAATATATTGGGGTAAACCCGGCAATGGCTATAAATCCAGCAAAAAATGAAAGTAAAGCCAATCAACATGCCGCTGGTGCTAGATTTCGTCAAAGAAAAATATCGGTTAAACAACCTTTATCAATTCATAAACAACGAGATTTACCTTCATTAGATGCATCAGAATTAGAACCTAGTCAAATACATCATTTAAATTCAAATAATATTGGTCAACCACCTCGAGATATACATGCAGTTGATACAGGTGTTGATAAAAATGAAGAGGAAGAAGTTCATTTGCAACAAGTAATTAATGCGGCGCAAAAGGCATTAACAAGTAATAAAACAAATGAAATGTATATTCCAACACCAGATGCTTCAAAAATATGGACCGAAGCTGCTAAATATTACAAGGATCAGAAGTTTAAAGAACCAGAATCATATATAAAATTTAGTGCAACAGTTGAAGATACAGTTGGAGTAGAATATAATATGGATGAAGAAGATGAAGAATTTTACAATAAAAATTTTAAAACCAAATGTTCTGAATTAGAATTTGAAACAATGTGTAATAGATTGGAGAAAACAATTGAAGCAAGACAACCTTTTTTATCCATGGATCCAACTAATATTTTATCATATGAAGAAATGTTAACATATTTAACATCTGATTTATCAAATAATCAATTACTTAACACGGAATATTTATCAACCACTGCATTAAAAGAGAAACTTTCAAAAGAGCTTAATTATAAACCATTCACAACAATATTTGATAAAGATCAAGAACATACTTCACAAATACGGCCAATCACAAAGTTATTTGATTTATATGGTAAAAATGTTTATGATCATTGGAAAGAAAGAAAAATTTCAAGAAAAGGAAGATCAATACAACCAACACTTCGATTTGAAGATCCTAATGCCAATGAAAAAGATAACGATAACGATCCATATATTTGTTTTAGAAGACGTGAATTTAGACAAGCAAGAAAAACAAGAAGAGCAGATACTGTTGGAGCAGAACGTATAAGATTACTACAAAAATCATTACATCGTGCAAGAGATTTAATTATGAGTGTTTGTGAACGTGAAATTTTAAATTTAGACAATTTGCTGGCAGAATTAGATATATTTAAATTAAGATCAGAAACTAAAAGCGTTAAAAGAGAACTCGGTATCAGAGGTGATGATTATTTATTCTTTCCACATAAGAAAAGAAAAATGGTTAAACCAAAAGAAGATGAGGAAAAGAAGAAAGAGAAAAAGAAAATCGAATCACAAACTCAAGAAGCACAACAACAACACCATCAACCACAACAAGCATCAAATCCTCAAGCACCAGCAGCAGCAGAACCAGCACCAAATCAACCGTATGTCAAATTACCACCAGCCAAAATTCCAGACATGGAGCTTGTTACAGTTTCGTTAGTATTAAGAGATAAAAATGATACTATTAAACGTGCAGTTATGGAAAAACTAAAGAAACGAAAAGAACCAGATCAAGGTTTTGTAAATCTTACTGATGATCCATTTGAGCCATTATTTGATATTTCCACTAACAACGACTTGGTTGAATCACGTCATATTCCATATTCATCAATTGCTGCGACCAATTTTCATCAATTTAATACTTCAAATTATTTAAGTGAACCATTAAAAACATTAATAGCAGGGAGTAAGTCATTACCTGGTGTAAAGACTATAAGAGGATCCAATGGAGAATTAATACCCACAAAAGCATTTCCACATATAACTTCCCTTTTACATGAAAAAATGTCAAATAATGAATATAATTCAACAAATTATATTGCTAAATTATTAAAAAATATCGAAAATAATAATTATGAAAACTATAATAATGGTTTTATCAAGGACAATAAAATAGAAGAGGACAGTCAAATTTCAGAACCAATATTTAGACTTCGTAAAAGAATGGCTAGAGCTAATAGAATGTTCATTGATAGACGTGGCCAACAAACTTCAGATGTGGTTGACGAGTTTATGAATTTTTCTGATGATGAAGAAGAAATTCCTAATGTTTATGATAGTAAATTTGATGCTTGGAAGAGACTAAAATCAAATTGGAGATTTGATGACGATTTATCTGAATATCAAAAGGGTTCATTGGATCCATTTAGTCTTGATCCATCAAAACTTAATAATATAAGTGAAGATACTCAAGCTATTAGATTTGGTTCAATGTTACTTTCAAAATCATATAGTTTATTAAAGGAATCAGTTCAACAAAAGCAACAATCATTTCTACAACTGGCACGAATGAGAGCATTACAACAACAACAATTAAAACAACATCAACAAAAGCAGCAGCAACAACAACAACAGCAACTAAATCAACCACAACATCCACAAGTACAACATCAACAACAATCACCACCACAGCAACTGCCACAACAGACTCATCAACCTCAACAAATTACTCAACCTCAGCCTCAACCTCAACAACAACAACCTATAGAACAAATTCAGAAGCGATCATCATCAATACAACATAAACCACCAAAACCACTTTCACCTGCTCAAAATTCAATAAACAAACCCCCAGCTCAAGCAATTCATTAATCTTGCTTTAAATAATCAAAGTTCATAGTGTATATAAAAAATTTGTAATATATTTAATAATAATAGAACCTTAAAATTTCTATTGTGATGTAATTAAGAACTAAATATGTATTAGAAAATTACACAAAATTGCTGTGTTTACTAATTAGTTTTAAACCCACAGTTGCAAAATTGCTATTGAAGTCTAAGTTAGTTTAAATATAAATAAATACCCCTTGTGAAATGATATTCTAAAATTCTTCTACTAGTTATTAGTATTCAACAGAAACATGTCAATCAGTAGAGTTATAGTTTTTGGAGCTCATGGTAAAATAGGTCAACAATTGATCAAATTATTATCAAAACTGGATTATAAAACAACAGCAGTAGTAAGAAATGATGAACAAGCATCTACCATAAAGAAAATTTCAAATTCTTCTTCAAATGTTTCATCAACTAACTTAACTTTGGATAAAGTTTCAGTTAAAGAATTATCTCAAACTATTAAAAATCATGATGCTGTTATATTAACTGTTGGATCAGGTGGTAAAAACTTATTACAAGTAGATTTAGACGGAGTAGTTAAAACATTTGAAGCTACAGTTGAAGCAAAAGTTAAGAGATTAGTTTTAATAAGTGCAATCCACGCAGAAAATAGAGAGTTTGTAGAAAATTCGCCAATCAGGGATTATTATATTGCAAAACATTACGCAGATAGGATTTTGATTAATGAATTTGGTTCTAGTATTGATTATACAATTATTAAACCAACTCATTTAACTGATGATGAAAGTACTGGTAAGATTGATATTATTAAGAATTTAAATGAAGATGTTGGTAAGATATCTAGAACTGATGTAGCTAAGGTTTTGGTTGAAGTTTTGAATTTAAAGGAAACATTTGGTAAGAGCTATAATATCAAGAATGGTACTCATAATATAGATGATCCATCAACTTACGCTTAAGTACTTCAAAACCTGGATATATATTATCTTTAGTCTTATTAAATATCGTCTATAATTTTTCTCTGTATACTTAAATAAATATTTTTCTGACTTTTAGTTCTAGAATAATCCCTCAATCTGTCCATCGTCATTTACTTCAACATTCATAAATCCAGCATGAGTAGGTAAACCAGGTATAGTCATAATTTCAGCAGCTAACGCATACAAATAACCAGCACCTGCAGAACATCTAACTTCTCTAATAGGAATTGTGAAATTTGTAGGTACTCCCTTTAAAGCAGGATCATGACTTAATGAATATTGAGTTTTGGCTATACATATAGGTAATTTATCAAATCCTTGTTGTGTATATGTTTCAATTTGTTTTTTAGCTAATGGTGAAAGTTCAATATCTTTTGCTCCATACATTTTTTGTGCTATTATATTTAATTTATTTTCCACCGAGTCATTTACATCATAAAGAAATTGTTGTTGACCTTTTGGTGATTGTTTTACAGCTTCAACTACGGATTCAGCTAATTTTTTAGCTCCTAATCCCCCTTTTGCCCAATGATTTGAAGGTACAGCATAATCAGCACCTGATTTCAACGCTAATTCTTGTATTAATTTTATTTCTGCTTCTGTATCAGTCTCAAATTGATTTATAGCAACAACAACAGGTACATTATATTGTTTTATGTTTGAAATTTGTTTAGCTAAATTAGCACAACCTTGTTCCAAAAATTCAAGATTTTCAGTGACATATTCGGAAGGTAATGATTGTCCTGGTTTAACATCTGAAGCTCCTCCATGTAATTTCAAAGCTCTTGTTGTTGCAACTAATACAACAGTATCTGGTTTTAATCCCGACGATCTACATTTAATATTGAAAAAACGTTCACCACCCATTGTAAAATCAAATCCTGCTTCAGTTATAACAAACCCGGCATGACCATTATTTATAGGATTTGATGGAGATGTTAATTTTAATGCTACTTTATCTGCAACTACTGATGAAGCACCAATTGATATATTAGCAAATGGACCAGCATGTACAAAGACAGGAGTACCTTCAACCGTTTGCATTAAATTTGGTTTTATGGCATCTTTTAATAAGGCTGTGATAGCACCTGCAACTCCAATATCTTCCGCAGTTATGGCTTCACCTGTACCATTTTGAGTACCAATTACAACTTTACCAACTCTTTCTCTTAAGTCTTTGAGGGAGTTAGAAAGTGCTAATATGGCCATTAATTCACTTGCTACAGTAATATCCATACCTGTTTTTCTTGTAAATCCTCTTTCATTTTTACCTTGACCTATAGTGATTTCTCTAACAAATCTATCATTACAATCGACAACTCTCTTGATTGTTATTGATTCTGGATCAATATCTAATTTAGCGAATTTTTCAATTTCTTCAGGGGTTAAATCATCAGGATTTGTCTTTGATATACCTAATTTCTCTAATCTTTTCAACATTGATTTTGTAAATGTTCTTTTACCCTTTTTAGAAGGTACTAATCTCTTATAAAACCCACCGATAGATTTCGAAGTAGCTTCATGAAACATTCTTGTATCAACAGCAGCACATAACAAGTTTTGAGCTGCTGAAATAGCGTGTATATCACCAGTTAAATGCATATTAAATTCATCCATTGGTATAACCTGAGCATATCCACCACCAGCAGCTCCACCTTTTACACCAAATGTTGGTCCCATTGATGGTTGTCTAACATTTGCTATAGAATTATAACCTAATTGAGCGCCTAAAGCTTGTGCCAAACCCATAGTCGTAGTTGATTTTCCTTCTCCTAATGGAGTTGGAGTAATACCAGCAACCAAAACAAAATATCCTTTATCATCAGCAGAACCTTCAACTTGTTCATCTAATCTTTCGATAACGGCTTTTGTATCAACTTTTGCTTTAAAATGACCAAATGGTTCTAATTCCTTGTCAAGTAATCCTAATTCTTTTGCAATTTTAATTATGACTTTTGGTTTTTGGGCTCTTGAAATATCTATATCTGATGGAACTGGAGTTTGTAAATCTAATGGAAGTGGTTTAAATTGATGTTCATGAGCTTTTTGTTGGTGTAAAACTGCTGCATCATACACGTTTGAACACAACATTGCTACAGTCATTGGACCAACACCACCTGGAACAGGCGTTATAAAACCTGCCTTTTTGGCAACTTCTTCATATGCTACATCACCAACTAATTTCTGACCATTTTTAGCATGGGGATCCTTTTTATAGTTAATACCAACATCAATGACAATCGCACCGTCTTTAATCCAAGATGCTTTTACATATTCTGGGATTCCCACTGCTGCAATCACAATATCTGCACCAGTAACAACTTCTGGTAAATTTTTGGTGTGACGATGACATGTAGTAACTGTACAATCTTCATTTCTTAACATTGTTGCAACTGGAGTACCAACGATATCTGATCTTCCCAATACAACTGCATTTTTACCTCTTAAATTAATTCCAGTAGTCTTTATTAATTCTATTATCCCATTTGGTGTACATGGTTTGAATATTGGAACTCCACCTCTTTTAGATAATTGACCAACGTTATAATGATCAAATCCATCAACGTCTTTTTCAGTAATCACAGAGTTTGTAATTAAAGTTTCATCTATATGTTTAGGTAAAGGTAATTGTATCAATATAGCATGAACTTTTGGATCCTTATTTAATTTTTCAATCTCATCAATTAAATCATCTTGACTTATATTTTCATCCAATTTTATTAAATTTGAATTTATATTTGATTTTGCTGCTGCTTTCAATTTTGATCTCACATAAGCTGAAGAATCTGGTCTTGAACCAACTTGAACTATAGATAAACTTGGTTTAAATTTGAATTTTTCTGGTTGTTCTATTTGAAAATGTTCTTTATTATAATTTACTACTTTTTCTGCTATTTGATTTCGTATTTTACTAGCTAATTTAGTACCTGAAACAATGGTAGCATTTGATAGAAGGTGTGATTGGGTGAATTGTCTTTGCAAAATTAGTTTGGTTGAGTTTATGAGTCTTTGACTCAGTCTACTTCCATATTTTAACATTAGTTTTTTATAAAGATGATTCAATGATTCACATACATAAATAAAATTATTATTATTTTTTTTTTTTATTAAAATGACTTTAAGAAATTTTGAAAAATGTGAAAAATTACACAAAAACTTCGAATTTTTTTTTTTACATTTGATACATTGATAGACTCATTAATCAACAACTACTATATTAATCATTATATATTATCTAAATTGTTTTCTATACACTTTTAAAATTATGTCCAAGGTTTTCTTTGTTTTCAATATCATCATTTGAACCATTATTAGAATTATCATTTGAACCATCATTTGGTCCATTTCTTAACTGATGTAACATTACTTGAGCCCGCAGTATATTATTAATTTGATCAGTTTTTATCATATCTTTATTATTCTTTTTCCTATTTGTTAGTCTTCTTTTGAGGTTATTAACACTCTCATATTCAATATCTAGATTTGGAGTTGTTGGCGAATCTAAATCAATTGTTGTGGTCACTATGGTATCTAATTTATTTAACTTGGTTCTTCTTTCCTTCTTGTGTGAAGCTGTTCTTAGCTTTTCTAACAAGATATCAATTACAGCTGATGCTTCTTCAACACTATCAACAAATTTTGTTTCATCTTGTAAATCTTTTGCTAATACATCTTCAATTTTCTTTTTTCTAATTTCATAAACTTTTTGTTCTTCCTCCTTTTGAATATTTTCAACATGAGCTTTTTTATATTCTGTGACAAATATCATTACTTTTGAAAAAAAGCTATCTCTTGTTGACCCACCATCATTGATATCTTCACCAAAAAACGCCATAATTGATTTTAGATCTGACATTGTTTCCTCTAAGTGCTTTTGTAATGATTGAATTTTATCATTTGCATCATCAATTGAAGATTTTATTGTTTCTCTAATTCTATCAGATGGATGTAGATCTTTTTCCCTACTTAATTTGCCATTTTCCATTGCATTATTAATAATCTTCAAATTTTTCTCCATTTCTTGACAATCTAACTCTAATTGTTCAGTTGAAATATTTTGAATTTCATTTAATTCACTAATTTCATCAACAAATGATGAATATTCCGAAAAAGATTGTCTTATAACTTTTTCCAAATAATGTAAAAAACTCATTGAATTCAGTTCATCTTTCATAAATTTTAATCTTTGTAATGTATCTAATTTAAATCCCAAAGCTTGTTTTGATGCACCATTCATGAAATTTCCAACTAATTTTATGACACTTAATACATTTCTGAAATTTTCAGAATTTTTGAGACAATCAATACCAAGATCGATTAGGTTTAATCTCATATTTAAGTCTTGATAGTCTTTTTGATAAGTTTGTGCAAATAGTAAAGCTTTGGATCTAGCTCTCCAGTAATGTCTTAGATTATAACATAATTCTAAAAACAATCTATCTGCTCTTTCTAATTCATTTAGATCTTTACTTGGTTTGTCTTTAGATCTAGGGTCACTTGAATATGGTGATAAATTTTTCAGTAAGCCCTCACTTATCTCAATTAAGGCATCATTATTGAAAAATTCGACAACACTAATATTCTCCAAAATATCTGAGTTACATCTAAGTATTTTAAGTATTAACTTCTCTTCTGGTATACCAGCAAACATATGCAAATTGATACCAAATTGTTGTGCCAAATCTCTAGATAAGAAGCTAATTTTATTTGGATTTGCAGTTTCTTTAACTTCGACTGATTTTTTGATAGAAGGAGTAGAAGCAGCAAAGATTTTTTCAACATCATCAAAAACTCCCTGTTGAACAAGCTTATCAGATATGGTAGTGTTATCAATATCCTCCCAAAAAGTGTCATTAATATTATTAATCTTGTTCCAATGAATCTGTTTAAGTTTGACTTTTGGTCTAATTGAGAGTAAAGTAGTGTCGGTATCGTTATTTTCTGAATTAAAGGAGTTGTTGGAATCAGTTTCAGGTTTTATTGTTATCTTTTGTGGTTGTGCTGGTAAAGGAGGTGGAGGAGGTGGTGCTGGTGGAGTTGAATTATTTGAATCAGGTATTTTTTTCAAAAAGGTAGGTAGTGGGGGAGGTGGAGCTGGTGTAGATGGTGATATTCTCAAAAAATCCGGTAATGGTGGAGGTGGAGCTGCTTTTTTCTCGATATCTTTTAAAAAATCAGGTATTGGTGGAGGTCGTGGTGAAGAACTTTGTATACTATTGAGGAAAGGTGGGAGGATTGGAGGTGGAGGTGGAGGTGGAAGTGGAGCAACACTTGGTTGAACTGGTGATGAACTTGTTGGTATTGATTCTCTTGAATCATTTGTTTCATAGAACTTGTCAAAATTTGGAGCTTTAGGTGGCAGTGTGAGATCAGACCTTGAAAATTTCTTTGATGATAAACCTGGTGGAGTCGGTGGACCTCTATGAAATGATGTAGAATTTGAATCTTTTAAATCAGCAAAAGTAGCATGACCTAATATTGAGTTTAATTCATCAGTTATTTTCTTTGGTGAATTATTTCTAGTCTCAGCAAGATCTTCAAATGAATGATTGATGATTTTATGACGTGGTTTACGATTTTTGTCTTCCTCAAATCTTTTGATTTGTCTTTGTAGTAGATGAATTTGTTTCTTTTGTGACTCCAACTTGTCTGCTTGTTGTTTAATTAAATTTTGACGTTCCTCTAAATCCTTCACTTGAGCAGTTTGCTTTAGTAGTTCATTTGATTCTTTTAGCAATTTGATCTCTTTTTGTAATTGTTGACACTCACTAATAGCTTTCCTAGCAGTAACTTCTGAAGCTAATCCATCAATAAGTCTTTGGATTGATACATTTGACAATTGTTCATTCGAAGTAACTTGATTCAACATAGATTCCAAAAGTATTACAATTTTCTCTATGTCACCAGACTTGTGTTCTTGGCTGGAAAGCTTCTTCAATATAATCCCCATTCCTTTAGTAAGTTCTGTAGTATCAACATCACAATCTTCAATTTCTGTCAAACAAGAATCTAAAGATTCATCACTAGAAAAATCGCTAGGTAATTTTGGTAAGCTTTTATTCTCTTTCTTTTTCAAAAGTTTCTGATCCTCAGTCTCTTTTAAAATGTATTTCTCTATTTCATCTCTAATTCTATTATCTTTAAAGTTTTTAGCTTTCCCAAATATATAATCAATACCAGCCTCCATAAAATCTTGACGAATTAGTAATCTTTTCCTCAATGAGCCTGCACATTGTGTGATACTATTTATTAGAATTAAAGTGAACGTGAAGTAATTTGCCAAATATGAATCATCATTTCTAATAGACCAGCTTTTTGATAATGATGATTTAACTACGTCAAACCAAGTAACAAATTTGTTTGTTTCATCTGAGAAAATATGCAAGAAATTTTCTTCTTTAAAAGAAGAATACAATAAATTGATTAACACTTCAGTAACTAAAATTCTAGTAGAAATTCTAGGAGATCTAATGGATCTTATTAATGATTGTATAATTGATTTTTCGGATTTAGTAAGATTTGAATCTAAATTTTCATTTTTTTTAAATTCTATGATATGCCTTATACATTTTATAAGTAAATATTCCATGTCAAATTCTTCATTTGATTTTATACTTTTTTTACCAATTTTTGACAAAACAGTAGTAACAACTGCATCTCCTTGAAGTGATATAAATTTTTTAATCCAATTATATTTCAGCTCTTTCATTGAGACTCTGTGTTCCAATTTTTTTTCTAAATACTTTAAGTCTTTTAATTTAAATTTATTTGCCATTATTTGAGATATAAACCATTCAGGTAAATTATCTTTAGAACTATGTCTTTCTTTTAAATTATAATCTCCAATGTTTTGATGCAAATTATAACCACCAAAATGTTGAGATTTAATACTTATATCAAATGAGCTATTACTTTCATATTCTCTTAATATTAATTCCCATTTCCTTTCAATTGATTGATGTAGTAAAGTAGTTCTTGCTTCTTTTGAAAAGTTTCGAATTGACAACAATTTATCAAATAATTCATCAACTATTTCTTTCGGTGGTATATTATTTTTTTTATTGGTTATAATTTCAAATGAGTTTATATTTCCATTTTGACTATGCTTTGTTGTCACATGCAAAGTCTGTAAATTAGATTTCGTCATTGATTGAATAGTTTATAATCAAAACAAAAACTAGATGATTAGTAGTAGTAGTGTATACATTTATTAGCAGCTTGTTGATTTGATCTATTCAATCTTTATAACGTATTGAGTTATAGTTCTTAGTGATGATATTTAAGTTTGGTTGTAAAGTAGTTATTTTACAGATCAAGAATTATTCAAAATATTAAAATTCAAATCTTCTCTTTAGTTACAAAGATCAAAATGTAAACAATCTGGTAGCTGTGTTTTTATTTTCTAATTTATTATCACGTGAATTATATACTAAATTAGTTTATATAATCTTGCCTACCTCTTCTACACTTTATAAATATACTTTTCTATACAATATTTCTTATACACATTAGATCTTCAATAGTATTTTTGTATTATAGCAATATAATACATGTTTTATTTCATTATCAAATCTTTTAAAAGTTTATCATTATAATACTGCAATCACGTGAAATATCACGTGTTAAGTATATTAATATTTGAAACAAAAATAATAATAAGTATTATTTATTATATGACGCGTTCTATACATCAATAACTTATTTTTTTACAACCAAATTTAAAACCAAATATTCATTAATTTGATATATTCTATATCAACCATTTAATTATCCAATATCTTTATGAGTAAGAAAAAGACTTCAATTAAATTACCAGTTGGTCAAAGAGCAATATCAGATTTTTATATATGTAAAAATAATAATAATAATAATTTTAGTAATAGTTTTAGCAAAAAGCAACCAGATAATTTATTTAATAGAATTCCTTCAGCTAAGAGACAGAGTTCAATACTAAGTACTACTACAGATAATGATGATGATGATGATGAAGGATTTGGAGATGGTCATGATATTTCAATAGATCCTGATACAAGTTCGGAAATGACAAATTTTAGAGATCCAAAATTATATAATGTATTACAATCAAAATTTAATTCACCAATGAATTCTCAATTATCAAGATCAAATTCAATTTTAAATGAAAAAAGTGCTAACGAGCTAAATCATGAGATTATTCCACCTGCTTTAAAAAGATCAAATACTGATATATTAGATTCATTTGATGGTGGTAAAGCTAAAAAGATATTAAAACAATCAAGTATACAACAAACTCAAGTTGAAATCATAAATAATGATGACTTAAGTCCTGAACAAATGGAAATTATTGACAAAGTTGTAAATAAAAAATTGAATGTATTTTATACTGGTAGTGCAGGTACAGGTAAATCAGTTGTATTAAGAGCATTAGTTAAAAGATTGAAAGCTATTTATAGAGATAATATTGGTGTTACGGCCCCAACTGGTATGGCTGCTTGTAATATTAATGGTCAAACAATTTTTAGATACTTGGAAATTGGTCTTGGTTTACAAAATCCAAATGAATTAGCCAAAATGATTCAAAGAAATCCTGGAAAATTAAGAAAATGGACAATGATGAAAGTTTTAATAATTGATGAAATTTCAATGGTTGATGGTCACTTTTTTGATAAATTGGAAGAAACAGCAAGAAAAGTAAGAGGTAATAGCGCACCATTTGGTGGTATACAAATTGTATGTTGTGGAGACTTTTATCAACTACCACCAGTTTCAACAAGAGGTAAAGAAATTAAATTCTGCTTTCAAGCTAAATCTTGGAATCTAGTTATACAAGAAAATATAGTATTAAAACAAATCTTTAGACAAAAGGGTGACAATGAACTAATTGAAATGTTGAATGCATTAAGAACTGGAGATGTCAGAAATCAACCAGACATGATTGATAAATTTAAAAAACTAACCGAAGCAGTTAAATATGATGATGGATTGGAACCTACGCAGCTATTTCCAACGAGAAAAGAAGTTTTACAAGCTAATAATGGAAGACTACAAAAGCTTGAATCTAAAGTTTATGAATATACCGCAGTTGACAGTCATGTTGGTGAAATGTATAAAAATCATTATGCTCAACTATTATGTGAAGACAATTTAATCTTAAAGGAAGGTGCACAAGTAATGAATATAAAAAATATGGGCGATACATTAGCTAATGGAACACTAGGCACAATTTTATTTTTCATAACTAAAAATTTATTTTTTAAATTGATGGATTTGTATGGTTCATTTGAAAGTTTAGATCCCCAACTGTTGAAAGAAATAAGATTGTTAAGTTCAAGAATAGGAATTGTACAAGAATGGAGTACCAAAGAAAAAGAAATCTTTGATTCCATACCAAATGAAAGAAAATCAAAATTTGAGCTGTTAATTCAATACACTGCTCAAGAAACAAAAGCAGAAATGTTACCAGTTGTCCTATACAAATTAAATGGCATGGATGAAGCAAGGATAGTTGATAGAGAAGAATTTGTCATAGAATTAGGTAAAGAAAAAAGTTCAACTGGTAACCCCACTAGGGTCCAGTTACCAATAATTTTATCATGGGCAATGTCCATACATAAAGCACAAGGTCAAACTATACCAAGATTAAAAGTTGACTTAGACAGAATATTTGAAAATGGTCATGCATATGTTGCTATATCAAGAGCTGTTAGTAAAAATTGTTTACAAATAAAACATTTTAGAGCTGATAAAATTAGAGTTTCTAAAGAAGTTCATAATTTTTATAAAAGTCTTGAAAGTAGAACTTCACGAAGTTAATGATTAATGTACATATTTATTATAGGGTTAAAAATTTCTATAAATTCTATTTCTCATTCTAAATCTTTCTAGACTAGAGAAACTAAAAAAACCGCTTAATAAAATTATGGTAGCATTGAGAATTGCAAAATAATTCTCAAAATATCACTTTTTTAAACAAACAAACACACCAAGCAGAAATAATGCTGGAACTAAAATGAGTGAACAAGGGTCAGAACCAAGTAAGAAAATTTTTGAAGTATCAGATTTGAAAAATTTTGAAAAATCATTAGCATATAAAGAACTACAACAATCTTTGAATCAAATAATATTGTTGATACAAGGAGTTAAAGTACCACCAAATGTATTGAGTAAAGAAATTGTAACTAGAGACAAACAAGCAATAACTGAAACTCCACTACCGCCACCAACACTGGATACACAAAACAATACAAGGTATCAGAATAATGTGGAAGTGATAATAAACTTATTAGACGAACTAAATAAACTTATAAATGAAACACCACCAGTTGAAGGTCCAACAAGGTTTGGTAATATAGCATATAGAACATGGTATGAGAAAGCGGATAAAACCCTACCAACTCTACTAGAAAAATTAGATCTTAAACTACAAAACAAAAGTCAATTCATTACTGAGATTAAATATTATCTAGCTAATTCATTTGGTTCCAAAATGAGATTAGATTACGGAACTGGTCATGAATTATCATATCTAGCATTCATAGGAGCTTTGATAAAAAACAATGATATAATAAAAAATCCATCAGGTGAAGAAGTTTTAGTGTTATTTGCGAAATACTACGATTTAGTTCGTAATTTAATTCTTACATATAATTTAGAACCAGCTGGATCTCATGGAGTTTGGGGATTAGATGATCATTTCCATTTGATATATATTTTGGGAGCTTCTCAGTTTGTTAATGATCCATCTGCTCCGTCAGTAAGACAAGCGTTACTGAAACAAGTTATCACCACTTACAAATTATCTAATTTTTACATCAATGCAATAGCGTTTATTTTTAAATTAAAAACTGGTCCGTTTAATGAACATAGTCCAATTATTTATGATATTCATATGTCTGTCTTACTGTGGAACAAAGTTAGACAGGGACTACTAAAGATGTATCTGGCTGAAGTTTTGGGTAAGTTTCCTGTTATTCAACATTTTTGGTTTGGTGAGATTTTATATCTGTGGAAAGATCAACAGGGAAAAGCATTACCGGTAAATCAGCCAGAAGAGCCGAATAAACCTACAAAGAAAGTTTCAAAACCAAGTCTGAATATACCGATGACTGCTGCACCTTGGGCAAAGCGTTAAATAAAATTGAATACATATATATATATTCATACTACTACTAATTTTCTAATTTCTATACTTAAAATTGAAAGCTGAACGACATAAAGGACATGTAGAATTCCCTGAACTTTTAAACCATTTATATAAACAAGCAGCATGAAATTTATTACTACAAGTTTGACAAGTTTTGGAAGGTAATGATAAATCTTGATGTAAAATTGAATAACATATAGCACAATCTTCAAATCCAGAAAAATGCAAATTAATGTTCTTACAGAATAATTCAATTGAATCTATTATTGAACCGTTTTGTAATGATATAATTTTTTGGGATGCTAATAACCATGCTTTCCATCTGTTTTCTTTCACACCAAATCTTGATGGTCCGTCAAATGTGACATTTTCCAATGGATACAATACTGGAATTTTGATAACCATTTCTAATTTTTGTTCATCTACTATATATGTAGTTTTAATTTCATTAGATACAAAATTAACTTTTATAGTAAGATTATCTTCTTTACCTTGTAACTTATCTTTTTCATTATTGACCAGTTCTAAAACTTCATTTATGATAGGTGGTGACAAATATTGTGAAGTTAATTTTTCAATTTTCATTTGAAGCTGTTTATCTCTTATCTCTTTGTACCACATTTGTACTTGAAATCCAGCGTACCTTAAAAATTTATAGTAGATGTTTAAGCCAATTAATTTTAGGTTATATTCAAACTCATTATTGTCTGTTTCAAGGATATTGTAACTTGAGTATTCTTCAAATGTTGTTAAAGACATGAATTTATTGTCAATATCAAGATGCTCGAATATGAAATAAAGTAATGTTTGAAAATCTTTATGCTCTAATATTTGGTTCAAATAATCATTACGAATAGATATGGTGACATCTTTAAAAAAGCTTGATACCATGAACCACGCTAACATATATCTGGAAAGATCAAAATTTTCTTCAACTTTAAATTGTACAATTATATTCATTAAATCTGATGGTAATTCTGCTTTCTTGTTTCCGTCTTTTGACAATTGGTATTCCACAACAAAATCATCTTTTTCAAGTTGATATATCTGAGATGAATAGTAAGTACATAATCTTTGTATAGTAATTGATGGAGTTTGTGAAAATAATTTGAAAATTTGATCTTGATTTGATTTTAATGTCTTTATTGAAAATTTTGACTGTATCAAAGCTCTTTTTAAAACTTGTTTAACAACAAACGACATACGACTATTTGAATTTGTAGATTGTGTGAATAGTTCTAACAACCTCTCATCTTGATTCTCTAAATTGTCTAGCTGGTTGAACAAAGTAGTATAGGCTTTTAAAGTATAGTATTTCAAATCAATTCTATCGTCAGCCATATCAAAATTATCACTTAAAATTTTATTAACCAAATCGTAATAAGTATCCGATAAATTTGTTTGAAATTTTGGAAGTAATGCTAAAAATCTAAGTACTTGAATTCTCATATCAATAAACTCTGCATCATATGAAATTGAAGAATCAAACCAGTTGTCCAATTGTTTTAAAACCATTGATAATTTGACAGCTGGGAATAAATCAGATTCGGTTGATTCACCCGACATGAACGGAATGATTAAAGTGATCCATTTCAAACCCAAATTTAAGATATCATCCTCTTTTCTAACAACTAATATCTCTGAAAATACATAATTTCTTATACGATCTAATGATTTTGAAGCCAAAAAAATTTTAAATCCATTTATTACAGCAACAAATTTCATTGGAGTCTTAACTAATTGATTATAATTAATGTTGATCAGTTCAAACTGTGACAAACTCATTTCTTCTGCAACATTCTCAATATGCTTAGTTAAAACTCGGGCAGCATAAAATGACATTAAATCATTACCATTAGCTAATTCAATGAGGGGATGCTTGCTATCTATTATTGTACTAATCAGTATTTCCAATGACGGACTTGATATCTCTTGTAATTTTTCTTCAATACTTGGATCCAATTTTTGTGTGAAGACATAATCATCAACATATTCTTTTCCTATTGAAAGCAAAGTTTGTAATTTCTCATCAGAGCTATCTAAGGTACATAAAAACTTGGTTAACACTAGTACTGTCTCTTCAAATTGCCCTGACTGATAATCACAAATATAAATTGACAGTTCTAATGCATTGGATATTGCGATTTCAGATGGTTTCAAAGGATTTATGAGTGACGTGAAAGTTTGATGAAATAATTCTGTTGGCATAGGTCCATCTTTGACAAAATTGACTAAAGTATTCATATTTGTTTGCATATCACGAGATTTCAAATATTGCATCAAAGATGACAAATAAATTTCTTCATATTGTAATGAATTTAAAAATGGTTTCAGATCATCAACATTGTTCCAAGCATACTGAAGGATTTTATTTAAATTTAAGTCAATGATAAGTGGTAAGTGGTCAGTCATAGTAGCTACAAAAACCTTCGTAGATTCTGAATCAAGATTCGATATAATTGTATTTAAAGCTTCTTTATCCTTGGAGTTTATAATTTTCTTCAAATATGACACATCAAGAACATTTGCTGAATTTTCTTGAACATACCTATAGATCTCGGGATACTTCTCTTTATTAATTTCAACTTCAGTTTTGGATATAAATGAGTCTTTGTCATTGTTGATGGATAATTGTGAAAATGCAGTATTTATTATATGCAGCAAGTCTTTTGAGTCTAACAAGTTCTCTTGATTAAGTATTTTTATTATTCTGAACAGTACTTCATCGTTTGGTTGAATGGCAATTTGATCTATGAAATCTTTCATTCTTGGTGCTGGCTTCTTCATTATTTCCAAATATGCTAAAACATAATTTGAAGCAATCGACTTCTCTATTTCCTCATTCTCAAAATTTGTCAATATTATATCAACTATATCATCGATGTTTTCTTCAAATCCCATCGTCTTCAAAATGTCAAAGTATGTATGAAGATATGGTTCACTATATTTATCGGGAGCCTCCTGTATTTTATCATTCAATTTTTCAAATGCTTGTGATAATTTGTCAGAATCGTCAAACTTTGAAAATTGAATCAATATATCTTTCTTAACTGATGAGATCCTTATTTTGGATAAGTTATTCAAAACCTTATCAATCACCGTCAGTAATTCATCTGAGTCAAAAAAGGTTATAAATTTAAAAATGCAGGTCAAACAAGCTGGTTTGAATTTATCACGAATTTTGTCATATTGGCCAAGTAAAGTATTTACATAAAAGTCAGAATCCTTCTCATTTGAAAATTCAACAACTGCAATTCCATTACTTTTAAATTCATTAAATAAAGAATAAACAACTTCATAGTATTTCGGATCCAGATCACAAGGGCCGAGTTCAAAATAATGATGTAATCTCAGTTGACTCTTACTACTAAAATCCCAAAATGATTTCTTCAATTTGTTTATGGAACCAAATCTTGTAAGTTGTATTAGCACTTGCCAAAACGGTATTATTACGAATGAATATATCAATGAAGGTTTCAGTTTGTTAAATTTGATTTTTAGAACTGACTTTGAAATAGTTTTGTATAAGGATTTAATATTTAGTGAGTCTTCCTCGTCATTGAATAATCTTAAAATTAGCAGTAGTATAGTTTTGAACAATCCCAAATTCATAGTCTCCTCTTCAACACTTGTAGTCAAACTATCCCAAATTGAGTCCAGCTTTAAAATTGTACTCATTTCCTCAGACTTTTCAGATTTATTATTAATGATCTTCATTAAAATTTGTAATGCAATATTCAACACACGATCATATTTGATCTGTATTTCAGATTCAGTTGTATACCTTGGGTCAGATAAAGTTTCAGGAGTTTCAACAATTGTAACAGATCCTATTAGGTTTAAAATTTGATCTTCAAAAATATTCCAAATTTTTTCAGTCTTTGTAGAATCACCTTGAAAATTCTCTAATAAAACTGAGCTTGCAGTGCTTGATACAGTCTTATCTGGGTCAAAAATTCCCATTACCCAGATGGGCATAGTTGTTTTTAAATATCTCCCATAAGTTTTACTACCTATTGTCTTTAGCAAATTACCTTGGATTTGATGAGTTAGTGATCTGACTGTTTTCGAATTATCTATGGCTACTTTAGGGTATAATTGTACCCAACAGTCTAGAGTCGCTTCGTCAAACTCATTCAAATTCTGTTCATTAACGAATGATAATAAATCATTAAGTGCTTTTTCTTTTGTTTTGGGATCTTTCTTGGTTAATGATTTGAATATAACTGTTAAGTCTGAGTTGGAAATAGTTGAAATATCTGGCTGATTTGTAAAGTAATTTAATGCAACATCTAAACCATTGTAACCTAGATTACCTGTAAATTCAAACTCATCCGTTTCTGACATAAGATGGTCTATAAATTGATTCTAGAGGATAGTTTTGCTGTTGCAAATATATTTTTGTATAAAATAATTTTTCACTCACAAGATCTTTAAAAGTATATTTTGCTGCTAAAATACGTCATTTACATTTACAATATATTAAGAGACAACAGGATCGAGGAAATTTATTTATATTAAATATAACCTTCTATTTACATGAAATATTGGAAATTAAACATCAGGTTCAAGAAATGGATTATTTTCATGGAGTTTTTGATGTGGTTTGAAAAAATTTGATAAAGTTTGCTGACCAGCAGCAAGAACTACTTTTTTTGATTTTCTATTCTTTGTAGGAGATAATTTTGTAGGAGACTTTGTTGGTGAGTTTTTGGGTAATTGAGCTGAAGTGAAGACTGGATTTGCAACTGGGTCTAAATCTATTATTTTTAATTTTTTATTTGGTGAATTCTTAGCTGAAGCAGTTCTTTTAATTGGAGAATTTAATAACGAATCTAAAGTTGATGCTTGTCTTGAAACACCATGTTTTTTATAATATTCATGAGCCTCTTTTGCTTTGTCATAAGCTACTAATTTTTCTGGACAATGAAGATTTAGTAATGATCTAGGTACCCATATGTAGCTTTCACCGTCTGAAGTTTTTTCTGGTGAATCAAAAGCTCTCCTTGATTCAGTTGATTTTGGATATAGCTTTGTAACTTCTTCTTTCGAATATTTTAACATCATCAATTCCACATCTTTTTCAATTTTATCATTTGTTATTTTAACAATATCACTAATTGTTACTAATTTGAAAATGATATATTTTATATTGAATTCATAATTATCTGGAATATATAATTCATTCAGACCTAACACAATGAACGAAGTATCTTCATCGAATTTAATATTTTCAATTTCACTTTTTCTCAACATTTCTTCTTCGCTAGTAATATCAACTTTAAAATCCGATTGAAGCTCTCCAAAACTTAGGGTATCGGGAAGGAATATTGGAAGATGTTTGTTGACAAACGGAAAAAAATATAGTAACACGTAATACTCATCAAATTTTAATTCTTCTATATTCAAATTTCTTCCGAAAATGTGTCTGTTCGGTGGTGTGATTTGTTGATTTAATTTAAGTAATAGATTATTGAATGCAATTTTTCTGATTGTTCTATCTTTTATATAATTCCAAGGACATATTGAAACAACATCTTTTCTAACAAAACATTCTTGCAATTCCTTAGCAAAATCTGGAGGTTCTTCAAATAAACTATTAGCGGGTCTTTTCTTTGCTTCTTTTAATTCTATTTTAGTAATTTGCCTATTGTGAAACATAGCAAAAGGAGTACCACATAAAGCTAAGTTTTTAGCATTGACTTTACCTACTCTTGCGACACCAGAAGAATAATCACCTCCTCTTAATGAAGCCAAAAACACCAATCTCTCTCTTGTTAAACCTAATTTCTCTTCAACATGATTCATATCAACTGGTGTAACATAATATTTTTGTTTCAAGGTTCCATTTTTTACTGGTGATGAAGGTCCAATATCTTCAAGAAATCTACTGTAGTTTCTCAATAATTTCGTAGCTCCAAACACTAAGGCATCAACATCATTAGTAATAACATAATCAACAATTCCTAATCTTTGAATATGAGCACATTGAGCTTCACCTTCTCCTACTGCTTGAACAAATTCGATTTTTTGACTTTTCAAAACTCTTTTAATCTCTTCAACAAATGGATTATTTTCTGAGAAATTTTCATCTTCTGCTAGTTTTAATTTTGATAATTCTGAATCATAATCTAATGCTACTCCATTTCCTGATTTATCTGGTTTTAACTTACCATCAAATACAACCATCACAGATATATTTAATCCTATTAATGCTAATATTTTCGACATAAAATTTTGTATCATTATTCTCCCATTTTCTTCTTCGGGTATAGAACTATGGTTTGATTGGAAAATAAATAAGTAAGCATCTAATGCTACGCGTGGCGTACGATTGTATTTTTTAATATGCTGATCCACTAGTTCATCTAATGATATTCTTTCATCAAATGCAGGACGTAAAATATCCCATAATTCAGGTATCCCCATTCAGAGCAATACATTTATGTAATATAGCAATGATCTTGGTAGATATAGCGAGTATAACTAGATAAATCGATCTTGAAACATGAGACGTTTTTGTTACACATAATATTTTTTGTCTTTATTTCTATATTAAAATTTCAAATGTCTTCTGAGAATACAAGCTTTACGTAATTTGTTTAATATTATAATTAGAAGCCATCCATTGCGTGATAATTTTATCATTTATCGATAGGGCTATCAGCTTCCCACTACGACCAGCTTTATGTAACATTTCACTGGAATGTATTACTGAATATTATGTCACGTTTTAAAAAAATATGACATTGAATTTTGTGGAGAGTTATCCATAATGATTATGGTTAAATTTAACCTCCAGGTTAAATTCAAAACTCTGCAAAATAAGCCTCCTTTACAGTGCTAGCAAAAAGTCACCTAAAACAAAACGAGCTAAGTTTTTTTAGTAACATTTCTCATTGGTTTTCGTTTGTAATTTTATGTGAAGTTCATAAATGAAGTATACTGCAAAATATTTTTATTTTTGTGAAACTAAAACTAAAACATTATTTATTTTAATTCTTTTAATCAAAACACAAGTAATATATTTTCAATTAACGAACTCCGATCCAATCATTGAGATCGAATTATATATTCTAATCAATAAATAATAAAAATGGAGAATAGAGCAGGTCAACTACTATGTGGTGGTTTTCAAGGAACAAAAGTTACTTCACAAGCTTATCATTTAATTGTTGAACAAAAAATTTCATCAATGATATTATCAAGAAAGAATGCAATAAATGTTGAACAAATGTCAAAATTAATAAAAGATTTACAATATATTGCGTTTACTGAAGGTAGATATAAATATCCTTTAATGTTTGCGATTGATGAAGAAGGTGGGATAATGAATTCATTATTTGATCCGGAGTTTTTAACTCAATATCCTAGTGCTATGGCTTTGGCTGCAACAGGAGATCCTCAATTAGTTTATGAAATTTCAAAAGCTATAGCTATAGAATTAAAGAAAATTGGGTTCAGCATAATATTGGGACCAGTTTTAGATATTGTCACAAAGTTATCACATCAATTACTTGGAGTTAGGAGTTTTGGTACAACTTTGGAAAGTGTACAAAAATATGGATTAATGTGTGCGAAAGGGCTAAGAGATGGTGGATTATATACAGTGGGGAAACATTTTCCAGGAATGGGTAATGCTACTGTTGATTCTTTTTTGGAGTTACCAGTCATTGGAGAATCTTTGATTCAACTAAAACAATTTAATGCATTACCATTTCAAACGTTAATAGAAGCAAATGTACTTGATGGTGTAAGTGCCGCTGGTTGTGCCGTTCCAAACATAAGTCCTGATGAAACTCATGCATGTTTGTCACCTATAATTTTGACTAATTTACTACGAGGTGACCTAAAGTTCAAGGGGTTTGTAATAAGTGAATGTTTGGAAATGGAGGCATTATATCATTCTATTGGTTTAGGTCAAGGTGTAATTTTGTCAATAAATGCAGGCTGTGATTTAGTTATGGTCTGTCATGATTTAAATTTACAGAATGAAGCAATTGATTCAATTAAAAAGGGGTTGAGAAATGGTAATTTAGATGAAGAAACAGTAATGGCAAGTCTAGAAAGAATTGAAAATTTACAAAAAAGGTTACCAACTTGGAAAGAAATTTTTCCTAATGGATCTATATCAGCAAAACAATACCCAACATTATTTAAATCCGAATTCCCTGACCAATGGCAAAAGCATCAACAATTATCAGCTTTAGCTTATCAAAAATCAATCACATTAGTACGAGATTACAATAACTTACTACCATTACCAAAGCATTTTAAATCTGACGAAGTTGAATCGATCTTGGTGCTAAGTCCCTTATTGATACCTGTAACACCAAGAAAGAAAAATGCAGCAACGGAAAGGCTATTCACTGGTGAAGAAGTCTTTCAATGTTTTGGAGAATACTTATCGAATCATAAATTAAATAAAGATAAGAAATATGTTGTGCTACATACCACATATACTGCAAATGGTTTGACACCACTACATGAATCACTAATCGAAAAATCTAAAATCGTAATAGTATTTACAAGTGAAGTTTCGAGAAATATGTATCAAAATGGAATTGTCAAGTATGTTTCGATACTATGTGGTGCAACTCCAACGTCATTTAATAGAAGAGATGGATTGTCACAACTCAAAAAACCATTGATAATAGTGGCGACACTGTCACCTTATGATTTCTTTTATGATAAAAATATGGGAAGTGCATATATCTGTTGTTATGATTATACAAGTAATGCGTTGAATAAAGTAGTTGGATTATTAATGGGAGATTTTGAACCTGAAGGTTGTATACCAGGAGAGGAACAAAAAAACTTTGTACATAAGAAGCAAAAATTAGATGAAGAACAACAAAAGCATAAGTCACAAATATCAATTTCAAAACAACAAATTAAAAGAAGGTGGCTAGTAGATGAATTTGATATGTCAAGAGATTTTCAAAGTTTAATTAATTTGTGGAAAGATAATACAGAAATTGATGAAATATATGATTCAATAAGATATAATGATGAACAATTTTTCAAAAGGTTGAGTGGATTATTAAATACTTCAAATCAAAAACTTTTTGTTGTGAGAAATTCATCATTAAATATACTATATGGAGTTATACTAACGTGGGTTGAAGAAAATATTGGTCACATCATATATATAATAGTTGAAAAGTCAAAAAGATTTCAAAGTATAGGTAAAAATTTGACGGCTAGAGCCATAAGATATTTAAGTAAAGAAAAACATTGTACTGAAATACGATTAGGATCATCATTTCCATTAATAATGTTTCCAGGCAATAAAAATTTAAATTCAGATAAATTTTTTCAAAATCTAGGTTGGGATTTCAATGGTAATAATAAATCTCAAGAAAAATATATAATGAAATTAGATTTAACAGATTGGCAAGTACCACAAAGAATATTAAAAGAATTAATGATTGTTGGAGTCAGATTTGATATATGTAATGATTTAAATCAATTGAATAAATTATTATCCAAAAATAATTTAAAACATTATTATTCAAATTTAACATTAAATAATAAAATTCCAAATGAAGTTAAAATAATCATTGCATTAGAACCAAATACTCAAAATATTATTGGAAGTATCATATTATTTACAAATAAATCACAAATATCAAAATATTTTCCATTTATTGATCAATGTAATGAAGAAAACTTAATTAAAATAAATGATCATAATGATAAAAACATTTCAATTCAAAATTTACCATTAATTGGTGGTATATTAGCTCCAGTTGTAGATGAAAGTTATTCAAATTTAATTGATATTTTTAAATATGGATTAGTTTGTAGTGCAATAACAATGTTAAAAAGTTCAAATTCATCAAATAATCAAAATAATGGAAAAAATATTAATGATATAAATTCATGTATAATGATTGATGTACCAAATGATAAATCAATAAAAAGTATTGAAGATATTGGATTTAAGAAATGGAAAAAATATTATGATTATTATAGTAAGAAAAATATATCGGAAAAACTGATTAATTAAATAATAAATAGTATAATCGTTATATATCAAAAACTAATATCACTTAAATGAATTAATATATATTTTATATACATACTTTTATTTTTAAATAGAAATTTTAATTTAACTAAATGCTTTTGATGATGAAAAAGAATATTATTCCAAATTGTTCCGATCAGGAAAATATTCCTTTTGTTGTTTCAGATCTATTTTTAAAACGTTTTTTTTCGTTTAAGAAAATTAAAGTTTCGTAGTTAATTAATATTGTTTTGGTTGCAAAATCAAAAGTTCTAGATTTGGATATAAGTTTTTCCATTACACAATATCAAATTTGTTATGTTTTTTGTGTTACAAATATTAAAAGTTCCATTCATCCATTTACTTGCTAAACCGGCAAAATTAATTTTCGTAAAATTTTTCGAGCTTATTAGTGTGTCAATTGGTAGCTATGAAATGGAGTAATGGAAATAGATTAAATTGAATTTTTAAAGATCATAAGATCATAATAAATTATATTATCATATTTCTTTTATATTTAGAATTTAAAAAAGTTTGAATATGTATCAACGGAAGGGTTAATTTAATGTAACAATTTCTTTTAAAAATCAATTTCTCTTTCCAAATTAACTATTACTCCTATTTATTATAATAAATCAATTTTGTTGAATTTGAAAGGAAATATGTCAAAATAATTTTAATTCATTTTGGTCTTTTCCCGGAGAATTTCATATAAATTATAATATGTTAAAATTTTAATTCTTCTCCTCTTTTTTCATATAATATATGTACATACATTATTACTTGCAATATTAATTCAGAGCGAATTCTTCAACTAAAATTAAAATTAAAAGGGCTTGTTTCTAAATTAATTAGAAATATTAAGCAGATGTTGTTGTACATATTTCACAAACTAAATTCAATTAAATTAATTTTTCTATTGTAAACGGATGAAGTCGGAAAATTCATCGCGATTATTTGAGCTCGGTAGTTTTATTAAAATGCTTTTTCTCGAGAAAACAATACGATTATTTGGAGGAACAACGTCATAAAATTGAAATAACAAGACTTTTTATCAATGAAAGCCCTGCGGTATTTTACTGAATAAAATCAATTGATTTTGAAATCACATTATCACAAGTAAGCAAGTTTATCAACAATTAAATTTGATTGTTAGGTCACTACTTTTATCTTTGCTCAATTGCACACTCATTGTCAATGTTATCTACTCTTACCCTTTATCAGTGGAAGCTGCTCTTATCTAATTAAAACATTTAAAACAAAAAAAAATACTTCAAGATTGATCTTGTTTGAAAACCATTTTGGTGTAACAAAAAATTTTCATCGGCCTCTATCGGATTATGTAATTATTTTTACCCCATATTTTTTATTTTTTTTTTATTTTTTTTTTTCGTTTTTTATTTTTAAAATTTACATTTTTTTAATTTATTACAACTATGTTAATTAAAAACTGTTGAATTATCATGAACATTTCATTTCAAAAACTTTAGAGATCAAGATAATGATCAATCAATTGGTCTTTGTCAATTGAATAACAGCTGACTTTAACTTATTAATTAAATTCAAATATATGCAATTCTTAATATGTAGATCAAGGTAAAGCTAAAACTAAAAGAAAAGAAAAAGATCGTTAATGTTAGGTGATTTTTTTTTAATATAGATTTTTATTTTGTGTAAGAAATTTAAAGCATATGAAAAGAATTAAATGAAAAGCAAAAATTATTTAGAATTATAAATTTAATATAAATAATTAATGATATTTCCTTCATTCTCAAGATTCATAATTTTTTAGAAGAACTTTTTTTTTACTTTCTATTTTTTATTCTTTGACTTCAATTTATTTCAATTCAATTCAAATTAAAATTAAATTACTACAAAAATGTCACCATCTGCTGTTGAATCAACTATAAATTTTGATAATCATTCATCAATTAAAACTACTCAAGATCCTTTAGTTAAAAAATTAAGTTTAGCTACTGATACTATAATTAGACATAATGCTCCACCACCAACTTTATATGAAGATGGTTTATTAGAAAAAGGTACTACTATTTCTTCAACTGGTGCTTTAATGGCTTATTCAGGTAAAAAAACTGGTAGATCACCAAGTGATAAAAGAATTGTTGATGAAGAAACCTCAACTCAAAATATTTGGTGGGGACCAGTTAATAAACAAGTTGATGAATTAACTTGGAAAATTTCAAGATCAAGAGCTTTAGATTATTTAAGAACTAGAGAAAAATTATTTGTTGTTGATGCTTATGCTGGTTGGGATCCAAGATATAGAATTAAAGTTAGAATTATTTGTGCAAGAGCTTATCATGCTTTATTTATGACCAATATGTTGATTAGACCAACTGAAGAAGAATTAGCTAATTTTGGAGAACCAGATTTTACTATTTATAATGCAGGTCAATTCCCAGCTAATGTTCATACTAAAGGTATGACTTCATCAACTTCAGTTGAAATCAATTTCAAAGATATGGAAATGGTTATATTAGGTACTGAATATGCTGGTGAAATGAAAAAAGGTATTTTCACAGTTATGTTTTATTTGATGCCAATTAAACATCAAGTTTTAACTTTACATTCATCATGTAATCAAGGTGTTCAAAAAGGTGATGTTACTTTATTCTTTGGTTTATCGGGTACTGGTAAAACCACTTTATCAGCTGATCCAAATAGACAATTAATTGGTGATGATGAACATTGTTGGTCAAATAATGGTGTTTTCAACATTGAAGGTGGTTGTTATGCTAAATGTTTAGATTTATCACAAGAAAAAGAACCAGAAATTTTCAATTCAATTAAATTCGGTTCAATTTTAGAAAATGTTGTATATAATCCAGAAACTAAAGTTGTTGATTATAATGATTCAGCTATTACTGAAAATACTAGATGTGCTTATCCAATTGATTTCATTCCATCAGCAAAAATTCCATGTTTAGCTGATACTCATCCAACTAATATTATTTTATTAACTTGTGATGCTTCAGGTGTTTTACCACCAGTTTCAAAATTAACTAATGCTCAAGTTATGTATCATTTTATTTCAGGTTATACTTCCAAAATGGCTGGTACTGAGGAAGGTGTTACTGAACCACAAGCTACTTTTTCAGCATGTTTTGGTCAACCATTTTTAGTTTTACATCCAATGAAATATGCTCAACAATTATCAGATAAAATTACACAACATAAAGCTAATGCTTGGTTATTAAATACTGGTTGGGTTGGTGCTTCAGCTGCAAGAGGTGGTAAAAGATGTTCATTAAAATACACTAGAGCTATCTTAGATGCTATTCATTCAGGTGAATTATCAAAAGTTGAATATGAAACTTTCCCAACTTTCAATTTACATGTACCAAAATCATGTCCAGGTGTTCCATCAGAAATTTTGAATCCAACTAAAGCTTGGACTCAAGGAGTTGATGCTTTTGAACAAGAAATTAAATCATTAGGTAAAAAATTCACTGAAAATTTCAAAAAATATGCTGATCAAGCTTCAGCTGAAGTTAAAAAAGCTGCTCCAGAAATATAAATATAAGTATAATTTAACAATTTTGATTCTTTCATATATAGTTTATTTATAAGTTCATAATACATTCAATTCGATTCTTTTTGCATAATAAAATTATAATATTGTAGTTCCGTTTTATTCATTGACTTCAAAAGTTTTGTTAAAATGTTCTATGTACTAGTTTTGATAAAAAAATCGACGCAATCATCTCAAATCTTAAGTCAGAATTTAGGTGGAAGTTATTATTGAAGGTCAATATCTATCTTCGGGATTTACTAGTAAACTCATAAAGTATTGAAGTTGATTAATATTTTTAATGTTTCAAAAATAGACATATTATTTAGTAGTAAATAGCTGCTAAGTACACAAAATCAAATTGCAAAAATTACATGGGAAAAAATTACGATATACAGAATAATAATAAAAGTTTACTAATTTTCAATAAAATTTCTGACTAGTATATGAAAATACTAAATTAATGACCATTTCGATCCCGCTTAATACTTCTAATAAAATTTGATTTTGTTTGAAAATTGGATGGGAAGGAAAGGATTCTGAGGACGTATAAACTAAATCTAGCGTCTTTATTGTTTTGTATAGTGTATATAGCAAAGTTTTAATTGTTTTCATTATCTTTGGATGATATTTGATAACTGCTGAGCTTAATCTTGTGCTCAGTTCATTAACACTATAACTTCACATTCGGTGAATTCACAATCGGTGAATTATATGATTAAGTAGACTAAGGTGAAAGATTGAAAGCCGTTTGATCGTAATTTCAAGTTTAATTTTTTAAGACAAAAAATTTGCTGCAAAATTTATGTAAAATTTTTATTTAAATTGAGCTAATCATGTTAAAACAATCAAATTTATGAAAGGCTTGATTTTGAAAATTAGCCCTGAATTTACATGTAAATCAGATATCACATTATTAATAATTAAATTTGAATAAAATTCTTAAAATTTCACATTTGAATCAAAACTAAAACTTTGAAATTTTGCATCCGTACTAATCGCAAGCATAGGCTTGTTAAATTTACAAACATATCTAATTAATTAAAGACCAAAAGTTTTCTTCAAAGCCTCTTTCTAGTTTTAAAGTTATATGAGAAGTAGAGATCTCTACTAAAAAAAAAGTTCGTAGATTTAATTTGAGCCATGATCTAAAATATTAATTTTTTCAAGTCTGAAAATAAAGAGAGATTGAACCCACGAGTGAAATTTCAAGTTTGAGAAAACTTGAGAATACTTGATGAAGTCAAGAAAATAAAAAAAAGGAGTTATTGTTGTTAATTACATCACAATAAAGATTGTAGTACTGTCTGTTTCAACTTAAAAGTGTTACTCAATTTCATATGAATTGTTAAGATGTTATTCTAAAGTGAGTTAAATTGAAAATATTCAACAATGCGGATAATAAATGAAAAATAAAATATGAAACGAAAGAACGGAAAATGATTTATAAAATACACAGAGATCAAAAAAAAAAATATCAATTTGATACATTTTCCCTTCATCAAACGTTTGATAATGTTATAAGTTTGAGAGCAAATACAAGAAAAAAGTTATTGATTATTGCGATTTAAATAATGATGACAATCTCATGACATTACTTTATTTCAAATTTGGAAGTTATCGGACTTTGTAAATTTTAGTTCCATACTACCCTTTATAATTAAATGTTTTATTGTTACTCTTGAAGCCTGAGCTTCAGACAAACTTTGCGAGAGAACTATCTAGTGAAATACAAAGGTACCATTAGTTTCGTTTTTCTAATTATATTCCTTTTGGTCTAGTTAAGATAAAACAAAATCCTTTTATTTTTACGCAATGCTTCAAAATTTAGTTTAGAGATTATCGAAATATTGACAGATCGAGAAAACTATTCATTTGATCTACTATATATTATCTTGTACATACTTAACAAGATTTATAATATAATACAAAAATAGGAGTTAATTAACGCAGTTAATGTAAGGATCTGCAGAATTTTTTTGACTGTTAAAAGTATATTTGTGTAATTTTACGGACTTTTTTTTTTTTCACATATATAAAAATTATACTTACAATAATATTAAATTTTGATTATTAGTTAGTTTACTATTATCTATATAATAATTTTTATAGTATAAAGTAAGATTGAAAACTTGTCAGTAATATAATATTATTGACTTTATAAAGTATTGATATCTTTATATTATTATAGTAAATTAATGAGTCAAATTTACAAATTTCAATTCATCCTTTCAGTTAATTCAATTAATTATATCAATAATAGTAAAATGATTAGGGATGATGTGGGGTAGAAATTAAATTAAACCCTGATGGATAAATATTTAAATTCATGTAAAAATAGTTTTATGAAAATTGATAAATAATCCTTAATGAAATTATCCGTCCAACTTAATAATTATTATTATTATGATAATTACAAATTTAATATTGTGTAATAATCTATGGAGTTAAAAACATCAATATTTTTTTTATTCTAATACTAAAATTAAAAATGGGGAATGAATAATATAATCATAATCTTTTAATTCATCATTAAGTAGTACAGAACTTATTAATATTACTTAAATTAACAATAAACTATCTTTTAAATGTCAATGATATAATTATTAATAGTATTGTTTAAGTTTAAACTTCTAAACTCCTTTATTATTATTATTATCTATTTACTGTTAATAGATAAATATTCAATTGTATGTCAATATAATAATTCATGTGAGAAATAAAAATTTAATTAATTGTACATGAAATAATCTTTTATCCAACCTTTTTATATTTTAACAATATAGTCTATATAAATACATTATCATCATTTTAAATTTCTTACTTGAAACTTTCTTTTTTTAGAATTGTTTATATATCATTATTTATTCAAGGTTTATCTTCAATTATTATTCCTTAAAATTATTAATCATTGATTTAGTTTAAAAGTATAAATTTATAATACTTTATCTATTCATTTTGATAATTATATTCTTATAACAAAAATTATATACACTTAATATTACTTGAATATTTTACCACTTTAAATTTCAAACTTATCAAACTATTTATTTATTTATTGATATAACATAATTTCAATTCTTTAACTTAACATAATTTTTAAACTACACATTAATTTTTCAGATCAAAATAATTTAATTTTACAAAAATGTCATCAATAAATTTAGATTCAACTACTATATTAGATTATATCACTAAATGGTATATATCTATACCTATACTTTTTATAATTTATAAAATATTTGATTCAATTTATGAAAGATATTTGATTAATAAATTAGGGGCAAAACCTGAATTAAATGCAGAAACTGATGGATATTATGGGTTTAGATTACCATTTACAATGATTCAAAAAAAGAAAGATGGATTATTAACTGATTTTGCAAGTGAAAGATATCCAAATTTAAAACATCCAGAAGCTCCAACTTTTTCATTTAAAATATTTTCAACAAAATTATTTGCAACAAAAGATCCAGAAAATATTAAAGCAATATTAGCAACTCAATTTAATGATTTTAGTTTAGGTTTAAGACATCCACAATTTTTACCTTTATTAGGTAATGGAATATTTACATTAGATAAAGAAGGTTGGAAAGATTCAAGACAAATGTTAAGACCACAATTTGCAAGAGAACAAATATCTCATGTTAAAATGTTGGAACCTCATATGCAAGTCTTATTTAAACATGTACGTAAAAATGAAGGTAAATATTTTGAATTACAAGAATTATTTTTTAGATTAACTGTTGATTCAGCAACTGAATTTTTATTTGGAGAATCTGTTGAATCATTAAGAGATGAATCTATTGGTATGCAAATCAATGATTTTGCTGGTAAAAAGGAATTTGCAAATTCTTTTAATGTTGCACAAGATTATTTAGCTTCAAGAGCTGTTTTACAAAAATTTTATTGGTTATTAAATCCAAAAAAATTTCAAAATTGTGTTAAAGTTGTTCATACATTTGCTCAACATTATGTTAAAAAGGCTTTAAGTTTAAGTCCTGAAGAATTGGATCAACAAGAAGGTTATACTTTTTTATATGAATTAGCTAAACAAACAAGAGATCCAAAAGTTTTACAAGATCAATTATTAAATATTTTAGTTGCTGGTAGAGATACAACAGCTGGTTTGTTGTCATTTGTATTTTTTGAATTATCAAGAAATCCAAAAGTTTTATCAAAATTAAAAGAAGAAATTTATACAAGATTTGGTTCTGGAAAAGATGCATTAATTGAAGAAATTACTTTTGAAAGTTTAAAAAATTGTGAATATTTAAAAGCTGTTTTAAATGAATGTTTAAGATTATATCCATCAGTTCCTCAAAATTTTAGATTAGCTATTAGAGATACTACATTACCTCGTGGAGGTGGTCCAGATGGTTTATCACCGGTTTTAATTCGTAAAAATACTACAGTTACTTATTCAGTTTATGCAACTCATAGATCAGAAGAATATTATGGTAAAGATGCAAATGAATTTAGACCAGAAAGATGGTTTGAACCAGAAACTAGAAAATTAGGTTGGGCATTTGTTCCTTTCAATGGAGGACCAAGAATTTGTTTAGGTCAACAATTTGCTTTAACTGAAGCAAGTTATGTTACAACAAGATTAATTCAAGAATTTCCAAATTTATCTTTAGAACCAAATACTGAATATCCACCAAAAAAATTATCTCATTTAACTATGAGTTTATATGATGGTTTACATGTTCAAATGTCATGATTTTAGTTTTAGTTTTTTTATATATATTATTTATTCGATACAAAGTTTATTCATACAATATTGGTTGTAAAAACAAATAATCTCTTAACTTTTACTCTGTATGTTTTGACATCAAAAACTTAAAAGAGAAAGAAAAAAAATAAAATTTGAAACCAAAAATATTTAAGTAAACAAACGCAAAAAGCAGCAACAACTTCATCTCATAGCACCAGGAGAATGTCCTATCAATGGAACCCTGAAGTCTTTGCAGAGATATATAATGCATTAAAATTTCAACCAGATGTGGATATAGCAACAATAAATTTTGAACCAATACAAAATGATCTTTTACAAGTTTTAAAAACTCCACAACCAAATCAAGAATCAAGAACTAAATTAAATTCAGTTGTGAAATTCCAAAATGGAGATGAAGTTCAATTAAATGAATCATTTATTGAATTAAGTGGGATTTTGGCAATAGAGTTGGATTTAGATGAAATAAATACTGCCGAATTATTATTTTATAGTGAAGATGTAAGTTATAAAAAGGGAACTTCATTACAAGATAGTGCTAAATTATCATACTTTACAAGATTCGAATATATTTTAAATATATTGGGGTATTTGATATCTAATAAACTACTCACGCAAGATCCAATTACAATATTTAATAACTCAATAGAAAGTTTTGGAAAAATTTATAAATTAATTAGCGTTCTAAATGATCTAATTGATAAACAAAAAGTCACTGGGGATATAGACAATTTAGTTTTCATAAATGGAATCAATTATGCAAGAATACAATTATTTAAATGTCATGATCTATTAGGTTTAGTATTATACGGATTAAGTGATCAATATTTTAAAAAAATTGGTGCTGTTCAAAATTATGAGAAAATTATGAATTTAGCCAAATCATTATCAAATGATGATATATTAGTAGTTCATTTCTTGCCATTCGTATTAAATTTTTATGAGAAAGCTAAAACCACGAAAGTTATTGATGAATTATATACAACTATAACAAAACCTATACCCATAGAAGCAAAACTGGAAACTTTTGACTTATCTAAATCTCAACTACATGGGTTTGAAATTTTGTCCAATTTCATCTTTTTAACTGAATTTATACCGTGGTGTAAAGAACAAAATTCATCAAAATATGATTTTCAAGAAAATATAATAAAATATATGGAACAATTTATTAGTATAGGAGTAATGGAAATATTATTGAATTATTGTGCTGAAACAGCCACCCTCAAAACTCAACAAATTTTTGAATTATCAGAAACTTATGATTTTAGATCATTATTACAAAAGACAATACCAAGGCTAATCCCATCAAAATTTATATATCCTGGTAATGAAGAATTAAAAAATTTAGAAAGAACAAGATTCGGAATGTCAAATATTTCAAAATTAACTGATGTCTCATTTTTAACTTTAAATCCAGAACTAAATAATTCATTAATTTCACCTTATTTACAAAAATTTTTCAGTACTTTTATATCAAATGCAGCATTAATATTAACATCACTTCGAGATAGTGAAGAAGATTTTGCATTATCGTTTAACGACAAAAATGAAGAAGTTTCAGAAGAAAGCGAAAGTGATGATCATAAAATAAATGAACCAATACTGGAATTTGATGAAATTGCTCAAAGAGCTGACTTGGAAAGATTTTATTTAGCATTTGCATATACTTATAATGATAGATCTGATTTATGTTCTGCTTTTTGGTCAAATGAATCTATAAGTAATGAAGTTATTGGATTTTTATCTTGGGGTTTAAGTAATAACACATCACCTTTAATTGCTGCTAGTTTCAGTGTGTTACTTGCATCGTTGACATCTGGTGGATCAAACATATCAACCAAGATTTGGGATATCTTGATAAGTAATAGTAATAACATTAAAAAGAATGATTTTTCCAAAATATCAATTGACTCAATTTTTGATTCATTAAATTATTATATTGATTCATTAATCTCAAATTTTGAATACGATTTAAATGATCAATTGTCAGTATATCAAAAGAAACATGAGTTAGTTTTTGCAAATAAATCATTAGATATAGAAGATAATGGACAAGATAAAATAATAATTGAATTAGCTGAAGATTCAATAGTATCAATATCTGGATTTATACATTTAATTTCATCAATAATGCAAAATTTATCAAATTCAGAAAGAGCAAAAGAAATTAAAAATATAGCTTATCAAAGATTTATACCAATAATTAGAAATTTCTTTGAATTTGATAATTTAATTAATGGTGGTAATATTTTACAAGTTGATTTAAATTCAAATAATTCATCAACTTCAACAAATTACGTAAATTTACCAGAAATTCACGTAAGTGATGATTCAAGATGTATATTATTAAACCTAATGTTTAGATTATTAGGAAATTTTGTTGATGATGATACTTTTATTAGATATGAAATCTGGAGATTAATTGATCGTTGGATGTATCATGGATTACATATAAATACAACACAATCAAAAGATTTATTTGGTAGACAAATGGATAGAAGGAAATATATTAGAAAAAAACCATTGGGTACAATTGAAGTTTTTTCGAATAATTTAACTCATTATAGTGAAGTTTTTAATTTCATTGATGTTGTTAAAAAACTATTGAGACCTATGGGTGATGGAAATGCATTTGATAAATATACTTTATCATATCCATGTGATTTAGGATTTGGATATAGACCAAATAATCAATTGGGAATTGGACCGTATATTGAATTCATTTTGGTGGACGTATTTAGTAAATCTCAATACTTAACAAGTGAAGATAATAGAATATCATTACAAGATTTAATTTTGGAATTTTGTGTTGATTCTTTAACAGAAATAAATTGGAAATTTTTAAGTGACACAAGTTTAAAAGTTATTAGGAATTTTAATGGGTTTGAAAATTTATTTGATTCTTTAATACCTGGTTGTCCAATAAATTATGAAGTTTTCGTTCAATTGCATCATTCATTAGCTGTTGTTACTTACTTTTTTGATAATAATGCTAACAAGGCATTATTTGAAATCGTTAAGTATGGAGTTGATACTATAAATTCATCGCAAAAAAAGGCAGACTTAGTTAAGAAAGCATTAGTTACTTTTGATTTGTTACTTGATATACAAAGCACATACAAAACATCATTATTGCCAATATTGAAAAACAAGAACATTGTACAACAACCAATTCACAGAAATTCAATACCTGGAGTAAATACTTCAATGAATTTAGTATTAAGTCAACCGACAACCATTTTTGACAACATTTATCATTCCAAAATACTTGGATCTCAAAGGGTTAGTACCTTTTTTGACGTATTCTTATTTCAGTTATCATCAATAGTTCATATTGCATTATTTGTAAGCTGTGATAATGAAATATCCACCACATCATTAAAGATATTATCAAAACTATGTAATTCAAGTCATTTCAAGTCAACTAAAACAGAAGCAGATCCATTATTAAATAATGATAGATTATTAACAACTTTCCAAAATATAGATGAAAGTGAAAAAATTAAATTTGCGTTTATTGATAAATTTGAAGAAGTTGAAGATAATTTAGATGTTAAATTTCAAATACTAAAATTTATTTCAAGTTTATTGGATAAAAAGATAAGTGTTGGACACTTTTTATTAGGTTATGAAATTAAAGCAAATACTTTATATTTAAATGATGAAGAACATAATACCTTGTTGGAAGTTTTGTTGAATACATTGAATATTAGTTTAAATTTGATTTCAGAATTGGATTATAGTAATGGTAATCGTCATATCATTGATGTTGGACCTGCAAAATTATCATCATTAATTCTAGAAATAATCATTAAATTATGTACGAATCCAATATCTTCATATATCACAATGGTAAAAATACGTAATCATAATGATTCAATAGAGAACTTGATAAATTTCCAACCAAAATTAGATTTATTAACTATTTGGTGTGGTCAAGAATTTAATGGTGATTTAAGTATAAATGCAGAAAATAATTTCATAAATTCCATACCTAGTATTGAAGCATTTTTATCATTCATCAATCAAAGAGAATTAGCATTAAGATTAATAGCATTAGAATTTTATAATACCCAGTCAATCGTTCAAAAAGAATATTACACTAAATTATTAATAGACAACAAGAATCAATTACCCAATCAATCAACCAAAATATTAGATTTTCTAGATGTTTTAAATTTTAATTTTAAAAATTTTGAAATTGAGAAATATGATTATTTAAATCAATCATTTAATATAAATTTAATCTTGGACAATGTATCTGGTGATCCAATAAATTTTACAATTTTACAAAACATATTCAAAATATTATGTCAAAGTTCAAATTTAATTACAATTGAATCCAAGCAACAATTTACTGAAGAAATGATGATTGAAGGTAATAAGATTCATGAATTTGTACAAAAATATTTAGTCCTTAATAAATCTCGAAAGATTCAATTAAATTTTTTGATCTCATGGTGTCAACTCATCAAAATACTAGTTTTTGAAAATCAAATAAATTCAAATGATTTAATTGTTGAAATTTTTAATTCAATTTTACCTAAAATTTCATCATATCTCGATACAGATATATTGTTTTCAGAAGAATTAATATCATTATGCGGTACATTATTTGAATTATATAATGAAAATGTGACAAAAGAAGAAGATGTTGAATTAATATTTAATCAATTATTACCATTATTTCAAACTTGTATATCAGCAGTCATAAATTCAAATGCAACACCTACGTTAAGATCAGAATTATATTCTATTTTAAATAAATTCATATTAAAAAATGAATCATTATCGATTAAAATATTGAAACTTATAAAATCAATCAACAAGAAATTCTTCCCAGTATTAGCTAATGATGCATTATATTCAGAAGATTTATCAAGAATAAATTCCATATTTTTATTGGACTCATTAATTAAAATTGGAAATAAATTAAAAACAGATTATATATTAGATAATATGATTAAAACAAATTTAATATCACAATTAATAAGATCAATAAAAAGAACAGATGAAATTTTAAAAATATCATCAATTAACACTATTAATCCAGATTTTTCATTTAATGAAATTTTCATAGAATTAACATCTTTAAAAGCTAATTTATATTTATTAAATAAAATAGCACAATCTTCAATAGGTTCATTACAATTGATTCAAAATGAAATATTTCAAGTTTTTAAAAATTTATCTTTACTAAAGATTGATCCAGATTTAGGTTTAACATTATATTTAAATGAAATTGAAAATTTTAAAAAATTTAATATAACATTAAATTTAAATACTCCATTATCATTAACTGATTTAATTAATCAAAAAAATATCACAAAACAAAATTCAATATCTTTTAATGACTTGATCATTCCTATTTTTGAATTAATTATTACAATTTTATTATCAATGGGTCCGAATTATAAACCAGCAATTAATCAATCAAAAGAATTTATGATAAAGATAGATAATTTAGTAAAGAGTATTTTGAAAAGAGAATATTTAATTAGTTCAAATGATGAATATAAAGCTGAAATTTTAAAAAATGAACCTTCTAATGATAATGAAATTTATTTATTAGGTAAATTGGTTGATTTATTTACTATTATTAGCACATTGACTGAGTAAGTTAAAAAATTTAGAGGTTTTAAATAGGTTAATAAAAGTTATATTTGTATTTTTAGATTCATGAAATGTGTAATCACTTCGAAGGCTTTGGTTACTCTGAGTAAACTATCTTAGCATATGATACAGCTCTAGAGATAAGACAAAGAACCTACACCTTAAACCATTCATTTACACTTTATATATATATTTATAAATTTTTGAATATTTAATTAACCAATTTAATCACAAACTTTAATGTTCACCAGCATGTTTTAAATGTTCATATTCTAAAGTATAACCAAAAATAATAACAATAATAGCTAAATGAATTAAAGGTTTACCACTTGCATTATCACCATCAAAATATTTTTGTCTATATCTTACTAAAGGATTAGTTGATTTTTCAACTGTTGTTGATGCTGGACCTTGTGGTAATTTTTTATAAAATTTAACTACTTCTGCCATTCTTTTAGCTGCTGATCCACCTCCTAAGTTCTAGAAAAAAAAGTTGTTAGTATTTGAGTTTCAAATTTTGGATCTTTAAAGGAAAGGAAAAGACGGGAATCGAAGTAAGTAATTGAAGTTGATAAGTTGGAAAATAATTCTATTTTGTTTGTAAATTTTGAACTTTTTGATAACATTAAACTGATTTGTTCATGATAAATTCTTTTTTCAATTATTCAACATAATTCATGTCTATTATACCCTTTTAATCTCATTTTGGTCTTGAATTTGATTATGAATTGATCTCTTTTGATAATGATTATAAATGATATTTTAATTGATTGATATTTAGACCCTAAGTCTAGTTCTAACGATTCAATTCTTTTTTAGTGTTCTGCTTCTCATTTGAAAAAAGCTAAGAATTGACAATAATAATCGTAGTATAGAAATCTCTTTACATAGTCGTATTGTTGATTTCATTGTTCAATTAATATCCTTTTCATATGCTCTTTCTTCAATTTTCCCTTCCTCAATTCTACTTCTCTCTAATATAAACATACTTTAGCAGATGCAATCTTAGGCGGGATGATAGTAGATATTGATCTTTTAATAATAAATGACATTATTCTTGTACTTGTATATCTATTAACTAAGTTTTGATATATTGCCGATAATTTTTTTTTTTTCACTAACAAAAAAAATTCTAAAATGATTTTCATTTGATGAATTTATTAGTGCGTTTAACATCCGTAAATACATACTTAACAGAGTTTTGACAACTAAATTTTAACCAAGTATAAGAGTAGACCAAGAGTAGAGTAGTAAGTTAACTTCAATATACGATCATTAAATATACATTCATTATCTATTTAATTGAAGCCTTGACTCAATTTTCTTTCGAGCAGCGTATCTTCACGAAAACTGACAAATGATTTTGTAATTTGTTAAATCATTAACATTAAGTTGGATGATAACTCTAGGAGTTATATAGATCTGAGTTTAGAGGATTTTCCCAAATTGCCTTATTCATTAATATCTTCTCAAATCAACTCTCACCAATGTACAATACTAAATTAAAATTTGTTAATATAGGTTCTCAAATAATTTTCTAATTCCAATACACTTCAATTATTAAAAATTACATACCATTATTACCTCTCAAAAATATATCACCATAATCTTTTGTTACATTACCATTTATAATTTCTTTACCATTTTCTAAAACAACATTCATATAACCATCAATTGTTTGTAAATCACCTTTATATTCAATACCATTATGTAATTTTACAATAACTGATGAGCCAATTATATTACTTAAAAATTTGGATGGATCTATTCTATTGAAATCTTGTGATTCTATTGATTGACTGTTATCTTCTGACATAATTTGAGTGAAGTTGTTGTTGATTCAATGTTTATATATAAATTATAATACCTTATATTTTTGTTTGTGAGTAATGTAAGTATATTTTTTTTGTGAGAGTATTATCATATTATCAAATATTATTACATTGAATTCTTTTTGACAACCAAAATTAATTAATTTGAATATGATTAAAATATCAATTAGATTATTCTAGTTAAATTAATTTGAAATTCTAGTTTGTAGGCTGTAATATTAATGATTCAACAAAAACAACTTTCACTCATATAATATAATCTAATAGAATTTACATTTTAATTGTAACATTGTTTTATAATCATTAATCTATATAAGCCATGCGATTCTAATAAAAAAAAAGGTTGCAACAATTTTATAAAACTTGCCCTCGATTTCCAATTATTATTACGTTAGAAATTAAATTATAAATAGAAGGTAGAGGTTTAACGAATTCAATTCTAGTAGAACAGAATCAGTTTTAATTCTAGATTAATATCAATAATCTATATAGTTAATTAAAAAAAGGAAATTTCGATAGAATTCGTTTAAAATATTTCTATCAAAGTAATAAGTTGAGACATATTGGCAATAATACTTTCTTTAATTACATTTAAAAGCCGACAATATAATAAACTATTAATAAGATCATTCATGGATGATCCAATGCTTATTTAAAAACTTATTGTTATCATCATACAATTTGTAAATCAAAAAATAAAAGAACGTAGTCCCAATGTATTCAAGGTAAAAAAAAAAACGTTTTCAATGTCTTTAATTTGTCTTTAAATTTATTATTATTAATTTATTTATCTTTCATTCTACATATTCTATTTATATTAGTATTATTAAACATTGATTAGTTGAAAAAAGACATTTATTTGATCATTTTTTGATACAAATTTTCAATATTTATTAAAGATATAGATGAACTTTTTTACTTAGGTTTTTATATTAATTCTACTAGATTGTATTTTTGGTTATTATTAAATATATAATTTATTCTATTATCATTTACTATTTATTATTATTATATTTCGATACAATTAATTTGATAGACCTTTTCAATTTAAATTTTATTTTTTTTATTTGCTTCCAAAAAAAAAATAATCAAAATAATAAAAAAAATAAAATTAAGGATATCAAATTTAATTTATTACATAAAGATATCAATTAATTCATTTAATTTAGTATAACATATTGTGTCAAGGTTTAAAAGATCATAATATTCATCAATCAATTCATTCATATATACATACCCATTGTTTTAAAGAATTAAGATAAACTGATTTTGATTATTAATATTAATTAATTATATTTGTATAAAAATATCATAAGAATAATCATAATAATAATATGGATGGTAATCAACCATCAATTAAACAACATCAACAATTGCCAAAAGCACTGCAACAACAACAACATTATCAACAACAACAGCAGAATGAAAATCCGTCTAAGATAGCTGCTACTCCAAGAATGCTTAGAAGTTTAAGTGGAATAAAATCAAAATCGGAATTAAATCAATTTGATCAACCATTTGAAGATAATACTCCAACCACCAATAATAATGGAGTGAAAAAACAAACAGATTCACAATTATTACCACCACTATCAATTCCATCACCTGCTTCTACTCCAGTTGGAGTTGGTTCATCACAAGTTTCTAAAAATTATACTAATAATAATAGTTATGATAATAATAATATTAATAATAATAGTAATCAATATGATTCAAGACAAGGACCAAGAATGAATGATTATTCACCAGGACTGAGTAGAACTTTCAAAAATATTCAGAACCAACAACAACAACAACAACAATATAGTCAACAAAATTATTCGAATCAGAATCCTCAAGTTCAACAACAAAATGATCAACTTTCCCAATTACAAAGACAACAACAGCAGCACCAGCAGCAGCAACAGCAACAACAACAACAACAACAACAACAACAACAACAATATACTAATCCACAATCAAGACAGCAACCACCACCTCCGCAACAACAACAACAAAATTGGTCATCTCAACCTCTATTTGCATCTTCTCAACTGCATGCTCAGCATCATCATCATCATCACCTGCATCATCATCATCAACAACAACAACAACATACACCTCAGCAGCAGCAAACTCAACCACAACCACAACAACAACAACCTTCACAAACTCAGCCTCCACAACAACCTCAACAACAATTTCATAGAAAATCCATTGGTGATTGGGATTTTGTTAAAACAATTGGAGCAGGATCTATGGGTAAAGTCAAATTAGCTCAACATAATTCAACTCATGAAATTTGTGCAGTTAAAATTATTCCAAGAGCTGCAAAATTATATCAAAGAGCTCATGCAAATGATCCACCTCCTCAAACATCTCAAGAAGCATCTCAAAGACATAAAGAATTTGAAAAAGAATTAGCAAGAGATAAAAGAACTATACGTGAAGGAGCTCTTGGTAGATTATTATTTCATCCATTTATATGTAGATTATATGAAATGGTTCCAATGACAAATCATTATTATATGTTATTTGAATACATTGAAGGGGGACAAATGTTGGATTATATTGTTGCACATGGATCATTAAAAGAAAGACATGCAAGAAAATTTGCAAGAGGTATAGCATCTGCATTAGATTATTGTCATAGAAATAATGTGGTTCATAGAGATTTAAAAATTGAAAATATAATGATTAATGAAAAGGGAGATGTTAAAATAATTGATTTTGGTTTATCAAATTTATATTCACCAAAGAATCTTTTAAAAACTTATTGTGGATCACTTTATTTTGCTGCACCTGAATTATTAAGTGCAAAACCTTATATTGGACCAGAAGTTGATATATGGTCATTTGGTGTTGTTTTATACGTTTTAGTTTGTGGTAAAGTTCCATTTGATGATCAATCTGTTTCTGTATTGCATGAAAAGATTAAAAAGGGTAATGTTGAATATCCAAATTTTCTTTCAAGAGAATGTATTTCATTATTATCAAGAATGTTGGTTGTTGATCCAACTAAAAGAGCATCATTATATGAAATAGTCACACATCCATGGTTAAATAAAGGATATGATCATAGAATATCGAATTATTTACCAAAACGAGAACCATTACATTTACCATTAGATCCTGAGATTATAAAACAAATTTCAACATTTGATTTAGGTTCAGTACAAACTATTACTGAAGAATTAACAACTTTATTAACAAGTGTTGAATATCAAATGTGTTGTGAAAATTGGTATAATATAACAAGACAAGGTAAAGAATACGCATCAGTACCAAATTCAAATATTTTACCTGATCCCACTGGTGGGTTTCATCCATTAATTTCAATTTATTTTTTGGTGGTTGAAATGAGAAAGAGAAAGAAAGCTAAAGAAGATGCTATAAAAGCTCAATTAGCTCAACAAGAACAATTAAAACAACAACAATTACAACAACAAGCTCAAGCTATGTTACCAAGTCCAAGAGAAGATACAACATCATTGGAGCAGAATGTTATAAACCAAATTTCAACCCCAACTCAACCACCACCTCAGGTACCACCTCAGATTCCACAACAACCTAATTCAGGTACTGCTACTCAAGTTGAAATTTTAGGACAATATTCTTCAAAAGATACATCAACTCCTCAACCTCGTATTGTTGAGACATTTGCTGATTCACCTTCAAAGACATTAGATCCAAAACAAACTCCTGTATTATCAATTCCTGAACAAGCTCATACAACTATAAATTCTCCATCTATTGAAAACAATTCACATAATAATATAAATCCATTAGCTATACCAGAACAACAAATTCATCCAAAAAGTCCAAGAAGTACAACTCCAGATACTTTGGATCCAAATAAGACTTTACAACAACCAGTTGGTTTTAATAATATTTTAAGGAAATTATCAACTAAAAAAACCAAAGGAACGTCATCTCCAAAGGGAAGTGATAGAGATTCATTTAGTAATAGGATCCTGCCACAAAGTTCAACACATTCAAAAGCTGATCCAATGGTACGTCGTGGTATTAGTATGAAAGTTACTGCAAAGGAAAAAGAATCGAATTCACGATTATCACCTCCAAAAGACATTATCAAAAAAGAGAAAAAATCTTCAATATCTCATTCACGTACGCCTTCTACCAGTAAACCTCATGGATTCATACCAGTTGAATATTTACCACCATTACCTAATTATGATCCTTCAACAAATACATTGATCCAAGATTCATCATCAACCGTTACTCCAACAAGACAACAAACTTTAACTGTTCCTTCCACTAAAAAAATGCATCCAACTGCGCGTGCAAAATCAGTTGGTGGACAAATTAGAAAAGATGCATATGGACGTACTAGAAGTTCAACTACTAATCAAAATGATAATAGTCCTCACGGTAGTGGTTCAATAGGTGATCAAAATGATGGTACATTAGCATTCTTTGATGATGTTAAATTAGATGATATGGATGTACAAGAAATTCCACAACTTACAGAAGAAGAAATTATGAAACAATATAATGAAGCTAAACCAAATACAATGCCATCAATTGAGCATTGTAAAACATTATTCCTTAAAGGATTTTTCAGTGTACAAACTACTTCAACAAAACCGTTACCAGTTATTAGATATAATATTATTAATGTTTTAAGTAAATTAGGTGTTCGTTTCCAAGAAGTTAAAGGTGGATTTATATGTATTCATACACCATCAGTACAACAACAACATTTACCACCTCAAGAAGATGAAGTTGAAGAATTAGAAGATCAAGATGATGATGAAGACGAAGCTGATCAAATATTAAATGCGTATGCTAATGCAAACGAAGATGAAGAAAATCAATTATATGGTGATGCTTTCAAATCTAAATCATCAACTTTAAAATCTTTATCGTTTGAAGATAAACCAGAAAGTATACCAGATGGTGCTAAAACTCCAAGTAGACAACCTTCATTACATATCACAACAGCAACTTCAAGTAATTCTGGTGGTAATGGTCCATTATCACCAAATAAACCACATAGATCATCTAATTCAGTTGGAGGAGGTCATAGAAGAAAAATATCATTTGGAAATACTATATTAAATTCATATAGAAAAAAGAATAATTCACAATCATTAATGCCACCAAATACTCCAGCTACAGTTAAAACGGTTAAAGGAATGTATGATGAAGATTATTCACCTGATGATGAACATATTCATCATGGAAATGGAATTGATGATGCTTTTGAAATTGATAATTCTGCTGAATCTTTTAATGGTTATGGAGGAGGTAGTGATATGTTAATATCTTCTAAAATTGAACATAAAATTCATCATAATCGTTCAACTTCAACTTCAAGTAATAAACAAGCTAATCAATCAAGTAAAAGTCCATTAAAATTTGAAATTCATATTGTAAAAGTTCCTTTAGTTGGATTATATGGTGTTCAATTTAAGAAACTTTCAGGTAATACTTGGAATTATAAAACTTTAGCTGGTCAAATATTAAGTGAGATGAATTTATAGATTGAAGAAAATATTTTTTGTATATAAGTTAATAAAATGGAAGTTGGGAATATTTGTTGTAATTTCATTTATTAATTAAATCTGTCTCTATATATAATGCTAAGTTGTAGTTTTCTCTTTTTCTCTTAACCTTAATGATCTTTTCCTAACAGCTAATAAATTAGCCAATTGAATTTCCTTTTTCTTACTAGTAAAAATTTTCCTTTTTTTAATTTCATTTTCATAAAATGATTCAATTATAGATGGTTTATATAATTTTTGATAAATTGATTTTAAATTTTTATCATATTTAATTTTGTTTAAGTAATCATTAAATTCAAAAAGATTTAAATAAATTATTTCAAATTTTATAGTAGAAGATATATCAAATTGTTTAGATTTAAAAAATTCATTTGGGTAAGTTGGTGAATCTTTTAATTTTTTAGGTACTTCTAATGCAGGAAATTCTATAGTTCGTTTATATAATCTTTGATTATCAAACAACAAGACATATTCTTCTTTTATGTTTTTTTTAGTAGTTGTAGAAAATATAGGATCAATTCTTGAAAACTCTGGACTATTGTTTGATTGATTTGAAATCCAATTTCTAAATTTATGATTATTTGAAATATAATTAAGTGCAATAAATAAAATTTCAAATTTATCTTCAATTAATAAATAATCAAATTTAGGTAAATCATTTGAATTGTGATCATTATGATCATGATCTTGTATAATTTCTTCAATTTCTTCTATATCTTGATGATTTATATTTTCATCATTTTTATTTATTGTTTTTGAATTCCCACTTAATGGTGTAAATACTCCGAAATGTAATCTAAATACAATTTCAAATTGTTCAATTGGTAATTTATTAGAATCCAAATATTTCATTATTGCAATTTTTAATTTATTTATAAATAATATCTTTGAATCTAATTCAGGAAAATAATTTAATAATTCTAATTCAAATAAATCAACATCAAATACTTCACTTTGTAATTTTAAAAATCCTCTAAATTTATATAACCAATTTATTACAAAAACATATTTAAAAGTAGATCGTAAATTGTTTAATGTATTATGATAAGGTTGATTTATATTTTGATTTGGTAAAATTATTGGACTACTATATTTTTGAAAATTTAATTTTTGATCTTTATTACCTATTGTTAGATTATTTATTGAATAATTTTGTTGTTCTTCTTCATGATCTTCTATTATCTCGACATCCGTTAGTTGTGATACCATTATATAATGCTTTATTTGTGTCGTTGTGATAGTTGGTTGATTTAGCGTGTTTTTGTTTTGATCTGTAGAATAATATATTTTTTTCGAATTCTATTTTATGAAAAATTCTGATATGATAAAGCAAAAATTGGAATTTTATTAATAAGTCTTTACTACAGCTAAAAAATTTAAAATAAATTACATATTTTTTATTAAATTAATTTTAAATATATAAATAAGCTACAAGAATTGAAAACACTCTTTAATTTTAAATTTCAATCATTAATAAATAAACACCATAAAAACTCCATTTTTAATATAATTCTAATTTAATAAATTTCTTAATTTTTCATTTAAATCTTTAATTAAAATCATTTCATTACTAATTCTAACTAATGCAGAATGTTTTGATAAATTAGGTAAACCTTCTTTTGTTTTTAATGCTCTTTTACTTTTCCTTTCAATTTCTTGTTCTGGTAATTCATTAAAAGCTTTCAAATTAATTATTAAATTAAGACATCTATTATATGCTGATTTACATGCCATTCTTCTTTTTTGTTCTGATGCTGAATGATTTAATCTTTTTTGTGCTAATGTTAATAATGGTTTATTTGATGATCTTCTCCTTTTTTTCAATTGTGGTTGATCTAATGAACTATTCGAATTAACTAAAGTTAATGAATTATCCTCTTCTGATGAACTCATTTCATCTTCATCCATTTCATCATCAATTGGTCTTCTTTTAGATTCATCTCCCGATATAGGTGGTGTAATTAATTGAGATTGATTATCAGTTGTTTCTAACTTAACTTTTGTAGTAGTTTTAGGTGATGTTGATTTTTTATTTTGTTTTGGTGATTTAGTTGTTGTTGCTGATGGTTGTGGTTGTGGTGATGGTTTTATAATTTCAGTTGGTGCAAAAGCTTCAGCTAATTCTCTTTTAAGTGAAATTTGATCTTGTGAAATATTTGAATTTTGTAAAAATGGGTTATTCAAAGTTGGTTGTTGTGGAGGTAATGGTAATTGTTGACGATGGAATGAATGAGGAGGTGAAGGTTGTTGAGTTATATTATTATTCATATGAGAATTTGAAGTGGTGGTCATTTTATGTTGTTCATAAGGTGGCGAATGTACTTGTTTTGGTTGTTGCTGTTGTTGTTGTTGATGTTGTGGTTGAAGATGTTGAGGTACTTTCATAGTATGCATTTCAAAATTAAAATCTAAATCAAGATCTTTATGAGGTTGAATATGATGATTATTATAATTATTTGGAGAATTTGATTTATAAAATTGTAGAGGATCAGCTGATGAATTTGGATTTGCTAAGTTATCTAAAAATCTTTCTAATGCGTCTGATTCTGTATTTGTGAAAAATTGATCATATTCATCATCTTGTTCTTCCTCTTGTGGTTGTTGTTGTTCTTGTTGAGCTGGTAGTTGTTGTTGATTTTGTTGATTTTGTTGATTTTGTTGGAGCTGTTGACTATATTGTGATGGACCATTTAGTATTTGTTGTCTTGAATGAGCAAACTCATCTGGTCTTGAAAGATTATGTTGTTGTTGTGAAGGTAATTGTTGTACCGGTAATTGTTGAAGTGGTTGTTGACTATTTGTTGAGGATATAGAATTTGATTGTTGTTGTTGTTGTTGATTTGATGATATATTAGTAATATATTGAGAATTTAATTGTTGAAATTTATTTAATTCTTCAAATGATCCAATAATTTTAGATTGTTGTAAATTATTATACATTGAATAAGCTTGTTCAAAATCCATATCTGATGAAAAAATATCTAATAAATTATCAAATTCATTTTCTTCATCAAAAGACGCCGATTGTTGTTGTTGCTGTTGTTGCATTGTATCTAGTTGTGGATTTGCTATTGAATGATTCATTGCCTAGAATTGTATAATATAAAAATTTGTTAAAAAGATAGATCTATACGTGTGTTGTAAAAAAATAATATTATATAATGTGTTGAAATGAAATATTGGAATAATAAATAAATTTGAAAAAAAGGGACAGATTTGAATAAATATTATAGTTATTGAATATTTATGTTATGGAATAATGAAATGATTTGAAGTAAGTTGAACTGAACTAAATAAGAATATAAATAAGATGATAAATAAGATAATGTAATGAATTATTAGTTTTTTTGGTTGTCAAAAATATAAATTTCTGAAATTATATACATCAATATTAATATTTAAAAGAAAAAAATGGATTTTAATTTTATTATTATTTTTGTGTGTTAGTGTTAGTTGTGTATATAATCAATTAATTAATTAATTAATTAGTTAGTAGTAATATAATAATATAATTAATTTAATTTTTATTATGTGCCTTTAATGTTAATTAATCTTAAAATTAAGGTGATTACCTGTATATAATTATAATTTTTGGTAGTAAAGTTAAAAGTTAATAACTTATATACAGTCTAATTCCTAATCCCACATAATAAATAGTTATAGTGGGGGGTAGTGTTAATTTTACATTATTATTTTATATTTTATTTTATTTTCTTTATTAATAAAAATTTTAAAATTTTATCCCCAGATTATTATTTCAATAAAAATGATTTACAATACAACAATATAATACAATACAATACACAAATGATACACGAATTATTATATATGATTTATGAAAATATAATAATATCTAATAAAATGTATTGTTTATCTCTTTATATTGAATATTTAAGTAACAATAGTAACAATATGAATGTATCAGAAAATTGATTGGAAAACATCATGAAAGTGATAGTTCGGATAATTATTCTATTCTCAAACTTAGAGATTAATCGACGCTAAAAGATAACTAAAATTTTATACAGGGGTCATTTCAATGCGCAAATATGATCATTAAAATATTAAGAATAGATTAATATTCGAAAAAAAGAGAAAAAGTTATAAAAAGAGAAAAATTTTAATCGGCAAAAAAAAAATTGAAACATATTCAAAATATTTGTTTCCGGATCTTTCAATTATTATAAACGATTTAAAGATTGTAGTATATTGAATATTACAACGTTTTATATGTTATTTAGTTGTTAATTATAATTTATTACGAAAAAGTAGATTAAAAAAATAAACGTTGAAAATGGAATAGAAAATAATTTAATTGTATTCAAATTGATATTAAATTTATTCTATTTTTGTTTTGAAATCATATTAAAAATTATGCAAGAATCGGCCAAAAAAATGAAATCTAATATTATCAATAAAGTTTTAAAATAAAGTGAATTTTGACGTTTAAAATTATTGAAATTTCTATACATTAGATATAAGTCAATAACAATGCAACGTCTTTTATTCTACATGTCTTTTGATTGCTTGCCTTAATTTGATCAATTTCCCTCCAAATGTTTTTAAACTGATATAATTATAATAATTGTACTAGTGATATCACTTTTATAATTTATATGGTGGGGAAGCAACACAAGGAAGAAAAAAAAAAAATCTAATGTAACAATTCAAATATTCAAAAATAATTTAATTTCTGTTCTAACTTTACCTCACCAAGTAGGTTTCATAAACGAATTAAGTTAAATATTTGATCGCGATTTTTTCCATTAAATTGACTAAACTTTGATAATATACTAACGATAATACTCAAAGTCTCAGATTGTTTATCGTAAGGACTACATTATCAAAAGTTTAGATGACCCAGATTTCTTTTCCATTCAATAGAACATATTCCCTACTATCTTGATGATTCTGAAGTAATCAATAAAATATTAAAACATGGTTTCAAATCGATGTGTTTTTTAAAAATTGTTTATTCTATTTTCGTTTAAATTATTTAATTATTCGACTCAGCTTTTTTGTTTTAATACTGGTAACTAACTTTTAACTTTTAATTATTCTATAGGAGTTAAGGGTTTTAATTTTAAGTAATTGTACTTTTAATTTAGATTAAAAATTTATATTTTGATTTTGTATTATATTTTGATTAATTATATTAAAATTCCCGTTTTTGGTTAATAATTTAGTCTAATTTAGTTAATCTTATAGACTACAAATATTAAAAACTCTTTTAATTTTACAACCAAATTAATAATAAACATTATTGTTCAGCCTAACGAAGATTCGTAATCGCTCGATAATGCCATATCCTTCATTAGTATTTATTGTTGCTATGTAACGATATACACAAAATTGATTTAAACGGTGTGTGGTAAAAAACGTTTGTTTGACTAAACAATCACTCGTTAGTAAATTTCGAAAGATAAACAAATTTAGCAGTACCTTGAAATTTTGTAACTAAAGTTTTAATCTAAAAAGCTTTTATAACTCTTAAAATAAAAAAAATTAAGGAAGTTTGACTTGTTCCTTAATTCTCAAAATCTATTGATCATTCACTCCCGGAATCTTAAATTCCAAATTTAAGTTCTGATGTCTTATTTCCTATCGTAATTAAGGTACAATTCATTCCATTCAATATTAATACTTGTCCTTTTCAACTTCTAATGAGATAAAAATAGTAAACCCAAAATGCTTTCATCATTTAACTTAAGGTTTTGGGTAAACTTAAAAGTTACTAAACTAAATGTTCTAGACTTCAACTGCGTAAAAACGCGTCTATTTGTTGATGATTTTGATAATTTGATTCGCGCGTTTAAACAAACCAAAAGTTTAAATCATTACTACTAAATATATCGAATCAGTTAGTCCAAGTGCTAAACAGTTTCTAATTTTGAAAGATTTATGTCAAATATACTATCATCAAAATTATCAAATTTGTTACCCAGGAATGAATCATATAAATATTTATATTTACAAACAAAACCCATTTATATAAAATCACCAATTCATCAACATTTGTCAAAAAAATCAGATTCTGATACGGTTAAAGTCCGTCATTTTTTTACTTTGATTCAGAATGATATCATAATATTGGGGATTGAAATATTTGTATATTTACAAATCTATGAGGATCACATTGATCAATTTATATTTGTTTCGAAATGTGATACTGTTGGATTAATTAAATTAAATTTTAAAGTTGGTGATGTTATTAAAGAAGTTATGGATTTTATTATAAATTATAACGTAAGTGATTATCATATTAAACTTAAAAAGGTGAATAAGAAATCAAAGGAGAATGATGAAACATTCAGTCAAAGTTTTAACGATACAAATGAGAATATTATATCACTAAATAAATTAATCGATAAATTGCAACAAAATATACATTGGTATAAACAACTACCGTATTATAACACCAAAAAGTCGGAACAATCATCAACATCATCAAACTTGAGGAAACTACCTACAACTATAAATTTAAAACTATGCATATTTACAAAAACAGCACCGCAATATATTTTCCCAAATTCATCAAAAAATCAATTAAAACATAAAATAAACGGTCAAAACTTATTAAAATGGTGGTTAAAAATAGTAGAATCAATCACCCTAAATTGGCCAACTAAAAATCTAATAATCCCAGGATCAGATACAATATCAAGTTTAAAATTTATTGAAAATTTGCCAACAGATTCAAATTGGGAAATAGGTCATATTTTTAATAAACCAAAAGAGAGACTTGCAATTTTCACAATTCCATTATTTCCAGATGATCCAAAGGGAAGATTTTTAGAACATTTAATTGTTGAAAATAGATATTCTTCTGTATCAATTGATCAATTTTATGAAGAATTGGGTTATAGACAAGAGTTTAGAATTGGTGATTGTGTAGGATTAATTGGTTGTGAAATTAATAATTATCAATATGAAAAATTTGAGAAAACTAAAAATGATTTTCCAATTATTACTATTTCTGAATATAAACAATTTATAAATATTTTAAAAAGTATACATTATAACGTTATGGATGATATTAAAAATTTAATAAGTGATCAAATTCCTAATTTTTTTATTCAAAAATTAGGTGATGAAAATTTCAAATTTGGAGAAGTTATTGGTAAGAAAGAAATTTCAGATGCTAATAAAACTAATGGAAATAATCAAAAGAGAGTTCAAGCTAATGATTTGAATGGATTTATTAAACGTAAGAAAAAGTAAGTAGTTTATATAGTTAATTAAATATATATATAATAAAGATACAACTTTATACTCTTGAAAAAAAACGCCGAAGCATTATCAAACTCTTATTTGATAATGCCTGTAAACATTTCCTATTCTAAGTTCCACCTTCATTGAATGATCCATCAGAGTTAAACGTTTACTAAGTGTTCCCAACCGCCAACAAGTTCATACAAGAGTCGACCCAAATTAACCAAATTAATTTACGTGGTGCAGGCCACAACTTTTCGACAGTTTAACCTCTAATTTCTCATTAAAAACCATCAATCTAATTTAATAAGATTTTTGGTACAGGGAAGGCCTTTGACAACCTCCACCTGAATTTGAATGTATTAAAAATTCGAAGAGTTAGAAAGAGTTCATAAAATTTGATCTCTACAATGAATAAATTTAAGTTAACAAAAATACAATGATACAGTATTAACATTTATTACTTCCCAAAATAAAGATGGTCGTCCATACCATGGATTTAATAAGTAGTTTCCCTTTAATAGAAGGTAAATGCAATCCTGGCCATTGTCGACAAATTCACCAGCCGAGTCACTTTTACCCTATTCATAATGTAAATTCATACCAGAAGTATCATCAATCAAGATGACTCATCTCTTTTACATCGCTCCATAAATATGTATCAAATCAAAAATTAAATTTTTGTAATTTTTGATACATACTTTGATAAAACATGTATTGAATTTAGCACTATTGAAATATGCTAACAAAAAAATTTGTAAAAACAACTATGGAACTAAGTTTTCTCACCTAATGGCCTACTATACGAGGGCGGTGCTAATCTACACTCAAAGTATACCGATACAAATCGAGGTATTCCATTCAACAGGTTAGATTACTCTTCAGACTCAACGTCGTTCAATTTCTTAATTCGAAATCAGTTGAAAAAAATGTAAATTCAAATTGAATATCATTTCTTTCAAACTTCTTTCTTCTTAGTGAAATTCAACAAAAACATTAATGTAATCAGCAAAAAATTTTTGATTATTTCTATTGAAATCCACGTTGTCAAAAAATCAAAACATAAGACAAAGTATGATTCTGTTTATGATGAAGACATAAATATGGAAACAGAACTTAACCATTAAACAATATCAATTTCCATAATTTACTTAACTTAAACATGAGAAGAATTTTCACCATGAACACTAATAGATTGATAATTTTGTTGAATTAATTTGAATGGAGTAAAACTCGTTTTATCCAACTATAAATGTTATAACAATCTGCGTAACAACGAGAAGCTGTATATATGTGACATTGAAGAATCCTGCAAAAGTTATATCACATGGTCCGAAATTGCGAACTTTTTCTTTCATGAATTTATAATCGTGAATTGAAATTTACCTTCAAAAAAAAAAATCCTTAACCTGCATATAAAAATCTTTATGATTTTTGACTGCAAAATTGAAAGTTGATAAAAAGCTATCATTTCTTTACAAATATAACATTTTGAAAATAATATTTTGTTACCAAGTTCAACTTGGCTGGCTTAGTCAGTCCCCACTTATTTTGAGTTCTTTACTGTGTTAAATTCATAGCCATCATGAATTTTATAAATTAACCACTCTTAAGCAAATTTAAAATTTAGAGACATAGCAAAACAATTCGAATGTCAAAACTAAGGTAGAGATAAACCAATTTTGGTGGTTAGCTATCAAAGTTTTAATATTATGTACTCAAGTCACGAGATTCTGATTGATGATTGCAAATTGAGAGCCTGATCAATTCATTTTTATCTGAGTTCACTCTTCGATTATCTGATAGAATGTAACAGGTTATCAAGTATATTGTAAACAAGAAAAATGTAGAAAATTTAAATGAATCAAATCCTTTAAATTAAATAGAGTTTATAAAATTTGATCTCTACAGTTGATGAATTAAATTAATAAAAATACAATATTACAGCAATAACATTTATTGGTTCCCAATACAAAGATGATCGTCTTCTATGAATTTTACAAGGGGTTTACCTTAGTTAAAAATATAATCTATCCCAGCAATTGAAAATAGATTTAAAAGACACACTTTTATCCTAATTATAATGTAAATTCAAACCAGATATATCATCAACTAAGATGACTCATCTCCTTTACATCGCTCTATAAATATGCATCAAATCAAAAAACATTTCATAATTTTTGATACATACTTTGATAAAACATGTATTGAATTTAACATTATTGAAACATGCAAACAAAATGTTGACCAAAGTAATTTTTGAGCTAAGAAGTTTTAGATTCAAAGCACACAAATCCATTATTATAAAATTAGGTTGTCATGTTACATGAGGGCGTTTCTAATATACACTCAATAAATGCCAGTGTATATAGAGACTGTCTTATACAGATATTCAACGTTGTTCAATTTCTTAACTCGAGATCAGTTGAAAACAATGTATAATCAAATTGAATATCATTTCTTTCAAACTTCTTTCTTCGTAGTAAATTTCAATAAAAACATTAACGTAATCAGCAAAAATTCTCTGATTATTTCTATTGAAATCCACCTTGTCAAAAAATCATTGTCAACTGAAATTTGCTTTTTATTTATAAAGATGGTCCATCATTTTGAATCATTGGGTTATGCGTTGATGACATGCTATGATTTGGTATTGATTTAGGAATTAATTTTCTTATATTTGTTGCAAATTATCAGAATTTTGCTCCATTAAAAAATACTAGTTCAACTTATAATAGTGTATTAATGTTTCAAAATGATTGAATTCGTTTTTGAACAAGTTTGGAAAGAGTAAAAGTATTGCTCACATTTATAACCGCGAATTGAAACTTACCAGAAAAAGATCGCCTGACCTGCATATAAGAAATTTGTATGATTTTTGACTGCAAAATTGAAAGCTAAACAAAAGTTATCAGTTATATACAAACACATTACTTAACAAGTGACATTCAAGATCAAGCTCAACTTGACTAATTTAGTCAACTCCTTTTTATTTTAAACTTTACCGTGTTAAATTCGCTGCCATCATGAATTTTGTGCATTTACCACTCTTATTCAAATTTAAGATTTAGTGATATAACAAAACAGTTTGAATGTCAAAACTTCGATAGAGATAAACCGAATTAGGAAATTAGCTATCAAATTTCAAATATCAAGTATTCAAGTCGTACAACGTAAAATTCGATTGATGACTGCAAATTTACAACCCTGTTATATCATTTTTATCTCAGTTTACTCTTCGATCATCTGACAGCTTAAGATAATGTAGTGGATGATCAAATATGTTCAGAACAAGAAGAGTGTAGAAGATTCAACTAAATCAAAATTCTTAGATTTAAAAAGAGTTCATCTTTTAATCTCTACGGTTGATGAATTAAGTTAATAAAAATATACAATAATACAGTAATAATATTTATTAGTTCCCAAAAAAGATGGTCGGCCATACTGACAATCTCGCTACCTGCGCTACAATGACAGCTTTATACTACGTCAAGGAAGTCTTGTCAGAGACGGTTAAATTCCAAAATTGGTTAGTAAGATTTCATAAGTGCCTTTCCTATCTAACAGGTAAGATTCTACTCCAGAAATTGCTAATCAATTATCCAGATTCACTCCTGTCCTAATTATAATGTAAATTCAAACCAGATATATCATCAATTAAGATGACTCATCTCTTTTACATCGCTCCATAAATATGTATCAAATTAAGAATAAAAATTCGTAATTTTTGATACATACTTTGATAAGGCATGTATGAATTTTATTAATAGTTTGACTCCCATGTTTTTATTATAAATTAAATTATGTTTAATTGGCCAGTTGACTCGAATTAAAACATTTTTCTCAGTTTTCAAATTACTATGGTGTTGACTTGAAACTTGTTTCTGGTAACTATTTTATTATTCATAAACCTCAAAATAATAATGGTATCATTGACATGGCATTAAAATCTAAAGAAACTGTATATCTATCAAATGACCACACTGCAGTAATATCAAGATATCCCCAACGGGATTAACCATTTCGGTTTCTCAACTCAAAATCAGTTGAAAAAAATGTATAATCAAATTGAAAATCATTTCTTTCAAAATTCTTTCTTCTTGGTAAAATTCAATAAAAAAATTATTGGAATCAGCAAAACTATTTGATTATTTCCATTGAAATCCACCTTGTCAAAGAATCAAGATTTATGGCAAGATTTAAATTTCTTGTTACAGTTAACTCAAAATGGATTCGAATTTTGAACAGAATGGCAAGGCATTAATCACCAAAATTTAAGACGTTGTGCTAAACTGTAATAAAACAAACTATTAGGATGTTCAATTGAAAGTGTTGCAGTTGAATACTATTGAAAAAACTAAAAAAAATTTTCACGTAAAATATATTAATCGAGAATTGAAACTTCAAATATAAATGTGTAACCTGCATATAAAAATTTTGTATTATTTTGACTGCAAAATTAAAACTTAACAATTATCATTTATTTACAATTATTTTACTTTACAAGTGATATATTGTAATTAAGTTTAACTTAACAAGTTTAAACAAAGCTCATTTAATTTAAATTTTACAATGTTGGATTCGTAGTCATTATCGATTTTGTACATATATTACTCTTGTTTAAAATCTAAGATCTAGCGACATAACAAAACAGTTCGAATGTCAAAAGTATGTTAAAAATAAACCGATTTAAGTGGTGAGCTATCAAATTTTAAATTATAAGTCGTACAACGAAATTCTCGATTGATGATTGCAAATTTACAACCTTGTTATTCATTTTTATCTAAGTTTACTCTTCGAACATCTGACAGTTGTAATCAGTAATCAAATATATTGTAAACAAGAAAGTTGTAAAAGAGTTAATTAAATTAAAATTCTTAGAATTAGCAAGAGTTCAAACAAATTCTCTACAGTTGATAAAATAAATTAACAAAAATACAGTAATACAGTTTTAACATTTATTAGCTCCCAACATACTTATGCTTTTCCATCTCGATTTAATAGACCATGGGGAAGGTTCATGCGGAAGTCCTGTTAGAGACGGTCAAATTCCAAAAGTGGTAAGTAAGATATCACAAGTTAGTCTCCATAAGTGAAATGGTAAGACCTATTCTAGTAATTATCTAGATTCAATTTTATTCTATTCATAATGTAAATTCAAACTAGATATATCATCAATTAAGATGATTCATCCCTTTTACATCGCTCCATAAATATGTATCAAATTAAAACATAGATCTTGTAACTTTTGATAGATACTTTGATGAAGCATGTATTGAATTTAACATCATTGAAAAAGACAAAGAAAACATTCAGTGAGGTATTATCTGTAAAGATTCCAACCCATCACATGGATTCAAGCTATGAAGGAGGCGGCAAACCTACACACCATGTATGCCGGTGTTCAAAAAGACTGTGTCTCATGCAGTATTCAATGTGGTTCAATTTCTCAACTCGAAATCAGTTGAAAAAAAATGCAAAATCAAATTGAAAATCATTTCTTTCAAACTTCTTTCTTTTTAGTCAAATTCAATAAAAACATTAATGTAATCAGCAAAAAATTTTTGATTATTTCTATTGAAATCCACTTTGTCAAAAAATCAAGATTTGATGCGGTGACAACGCATGTTACATCCAAAAAGGCTAATTAAAAAAATCGAACTTAAACATGCTTGTAAAGTATACATTATGGAGGAAGATTAATGTATTTTCACTCGAAATCGGAACTAATTTAATTGATATGAATGTTATGGCTAGTTGTTACAAAAAAATAACTAAAGTTTCCACAATCCAAAGTAGTATTCAATAGTGGGTGTTGTTGTATACTATTGAAAAAAGTAAAAAAATTTCTCACATAAAATATATTAATCGAGAATTGAAATTTTATATATAAAATGGTTAACCTGCATATAAAAACTTTGTTTTACTTTTGACTGCAAAATTGAAAGTTGACAAAAAAGCTATCATTAATTTACAAATATTTTACTTTACAATTGATATTTCGAGATTAAGTTTAACTTGATTAGTTTAGACAAACCTCATTTAAATTGAATTCTACAATGTTTAAATCCTTGTCATTATCGATTTTGTGTATATATTACTCTTGTTTAAATCTAAGATCTAGTGACATAACAAAACAGTTTGAACCTCAAAACTACGATAGAGATAAACCGATTTAAGTGGTTAATTATCAAATTTTAAATAACAAGTTTTTAAGCCCTAAATATCAATAAAATGAAATTTAATCCATTTCTATTGTTGATTTATCATTTATTATCTATTGTTTCAACATTATCAACACAATCATATTCTAAAAGATTTGGATCAAGGTTATCAGCATTTACACCAAAATTATTTAATTTCCATCCAAATGAACATCAAACCACTTCATCATCACCATTAGACTCATTCAAGTTATTAAATACAAACTCAGACGATTTACCCATTGAGAATAAACAAATTCCAAATATTGATAATCATTCAAAAGATAATACAAATGCAATTATTCAATTAAATGAAATGCCACCATCCCCAATGAGATTCCCACCAAAATTACCATTTCCTCAATGGCTTACAGATTTTACAGGATTAAAAGAATGGCCAGATTTAAATCCACCTTATATACCATTAGATTTTATAAATTTTAATAAAATAGATGATTTACCATTACATCAACAAGCACAATGTTCAAATCCAATATTAAGAAGTCCAATAGCTTGTTCTTTTGATTGTTTTAATTGTGTTGAATTTGATGATGTTTATACTTGTTCTAAAATTTCACAAACTTTTGATGATGGACCAAGTCCACATACTAGAAAATTATTAAAAGCTTTGAAAAAAACAAATACTAAAACAACTTTATTTACTTTAGGAGTTAATATTGTACGTTTTCCTGAAGTTTATCAAGAAAGTATGTCACAAGGTCATATAATGGGAAGTCATACATGGTCTCATAAATTTTTACCAAGTTTAACAAATCAAGAAATTATTGCACAAATTGAATGGTCAATATGGGCAATGAATGCTACTGGATATCATTTACCAAAATGGTTTAGACCACCATATGGTGGGATTGATAATAGAATTCGTTCAATATTAAGACAATTTGGAATGCAATCTGTTTTATGGGACTTTGATACATTTGATTGGAAAATGTTAGATTATTCAAATAATAGAAATGAACAAGATATTTTTAAAGATGTATTAAATTTTAAAAAAACAAATCAAAATAAAGGTTTAATTTTAGAACATGATGCTATTTTAAGAACTGTTGATGTTGGAATTGAAATTTTGGATCATATTTTAATGGGTCAAGAACAATTAACAGTACCTAAATGTGTTGGTGGAATTGATTATATAAAAACTTTTGAAAGACCGAAACATTATTTAGCAACTGCTTAGATGTTGTATTTTATCTAAAAAATAGTAGTATAAATACTTTGTTCATAGTTAATAAATGTAATTTACACAGTGTGACTTTCGAAACAAAAAAGTGAGGATAATTTAACCCACAAATTTAAAATAAGCCCTGATTGCAAAATTCTACTAAATTTCTACCCCTCTTTTATGATTATAATTTCTTTAAGCTTCAAACATCTTGAAAAAAACAGTAAATTGCTCTGGTTTCCATTTGATTTTTCAAACGTTTCATTAAAAATGTAAAAAAGTTCAGATCCTTAAATTTACTCTCCTTAAAGCACACTGAAACGTTTCTTTCGGATTAATTTGATTTAAGACATTTTTGATAAAAGATTTTAAAATTCACTGATAAGAGAATTTCAAATTTTTGGCAATTTAATTGAATTGCTTTACAATTTTCACAAGTGTTGTTTCACCTTGAAAAGAAAAGTAGAGAGACTTTAAAATTTATCTCATACTAAGAAAGTTTAAATTATACGAATGCGACTTTATTCATAGTCAGCATTTGACAGTTGAATTGTGATGTAGTCATGGTTATTTCGGGAAAACATTACAATATACAAAATACGTTTGTTAGCCACATTCTCATGACAAACAACTAAAAGATTAACAAAAACAGTATTTCAGATTGACGATGGATTAATTTTTTTTTTCTTGAACAAACAAACAAACAAAAGTAATAGCAAAAAATAAAGTTTTCGTATTCTTGTTTATTGTTACATTATATACACAAAGGTATATTTATTTGAGAATGTTATAAATTGTCACTAATTAGATTATAAAGTATACTATTTAAGTTTGCTTTTTAGATTGGCGTAAAGATAAATTCATTATTGAATAAGCATGATTAAATAATTGTTGTTGTTATTATTTTGTTTTATTGTTTATAGTTTTTATTTTACATTTAAGGAGTAATGTATTGTAAATCTTGTGGTAAATTTATAGTTCTATTGTTTTTTTCGATTGTTTGCTATATTTTGTGATACTTATTAATTATATTTTTACCTTGGCCTCTTATTAGTTTAAGATGATACTCGTAATATTTCAGAAGAGATGTTTGAGCTATAATGATAAAGAATGAGTTCGTCAGAAACAACAAAGAAGTCAATATAAGTTGGATATAAGTTATATATATATAATATTATATAAGGAATAATGAAACTAAGTATAAAAAATATATGATTTGTAAAAAATAATATAAAATATTAAATTAATATTTGAGAATGGTAACAATAATTATGAATAATAAAAAAATGGAACTAACAATTGGTTTAAATGAATGTAAGGGAAAGTTTCAATTTTGAATTAATATTAGGGAACAACAACAACAACAACAAGTAAAAATTAACCAGAAACTTGAACTGGAGTATTATTATTTATAATTGATTCAGCTTTTGTTTTATATTCTTCTATTTTTGGATTAATTTTTTCTTTTGTATCAGCAATTAAACTTTCTCCACGTTTATAACCACTAGCATATAATTCTTGAGTTTGTTGTTTAATTGGAATTAAAACTTCTTCATTAAAAGTATTATAAGTTTTATTAAAAGTATTTACTGAAGCAGTAATGTTTTTATTAATAAAATTTGAATCTTTTGGAGTTGAAGAATATTCTTTATTAAAAGTTGAAGAAATATTTTTTTGAATTTCATCACCTTTTGAAATTGTAGTTGAAGTAATATTTAATGCAATTGATTTTAAAGTATAAAAAATTTGAAATAAACCATCTTCAGTTTTAGTTTCTAATGGAGTTAAATATTGATTATTAACTTCAATAATTTTTGAATTAATTGGTTTTATAACATTTTTAGTAAAATAATTAACTTGTTCTTGAGGATATGAAATAAAATATTTATCAAAAGTAATTAAAATTTCATTTATAATTGAATCAGTAAAAGTAAATAAATCATAAATTGGTGAAATTGAAATAATATTAATATTAATAAAATTATAAATTGGTAAAATTAATTGTTTATATAAAACTTGAGCAATTGAAAATTGTAAAACTAAATTTAAAAAATATTGAACTAATGAATATTGATTTAAATGTTGTAATGATTTTGAATCAAATTTTTTATTGGTTTTTGGAATTGATTGATTAATTTGTTGTTTAACTTTTTCAACTTGATCAGACATTTTTAATTTGTAATTTGTAATTTGTAATTTGTAATTTGTTATATGTAAATATTTTTTATAAATTTTTTAATAATTTAAAATTGTAATATATTTTATAAATGTAAATAATTGTTTAATTTTATCTTTATAAAAAAGTGTGTTGTAAAAGTTTTAATTGGTATTTATATAATTGCTTGTTAAAATGATTATAAAAAATTATATATAATATATATATTTTATTTTCAAGGGGGGTATCACGTGTAATATTAAGTTTTGAATTTAAAGATAAGGAATACAAAATGATACTATTAATAGTTGTTGATTTTAATAGTAAATCTGAATTAAAGAATTGATATATTCTTTGAAAATATGGAAAAGGAAAGAAAGATTAGTTATATATTATAAAAAAAAAATTTATTCAATTTTATAAATTAAGGAAAATATAAGGATTATTTATAGTTCATGTATAAATTAGTTTATTTATTTTTAAAAAGGGCATATGAAAAAAAATATATTTTAAAAAATAAAATAAAAAAATAAAATAAAAAAATAAAATAAAAAAATTATAAAAATTATAAAAAAAAAAAAAAAAATATAGATAACGACATAATAAAAAATAATAATAAGTCAATAGAAAAATGGTGAATGAAAACACAGAAAATGTGAGTACAAGGTGTAAAATCAATTCTTCAATTAATTATATTTACATTTCATATGTTTCATGATGAAATTAATAATAGTTTAATAACAAAGTAATAAGTACAATTGCTTCTTGATTATCGGAATTTACAAAATAATAATAGAAAATTTCCAATGAGCATAAAATTTTAAAAATTCAATTATTTTTTATAGATTATTGGTCTAGTATAAGTTGACTAGTGAAGATAATAATTTAATTAAACATGTTGAGTCAGATATTCAAGATAAATAATTATGCAAATTTGAATGAAGATGATAATTTTCAATCTAGCATGTGATAATTGTTTTTTGATACTAATTATATTTTAGTACACAAACTTTAAAAATATTACGATAAATTCTTTCTACTAGTTAATATAAACACAAACTTAAATATTTAATAATAAAATAAAAAACTCTTAATTAAGTAATAAAATATACAAATTTGAATTTAATGTTTGGTTTTTTATATTGTTTGAATTATTTTTTATAATTGAAGTTACGAATTCACAAAAACTATAACCAATATACTAATTGAACCTAACGATGAGGTATCATTGTAATATATTTCCACAATAATATTTAATTGGAATAGTGCTCATATTTAAGAATTGAAATTGCATAAATTTACTTGAGTATTAATTGACGACTTTTAATTAATTGAGAAATAATAATATATCAAAACTGTTTTAGTTCTATTTTTAAACTTTCATCATACATTATATTAAATTATTATAATTAAATTAATTAAATATCAAAACATACGTTTGATAAGAAATTAATAACAGTTACTTTTACATTGTATCTTAAATTAAAAGTCCAAATTTATTCTCACAAATCTTCTTAATGGCTAATTAATTGAACAAATTAATTAATTATACATATCAATATACTAAAATTAGTTTATATCATTGGTCTAAAAAATCTCTTTCTTTCTAGCTACTGTAATTGAAGAGAGATGATTAAATTTCAAATTATGTATTGTTGATCTTTTGATAATATTCTTTTGTTTAGTTTAGACATTTTTTTAAAAAATATTTTGTGTATTATTATTATAATAAATTATTTTTGTTTTTGCACCCGTTTATTTCCTCTCCTTTTTATATCATTAAATTTATATCCTCGCTACTCCCCCCCTTTTTATTACGTGAAATACATCTATTCAAGAAGTATGATTATGTCTTACAAGTTATTAATTCACCTGATCATAAAATTTTGGGGAAGAGAATTAATTCTCGGAGGCTGATGTTTGGATTGAAATGTCGAGGAAAATGAACAAAGAAAGAACAATAAAATAATTTTATTTCCTCGAGAATTATCAATTATAATGTTTAAAAGACTTCCAAGTGCCATTTGATTAAAATTTAACGGATTTATTACATCAAGAAGGAAAAAGCACGATTAATATAAAAATTTGAAACAATAATCCCTAAATATCATCAACTCTGTTAATCATTTTCATCACACAATAGATAGAATAATTAATAATAAAAATAATAAATTATTATTTGGTCTCATACATCCATGGTTGATTCTAGTTTATTAAGGAACCATTAATCTGAATTTTTGGACATTTTTCGCTTCAGTTATAATAATTTATTATATTTTTATAAAAAAGCAGTTTAAGATCATTACTTGACAACGTTTTGTCATCAACTGTTTCTAAAGATAATAAATTTTTCACATGTGATTTTGTATATTTGATCTACCACTAATTCGAAATTTCTTTTCCTTTCACTTACATCGTTTAACTTTGGTTTCTTTTTAAATGATTTGAAGGCTAACCCTCGAACTATCTTGGAAATAACATTACAATTCTCTTATTAATTCCTCTTTATCAAAAGAAATTTCAAACTTATAAAACGTTTCAAATTTTTAGTGTAAAATAAAAGGATCTGCAATTTTGTAAAATTCTTTGGGCTAAATTACACAAAACACTCAATGATTATGTGTGGTCTTTTCAAAGATGAAAATGATTTTAATAACTTAAATAATATTTTAAGAGGTAATTTAATTTGAATATGATAAAACCAAATTTGATAAATGGAATTACGAAATTAGATTGGAATTTCATTTGATAAAACATTATGAAGTTAAAAACCATGAACTCTAAACTCCTTGATTCAACAAAAACCATAATCTTTAACTAAAAGTTAACAATGTAAAATTAATTTTATACAAACGTTTGTTAAAATTTTATTATTTTACTTTTTAAGAAAACCCTTAATTAATTAAGGTCGTACTGGACAAAAGTTCAACAAACGTTTGATAAGTCTTTCTTTTAATTAAGTAGACATCGGTTTAGTCAACTTTTTAAAAAACTAATTACATTACCCTTTTGAATGTTAATTGGTAGATCGAATTCAAACATTTGAACTTTTTATTTTATCTATTGTAGTTTAATTTAAAGATTTTTGTATTACGGTGGGGAAAGCTTAGTGCACCAGATTCTTCAATTGTCTCACTTCTTTCTATAATTTGCCATCTATTGAGAGTAAGGATTTATAGTTTTCACATGCATTTCTAAAAGTCTGAAAGATACCCTTTTTGTTGGATCTAGTTTATTTTGACCCTGAAAAATTAATCTTGTACAATTTTTCTTATGCTTCAATTGACAATACTTACAAATTTTATTTCTGAAACATGGTATAACTTTAAACAACACAAGATTTTCTCCAATTTGTAGGTGTACTGTAGGGTTCATTCAGAGTTTTTTTTTTCGCAACTTCATAAGTAGAAATGAAATGTCTCTTTTTATTTTTTAAATCTCAATATGGATAATCTCTTTTGTGCTGCAGATTATTTTTTGCAACAATTTGAGTCCCGAATTGGGTTAATTAGACGAATACTTCAGAATAATTGCAAGAAGGTTGAGTGTAGGTTGCAGCTACTGTAGAAATGAGAAAGAGCAAATCATTTAAAACCTGTTCGTTGAATTAGGCTCAAAATCACTTGATAATCAGCTCATGGTAACTTAATAAAGGACGCGTTGCAATCTTCAATTCAGTCAATGCTCAATTGGGTAAATATTCAAATCGATTTTATGTCATTCCAGCTACACTTGGCCTAATTTACATGCCTATCTATTGGTTTTATTGTTATGCAGTTATGGGATGAAACTTAAGACACTCTACTGCAACTTTAAGTTTTTGAAAAAAGTATATTTTAACTATATGACTTATATATGTATATATAAAATCGTTCACAATATATCTACCTTATTGTTGTTTACACTCAGGTGGTGGTTGTTTTTGACCAGTTCCTTCTGCTTCATCATCATCATCGTCATCATGATCAGCATCACCTAATTCTTCATCATCATCATCATCTACACCTTCTTCATCTGAATATTCACCTTCTTCATCACCTTCAAATTCATCAGGATAAGAATAATCTACTGCATCACCAGTAAACCAATCAACAGCTCTTGGAATTAAACGATCTTTTATTTCTTCACCTAATTGATAATCCAATTCTAATCTTGCTTCTAAATCTTCATCTTCTTCTTGTTCTTCTTCATCTTTTTCTTCTTGTTCTACATTTTCTGCATCTTCCACGTCTTCTTTATCTTCATCAATTTTTTTTGGAGGTTTTGGAGGATCAAAAAAGTTGAAAAATGATTCAGTTGGTGTTAATTTTTCAACAGTTCTTGTTTGTTTTGTTGTTTTATTTCTTTGTTTTCTTCTTTCTATATTTATAGTTGGATTTTTTTCTTTTGATTTCCAATTTATTTCACAACCATTTGCATGATCATAAACAAAATCTCCTGAATAACCTAATTCTGCTTGGTAATGGTATGTTTTTGTTAATGTCTTGTTATTTAAATATTCATTGTCTTTAAATTCAAAAATTAATTCAAATCCTGGAGTTTCTAAATATTTCATTCTTATATCAATTAAATTTGATAAAATTTCTGAATCTCTATCTGTTATAGTTTCTTGAACTGTTGATAAATTTTCTAATGCTGTTAACCAAAATCCTGGAATTCCTACTGCTGATTCTTCTTGTTTTTCTTCTGGTTTTTCCTCGTCTTCTTCTTCTTCCTCTTCTTCTTCTTCATCTAAAGTTTCATCTAATTGTTTACCTTCTTCAATTTCTGCTTCACTTGGTTCAACTTTACCAACTATAATTTCTTTTCTTTTAACATATAATGGTTCATACTTTTTGAAGAATTTCTTTTCTAATTCTAATAATTCTTTTTGAAATTCAGCTTCTAATTTCATTTGTTGTTGTTGTATCGATTTTAAACCAAAAATTCTATTCTTTACAGGTTTTGATAAAGTTGCTACATAACCTGAATTTTTACCAACTAAATCACCTAATTTACCTTGAATCATTGATAATAATACTGGATTATTAGCTAATGTTTGATTTAATTTATCTTCATTTATATCTTCATTAATTGTTGATACAGTTGGTGGTTGAGATTTTAAATATGATGTAGTAACACTTGATGGAGTATTTTGAGGTGTTGGAGCTTTCGAAATGTCCCCATTTTTCTTTTTAATTGGTTCAGACATGATTGGTTTTGAATTGATTAGATTAGTGGAAGGAGATGGAACTAATTGAATAGTTTAATTTTTTTAAACGTGAATTTTTTTTGCTACTAAATTGTATTATCTCTCTCTTTTAGAGTGAAAAATGATACAAGTTAATTATCAGTATGATATTACTCGAATAAATACTTAAATAAATTAGTAAATTTGTATGGCTAATTTTTGCTTAGAGAAGTGAGAGCTAAGTTCTGCTTTTCAAAATCAATTTTGTCCACACTAAAGGAAGTTTGTCATCTTGATAATGTTAGTAGCAATTTCTTTCCTCACTGACCGTATAGTGCGTGAAATTGATTTATTATCGCGCGTAATTGTGGACCCGCGTTTATTATAATTTCAAAATGTATATTAGAATATTATTATTTATCTAAACCATCGTTTGAGAGAAAAATTATATTACAACCTTATACATACATTTATAGATCAACCAAAAATAATGACAGCACTTACATCAGACTCACTAAAAGATATAATACAAAAGAGGTTAGAAGCTGATCTTGTACAAGTTGAAGATATGTCAGGGGGTTGTGGACAAGCATTTGCAGTTATTATAGTTACATCTAAATTTCAAGGTAAGAATAAATTAGCAAGACATAGATTAGTTAATAATGAACTACGAGATGAAATTGCTGCAATACATGCTTTTACTCAAAAGGGATATACACCTCAAGAATGGTCGGATTTAGGTGGTAAAATATAGAAATTATAGAAAAAGTTTCAAATTCTGTTTTGTATAAATATGTATATTTAATGAATTAATGTCTATTAGATTATATAAGATTCCGTCTATATACTTTTGCAAATTTAGTTATTATGAACATCCATAAAAATAAAAGTATAGCAAACATAATTATGATAATAATAGGGTAAGCTTTTAAACCATAATCACTACTTTCTGCTAATAAACCAATTATGAAAGGTATACCAGCAGCTCCAGCTCCCCCAAATGCACATATAAATCCAATTCCAACAGTTTGATATTTGGCTGGTAAAATGTTGACCAGTGATACTATAGTTGTAGGGAAAATTGGACCAACAACCACTCCAGTAATGAAAACAATTGTAAATAAAACCACATATAATTGAGTGAAAGAAAAAACCCAAAATAAAATATATCCAAGTAATGATATAACAATATAAACTAAATTTGCAGTTAGTTCAGTTTTGAAAAAATGAGCTGTGACAAAGCCCAACACAATTCTACCTACAGTTAATCCCAACCAAAATGTAGTAGCCATATATGATGAAGCTTTATAAGACATTTCTTTTATTCTCAACAAGTAAGTAACTAGCCAAATTCCAAATGACGCTTCACCACCAACATATATGAATAAAATGGATGCAAATGCCCAAATTAAAGGCTGCTTTATTGCTTGACTGAAACTAGCCGAGTGTGCGCCATCACCTTCTTCTTCTTCTTCTTCATTTTCTTCACTAATCTCAAAATCATCTTTATTCAAATCATCTAATTCAACTTCATCATTGACCTTTGCTGATTTATGTCTAGATTGTAGTAAATATTTATATTTTTTAGGGGTTTCAAATCTAAATGTATAACCAACAAAAATCAAGATTGATGAACCACAAACAGCTAACAAGATATAATACTGATTCCATTTCCATGGATTTATTTCTTTCTCCAACAAAAAAGTAATTAAACTTGGAGTAATTAAACTTCCAATTCCAAAACATCCATGTAAAATCCCAAGTAATTGATTAGAATCAACTAAGTTCCCCATCCAAGCATTCATAGAAGCATCTAAAGCACCTAATCCAATCCCATGCATTAGATAACAAAGTAAAAATATAAAAAATGGAGGCTTGTTGGATAATATAATATATGCCAAAGTCATTGCGGTTGCTCCCATTACCGATACTCCTCTTATACCTAAAAAGTCATGACTTATATTATTCAAAATAGCCATAGTTAAATATCCCATGACTGATGTAAAAAATAACAAGCTAACATATAAATCATTTATTTTGTAATATGCTTGTAATTCAGGAATAATGGTTCCAACTGTTTGTTCACCCAATCCAAATAGTATGAATACTAAAAAAGACGCAATGATTTGTAATTTTAATAATTTTGAATGTCTCCAATTGTTTGTGTCTATACTTAGTACTTCACCTTCAAACTCAATCTTTTTGGGAAAATTGGTATTTTCTGGCTCCGTAATGTTACTCTCTATATTATCATGACTATGACGATGTATTAATTCCTCTTCCTCTATATCAGACATCTTCTTTTTCTTCTTGGTGTTGCTTAATAATTAAAGTGTATTACATTGAAATATTTGTTGAAACAATCAAAAGGAGTTTTTAGCGGAATTGAGATATATTGATATTTAAGAACTTTTGCATAGCGCAATTTGACATAAATTGTAATTGACCTATTTGAATTATGGGAACAGATCTATCCTATATATGAAACAACCTGATTTTTATTGTAGTCTTAATTGTTCTTTCTGGAGTTAATAGCTTTGAGAATTAAAATTATAATTAAAGAATTGTTCTAATACCACTCTAAGTTGAAGCACAAGTTCAAATAATTGAAAGATCCCCCACGTTTTAAATTAATTATGTGCAGTTAATTTAATGTGAGCACCAGTATTTGTTTCTAATGAAAATTGAATGGACTTATCGACTGAACTACAAAAAATGAAGCAGAACCTGTGTAAGACCAGATATTTATTATAATTGAAGGATCCAAATAATTAGATCTCATTTTCCACTAATTTTATAAATCATCGATCCGAATCGGTTCAATTAAGCCGCAGTTCCAGTTTAGAATAATTTTTCAAGATTTAAAAACCTTAATTGTTCATGAAATAATTTCATCATGTCATGGTCGAGATAAGGTTATCAGGCAACGTGTTGTAACTATTTATCAAAAAATGACTAAAGATTTGGCTGAAACTAACTTGTTTAAACCTATAACTATTGGTAAAGATATCAAATTATCTCATAGAATAGTGCATGCACCTACATCGAGATCAAGATCTACCAATGATGGTGAAAATTCTCCAACAGATTTAATGATTCAATATTATGATTCAAGATCAAGAACCGAAGGTTCATTGTTGGTATTCGAATCATGTTTAGTATCACCAAGAAGTGGATTAGTACCATTCAAATCCGGTGTTTTTACTTCCGCTCAATGTGAAGCTTTAAGAAAAATAACTGATAAAATTCACGAAAATAATTCATATGTTTCATGTCAAATTTTCAGTCCTGGTAGAGTAGCCAATATTCAAATTTTAAAAGATAAACAATTGCCATATGTTGCTCCTTCTGTTATATATCACGCTGAAGGTCATAAGGTAACTGCTGAAGAATTAAATTACCCATTAAAAGAATTAACAATTGAAGAAATTCATCAAATTCAAGATGATTTTGTAACTGCTGCTATAAATTGCTTAACTATAGGAGGATTTGATTTAGTTGAATTGCATGGAACTTCAGGATTTTTAATTGAACAATTTTTATCACCAATTTCAAATACAAGAACTGATCAATATGGAGGAAGTGTTGAAAATAGATGTAGATTCTTAATTGAAATAATAGATAAATTTATAGAACATCCACAAATTGGAGCCTCAAAATTTGGTGTTAGAATAGCTGCATGGTCAACTCATTTTGGTATGAATTATCCTGAAGATAAATATCCATTAGACGCGTCATTTCCACCATTATTATTTTGTCAATACATATTGAAATACTTAGAAAAATTAAAACAACAGGGTAAAGAAATTGCTTATGTTTCAATAACAGAACCAAGAGTTTCTGGTTCTTTTGATCAAGATCCAGATGGGAAATCAAATTCATCATTAACTGAAATTTGGTCAGGTAAATTAATTAGAGCTGGTGGTTACGCGACGAATTATAAAGGTGATCCATCGTTAATTAAATCAAATAACTCAAATTTGAAAATTGGGGACGGTGAAGTACAACACTATGCTGCTTTAACAAAGGATGTTGACGCTGATGATAGAACATTAATTGCTTTCTCGAGACCATTTACTTCAAATCCTGATTTAATCAAGAGATTGAAAGAAAATCTCAAGTTAGATTTATATGAAAGACCTTTCTTTTATTCTCATCAATTAGAAGGTTATTTAACTTTTGGAGATTATGTTGATGAGAATTTATTTTCAAATACATTAAAATTTCCAATTGATGAATTAAAAAGAGAAGGTAAATCATTATTAAATAGTCAAGTAAATTAAGTAAGTTTATAAATTATAGATCATTAGATACAATATAGATAATAGATTCGACTGGAGTTGAATATAGCTCATTTAGACGTGTAGTCTAATTTTGTGTAATACAAAATTTTGCAGCTTGATTTAAAAATAATATAAATAATAAAATAATAAAATAAATAAGTAAATAATACAGATTTTTTACAACCAATCTGACATCGTCACTGTAAACAACTACAGTTATATGGACCATCTGCATTCATCAACTACTACAACTATACATGTTAATATCAATGAGAATAACCTATAACTATACCTCAATTATACGGCATAACAAACGATAACATATCAATTCAAAATGAGTTATATATCAGATTCTGAGGAAGAATCGATAGTACTTAATCCACCACTAATATCTCGAGAAGTACTAAATGGAAAGATGTCTAAACTATCAAATGCTCAACGATTAAATATTGAAAAGATAATTAAAAGTTTATGTCCACAATCAACCATTACCACAACAAATTTATTTGACGTAATTGATGATAGTGAAGAAGATGATGATCAATTCCAACTATTTGAACCATTATCAATTAATGAAGAGATACGGCACAATACAGATGATACAGAGGAAGACGTGATTTTAGTAGAAAATAAAGAAAATGAAGATCATCTACTAGCTTATATTAATTCAAAATATCAAGATTATGCACCCACTAGAACATTAAGAAAAAGAAATTTTGCAAGTACTCACCCTTATTTATCTGATCAAGCATATTATTTAGGGTTGTCAGATATTAGTGAATTAAACACTATATATGAAGAAAATGATCATAATTTAGAGTCAATTGTTAAATTATTAAATTACAATTATATGAAATTAAAAGAAAGATATCCTAGAGATGAAAAGTATAAACAAAAGAATTTTTATACTATTTTGGGGAAACAATCAAAAGCTGCACAACAATTAGAAGCCGAAGAGCTGGGTGAAAAACAACCGGAAAATAATAATCCCGCGTCTGATGAACTGCAGAACTCCACTTTTGAAGTACCTTCACAAATCCTGGTCCAGGGTTATGTTGCTTCTGATGTTGACTCTTTAAATGAAAGTGATGACAGTAATAATCAAAGTGATAGTGATGATCAAAAGGAATCTGAAGATGATGATCTATATGTCAGAGTAGGAGGTAGATATAGAAAAGAAAAATCTGCGTTAAAAGGAATTTTACCAGAATCTGCAAAACATCTAGCAATATATAAAAGTAACAAGCAAAAGAGGAAAGGTTTGAGAAGAAAAGATCCAATTGAAATCAGAAAAGGAATGGCTATAAAGAAAGTTGGCAGAAAGCCAAAAGTGAGAGAAAACTTAAATGATTTAATCGATGATAATGTGTATCATGAAGAAGAAGCCATATTTAACGCATTAACTTCGAACCAAAGCGAAGACGTTTTTGATTTACAAGATGAACTTAATGTTTCGGATGAAGGATCAGAAAACTGGGGTGATGATTTTGAAGAATTACGTGGCAATGAGTCAGATATACAATCAATCGATGGTCATGATTTTGATGGACGGTCAACTTCACCTATTGTGATATCTGATGAATCTTCAACAGACTTTGATTCAGAACCTGATGACGACTTAGACTTGTTTAGTTTCAGACTGGGTCCAACAAATCTGGATCAACATTTGGTTACCGACTTTGAGGGAGAAGCATATGAGAATAATGCAATCGATAGAATGTTAACATCAAAAGCTAGGAGCAAGAATAGAGAAAATAAAAAAGTCAAGAAGATAATTAATGCAAGTGATAGATCATCAACAAAGCCGACAAATAGAACTTCTTCGAGATCAAAAGTTTATGTTTCCAACGGATTATCATCAAAATCAAAATCTGCTACTGCAAAACGTCCAAGTGCCCCAAAATCTAGAAGAACAACTTCAAAACCTAGAGACAAATCATCATTTAAGAGAATAGATTCAAGACCAAGTCGACCAAAACATTCTAAAGAATCTTACAAGCACTCGTCTTCAAAATCATCATCAACAATTACGCCATCAAGTAAGAAGAGAAAAAGGGACACCTCAAATCAAAAATCAATAGATAAATATATCAATCCCGGATCAGAAAATACTTCAAGAGCACCAGCTTTAGCAACTATAGCATTTGAAGTCGAAAGCACTCAACCAATTAAATCAACAAGATACCAGAAGTATTCTACGAACTCAAATGTTATCAATTTATCATTACAACCAGATTTTGCACAAGGTACTATAATTAACGAAATCTCACTTTTGCAATTACATCAATCCGCAGATGGTAAAGCTTTTCACAAATTTACAGATCCAATTAGAGTAGCCTACAAAGAACACAATTATTGTTTGACGCTAATAGATATGGAAAATTCCATTCAAAAAGTAGAAACGTTGTTAAAGCTTATGAATAACGAGGTTCAGAGAAATGTTTTGAGTGATAAAGCTTTTAAAAAAGAATTGTATTATTGTATTAAAGGATTAATTGGATGGTATTTACTACTGCAAAGTTCGCCTACATTTACAGAGTGGGGTTTGGTAGAATCTTTATTAACAAATATTAGAGAAAGTACTTTGATTTTGAATCATAACAAGTTATTTTTCATTCCATATGTCGTTCTACTTCAATATGTGATGTCTACTATGGAGGAAATAAATGGTAAGGTTTTCAGTAGAAAGCAGAATTTTGAATCTAGTGGTGTTTTCTATTGGAATCTGTGGTTTTCATTATTCAATACTACTCAGTTTGAAAACATAAACGGTAGTGGTGCTTCATCAAAAGAAAGTGAATCATTTTATATTATGTGCACAATTTTGAAGCTACAACATTGTTGGTGGCTGTCAGTTACAACCTCAGTTGAGAAGATAGATTCTTCTTCATTCAACTTAGATCATTTATTAGAGGGTATATTTTGTTTAAGTCAAATTTCAAAAACTCCCTCGTGGCAACCATTGCAAGTGTTTTTCACCAAATTAACTGAAGATAAAGATGCGGGCATTTTTTATCGTTATATTGATATTATATATAGCATGAATCAATTTAGAAATTGGCAAATAGAAGAGAGACTTATCCTACAGATACATAACAATATTATCAGTCGAAAGTTTGCAAATTTATCGGAGGAGGAAATGGATCAAATGGTATATCATCAAATAAAATCTAGATATGATATTGGTGGAGATTCATTTTTTGATAGGTTTATGCAATTATTGTGGTACTATATTTCATCAATGTCAGATAAGACTCAGGTCAAAAGATTGATCACAAAATTATATTCATCGCATGTCATGTCATATTCAAATTCCAAAGATCATTTAGTGATGTTAACAAACAGGTTTAATTTTATAATTTTGTTAACACTGTCTTCAGATACTGATCAAAGAAACCAAATTTTAAATTTAGCAGAATCTATAAAGGATGTTACAAATTTAGACATAATTAAAGCTGCAGTTAAAGGAGTTACAGTGACCACCCAAATTGCCTACTCCAAAAATTTGAAGTTACCATTAAATGCATTACAAGTGATATTGACAAAACTAAATTCCATTTTGTATAGTAAACCAGGTACCAAAAAGTTATGGAGCTATTTTATTTCACCAATAAATAATTTAATTGATGAAAATGTTGATCAGGCTATTCACTTTTTGCCATTGATAGAATATATCAACGTGTATACAACAATTCAAGTTAATGCTGACGTAGTCAAGCTAAGTTTAAGAATCATAAAACCTATTCAAGCGGGTAATTTGAGTAAGTCGACAATGAAACAAATTCGAAATGTTAATGAAAAAAGTTTAAAGTTTTTGGAACATTATATGATGGAAGACTCAAATAGAAATCAAGATTTGAAAAAAGATTGTATATCATTATGGGTAATAACTTCGAATTTACTTGGTAACAATTGGGATAAAATGATATTACAAAAATTCCCCTTTATTGGAACTGAAGGTCAAAGAGATAAATACATCATTTATTTTTACACCAAAGTATTACAATTTTTCAATTTGAGATCTTGCAAAGAATCTGTCATTCTGAATATTTTAAGAGGTATTTTATCGTCAAGTCCACCAGCAAATCTCATTGAATTGATCAAAAATTTAGCTTTTGCAAATTGGTCATGTTTTTCTTTTGTTAAATGGTACAATTTTAACGGATTGGAGACTAATAAGCTAAAATTTAATTTATTATCTAAGCTAGTTCAACAATTATCAAATGATGTAAATTTTAATTTTTACGTATCAGAAATTTTAAAAGTAATAAACAAGGACTTTTCAAAGTCTGATTTCATAGTTGCAGTGGTGAAAGATTTGGCAAAATACTCGAAATTAGATAATAAAAATCAATCGATCTTAGCTGATCTATCTTTTAAACTTGGGTTGGGTCAATTACAAGTTCAAAATATACCATTTGAAGAGAAAATTGTTGTTGCTGATATTAATTTATCAAGAGATGATGAAGAATTTGAAACTGAAGATTTAGATATTTTATATCACCTTATGGCTCAAGAAGCTTCTTCTTTACATTGGTCTGCAATTATTAAATTGGTGAACCAATTTTCCAAGGCACTTTTCAATTATAAATTTGATTTGTCAAACCGTAAATTATTTGGATTTTTGAATTTACTTCAGAATTGTTGGAAAGATGAAGTCGATGAAGATGATTCACAATTTACAGCATTAACTACTATTTGTTATCTATTTAATGACATAAATCGTATATTATTTGATGGATACAGAGCTTCAAAAAAATTTAAAGAAATTTTCAATGAATTTGAGGTCTACTTAATATACTTCTCGGAAACTAATGGACTACCCCCAAATCTAAAAGAGGCTTACGATCTTACATTTGGAAAATCTAATGATCAAGTTGATGACTTTTGTTTAGATTATACTTATACTTAATTAATGAATTTACGACTATTTATATTTTACAGTTGTTGTTCACGTTGACTCTTAATTAAAGCAATCTCTGATTCAAGTTTATCTTTAGCCTTTTTAACATCTAATAAAGTGACAACAGATCTTAACAATTCATCATATTTCGTCATTGTTCTTCTTGTTGGCATTATTGGTTTCATTGCATTCCCACCAGCTGTTGGAACATCTAATTCTTGTAATAAAGAACTTACTAATTTCAAAACTGATTGTCTTTGTTGTAAACCAGGTAATCTTTGTTGAGATCTTAATGCTACTCCAGGAGTTAATTTTTCAACTCCATGATAATATAATCCATAAGCTTCTTCTTCCTTTTGAGTTAATTTTTTAGAAAGTAATTGATGTATTGAATTCGCTTCTTGTCTAATTGATGCACTTGTATGATAATTTTGTTTTAATAAACTGGATAAATATTGTTGAAGTTGAGTTTGAAATCCACGATCTCTTTTGTATGATGATGAAGCAGCTGCTGGTATTGGTGGTGGGATTGGATCTTGTATAACTTGTTGTTTTTTTTTCTTTTGATGTTTGTCATAAATCATTAAATTGTTATATAAGTTAGCAATACCTTGAGATGATTGATATTGAGCTACATTTTGAGTAGATTGTGGAGAATCTAATAATGCTAATAAATTTGATCTTTCCATTAACATCTTTTTAGCAGCTAATTCAAATCTTCTAGCTTCAATCACCAAAGATTCTTCTTCTGCTATTTCTGCCGGAGTTCTTAATATAAGATTCTCAAGATATTGTTTTCTATCAACTTCTTTATCTTTTGAATATGAATTTAATGAATCTATTAGAGTTTGATTTTTTTGTTCTTGATGTGATAGTATTTTTGATGTTATTTTATAAAAATGTTGTTTTAATTCTTCTTGTGTTCGTTTACCTGGGAATCTGTCATGAATTATCGGCCATTTTAATTCGAAATCTTTACAAAGTTCAAATAATGATTTAGTTTCATCATATGTCCAAGTATTTAGGTTTTTACTGTCGTCGATTTTTTCCTCCTCTTCCTTTTTGTCTGATTCTACTTTCTCATCATCTTTCTTTTCCTCCTCTTTCTTATTTTCTTCTTGAGTGGTTGGTTTATCATCAGGATTATTTCCTTGTATATTTTCCTGTTTATCTTCATTCAACTCCACTTGTTTACTTTTCTCTTCCTCTTCAATTTCTGTAATATATGAATTATAAACATCTTCTTCAACTAAATCAGGAATATCAACATTAACATTAAATTTTTCAAAAAAATAAGGTTTCATATTTTCTTCTTCAGTATTCAATAAACTTTCAGAACCTTTAACCCAATGCTTTAACTTTATTCCATTAGTTGAAGGTTTAAAAGTAATGCGTGACCAAGGACTTGGTTTAAATGCCTTTTTATCTCTTGTTGAACTTGATGGTTGCAAATTAACTGGTGGAGTATTGGGACCTACTAAATTGTATAATTCCCTTGCCATACCTGTTAATGGCTTTGAATCTACCGCTGGTGATGATGTTTTAATTTTCTTTTTTGCTGGTTGTGTGTCATCTCTTTGGATTTCGAGTACGTCTAGTACATCATTAGCGGACATATTAATATGTTGAAGTCGATTGTTTTATGGTAAGTTAGTGAATTTAAAAACAATTTATTATTTACTAACAATATTTTTTAGAAAAATTATTTGGGATAATTTTACTTTTCACGACACTGAAATTTGACAATTTATTTTTATTTACTTATTCTATTAAAATTATCTAAGTTATATAATGGTATAAATTTCTATCATCAGCATCTCTTTCCAAATACTCTTTATCAATTAAATCTTCAATCCTTTGTTTCATCAATACAATCAGTGGTTGGAATCTATTACTTAATTGTTTGATCAAACCTTCAATTAATTCATTATGTTTTACAGTTCTTCTTGATTTCATTATTCTTACTATTGCAGCATTAATTTCAATATTTCTACCTTCTGATATATGTGAATTTACTTCATCTGTTTCTGCGTTGGATTTTTTGTTTGATGAAGCTGATGCTGATGATGATAAGGATACTGTTAAAACTTTCACTTTAACACTTGGTGATTTGAATTTTTCGTTTAATTTGAAAATGTCATCTTCATTAACTTCTTTTGACATTGGTATTTTAACTAGAAGTCTCAGTTTTGGAGCAACTGCTATTGATTGTAAATGTCTTTTCAATTCTTGAGTTGGTATACCAGTTAATTCAGCAATTTCTTTATATGAATATTGTTTTTTCTCTTCAAATGCCAGTTTCACTTCACCTTCAAGTGATGAACCAGGTGCAAATAATAACATTATAATAGCTGCATAAACTGATAAATTGATGTCATAAGTTTTTGAAGGATAAGTAATTTTCATATCAATTGATCCAAATTTTGGTGACCAATATAATGATTTATTATCATTCTTTTTACCAGAAAACCAAAATTCTTCAAATTCAAGTATTGTTTCTCTTAATTGACGTGGCCATTTAAAAGTTTGTTGTTCTTCATTAGTTTCAGTATTTTTATAATCTTTAGTTAATGATTTAGGCCATATAGATACATTACAGATTTTCAAATCTAATTCCATGGATTTATTTGACTTGGTTTGATTCATCGTCCATTCCTTTGTAGTATCTCTTGAAGTTTTTATATCTTTATTCATTTTAATAACTTTATCTAATGATGAAGTTCCCATTTCTTCACAAAGTTTTGAAAGTACCATTTCTTCAATATCTATACCTTTTAATGAACCATAAGTAGATGTTTTAGAATTCAAAAACCTTTTAGCAAAATGATTAGCAAAATGAGCCTCAAATGCATCTTTATCTTTGATAAATCTTAGAAATTGTATTGAATTATTTATTAAATTTTCAGCCAGATCGCCTGAACTTGCCATTTCTTTACTTGATGTGCCTTTATTAAGTTGCTTGATACGATAGTCCATGTATATTGATAAAACTTCTGATGCATTGATTGCATTATTATTCCCACTAGTTCTTTTATTATAGTTATTAATGAAATCTCTCATTGCAAACATCAATGTCTGTTCAATTATTGGATTACTATCAAAAGATTGAGTCCATATTTGTATCATTTCCTCTCTATATTTTAAAACAGCTTCAATCCATTTAGTGGCAAATAATGTTTGATTGAGTCCTTTCTTTTCAGAACCTGAATCCATCGAATTTCTTACAAGTTCCGGTAGTAGTAAACCTTGTGATATTATAGCTTCTTTCAATCTGATTCTTAATAATTGATATTCATTATCTATTCTACCAATAAGTCGATACAATATTTTTAATTCATTATAATGATTGGGCTCTAAGTTTCCGTCTTTTAATAAATTTGATAATACAGGTTGTAGCCAATATTGCAAACCTTCGTTCGATAGTAGTATCATTTTGTCAATTTTATCTTTAATTAATATATTATCCATTAAATTTGATAATTTTGGATGTGTTGACAGTGGTAAATAAAATTTGATTCTATTTTCTTCATCTTTAATAAATTGTGAAGTAGCTTGTAAATATTTTGATCCTGAGTTTAATGACACGTAAGATTTTGATAATGATTGAAAAAATGTTTCTGAACTTTTTAAAAATATAGGTTCAAATATAATTTGATAATAATTCTCTCCATATTGAACATCTGATGATAAATTATTTTCAACTAACATTTCCATCATTTGAATGATTTTTGTTATATACATATTTGAAGTAATGACTATCCCGTTCCTACTTTTGGTGATTTCCTCTAGTATTATATTTGTAGTTTTAGATCCTATTTCATTATTATTATACATTATAATATAATCTTTAAATAATTGAACACCTAAATCATAAATCAATAATTTTTTTTGTTCCTTTACATATACTCTATTTAAATACATTAAAACATCACTTATAAATTTCATACTTTGTAAATGTTCATCCCATTCTCGTATTAAAGTTTGCATAAATTGTTCATGACTTAATGAAGTTAATAATTTAAATCTTTGATTTAATAAATGTTGTTTTATTGAATCCCCAACATTATCATATAATCTTCCTCCAAATTTTCTTAATACTAAAACATAAGCTTTACGATATAATTGTTCATATGATAAATTAGATACATTTTTATTTTGAATTTGAGATATTGCATTTTGTAATATTGACCAATTTTTATCAAAATCTATAGTTGGATCAGTTGTAGAATTTTCTGCAGATGATGATGAACTAATTAATGATTTCCTTGGTGGTCTTATTTTAGATCTTCTTCCACCCGCAGGAATCATCTTTGCATAATTTTAATATTTTGTTGTTGTTAATTTTTAATAAAAATATGTAGTATAAAGTGACTGCAAAAATAATATGTCTAGTGATATTTAAATAATAATGTAAGAGTAAATAAATTATTCGATGTGGTGCGTAATTTTTAAAAGAATATATTTGTTCTATATTTTTATTTTATAGATTATTAAGTACATTTAATATATAAATTGGAATACTATTACTACGAAAGATTTTATATAAAGAATTGCTAATGATACCTTGTAGGCTTCAATAGTTTGAATGCGTAGCATTATTGTTGGGGTTATAAGTATTTAATTGTGTTGTCAATTTTTATGTAGAAAGTGCTCAAGGCATCATACATGAGCTAATCTTCCATTAAAATTGAGTGTAAGCTTAGTGAAAGTAATATTCACGTTTGGTATAGCTGTTATCTTGTAAGAATACCGGTAAACACATATTATCAGGAATAATTAAGTTCATTTTAACTTTCTATAAAAAAATCTAAGACTTTTTGCAACAAAAATGAGCAAAAATATAATTTTACGAATATTTAAATAACAGGATTTTTACATTCATTTCTAGCCGTTTGCAAACGTCTAAGTATGACACTAAAGCTCTATAGAAATATCTAGATGGTTCAAGAAGAAGTTGAAGTCTGACTCATAAGCTTCATGGAGAATTATTATCGTTAAAAGTACCTCTTGTTATCTCATATAATATATGTATATAAAGCCTTAATTTTATTCTAACATCCTTACCGCAATAACCAAATAATGCTTATATATTTAATTTTATTGATTGGATTATTCAATTTGACTTCATAATTAAAAATATTGAATGCGAAAACGGTCTCCTTTTCAGGCATTTATTTTTTTCAAAAAAAGTGACTGAAAAAATATACATTGTATAATAACTTTATATTGATTTATTTATATACAACTACTTTCTCCATATTTTATATTTGTTGTTAGATTTTATCAAATTATTAAGTCAATTCAAAAAATGGCACCAAGAACATTATACGATAAAGTATTTGAAGATCATATAGTTCATAAAGATGAATCAAATTCATATTTATTATATATAGATAGACATTTAGTTCATGAAGTTACATCACCACAAGCATTTGAAGGTTTAAAAAATGCTAATAGAAAAGTAAGAAGAACTGATTGTACATTGGCAACAGTTGATCATAATATTCCAACTATTTCAAGAAAAAATTTTAAAAATGTTGATACATTTATTGATCAAGATGATTCAAGATTACAAGTTATGACATTAGAACAAAATGTTAAAGATTTTGATGTTACTTATTTTGGAATGAGTGATAGTAGACAAGGGATTGTTCATGTTGTTGGTCCAGAACAAGGTTTTACATTACCTGGTACTACAGTTGTTTGTGGTGATTCACATACATCGACTCATGGAGCTTTTGGTTCATTAGCTTTTGGTATTGGTACTTCTGAAGTTGAACATGTTTTAGCTACTCAAACTATTATACAAACAAAATCAAAAAATATGAGAATTTTTATTGATGGATCATTAAATGAAGGTATTACATCAAAGGATTTAGTATTACATGTAATTGGAGTTATTGGAACTGCTGGTGGTACTGGTTGTGTTATTGAATTTGCTGGTAAAGCTATAGAAGAATTATCAATGGAAGCAAGAATGTCAATATGTAATATGGCAATTGAAGCTGGTGCAAGAGCTGGTATGATTAAACCAGATGAAACTACTTTTAATTATATAAAAGGAAGACCATTAACTCCAAAGGGAGAAGAATGGGATAAAGCTCTTAATTATTGGAAAACTTTACATTCTGATCCAGGTGCAAAATTCGATTATGATATTAAAATTGCTGCTAAAGATATTGTACCAACTATTACATGGGGTAATTCTCCACAAGATGCATTACCAATAAGTGCCAATGTACCTGATCCATCAAATGTTAATGATCCTATAAAAAAGGAAGGTATGTTAAGAGCATTAAAATATCAAGGATTAAAACCAAATACTCCATTAAAAGAAATTAAAATAGATAAAGCTTTCATTGGATCATGTACAAATTCAAGAATTGAAGATTTAAGAGCAGCTGCAAAAGTTGCAAGAGGTCATAAAAAGGCAGATTCAGTAAAAGAAGTTTTGGTAGTACCAGGTTCAGGATTAATTAAACAACAAGCAGAAAAAGAAGGATTACATAAAATTTTTGAATCTGCTGGATTTACATGGAGAGAAGCAGGTTGTTCAATGTGTTTAGGTATGAATCCAGATATTTTAAGTCCAGAAGAAAGATGTGCTTCAACATCAAATAGAAATTTTGAAGGTAGACAAGGAGCAAGATCAAGAACTCATTTAATGTCACCAGCAATGGCAGCAGCAGCAGCAATAAAGGGACATTTCACAGATATTAGAGAATTTGATTATATAAATCATAATGATGAACCACAAGTTTTAATAGAAAGTGATGAAGATGAAGAATTACAAGAAGCTGTATATAAACATGAAAAAGAACCAATTGATTTAGATGATTCTTTATCTGGTGAAGAAGATAAAATTAATGATATACCAAAATCAACTACTCAACAACACAAAGATACATTTGATCCAGCACCTTTAGGAGGATTAGGTAAATTTACAGTATTAACAGGTATAGCAGCACCATTATTTAAAGCAAATGTAGATACAGATGCAATAATACCCAAACAATTTTTAAAAACTATAAAAAGAACAGGATTAAAAGATGGATTATTTTATGAATCAAGATTCATCAAGGAAAATGGTAAAGATGTCGAAACTGATTTTATTTTAAATGTTGAACCATATAGAAAAGCAGAGATATTAGTTGTAACTGGTGATAATTTTGGTTGTGGTTCATCAAGAGAACATGCTCCTTGGGCATTAAAAGATTTCGGTATAAAATCAATAATTGCTCCATCATTTGGTGATATTTTTTATAATAATTCTTTTAAAAATTTTTTATTACCAATAAGATTATCACAATCAATAATTGAATCTAAATTAATACCTGTAATAAATCAAGGTCATAAATTAACAATAGATTTACCATTACAACAAATAAGAGATGGTGAAAACAACGATATTTTAGTTGAAAAATTTGAAGTTGAAAGTTTTAGAAAACATTGTCTTATAAATGGATTAGATGATATTGGATTAACTTTACAAAAAGAACAATATATTAATGAATATGAAAATATTAGAAGAAATAAATTTAGTTTTCTTGAAGGTGGATCTAAATTAATTAAACCTATAAAAGGTTCAAAAAAGAGTAAATATGGTTTAAAAACTCAAGAATGGTAAAATAAAAATTTATATCTTAAATTATTTATTATTAATACATCTAATTATTATTATTATTTATTAATTATACAAATATTCTAGTTCTATACCAGCTGAACTTCGTGTTCTGATTGGTGCTACTATAAAATAATTACTTTGTAGCATGTAACAAGCTTCATGTATGATTGTGTGATAGTAATCATGAGTCTATAATCGATATGGTCTAGTTAAAAGCTTTCTATCAACTGATTAATTTAACGACTACTTCACGTCCAAGATCAAAAAATACAATTCTAAAATTCTTCTTATTTTAATCAGCTCTTTCTGACATTACTTGTTTAACAGGCTCACTATCACCATATAAATTATGTTGTTGAATATATCTAATAACAGAATTTGGTAATAAATATTGTACAGACATTCCTCTTCTTATAAACAATCGTATTTTAGTTGATGAAATATCATTATATATCAATTGTTTTATAACTAAAATATTTTTTCTATGTTCATACATTATATCATGACTTAACAAGAAAGATCGAACATCTGATCCAGTTCTTTCAACAATTAAACAACCATATTTTCCTAGTATATGATGTAAATCTTGATCTGCCCAAACATCAGGTTCTCCCATTGATTCAATTAAATCACCACCTGCTAATAACATAATTTTAACTCCTCTTCTTTGACCCAGTTTAGTCATTATACCACCTCTTTTAATATTTATTTCTTCATTAAAATGATCTAAAACTAAAGCAGTTCTTGTATATTTTGGTTGTAATGATTCCCATGCATCAACCATTAACCAAGAAGAAGTTCTTTCACAAGCTAATTCACACATTCTAACTCTATGATGAGCTGAAGCTAATCCTTGTTTTTTATAATTTGATGATACTGGACTATAATATCCTCCAACAACTTCAAATCTTGTTTGTTCCATTACTGAATCTAAAGCCATTTCAAACATTCTTAAATGTAAATAAGTTATTGGTGAGAATGAACCACATGCTACAATCACAAGCGGAGATTTAGATTCATCAGATAATGTAGTAGCTAATCTATGAGTAGGGAAATGATAATCTTTTAATTTAGTTGCTTGTCTTTGAATACCATGAGGAACTTCTTCTAAGTCTGCAATTTGTGAAGATTTAACTTGTATTGAAGGTGGTAAAATTTCTTTTTCTATATTATTTATTTGAGGTGGTAAATTATTATTAATTTCTATAATTTCTTCATCATCAGAAGAAGAATTCATTAATTCTGTATGTTTTCTTGGAATTTTAGAATGATATCTATCTTCAATATTATTTAAATTATCAAATGATTTATTAGTTAAAGGATTTGGTCTTGTTGAATTATTTAATGAAGTTGAAGAAGCAGGATGAGGTGCAGGACCATCTAATGCTTCACCTAAATCTTCCATTACAAATGGTTGAATTGGAATATTTTGAGGAATTGTTTCCAGTGGTGCAGTTGGTTCAATTTCTTTTTTTAAAGATGGTGGAGTGAAATTTGGATCATTAGTTGGGTCCATAATATTTTGATGGCGATACTGGTGATGATGGTGATGATGATGAATGAATAGTTGATTTGATACCAGAGTCTTTTACGACAATTGACAATAATAATTTAATATAAAAATGTGGATTAGATTATTTTACAATCTGATATTTTGTAGATTTCTTTGTGCGGGTCCTTTTTGTATTATAATATTTTTTTTTCTCATACTTTTTCTTTAAGAATTATTAGTAATAATAAATAAAGATATAAAAATATTTTATCCTAATTTATAATAACAAATCCGAGATATTATTATTTATTATTATAACTTTATATAATAGGGTATATAGATTAAAAATTGAAGACCATTTGAATAAAGAATAGAAAATAAAGTTGCATATTGTAGAGCCTCATTGATTTATACTTTTTTTATTTGTTTCAAAAAAATTAAAATTATGTAAGTAGAATTTCTAAGATTAAATTTATTAGAAGAATTTTTAGAAATGAAATATAAGTTTTAGCGATCAATAAACTTCATTATGTTAACAGGAAACTATAACCTGAAATACTTGGATAATATACTCTCTAGTCTTTAATTAAACTTTTCATTTCATACAAAATTTGAATCTTAATATTTTTCAATATAACCCACAAGACAAGATAATTATATAAAGAATATTCTATTTACTTATATACAGGTTAAAACGGTCCGATAATAAATTCAGAATTCTTTTGTATAATTAATCACCATAACTTTAAGATTTGACTGTGCGTAATAAGAAAGTTAGATCAAAGATAGAGTGTTTCGAATCTAATAGTTGAGGTATCTATTCAAATCAACGCAATCAATATATTGCACAATTTATAAATTGGTTAGGTAGCAATTGTTTCAAATTATAAATCATTTAAATTTTTATTTAACTTATCTATTGTATTATATTTAATGTATGGGTTAGTTTTAATAACGTTTAGTACAAAAAATCAATAATAGAATCAAAGTCACGTGAAAAACATATGGTTGCGCACCGACATGAGAAGAAATATTGATTTATAACTTCATTAACTTAATATTTGGTAAATTATACTGATTTATGCAATCAAAAGATTCTATATACTCACTTCAATAACAAATGACAAAAGTTTCAAAAATAAGACCAGCTCAAAAATTAATGAATGCAGCTGGTGAATGTTCAAAAGATGGTTTAAATTATGGTAATTGTATATTATTAAAATATCAAACTATTAAAAAGGGAGATTGTGAATTAGAATTTTCAAAATTTAAATCTTGTATAAATTCAAAATTAATTAAAAAATAAATTCATTTGCCATGGATTATATTTCCAGTAAAGTAATATTGAGGGTCAAAAACTAGGAAGTTACATTTGAACGATATATTATGTACCGGTTCTTTTTCTGGTCATAAAGTCTTGGATTAATTAGATTGTATTTAAGATCCTCGGTAAGGCTTTGGAACAGAGCCTATTATACTATATTATGAATTAGACTATTATTTGAAACAGATTGTATGAATTCAGATCACTACTAAAGTAATTGATTGAATATCTATTCAATATATATAGTATCTAAATTACAATATAATAAGTAATAAAATACGGTGAATGTAACAATAATAGAATCAAATTGTTAATCAATATAATTTTTGTGTTGTAAATAATTTTTTATTTCTCTCTCTATCTCTCCACATAATTATTATTAGAATAATTCATTTTGACAACTTAATTCACTAATAAGAATAATCATCTATTAAATCATTAATCAAATCATTAATCAAATCACTCATATATAACTTTTTCACATCTTATATACTATAATCAATCAAAAGAAAGTATTAAATTTACAAAATCAATTCAAATCAATATCAAATATTTAAATCAATCATCATACCAAGATCCCCCCATTTAATCTGTTTTTTTAATCAATCATGATTAATATATCAAGATTAGCTGGATATAATAAACAAGATATAAAAAACATTTTATTATTATTACAAGAATTTGTTATAACTTATAAAGATAATAAAGTTAAAATAAATTATCAAAGTAGACCTGTTATATTATTTTTTAGTACATTAATTGCAACAGCTGGTTTTGGTTTATATTTTACTATTAGAAATATTATTACAAAATATAATGAATATAATTTAACAAAAAGATTAAGAAGACCAAGTTTAATTAGACAATCTTCAAATATTTTAAGGAATGGTTCAAGAGAAATTTATATACCAAAGGGTAAAGGTAAAGTTACAAGAATAATTATCCCAAAACCAAATAATGATCAATATGCAGCAGATAAATATTTATATAAAGATTTCGTAAAATCTCAAAATATTATACAACAAAAAGGTATAATTTTTAATTCAAAATTTTTAAATCAATTAGCAATTATATGGAGAATATTAATACCTAAATTTTATTGTAAAAATACTTCATTATTATTATCTCAATGTTTTTTTTTAATTTTTAGAACTTGGTTATCTTTATTAGTTGCAAAATTAGATGGTCAAATTGTTAAAAATTTAATTGCTGCAAATGGTAAAAAATTTGCTCGTGATTTAATTTATTGGTTATTAATTGCATTTCCTGCTTCTTATACTAATGCTGCTATAAAATATTTAGATCAAAGATTAGCTTTAGGTTTTAGAACTAATTTAACAAGATATATTCATGATATGTATCTTGATAAAACTTTAGCTTATTATAAAATTGAATTAAATAGTAATGAAATTCAAAATATTGATCAATATATAACTGATGATGTTTCAAAATTTTGTTCATCATTAAGTTCATTATTTTCATCAATGGGTAAACCATTTATTGATATGATATTTTTTTCAGTATATCTTAGAGATAATTTAGGTAGTGGTGCTATAATTGGTATGTTTGCAAATTATTTTTTAACTGCTATAATGTTAAAAAAAGCTACTCCATCATTTGGTAAATTATCAGCTAAAAAAACTCATCTTGAAGGTGTTTATTTCAATCAACATTTAAATTTAATGACAAATTGTGAAGAAATTGGTTTTTATAAAGGTTCATTAATTGAAAAATCAAAATTAAAAGAAAAATTTGAAACTTTAATGAATCATATAAATAAAGAAATTAATACTAGTTTTTGGTATGCTATATTGGAAGATTATGTATTAAAATATACTTGGTCAGCTTGGGGTTATATATTTGCAGGATTACCAGTGTTTTTAGATGAATTATGGCCTGCTGAAAATAAAAAAGATGAAAAAGATGATCCTGCAAGTGAACGTAAAAATATGAGACAATTTATAACAAATAAAAGATTAATGTTATCATTAGCTGATGCAGGTTCAAGATTAATGTATTCAATAAAAGATGTAAATACATTAACTGGTTATACTGAAAGAATATTTGATTTATTAACTCAATTACATCGTGTACATTCACCAAGATTTGATTATGGTGATAAAAATGGTATACAAGATATTCATGGAACAATTCAAAATAATTATTCAAATGGATTAAGATTTGAAAATATTTCAGTAATTATACCCACTAGTGAAGGATCTGAAAATACTCCATTAATTCAAAATTTAAATTTTCAAATTAAAAATAAAAATATGTTGATCTTGGGATCAAATGGTAGTGGTAAAACTTCCATAGCAAGAATAATAGCAGGATTATGGCCATTATATAAAGGATTATTATCAAAACCAAATGATGATGATATTTTCTATTTACCACAAAAGACATATTTTACAACTGGTAATTTAAGAGATCAAATAATATATCCATACACATATGATGAAATGTTAGAAATGGGATATAATGATGATTATTTATATCATATTTTACATGAAGTTAAATTAGAATATTTATTAAAAAGAGAAGGAAATTTTAATGTTGTAAAAGATTGGAAAGATGTTTTCAGTGGAGGAGAAAAACAAAGAATAAGTATAGCAAGAGTATTATTTAAAAATCCAAAATTAGTAATATTAGATGAAAGTACAAATGCAGTAAGTACTGATGTTGAAGATTATTTATTTGAATTATTAAAATTAAAAAAAATTCCATTTATAACATTAAGTCATAGACCTTTATTAATGAAATATCATGATTATATTTTAGAAATTGAAGATGATACAAATTGGAAATTACATGATTTAACAAGTGAAGAAAATTTAAAACTGATTGATAAAGAAATTGAAGAAATTGAAATGAAATTATCTCAAGTTAATAAATGGGAAAAAAGAAGGGATGAAATTATTCAATTTTTAGATGGTGAAGATCAACCACAACAAAAAGAACAAGAGCAAGAACAAAAACAAATTGAAGATGTCACCAATTAATTGGGGTTTGGGATTGTTTGTATAATGTATAGATCAAATAAGAAATCTTTTTTACAATTTTTCTTTACCTTGAATTATTAAAATTTGTTATTACATATTATTACTATAATTATAGATTTATACTCATTACATTATACAATTATTTATCATTTCATTCATTTTCTTTATAAACTAATTCAAGTTTATTTAAAATTTCTTTAGTTGAATAATCTTTTTCAGAATCAAATCCACATGATTCATAAACATTTAATAAATCTAATGGAATAGTACTTAATTCTTCATGTTGTTCAATTAATTGATTTACAACTTCAATAGCTAAAAAATAATTTTCTCCACTACCTCCTTGATCATTTGTTGAAGTAGTTGTTGAAGTATTAGTAGTTGCTGCTTGTTTTGATATTAAAATATTTGGAGCTAAAACAGTAGCTAAATTATGAGAATCCATTTTAGATCCACTTTCTTCATCAACTTCAGAAAATGAAGCAACCCAACTGAAAAAATATAATAATACTTCTAATAAATTTCTATGATCTCTTGGTAATAAACAATAAGTTAATTGAAGTACTCTTTTTTTAGTTTCTTGATCTTGTTCAGATTGTGATAATATCCATAAATCATAAAATGAAAAAGTTAATAAAGGTGTTGGTAATTCTCTAAGCCATTTTTTCATTAATGCAGCCAATTGAACTGCAGTTTGTATACCAAAATCTGGAGATTTTAAAGGATTTTTATTAATTTCTTCAGTTAATTCTCTTAATTTTTTAATATTACCATTTAATCTGAAAATTCCTTCAACTGACATATCTTTTTGTTTTAGAGCATTTATTACATCATCAACAACTATTGGAATTCTTAATTTTGATGGTCCAACACCTAAATCTGAATCAACTCCATATTTTTTAGTTAAAAAACTTAATTCAACTCCAAATACTCCATTGGTTTTAGATTGATTACTACCACCAAATTTTAATTTCTCCCAAAACGTTAGTGATTTTTTAGTTTGAATTAATGGAATTAACTCGTCTTTATTATATTTATCGCTATTGATTTGACTCAAAGCTTCAACTGCTAAATGCCGTATAATAAAATGTTCCTTTTTAGTAAGTTCTGAAACAAATTTTTGTTTGCCAGTAGATGAAACTGTTGGGTTACCAGAATTTAATATATGATTTAATGCACTACTTGGTGAAGAATTATTCATTATTGGACTATGACCACCATTTTTTAATTTATGAGAACCAGATCTTTGATATAATCTATTATGATGTTTAAAAGCATTTGGTCTTTGATCTCTAGCTTGTTCAGCTGCAACTATTCTTGGAATATCATCCAATGTTAAGGATTTTTCATTTTTCAATAAATCTGAAGTTCGATCCAAATGTATTGATGTTAATTGCCTTTGAGGTTCTTCTCTAATTTGTAATTCCTTTTTAATTGAAAGTTCCTCTTTATTATCAAATGAATATTCACTAGCTTTTCTTTCCATCTTCATCTCGTTTAATCCACCTATAACATCATCAACTAAAACATCACCTTGATCTGCTTCTGGAGCGGTAACAATAATGGATTTTCTGGCTTTCTTTTTAACAGACTTGGATAATTTTTGATTTTGTCTTTTACTTCTCAATCTTGTAACATCGTCTAAAGTTTTGACATAATTATCTTGTTCTGAGCTTTGTTTTTCAGTTAATTCAGTCTTATTAAAATCTATATTCATAACTGATCTTGATCTTAATAATGCTATTTTTAATAAATAAACTAATTGTGATAAATCAGATATATACTCAAAACCTGCAATTCCTTCATTGATACATTTTTTACAATTTATAGCTTGACGAGCAACGTCAAAAGTAACTCCTTCAATTGACTCAATATGGAGCTGACATCGAGCGCATACAAAACATTTTAAATGCCATCTATGATCTCCAAATTTAATACAGCTTTTTTCTATACTTTTAGTACATGAAGTACATGCATCTGTTGAGCTTTGAGGGGTATATAATTCAGTTTTAAGGTCTTCAATATCCAATGTATTTTTTGATTCAAACTTTGCAATTAGTTGTAGAAATTGTTCTAATGCCTCAGTTGTTCCATGTAATTTATTTAATTTTAATGCATTGTATAATCCGATCCTTATAAGTAATTTCAAATAATGAGCACATCCTGTAATCACCGATAATAATTCAGCTGATAATGTACCTGACTTCGAAATACTACCAGATTTTCTCAAAATTGCTAAATAGCTCATAATTTTTCCAGTAATATTTCTTGGTTCCTTTTTAATACTTTGAAAATACTCCTGTTGCTCTTGATCATCATTATTTGATAATGGTATTTGCTGCGATTTGTTACAAATTCCGATGACATAATCTAGTGCATTGAATAAAACTTCAACATTGAGAATTAATTTACCTGTAACCACTAATCCATCGTATTTATTACCTGTACAAGCATTTAAAAGCATATCAGATATACATGATGCAGTAGCTTGTTCATAACCTGATAAAATTAGCCAACAATTCATTACAACTTGTTCAATATGTTGCTCCATGCTAATTAATTTATTAGAATCGATAATATCTGACATTTTTATAGATCGGAGATCAATATCATCTGATAAAGCATACATTTTTTGTAATCCAACTGAATCTGCAGTAATACTAACATTCCAAAATTTATGAACCATAAAACATTCAGGATGCCAGTGTTGATTTCTACCACCTCTAAATAATTCAACAAATTGTTTTACAATTGAAGATTGACAACCTTCACAATGTGATGCATATAATTTGGAATAATGATAATGACAAAATATATCATTTCCATGTTCATAATAACTTTCATCAGAATCAAATACATGTTGACAAACAGAACATTTAAAATGTTCAAGATGATATTTGTTTCCTAATGCAGTAACATAAGGACCTCTCAATGCATTATTACAACTAAAACATATCAAATTTAATTTTTTGAAATAATCATATTCACATAATGCAATTTGTTTTGGTTTACTATTTTCTATAATTTCAGATGGAAAAAATTTTGCAGAACATTGTTTACCACATTCATAACAATTAAAACAATTTACATGATAAGCATTTTGTAAAGCTCTCACAAATTGTCCAGTTATTTCTAATTCACATTTTTTACAGATTTTTCTATTCTTCTTTTTAGGTTGAATATATTCTATTGGTTCTTGTTTAATTTCGTCTTTAGGTCCCAAATCTGGATTGTCGGGAGTTGGTGATATTGCTATGGAATGTCTTTGAGAAGGATCTAGATTTTTTGAAGTTTCTTTTGTTATAAAATGGAATTCATCTTGACTTGAAGGTTGTGGTTGTGGGGGTATTAATGACGTCCAATTTTGCTGTGGTTGTGGTTGTGATTGTGCTTGCAGCTGCTGTTGTTGTTGTGGTAGTTGCTGTTGCAGTTGTTGCAGTTGTTGTTGTTGTTGTTGTAAAGAAGGTTGTTGTGAATGCTGTTGTAGCATTGATGGCTGTAGCTGTTTTTGATGACGCCCTAATTGAGGAGAAGGTGATGGAGGTGGAGCAGATGAAGGAATTGGTGAACCAATTGGACGTGATTGTTGATAACCATTATGATTTAAAGGGTAAAACAACCTTGGTGAAGAATTAGAATTAATGATATTATGAGAATGAGATCGACTATGACGAGAATCTAGTGGTGGTGCAGTATTTACAATTGGATACAGTTCTGATTGATGATAGTAATTTTGATTGATTGTGCTGTTATTATTATTATTATTATTGAGACTATTATTGTTAAAATTATTATTTGTTCTAATATAAGCTGATGATGGAATTGAAGGTTGTGAATTGCCCTTATGATTTTGTTTTGAGAAATTATTATTCTGATTTGAATTCATATTTTGATATTGTTTATTAATTAAAAGAATGACGAAAAGTTGGATATTATTATGATATTATGATTAAAATTTGAAAGAACAAACTAAAAATAGTCTTTAATTGGTTGATTAAAGCTCTCGAAAAACAATTTGTTAATAATTAATAATATTTGAATTTGCGATATTGTACTATGATGTATTGATTAAATTGATGATATGTATATAATGTATTTTAATTGATTTATGTTTCTTTATATTTAGATAGGCTCTTACACTTTACTTTTTTTTTTTTTTTTTTTTTTTTTTNTCTTTTTTTTTTTTTGGTTTGATTTACTTCAAGATCAAAAAATTAGTATTATTATGGTAATACTAAACTTATGAGGCAAATACACTCGAAAAGAGTTGAGAAACAATAAATGAAAGAAGATGATTCAAGGATTCTTTACAACGTCTTACTAAGATACGCTTTCTAAGTAGTAAATTTTTGGTCCACTTTACTTCAAATATTATTGTGTTGTCTTAATTTAATTATTTAATTATTAACAAAACTTTTTTCAAATTTGTCTCAAACAAAAAATTAAAAAAAATTTACGAAAAAAAAAAATTACAACTTAAAAAAAAAACAACTAAAAACAAAACAAAAAAGTTTAAAAATAGAATAAAGAAGCTACCAATTTACAATTAAAAGCTACCAAATTTATGAGCTTAATTTTAAGTAATAGATATCCCACAAATCTCAAAAATTTCGGGATTCATGTCCATAATCATTCAAATGAGCTTGTATAATCACGCACTTAGATGACCTTCAGGAATTATTTATCTAGTAGTAGTGTATATTAGCATATAATTAAGATTATGTTGTTTTCAGAAAAAAAAAAGTGCGAGTTTTACAGAATAGTCATTATCGGTTATGAAGAGAGGAACATGTTTTTGATGTCATTACTTTATATTTTTATTAAATAGCCATTTAACTTGCTAGAAGTAAAGAAATAAACTAAATTCGAGAGAAAGAAAAGTTATCTATGCAATTCATTTAAATTTTCATAGCTGTTTGTAAGCAAAACCCATTTTTAATATAGTTTGTTTTTGTTCTGTTTGCTGTTCTATTTTTGTTGATGAAGTATGATCAACACATGCTTGTATGCTTTATTTTAAGTAACACTTTATTAAATTCTTTATCCGAGATTTTTTCAATTTTCTTAGTTATAAAACCAAAAAAATTCGATAGTAAACGTATTTTCAAGTCGGTTTGACTTATCATGCGCTTTTTTATCACAAAATCCGGATCAATGAGATACTTCAAACTTTAATACGAGAATAAAATTAGTTGAAGAAACTAATATTTTTAGTTTTGATATTTATACTTTAATACGAGAATAGAATTAGTTGAAGAGACTAATATTCTTGTTTTGACATACACTATTCAAAGTTTAGCCGTGTTTATAAATAAGACGATTGATTGAGCTACACGACTTACAACCAAAATGCAATGCATATTATACAAAATCATTAAACTTTAATTTCGAGAACAAGACAAACAAACTGTAATATATGTCCACTTGAAGATGATTTGTAATGTCCAATTGGATTAATTTTATTGCAAATTTGAACCTTTTTATCATGACAGTTGATATGTTCAATTACTAAAACTTACGCTCGTGTTACCCAAAAGAGTATTAACTAAAAAGATTTATCATTCAGCCGCTGGTGCATTAAATTAATTAAAGCTGCAATTTGAGTTAAATTTCAACAATATTGGAGGACTAATAAATACTGAATTGTGACCAAATAATTTTATGATAAGGTAAGATTTTTATAATGACTTATTAGTTAACACCTGAACAATTAGATTAACGTTTTTACAATAGTAAACTATATGTAGACAAGAGATCTTTAATCTCACCGTTAAATTATTTTAAAACAAAATCGACCCTGGGTTATTAGTCCTATCCTTAATAATGTGGCACAAGAGTATTTCAGTAGTTTTGTCGAAAAAATAGTTTAAGAATTGATCATCAATGTAGAAAAAGAACGTTTGTAGTACAGTTTATACGTATGATTATTGGTTTAAAAGACTGAGCAATAACATGCTGTAACGCAACAATTAATTCATACTCGATTTTTGAAAGATAAAGAGAAAAACTTTGCAAAACTAGTAGTTTTTGGTTTCTTCAATTAGGAAAAAATACAATTTCTCCGATGGTACAGATTTTTTCAAATAATTTAATCACAAGAACACTGATAAAATGAATCAATTCAAGGACATGAAATACGAATATAAGTTATACAAAGAACGATGCCAAGACCTACAGTCTTTTATTAGATAGTGGAAATTATGCCCAAATAATATCCTTAAATGATAAGAATCACCTTCCATTACATAAACAATAGAATACACAAACAAAAAAATTGGTGTGTAAATTAAAAGTCGCCTTTGTTGGAATGGCACTAATTTTTATTATGTACGATTAGAATTTTTATTTAGAAAAAAAAAAAAAATACATGCAAGACAATTCAGAGGAGAGTATTTTGAAAAACAATTGGAAAGATTGTAGAATTTTTTAAAGGATCAACTACAAATATTAATTAATGTGGAACAATTTGTTCATGCACCATTTTAAACTTTTCATTTTATCCAGTTGGCATATATACCAAGCAAAAAATCATCAACAGATCCCTCGCTAGATGAGATCTGGAAATAAAGTCTTGGTGACAGTTAAAGTGTCAAAATATTTTTAGTAATAAATTCTTGTCCCTTATCTATACGATTTCAAAAGTAAATCTTTTCTTTTTTTGTTATACAGATTCAGAGAAAAAAGAAACTAAAAATCTTCAAACAAACGATTAAAAAAGATAAATAAAATGCTTTTTCTAATTTAAGAGATCGAAAAAATATGTCAAACATTCTTAAATTTTAAATTATAATCATTTAATAAATCATGCAGATTTTAATTTTTTTAAATTAAAAATTGATGTTATTGTTACTTTGATTTATCTTATCTATTTGATGCCGAATGATACTTTCAACCTAATACCACAATTTTTGCTAAAATTTGTAAGTGGCTCAATTTGAGGAAGATTTACACACCTATTACACCTACTAATTTCTTCTATTCAAGAATTCTACAACAGTTTTTTGGTAAATACCAAGGCCATTGACTTTCAATTTGACCCGGACTTCGACTACTGACAATACAGATAAGATAAAGCATGGTTAGTGGTTGGTCTTCTGACATTCTTTGTGTTCTTATTATATATACTGTACAACCAATAATATTGTTTTATTACATAATGCTACTTGATTGCAGGTTATGAAACTAAATATTTTCACAGTTTTTTTTGTTGATAATTTTGTGCGCATTTTTATTAATTGCACACAATAAAGTTAATGCATTAATTTGGCTTAGGCGGTTAAATTAATAGCATAATGTATTATAATCTAATTCATGTACTCAGAATTATCAAAAAAAGTTGTGCCGTCTCTTTAAACAATAAGTTTTGATAAGATTTATTATTAATTTAAAAAAACTGTTGATAATTTGTTATCAAAACTTTTGTTGCAAATAGAATGTTCAGATGAAATTTGAAACATATAAATATTGTAGAAATTATTCAAAATAATTTGTAGCTTACTTTTTATAGTTCTTCATCTGTATTCCACATCAATACAAATTTCATTAAAATGAGTACTGAAAAAGGACATTTAGAACTTAACAATGTTACAAGTGTTGGAAGTCATTTACAAGCAGATGATCATGAACTTAATATAAATGCTGTTTTGTCAAATCCTTTAAGTATTGGAGAAGTTGGAACTACTTTAACTAATGCACAAAAAGATTTTGTTTTAAAAAGATTACATTTTGATGCTTTAGAATCATTCGATCAATTACCACCAGAATGTACTTTTATTTTTGAAAAAATCGAACAAATGTCAACCGAAGAAGGTCTTGAAATATTGAAAGAAGCACTTAAAGAACATGAATATGATGTTAATATTCCAGATCATGACTTAGAATTATGGAAAGCATTAATTGATTATAAATCACAAGGTAAAGTTAATTTTCCTCCTTCATACGATGAAAAACATCAATCAGATAATTCAATTGATTTAAAGGGTCATCCAGTCAAAGTTTCAACTCTTTCAGATTCAAGTGAATTTATTGATTCAAGTGTAAATGATCCATCAACTGGTCAAGTTGAAATTGTTGATTGGGCTTTACAAGTCAAATTAGAAGCTGTTTTACTTGCTTATTGGTCACCATATCCTGAAGTTAGAGCTGTTACTTTCCCATTTGATGATCCAACTATTCCTGTTGAAACTATTAGAGTTTATATTATTGGTATAGTTTGGACCGCTATTGGTGCTGTTATTAATCAATTCTTTACTGAAAGACAACCAAGTATTTCTCTTGCTGTCTCAGTTGTTCAAGTTTTCTTATATCCAAGTGGTAAATTATGTGAATGGATTTTACCAAATTACAATTTTAAATTAGGTAAATTTTCTTTCAATCTTAATCCTGGTCCATATTCTTATAAAGAACAAGTTTTAGCAACCATCTTCTGTTCTGTTAGTGGTGGTGGTACTTCATATGTTTCTTATAACTTACTTATGCAAAAATCAGAAGTTTTTTATGGAAATACTTGGGTTGATTTTGGTTACGAAGTCTTACGTATGTATAAAAAAACCATGATGCTACCAAAAAATGCATCAGAATAATTACACAAACTTAAAATTTTACATGAACTTAATACTAACAATTTATCATATAGTTATTCTTTCAACAAATTTCTTAGGTATTGGTTTAGCTGGTATTATGAGAAAAATTGCAGTTTATCCAGTTCAAGCTATTTGGCCATTAATTTTACCAAATTTAGCTTTGAATAAAACATTAATGACTCCAAGTAAAAAAGAAAATATTAATGGTTGGAAAATTTCAGGTTATAATTTTTTCTTTGTTTGTTTCTTTGGTATGTTTTTATATTTTTGGATTCCAAATTATTTATTCGGGGCTTTATCATATTTTAACTGGATGACATGGATTTCACCAAATAATTTAAATCTTGCTGTTGTTACTGGTTCAATTGGTGGTTTAGGTCTTAATCCAATTCCATCCTTTGATTGGAACATTCTTAATTCCAATGAAGCATTAAATTTACCATTTTATAATCAAACAAATATGATTGTAGGTATGTTCATTGGTTTTTTTGCTATTTTAGGTATTTGGTATTCCAATTATAAGTGGACTGGTTTCATGCCAATTAATTCAAATGCCCTTTTCACTAATACTGGTGAACGTTATCATGTTACTGAAGTTGTTAATAGTGACAGTTTATTTGATAATGAAAAATATCAACAAGTTGGTCCTCCATTTTATACCGCTGCTAATTTAGTTGTTTATGGTGCTTTCTTTGCTATTTATCCATTCCATTTTGTTTACGAATTTATTTTACAATATAAACAAATGAAACATGCTATGATTCAAATGTGGAAAACAATAAAGAATTACAAATTATCTACTTATGATGGTTTCAATGATCCTCATTCAGTCATGATGAGAGCTTATAAAGAAGTTCCAGAATGGGCATATTTAATTGTTTTGGTTATTTCACTTGTTTTAGCTATAATTTGTGTTAAAGTTTATCCAGCTCAAACACCAGTTTGGGGTATTTTCTTTGCTTTAGGTATTAATTTTGTTTTCCTTGTTCCATTAACTACAGTTGCTGCAAGAACTGGTTTTGCTTTTGGTTTAAATGTCTTGGTTGAATTGATTGTTGGGTATGCTATTCCAGGTAATGGTTTAGCTTTAGCTTTTATTAAAGCTTTAGGTTATAATATTGATGGTCAAGCTCAAAATTTTGTTAACGATTTAAAACAAGGTCATTATGCTAAAGTTCCACCAAGAGCTATGTTTAGATGTCAATTATTATCAATTTTCATTGCATCATTTATTCAATTAGGTATATTGAATTTCCAAATTACTGGTATTAAAGATTATTGTGATCCATTAAATCGTCAAAAATTCACTTGTGCAAACACTAGAACTTTCTATTCAGCCTCAGTATTATGGGGTGTTATTGGTCCAAAAAAAGTTTTCGATCATTTATATCCTGTTTTAAGATGGTGTTTCTTAATTGGATTTTTATTAGCTTTCCCATGTGCTGCATTAAAGAAATATGGTCCAAGAAAATTAGTCAAATCTTTCGAACCTTCAATTATTATCGGTGGTTTCTTAAATTTCGCTCCATATAATTTATCATATTATATTGGTGGTGTTTACTTAAGTTTAGCATTTATGGTATACATTAAAAGAAAATATCAAGCTTGGTGGCAAAAATATAATTATTTACTTTCAACTGGGTTTGCAGGTGGTCTTGCTTTTTCATCAATTATTATTTTCTTTGCTGTTCAATATCATGATAAGAGTATAAGTTGGTGGGGTAATAATGTAAGTTATAATGGTATGGATTCAATGATCTATACTGTTGGTCGTCTCAATGCTACTCTTCAAGCTCCAGATGGTTACTTCGGACCAAGATTTGGACATTTCCCATAAGTCTGGTGTTTATAGGGAATTTTATCGTTATTTAATAGGTTTGTATTTTAGTATGATAATCAAAAATAATACGTGTATTTATTTTTATTAATAATCAGCTTCTGTATTTTGGTGTTTGCTTTATATATTGAGTACTAGAGTACAAGTGTAGTAGAGTACAAGTTTTTTTGAATTATAAAAGTGTACTGTCTCAATCAAAAAAAGTGGTTGTTTCGTATGGTTGTAATTTAAAGTCTTTGAAAATAATTGAATATTCAACAATAATAGTTTAGTATCTTAAACTCGTAAAAACATTTGCAAGAACAAGTCCGCTTTCAAAACACAAACAAGTAATTCTAAGCGTATAAACAATGTTTGTAAACTCATGAGAGCTCTAACTCTCGAACTACTTATAACTTACATATAACAAAATTGAAGTGTGCCAAACAAGAGCATGTCTCTCCAATAATTTTTCCAAATCTTAACGCTACAAAATTATGAATATATTGCCTACACACTTATTCTATAATGTCAACTTTTTAAAAAGATATTATATTCTTAATCTTAAATTTATAAGCTACAAAATTTATACAATTATTTAATTAAGTATATATTAATATTATAATTTAAAGTAATACAATTAAACTAAAGAATTAAAAATTTGTGGCGGTGGGTATCAAGGTTTTATTTAAATAATCTTGCTTCAGATAATCAGATCAGCTGCAGCAATGAATTTCTCAGCAACATCATTCCTAAAATTCAAGACAGAAGTAGCAACATTTTCAATTTCTTCAATCATCAACTGCCTTTTGACTTGAATATCTTGTTCAATAACTTTTTGATTTAAATGAGCATCTTGAAAATCTCTTTCATGATTTAAAGTATTTGTTGTCATGGAGGTTTTCGTATCTCTTGTTTGTTGTTCTCTTTCTTCTATATCTCTTGACATTGTTGCTTGTAAGTTAAAAATATCTTGTGATCTTTTATCATTTCTTTTTTTACTCATATTTTCTTTATCTAATTTATCATTTAATGTTATTCTTTGTTCTAATACTATTTGTTGTTTTAATTCATATTGTTCTTCAATATTTTTAAATTCTTGTCTGAATCGAAGAATTTGATTTTTGATATCATCACGTAATGAAATTAACATTGATTTTTCATCATCTATTTTTTTATTTTGAAATAATTCATCTCTTGAAAATGCATGTGAGAAATCTTTTAAATCTTTTAAAGCTAATCCGTAATTATTTGAGTTATTGGTGTTGTAATTTAATGTTTCAACAATTGCATTATAACGCCGTACTAATTTTTCAAGATTTATTATTTTTCTATCAACATCGGATATCCTTATTTCTAATTCATCTTTTTTATTCTCTAATTTAATAGTTTCATTATCTATTGATTTTGACAATTTATCACGTTTTAATTCTAACTCATTTATGTACTTTATAGATATACCTCTATCTTCAAATTCTTTTTCTAGTTGTTTCTTTTCCAATGATAAATTCTCCATTTGTTTATTACTTAATAATATTTCATCTTGTAATTTTTTCAACCTTTTATCCCAATCAGGTATTCTCTTTTTAACTTCTTCATTATATCTATGTAATTTTTCAAAATCATCTTCTAATGCAAATGTTTTCTTATCAGCATCATCTTTTAATTTCAACTCAATTAATCTTTGATTGAAGTTTTCATCTAATTTTTCACTCTGTATTATAGTTTCTTCTTCTTGTTGTTTATAATTTTCAATTTCTTCATTGAATGACTTGATCATTATTTCATGAGGTAATTCATAATTTTCATCAGCATCCAAAAATTTCAAATAACAGGTATAACTATATTTCATAAATATTCTATCAAAATCATCTTCAGTTGTATAAAAATTTTCTGGCTCACTATTTAAAGTGGATACATATTCAACCATCCAATTTAGTATTGCTAAAAAAGTTGGCCAATTTTGTCCACCAACTGCATTAAAGTGTAATTTTGGTATTTGTTTTAGTAGTGGATATTGTAATGAATTTAGTATAAAAATAGTTTCTTGATCAACTGATTTTTGGAAAATATAATAAGGATCAATAAATTTATAAAGGAATTTGAATATCTCATAAAAATTCCGTTGAGTCGGTACTTTTAGTAAATTCTCATTTAGATTTATTGATGATTTCAAATCAAATTTATTTGTAACAAGAAATTTGTATATTGTTTGTTGCATTATTTCTTGATTTGCTCTTTCTCTTAATTTGTCTAGTGTTGGATATGATGGTTGATAATTGGATCTTAATTGAGATGGGAGTTGTTGTGATGACACTGGTGTTTGAGATGATGCAAATGAAAGTGGTTGAATCAGTTGTGGTGGTTGTGGTTGTTGTTGTTTTTGTGAACTTTCAGAAATTTGCAGACCTTGCAGAGACGGTATACCTATACTTTGACGTTTTCTATTTGTTGAAGGAGCGTTTGCAAATAATGCCCCTCTCTTTCTATTGTTAGATATTGGTGTTGCTTCATTATTAAAAGTAGGTTGTGAATTAAATTGAGGTGTTTGTCTTAAATTTGAATTATTATTAAAATGATTGTGCAAATTGAGGTTATTACTATTACCATTAGGTTGATTCTGATTTTGGTTTTGATTTTTCAGATTATTGAATAAATTAGATGTTTGAAATGTTGATGATCTTGTTGCAGAACCTAATGATAATCTCGTACCACCATTTGAATTTAAATGTGTATTAGAATGAGTAAATTGAGATGGCTGATGTTGTTGATGTTGCTGCTGCTGTTGTTGTTTTCGTAGTGCTAACATCTGATTTATTGATGCTGATGATGAATAGTTCATCCTATATCATAAGATTCATAAATAGAATTTTGTTTAGGAAACTGATTTGATATTTTCTGATAATTATTCCAACAAAAAAATTAACCAATTATTAATCAATTAATAAATGAATGTATGACTTGTTTTTTTGAATGAGTATTGAGGTGTTGTATTAATATTCTAATGATACAATGATTCTATGTTTTGGTTGTAAAATAAAAATATAAAATCATAAATATTTAATGTCTGAAAATAAATAACTTTGTCTTTTACTTTAATTTATTCTCACTAATTTTTTTGGATTTGTTTTGATTTTAAAATTTATTAAATATTTTTTTTTTTTCTATACATACAAGATCCAAATCAAGTAATTCAACACATTGAATGAGGCTCTCAAATATGGTAGCTGTGAACCACCAAAATTCAAATCTATGAAGATTGGTTAGATCAGAACTTATATGCGATTTGACTAGTTTAATAGTTTTCATCATCTCGAAATAGTCTATTTGAAGAGTGACTCCATTTTTTGCCAGATCTTTCCAGTACATGCATGCACTAATTGAAACCTCAAATTTTTTGTCAACATCTAAAGTTTAGTAAAACACTAGCTAGTGCTATTTTATTAGTTAGTATTTTGTTACCTAACATCGAATTAGCTTTTAACTCTTTGGGGCATATTTTGAGAGATGTTAATGCTGTGTAGCTTTATATTATGGTAGTTATAAATATCCAAGAAAAATGTTACGAGTTTTATACTTAATTCTGTGTAAATCTAACTACAGAGTGAATTATATGTATAACTTTTCTCCCTCTCAAATTTAGTTTATTTCTTTAGATTTAGTAAGCTAGATGGACACTTAATAAACATATAAAGTATTGAAAAAAAATAAAAAAAAAGATTTGTAATTACAACTACTAATCTAGGCTAAAAAACAGTTGAATTTGTACAACGTAGTAATAATTTCGTTGTATGTTTACTTTAGTTGTTTGGCAATTAATAATTGGAAACTTAGAGTAGAATTGTACTAAATAATTTTGACACAAAACAGTCGACTGAATTTACTAAATAAACGAACATCATTACTTAACAACAGATTCAGATTCAGATTCAATGGATGTGTCATAAAAGATTCGTGTCATAATACCCGACCCCACCATAGATCAATTCTATTGTATTAAATGAATCAATGATTAAAAGACCACCTCAAAATAATAATCACCTCGTAAATTATTAAAAATTAAAAATTAGAAAAAAAAAAAAAAAAAGTTTCAAATTAGAATGACCAATTTTTAATTTTTTTAAAGTTTCATAAATATTTTAAAATTGGGCTTGAATACACTACCCATATTTTAATATTATAATCCCAGATAATTTGACTATTAATATAATAATGTCAAGATAATAATTATAATGATATATGATTGAAAACCAATAATAGATAAATTGAAACAATATATACGTAAATTGTAAAAACCCCTATAAGAAAAGTATTAAAATACTACCGATATAATTTATATATAAAACATTTAAACTTTTTATTAATCACTACTAATTTTATTAATTTTAAATTTGTTAATATTAAAATATTTAATGTAAACAAATTTTTTTGTTTTTGTAAACACGATATTTTTTAAACTATCATACATATTATAATATATTACATATATTACATATATTACATATTATTTAATATTAATAGAATATAACACTTTTATATTTTCAACAAGTTTTTACAACTAAGCTTATAACTAATAATTAAGGTGGTTTATTAATTCTATCTATTCAATTCTTATCTACTTATACAATGAGTAAACCATCAACACCTATTTCATCACCAAGAATACTGCATTCAAGAGATTCAATACTACCTAATTCATCAACTACTACTACAACTACTACTACCGATGATAGCAATATATTAATTAATGATCAATCAATAAAATCAAAAACTACAAGCAACAAAAGACATTCAACTAATTCATCACAACTTACGAATAAACCATCTACACCTTCACCACCAAATAAAAAACGTCATTCAAATCAATTTTTAAAAACTCCTGAACAATCCAAAGATTCCGGTTTAAAAAGAAATTCAATTTCACTACCCTATACTCCATCTTATAAAAGAACAAGTTCAGGTTCTTATAAATCACCAGATGGTAAATTAATTTATCATAATGTAAATTCACCTTATAGTGCTGCACATTTATTAAAAACTCCAAGACATTCATTTATTGATAATGAAGAAAATGAAGAAAATGATGAAGGTCATAAATTAAAAATGATGAAAACTCCTCAATATTTAAATACCGCAAAACGATTATTTCAAAATGATAATACTAATGAAATAAGTCCTAAAAGAGAAGATTTGAATGAAATAAGTTCAACTTTAAAAAATAGATTAAGTTCAGCTTTGGGGAAATTACAAAAAGAAGAATCAAATAATTCTAAAATATCTTTTACAGAATTGTCATTTGATTCTCAAACTTCACCAACTAAAAAATATCATACTACCAAGAAGAACAATATGACATTAAATAATTGGACTCCAACAAATTCATTAAATAGAGCAAATTTAAATTTACAAACTTTACAACAATCTCCAATAAGTAACACAAATTTATCATTATCACCAAATATTGATCAACATTATAAATTTAAAAATTCTTCAACAACAAATCAAAATTCAGATTCTAATTCACCTTTGAGAAATTCACCTATATTAAAAGAAAGAGATGAAACTTTTGCAAGATTAAATGATATGCCTTCTCCTGATGATGAAAATAGTGCTCATAATGCATTATTAGCTACTTTATCAAGACAAAAAAAATCAAGATTATCTTTTAATGGTGGTGATAATAATAATAATTCACATTCACAGCAATTACATCAACCGCCAAATTTTCAATTAGTTAAATTACCACCAATTGATGTAGCTGCCCCGATAGATGCCGCAGCAGCAACTTTAATTTCATTATCATCACCAAGAACAATTAAACATCAACATAATCATAGTAAAAATCAAAGTATAAATGGAACAAATAAGTCACCAAGTTCATCAAGATCTTCACTGGTTCAATTACTTTCACCAACTTTCAATACCAATCTACAACAACATCAACAACAACAGCAAACCTTACCACCTTTTTCAAGGTTAGTAAATGATGGTAAAATGAATGTTAAAAGAGGTGGAGTGGTATTTAGTGACGAAACTGATGATGAAATAGAAGATAACGATGATATGATGGATGATAATGATAATGATTCTGATAGAACTGTTGATGAAGATAAATAATTATATATATATAAATAATTTTTAACAGACTTAAAATGCTTAATCTTTAAATTCTTTAATAATATGAGTTGTAAACTTTTTTGTATGTTCTTACCCCCTTTAACCTACTAATTATAAAAAATATACAAAAATTGAAAATATATCAATTTATTTGGCAACTCACTTTGAACAGTTACAATTATAATATCTCAATTTCAAATGAATGTCAGCATTAACAACCTGGCAATTTAAACAATCGGAATGGCACATAAATTCAACGATCCCCCAAATAGGTACATGGTACAATGCAAAACCACACCAAAAATCACATCAAATTCACATTGATTTATTGTACAACGATTTAATAATTGATCCATTTGTTGATAATTACGAATTGAATGTGAGTTGGGTAGGTGAAGTTAAATGGGAGTACAAAACATTATTTGACTCAGTTACTACTGAAGGTTATTTAGTACTTGATCAATTGGATAATAACGTTGATGTTTATTTGAATCAAGAACTAATACTACATAGTGAGAACTCATTTCAAAAACATTTAGTGGGGCCTTTACAATTTTTGAAGAAAAATGAATTAAAATTAGTACTTGATTCAGGATTTGGTAAAGGTAAACAATTAGAAAGCAAATTTGGTGCTAAAGAATGTTGGAATGGTGATTGTTCAAGAGTTTACGTGAGAAAACCTCAATACCAATATGGTTGGGATTGGGGGCCAACTTTACTTAGTTGTGGGTTTAATGAGATTTTGGTTGTTAATGATTCTTTTGTGGAAGATTTTTTTGTGAAGTATGACTTGAATGAGGAGTTGAATGTTGCTTACTTGAGGTTTGAGATTAGTTCGTTGTTGGTTCAAAATTGGACTGGCAAGATTGAGATTTTGAATGACCAAGTCTTGGTTGACGAAGTATCGATTAAGGATGTTCAAAGATACTTGACAATTAATCATATTCTACATGATGTTGAATTATGGTGGCCTATCAAACACGGTAAACAAAATATTTACACATTCAAATTGTATTTTGGTAATAAACTGATGATGATGAAAACAACAGGATTTAGAAAAGTTGAATTAATAAATAACCCAGATAAATATGGTGAATCATTTTATTTCAAAATCAACAACGAATCAATTCAAATGATTGGATCAAATTGGATCCCACCACATTCATTTATTTCAACAATGACAAAACAAGATTATAATCAATATTTAAAACTTTTTGTTGATTCAAATCAAAACATGATTAGAGTATGGGGTGGTGGTAATTATGAATCTAAAGAATTTTATAATATTTGTGATGAATTGGGAATTTTAGTTTGGCAAGATTTTATGTTTGCTTGTGGAATTTACCCCTATGAACCATTAACTGCTCCAGCTAGATCGATTGAGAAAGAAATTGAAGATACTTTAAAGAGGTTAAGAAATCATCCAAGTATTATCATATATGTTGGTAATAATGAAGATTATCAAATTGCAGATGCTCTAAAATTGGATCAAAATAATCATACTGAATTTCCAGCTAAAATGATTTATGAAGAATTAATACCTTCTAAAATATCACAATTAACAAATCAAGTAGTTTATAGACCCGGATCACCATATTCATCCAAAAATATGAGTTCATATAACACAAGTTATGGAGATTCACATCAATGGGAAGTTTGGCATGGCTCAAGACAACCATATCAGAATTGGGACAATTTAACAGCAAGATTTATTAGTGAATTTGGGACGTTATCATTACCTTCTTATAATCTTTTAAATCATTACATCACTGACAAACAAGAATTAACTCCCGATCTGAATATAATTAAGTTTCACACCAGAGCCGCCAACAAGAAAAACTTACCATATTACGTTTGGTCAAATTTCAATAAACCTGACAACTTAGACCTCAAAACTTGGATTTATTTAACTCAAATAATGCAATCGGAAGCTATAGAGTTAGCTTTTCGAATATGGAGAAATAAATGGGTTGATTTTCAATGTGGTGGGATATTAGTTTGGCAATTTAATGATTGTTATCCTAGTGTATCTTGGTCAATCGTTGAATTTGGTGGGTCACCTAAATTAAGTTATTATGGTATGAAAAGAGAGTTGGCTGACGTTGTCATAGCGGGATATAGATATGAGGAAGAAATTAAATTTGAAAGTTCAGGTAAACAAGTTATTTTATCGAATGATGAAAATCAATTTAAGTTTGATGTTTGGGGTTTCGGTAATACTTTGCAAAACCTAACATTAAAATTGAACTTTTATAATGGTGATGGTATTATCATTCATGAATATGTCAAAGATAAGATCACTTTCAGAAAAAATGAAGTAAATAATATACTCATAGGTTATAGTTTCAATAAGGAGAATATAATGATTAAAAATGATACTATAATGTCGTTAAATTTAATATCATCTAAAGGTGAAGTAATTGCAAGATCATCAAATTGGCCAAATTATTTGAAAGATCTAGAGTGGAGCAAATTGACAAAAGATTTAAAGATAACTCACAAATATATGAGTAACAATCAGATCAAATTATCTACAAATAAACCCGTTAAGAAATTACAAATATATTTTGATAGTAACCATGGAGAAGAAATAAATTATATTTTTAGTGATAACGGAATTGATTTGTTTCCCAATGATGATCAAGTAATTACAATTTTTGAATTTAATGAAACTGATTTGAAATATTTGAAGATAAAATACTTAGACTACTAATACAATATATAAACTTACATTCAAATTAATCTGAAACCAATCACAATATTATAAATATAATAATAAAATAAAATGAAATGTATAAATGGTACAAAATATAAAAGACAATAAACTCAAACAAATCATTATAATTATTAGTTATATCCAATTATTAAATTGATTAAATTGATTACATATTTTTTTTCTACTATAAATGTTTTGTACCTCTGTATAATAGTAATAAATACTACCCTTTATTAAGTGTTTTACTAAGAATTTAATAAATAATAATAAATAAATAAAATTTCTTTTTTATTCTTCTTGTAATTTTTATTAATAGATCCAATATTACATAATAACTTATCTAATAATCAAACATATATTACATAATAATTAGTATAACCATTACATAATATATTACATAATTAGTGTAATAAAAAAAGTTTGGAACAAAGAAAAAAAAAAAAAAAAAAATTTATTTTTTTAATCAACTGATTACAAATTGATTTTATTATTTATTAATTTTATATTCATTTCATTAACAACTCATTTAAATATTTCATACTTTCTCATTATATTGTGAAGTGAACATATTTAAAATTAGCAGATAACTTTAACGTCAATTATTTACAGTCAATTAATAAAACACGTTCTTTATTCATTTATTTATTCCATTTTTCATACTTGAATCACGTCATTAAATCATCTTGTTCGAATTTCAAAAATTCTCAACTAATAAAATCATAATATGAGTACTAAAATTTTGTTGTTATTACATCCCACAGTTGTAACCGATCAACATTTAGTAGAATCAATTAAAAACGATATACAAAAATCACATCAAAATGATAACTACATAATAGATCAACAGATAATAAATCGTATAACTCAAGGTGATATTATACTAGACAATAATTCATATAATGAAATAATATATATAAATCCAAATGATACACAATATAAAGAAATGCCAATTCTGTTAATTAAATTATTTTTTGATTTATTAGTAGATAACGGAATATTAAAGGGTGATTTACCAACTGATCAAAATTTAGATGTATTAATGGAAGGATTTATAATACAAGAGGATGGATCTTGGTTAAAACCTAAACCAGTAACCGAAACAATAACTTTAAAAAGAAAGATACCAACTAATACAACCTCCACAAATTCAAATTATACACATTTAAATAAAGAACAATCAACTTCAACAAATAAACCATTACCTAAATTTAAAAAATTAACTGATAGATTATCATCCCCTCCACCACCAGGATTAACAGATAGTTCAGCACCAAATACAGATGAAGAAAATGAAATTGGAAATGGAGGAATGAAAAGAAAATTAATAGATACAAAATTAACTTATTTTAGTGATTCATCAGATGATGAGGAAGAAACAGAATTAGATAAAGAAGACAAAAACATTTATATAAATGAGGATGATTTAATATCAAATATAAATAATGATAACCTTATAGTACCTAAGAAATGTGAATTACCAAATGGTAAAAGAAGAAGAAAAGCATGTAAAGATTGTACATGTGGATTAAAAGAAATAGAAGAAGAAGAAAATCAACAACAATTAAATTTACAAAATTCAATACTTGGTAAAATGGCAAAGTCAGCTAATGCAGAAGCTGAATTAATTGAAGAAAGAATTAGGCAAAAAAAGCAACAACTTCGAGAAAATAAACTTAAAAACTTAACCATCAATGGAAATAACCCAGTAAAATTCAAAGAAGAAGATTTAAATGAAATTGATTTTACAGTACAAGGTAAAACTGGAGGTTGTGGATCATGTGCATTAGGTGATGCTTTTAGATGTGATGGATGTCCTTATTTAGGTTTACCACCTTTTAAACCTGGTGAAATTATAACTTTAGATGGTATGGATGAAGATATTTAGGTTTTCAAAGACATTTTAAGAAGATTAAGAGATATAGTGATATAGTTGTTTCAGGGAAGTGTATTTATATAGGCAATTGATTACTAGCAAACAAACAATGCATTTGTCTTTTAAACAATTTTCTAGAACATGTAGTTATTAAAACTTGGCCTATTGTCAGTCTTGTACAATGAAAACGGCTAGATTGAATACAACTAGTGATACTAAAACAAACCTAAATCAAAAGTAAACCACAAATCGAGCGAACTGTTCACAAACTCTCAGAGAAGTTACATGATTAATTGTGCATAAATAAATTCGAGTGATGAATGCTGAATATTAGAATTGTAAAACAATTTTGTGGCTAAGAATTAGACTGAATTAGTAATATTGGTTGTTAAAACTATGGTAAGTAAAGTCAGTTTACTGAATAACCTAATAACCTTTTAATCTTAGTTTTTTTCATTATTCCAAGGCTTATATTATTTGGATGTTGCCTATTATTTTAAAAATATACTCTCCAATTAAACTTTGGTTACATAAGACAAAGTAATCAATTACTGAATAATAATAGAAATATGACTTGTATAAACGACGAGATCGGATAGGTTCTAAAATCATGCTAGCTAGAAGGACATTATATCGAGATACATTGCATCGAAAGAAACATTACGATATTGACTAAGGTTACAGCAGGAAGGCTTATTTCAACACGTTAAGAAATAGCTTCAGCAAGTCCATCAAGATTTTATTTGAACAATAAATCGTAGATATATATTAGCTTGAAATTGCACGAATCTCTCATAACAAAATTGATACTACAATTAGAGGGAAAAGCTTAGATCCTACTTGTTCCTGGTAGAAGGTTTTTTTTTTTTTTTTTAATATAAAAAACCATATATTTTGAACTACCAAAAATTTTTTATTATGCACTTCTCTTTTTTTTTTTGCAACCAACTTTCAATGATACAAGTAATCACATCATTTATAGAAACATTCAAGCTTAATGAAAAAAAAGAATTGTTACAATTTCTAATTCCTATGGTCATTTTGGTTGCAATTGTTGGCGAGTTATCAAAATGCATTCACTCAATGCCATGCTTCTCAACAAATTTCAAAGATTCAAACAACTCCATTATTAACAATCCTTTAATTGAACTTGATGGTAATATCACTGATATCGAAGCAAATCCAAAAATTTTGAAAACATCAGATAATGAAAATTCTATATCTCCTGATGAACCACACATCAAAAATCAATGGCTAATTTGGTTGTCAATGTACGCTATAGATGCTATTTTAGAGCTGCTTATAAAAATACTGTGGGTGCTCCTTATCGTCGGTTTTTTGAAAGTTAAAGAATAAGTTTTAAAGGTTTTTTGGATACTTATGGATACTTGCTATACCATTTGCTTTATAACTGCTTAAAAAAAATGTTGTGGATGCTCCTCATCATTGGTTTTTTTTCAGTGTTGTAGATTAAGTTTTTATAGAATCGTAGCATACAAGTTTCAACAATTAACCTCCTCTTAGTGTTCCTAACTCTTTCATAACTGATGAATGTCTCTGCTGAATATTTAAAGCAGATAGTGCAAGGGAGATAGTGGCACTAATTATGATCGATTTCTCAAGATTAGATTTTTTTTGATCAATTTGATTTATCCTTATTTCTCTTTCTCAATATTTTTGATCATATCTAGCTAGCTACAACACAAAATTCGAGACATGCTTTTAAAAATAGATTGAGTCCAAATGTTTAATCTCAAGACTTAACCTTCATGGAAGAGCAGAAACCAAATTCTAGAGAACGACACAAAACTACATTGTTTTTTGCTTGATTGAACAAATAATATTGAGACATAGAGAAAAAGTTCTTTTCTTATTTACAAGGGCAAGTTTTCTCATAAGAGTTGCAACATTCAATTTGTTCAAGCATTATGCAATTAAATTAATAGTAGAATAAATAATGATAAGTTCTATATGCATAATCTTTTCAAGTAATTTGACCCTTTTGACTAAACTTCACGGTAGTGTTAGTGAATTAATCATATAGTTTTAAATGAATTTTAAAATGGTAAAAAATTGGTAATAATTTTAAAATTAAACTTCTCATAATTTGCGGTAACACTTTTTGAAATATTTGGTCAAAGCTTAACTTTTCTGTCAACAAAATTAATTACCAGTTATATGACACCTAAAAATATTAAAAAATTAATCACAAAAACTACAATTGCAAGCACCCCAATAACATTCACTACGTATAAGATTTTAGGTGTTTTATATATCACTTTCCCTTCTTTTTTTTCATTCTTAGTGTCATTAATCTTCAGATCTTCTTTTGGGTTTTCAATCTTTGAAAAACTACTATCATGTAATGTTTCACCATTGCTCAATTGACTTTCTAGATCATTTGTTATTTCTTCTTGTCTGTCATTTACTCCCAAATCACTTTCATTTTCAATAGTTGGTACGTTTTTCATTTGTTTTTTGGATTTTGTTTCAAAATCTGATTTGATATAATACTAAAGGATGTTTTAATTCAGCGGTATTGTCGAATCTTATTTAAGAAATTTAATAATACCCAAAAGAAGAAATTTTTTTTGGAGATGTTGTGTTTTATAAAATTCCACTTTCCTTTTTATGTTAAAAAAAATTTAAAATTAAGGAGGTAAAGAAACTGTCTCCAAATTATTATTGTATTTAAATTCAGAATTTTATATAATCAAGTTTGATTACAGATTTATACAGTAGGTTTGATGAAATTATCAAATGCTATATTTATAAAAATCATATTAATTATTTCCTTTGATCTGGCAAGCTAATAGAAACTAATAGAAACTAAATTAAAGGTGAAATGATATAAGAGAACAAAACTATATACAATTGTAGAACACAACTGAAAAACCCAGATGTTTCAGGTTTGATAGGTATGTGACACAAAATGACCAAGTCGACCTTATAAGCACTTTAATTTTTTTTTTTTTTCAATACTTTATATGTTTATTAAATGTTTTTTTTGAAAAGCCAGTTAAAATTACCAATTTGTAAAAAGGTTAAAAAACAAATTTGAATTGTTTATACATAATGCGTATATTGGTAACTAAATATGCAAATAATTGAGGAAAAATTTGATGTAGTTTGTAAAAAAATAATGACTTAGTTAACTATTCCACATTCCACTTGACCAAACTTTTGAATGGTATCGTTTTTGAGTCAAAAAAGTCAGGATTTGGATATATATTTGTTTCAGATATTGAGTGATGGTGAACAGTCTTATCCAAGGTGATAACCTTTAAATGTTATAAGTAAAACTATAAGTACGATTACATTCACTATGAAAAAAAGTATTATACAAGCAAATGGATCAGTAGTAAAAAGTACAACCACATCATTTTTAGTTTTAGAACTGTTAAGATTTTTGTTTTTATTCTCATTTTTTTTTAATTTGTTATCATGTAATGTTTCACCATTGCTCAATTGACTTTTTAAATCATTTGTTATTTCCTCTTGTCTGCCGTTTACTCCCAAATCACTTTCATTTTCAATATCTGGTACGTTCTTCATTTGTCTTTTGGATACAATTTTAAAACTGATTTGATATATTATTAAAGAATGTTTTAATTCAATCGTATTGTTGATTCTTTTTGAGAAATTCAACAAAACCAAAAGAAGAAAATTTTTTGAGAATGTTTTGTTTCACAAAATTCCACTTTCCTTTTTATGTTAAAACAAATTCGAGTTAAGGAAGAAGAAAAACTGCGTTAAAATTATTAATTTTTTTAGATTCGGGATTTTACATTGTCAAGTTTGATTAAGAAATATAAGGTTACAGATTTATACAGTAAGTTTGAATACTTAAAATTTAGTGTATGAAATTTTCAAATGCTATATTTATGAAAAACATATTAATTATCACTTTTAATCTGGCAAGCTAATAAAAACTAATAGAAACTAAAAAGAAGGGTGAATTGATATGAATGAAAAAAGTAAACTATATACTATTGAAAAGCACAACTGAAAAAACCAAGATGTTTCAAGTTTGATAGGTACGTGACACAAAACAGCCAAACCGATCTAAAAAAGCACTTTAGTTAGATGATTTTTTAGAAAAACCACTTAAAATTACCAATTTGTATAAAGGTAAAAACTCAATCTTGAATTGTTTATAAATAATGGGTATATTTGTAACTGATTATGCAAATTTTTGAGGAAAACCTGTAAGTAGCTAGTAACAAAATAATGATTTAGTAAACTATTCCCTTTAACCAAACTTTTGAATTGTATTGTTTTTTGTATCAAAAAAGTAAAGATTTGAATATATATTTGTTTCAGATATTGAGTCATGGTGAATAGTCTTATCCAAGATGCTAACCTATGAATCTTAAAAGTAGAATTACAAGTAAGACTACTCCAATCATGAAAGACAGTATTATACAATTTGGTGGACCAGGAGTTGAACGTGCTTCTACATCTTTTTTAGTGTCAGAACTTTTAAGATTTTTATTTTTATTCTCATTTTTTTTTGGTTTATTATCATGTAATGTTTCACTATTGCTTAAAGAACTTTTTAAATCATCTGACACGTCCAGTTTTTTATTGCTCGAAACTCCTAAATCTAAATCGTTTTCATCATCTTCTTTAGCATATTTACTTTGTGATAAGAATTGACTCATTTTTTAAATTTTCTATTTCAAATTTATTTCTTAATATTCCAAAACACTAAATACTTAGAGGAAAGAAGAAATAATACCATGTATATATAACTAGTTCATTACTTACATACATCTGTTTGAAGATGCATGACAAGAAGAAGCAAAGAAAAAGCGATGTAAGTTGAAGTATTAGAATTTAGGAAATAAAAGATTACTTTTATGCCATGCTTTGTTAAAGCAGTTTACTTCTGATTAGGTTGACTTCGAGTATTCCAGTTTTGATCTTTAGAAAATTTCTATTGTATTTTATTCAAAAAATTCTTCATTTGCCAACTTAATTTAGTTTACTTACTATCTATATTGTTCAATTGATCGTTTTGTTTTTAAAATTTAATTACTAAAAATTGCTCATCAAAATTTAACAATAAAACGGCTGAATTAAATAAATTGATACCTGAAACATATCTACCTTAATTAGTGTAGTAAATTAATCAATAGATCAATAGAAGTCAATCAAATTTGGTCTTTGCAGTACTTTATCAATAAAAGAATGTACAGAATAAAGAAATATGCATAAATTGAGTGATATATGCTATAAGCTAATAACTTGAAAGTCAAAATTGGTTTTGTGAATTATATTTTACATGTAATCTTTGAATAATTTGCAACCATGTTACAATACGCAAATTTTTGTAACCAAATTTATTTTTAGTCAAAGCTTAATTTTGTGATCGATTTTATTCTTTGAAAAAGGAAATTTAGTTCACACTATTTTGTTAAAAGGGTTTATAATATATTACTTTTATTTTTAAGCAGTAAAACATAAATACTAATTTTACTAGTTAATATTCACATTAAAGATTTTCAATTGAAAACTTCATCTACGTCATTGGAAAGAGAGAGATCAAATTCAATAACTAATCCTTTTTTAAGAAACCCTAATTTTGCATAACTCTATCGGATTAAACCAAATTTAAGTTCAGATAGATTAACAAAAAAGAATGTGGTTTTAAAAAAGCTTTATTTTCAGGAACACTTATAGGACAATAAGATCGTAAAAAAAAGCTAAACGAATGAACAAGTGAATGGCTTTGAAACAATAATTTATTGTTAAAAAAGGATTGTATTGAAAAGAATATTGTTAAATTCGAAACTTTGATGAGTTGAATTGATGTATAAATATTTCTTGTCCATTATAATTATCGTATGTTTTGACACAGTGTATTTTCATCGGGTTTATTAATGGGTTTATTAATAAACAAATGGAGTTGTGAATTTCAAATTCAAGATTGAAATCAAATCTAATAGACTGTAAACAAAGATATTCGATATGATTACATCATAAGTAAGACATTATCAAATCATCTACTTGAAAGCAGTCTTTACATACAAAAGGGACGGGACTAAAATGAATTTTAATTACTTATATCTCTCCGTAATTTATTTTATTTATAATTTGAATTTTTCATTTTCTTTTGTTTTTTTCTTTTTTTTTTTCTTTTAATTTAAGTAATTTTTTAATCTACAAATCAGTAAACTTGCCAAATATATTTAGTAATCAATAGCACGCATTAAAAATTTTATTAAATCAACTTTGAACTTCATTAGAGAGTAAAAGATTTTTATTAAAGTTTTGTTTGATTGATCAAACTCAATTTTAAAAATTTTTTAAAGTAATCTCAGATTCATTCCATCTAAAAAAATATTTTGTTTTGTGCTCTTTTGATCAAGTTGTAAAACCCACACAAAATTAATATTTAATCAACTCAACTTAAGTAAATGTACTTTAACTCCTTTAACTCAAATTAGTTTTGAATTAACCATTCCTTTATAAGGGAATAGAGGGATGGACAAGCAAATTAAATATATAATCTAAACGATTTAATAGTTACTATTTTTAGTATATAAAAATTAGATATAAACACTGTTTTAAATATCAATTTTAAGTATTAACTTACCCCAGTTTAATAACAACAATAATATTTCACATCAAGGTGGGGGGATAAGTTACTTATTCTTGTTCCAGTAAATTTAAATTTATATTGTTCAAATATTGACACTTTTTTTAATTGTTCTTATTAATAGTTTTTCCCCTTATGCAAATATATTAAATGTCAATCTTATACTTTTATATTCAATTACATCATACTTTATACATAATTGTTATTTTACAAAAACACAGAAATAGCCAAAAAGTAGTGTAATTTAGCTCAATAATTTTAATAAAATTATATTTAAATTTCATCTATCAAAATTCAGGCACAGAAAATTTTATATTTTTGTAATTTTAATTTATTTTATTAAATTTGTGATTTTATTATATTTTAAAATTCGTAACTAATTTGTACTTCAATAGAGATCCAAAATTAATCAATTGTTGACCCTTTCAGGCTAATAATCCATCAAAGGAAATATTATCTTTTTGCAAGAAGACAAATTAGTTTTAAAAATATTACTTATTTTTTATTTTTTATATCTATATCTAACTTTAAAAAAAAAAAAAACATACACAATAAATACACAAATAATAATAATAACTATGATCCTCTACTCTACTAAAACTTTATCATTGATGAAAATTATCAAATCCATAAGTACCAGTATTATGTTGAGAAATTGGAGGTGGAGGAGCAGTTTGAAAAAATGGTTGATGATGTTGTTGAGGATGTAACAATCCACCAACAACATTAGCTTGATAATCAACTATTACTGGACCTGCAGTATTGTTTGAACTTAAATGAGAAGCATAATGTTGTTGTTGTTGCTGTTGTTGTGGATCTTGTTGTTGTTGACCTTGTTGTTGATGTGATAATGGTGATAATTTATCATGGTCGTAGAATTGCATTGAAGTTAATGATGTAGTTGAAGTTGGTTGTTGTTGTTGAGCTTGTTGTTGAATATAATTATAATTATTAGGTAATGGTAAATTTGTAGTTGATGAAGATGAAGTTGTAGATGCAGCTGATAATGAACCATTATTATTACCGGTTGAATAATGAAATGGTTGTGGAGGATAAATGAAATTTGAATTACCATTATTATATACTTGAGCCTTAAAAATATCTTGTGTTTGTAAATGTGATGATTGATTAGTTGAACTAACTAATAAAGCATTTGAAGCAGCAATTGCAGCCTCTGAATGATGTCTTTGTAAATTTATTTGTTGTTGTTGTTGAATTTGTTGAGCTTGTTTTTTAGCAGCTAATCTATTAGCTTTTAATTGTTCTTTAGCTAATTGCTTTTGATTTGTTGCTGTATTTGATGATGGTTTATCTTTACAAACTAAACAATTTTTATTTTTACCATTTCTTCTTGGAGCATATTTATAACCAGGATATTTTAATTCATGATTTTTTTTTTCTTCTTCTGCTAAATTATTCCAATGTTGTTTCTCAATTGAGTTTAATGATCTCCATCTTTTACCTAATTCTCTACTAACTTCAGGATTTGTTCTTATTACTGTACCTTCATCTAATACTGTTTGATGAAATTTTTGTCTAAATAATATAAACGCGTTTCTTGGTCTTGGGATTTTATTTGGATTAGTTTTACAAATACATTGTAATTGTGAATTGGTACTGGTTGAATCAGATGGTGAATTATTTGATGATTGTTGAACAACAGAATTATTATTATGTGTATTATCAAATCCTGTATATGAATTAGTTGGAGTAGTTTGAGCAGTTGAAATTTGTGAATAAGGATCTATATAACCAGATTGATGTTGTGTTTGTTGAGGTTGTTGAGTATAATATCCATTTGTTATTATAGGTGAAGTTGAATCATTTTGTTGAGGTGGTGGCATAATTTGTGATAATGAAGGTAAAGTATGTCTATTAGTATCTTCTGAAGTATTCATATTTGGATGTGTATAATAGACAGCAGTTGACATAATTTTTTAAAAATTTGGTTGTAAATAAAAATTATGATTGTGTTAATAATGTGAAAGTATGGTAAAAAATAAATTATATATTTTATTGGTCTTTTGAAAATTTTAATTTTCGAATGAAATTCTTAAGTCTATATGAACTCGATTAAGCAACAGATATAACAATAATATAACTTGTAAAATGATGAAAATGATAAACTTCGTCTAATACTTTAAATGAAAAAATGTTGAAACAAAAAAAATGTGAAATTCAAAAAATAAAATTTTATTAAAACTGAAATGAAACTTTTTTAATTTGATTTAATATATTTATTTTGTAAATGAAAGCTGTAGTTATTTGAATTGAAAAGTATGTTTAATATAAATTTATATTCAATGTATATATTTTAAACTATCAAAGATTATAAAAAGTAAAAAAAGAAAAGTTGTAAATATTTTTGAAACTGAGACAAATTTAATCATATAAATATAATTATTTATTTTTATTATTTATTATTTATTTTTTAAATATTTTTATAAAATTATAAACACATAATATATTTAAGTTATAATCTATCAATAACAATTATTGAATTAAGCATTAACTCTTAATGAATATGTTTAATTTAATTTATTTTAAGTTATCTTACATTTTAATCAAATTAATCAATTAATTATTGATCAATAAATTTTATATGATTAATTGAAATTTGAAAGATTGACACTTTTTTTTTTATTATTTATTTATTATTTATTATTTTTTATTTATTATTTTAAAGTTTGAAATTCAAGTTTGTGTAATTTTATAATTTAATTTTATTAATACACACACTTTACACTAAAACTACGTTTTGTACTGTATATAATTAAAGTGCATAAAAAATTATCTATAAAAATACTGTATATAAAAGATTAAAAATATTTGCGCTCACTAACCTAAATCATAATTTTAATATGTACTGCATATAATAGATTAAAAACTGTATTTAGTAATTTATACACACCACTAATAAATCATAAAAATAAAAATAAATAAATTAAATATTTTGAGTTTTTTTTTTTTTATTTCGTCGAAATGCCTTTAAATTTTTTGCAATCCCTTAAATAAGAAAATTTCAAATCTAAAGTTAATTAACCCTAAAATTTTAATATGAAACTAAACTTTAAGTCAAATATGATTTCTCTTTGATTCCAATCAATATCTTAATTCTTTTATAAATTTAATGAGCATTTCAGTAGAAATTATATTGAAGCTGAAAGTATTAAATTTATAAAATTTATCTATTGTTCATTTTTTGTAAAAGAAATATTGTACTTGTTTTTGTGAGCCTTTACAGGAAATTCAATTTTTAACTTTTTACTTATTTTAAATCAGGGGGTTTAAGGGAAAAACACAAAATTGCATAATTTTGTACGTGTAAAATTAGAAAAAGTACACACACATATGTATATACACACACACACATGGTTTTGGTTCAAATTTTCCACTGATAAAAAGTTTAATTAATTATCTTTAAAATTTAGTCAATTCAACATAAATTGACAGCTGGCACAGTAAAGTTATTCCTTAATTTATTTATATATAATAATAATATTGAAAAAGAAGGATAAAACAGATAAAAAATTAAATTTAAATACTAAAATAAATATTAAAAAAATAAATGAGGTAATTTATTTTATGTGATATTTATTCAATTTAATATTGATTTGAAGTTTTTAAGTTTAACTTTTTAGCAACAAAGGACCAGTAAATTTCAGTTAAGAATGAACAATTAGATTCTACTAGTTAGAGATATACCTATTATTATCAAGTAGAAAGTAAATAAGTTTATTTAGTTTAGATAGTGTCAAAAAATAAAGTCAATATTATACTTAATGTGAAGATTGTTGATCTAACACCCTACTGATGATTTAAAATAAGTTTATCACTTCATGCATAAGCTTAATAGTAATGTAAATAAAACCTTTTTTTAATTAATGTTGATCAAGTTAAAATCATTTTTGCGTTAACCACTTCTAACTTCCATTCTTACACAATTTTTAGATTCCTCCTGAAATTTTTGCTCAAGTTTTATATTTAATGTTGATAAATCGGAATAATTTATATCCTTGAAATGTGTTCCCTCAAGTAAAGTTGTTTCAGTCCAATTTCTTTTGTTGATTTCTACTCAAATATCCGATTACCTTCACTTTGCTATTATTTAATATTTAAAACATGCATATAAGCTACATAATTTATATCTTATTATCTTATCTTTAAATTATTTATTCTTTATTATTATTTACAATAAATATTATAAATCCGGAACGAAAATTTAAAAATAAAAATAGTAAACAGATTAGAATAACAATATTAAATATATAAAATCTAAATAATAGTTTTGCGGAATAAAACTTATTTAATTCTTCTCAGAATCTTAACTTGATTAGATTTCAATTTCAATTCTGTCAAAAATTATACTTTACAAGCATTCCATACATTCATGATACATATCTTAAAAAGTTTTGCAAAAAAAAAAGCTTAGTTTACAGATTTGAAACATCCAGATTCCGTTTCTTTTTTTTTTTGTAAGCACTTATTTTGTGAGCCATATCTTTATATGAATTGACTGTAAATTTAACTCCTTATACATAGACAACAACATGTGGTTGAATTAATGCCTATACTAGAATAAGCTTCAAATGAGTCCATCCCCCACAGAACTCAAAAATTAAAAGCAAAAAATTGTAAGCCATATTGAGTAAACAAAAAATAAAACGGTTATGATATATTTCAATTATCAGTAATATGAATTAAACTCAAAAAAATTGATTGATAAAGAGATTTTTTTGAAAGAAAACGTTTTATTGTAAATTACAATTCACAAATTGTCCCTTTTTTCGATTTAATTGTCTATCAATTTAATGTATTTCTTTGATGATATTATTAATATTATTAATTAAATTTTATAATTCGTTTAAGATAAGAAGATGTATTAAAATAATATTTGTGTAATTTGAGCTATTTTAATACTTTTGTGGGACATTACATGATATATTTTATTTCCAGGATTAACCTTAATTTGGGTAAAATGAACTTTTGTTTTCACAAAATTGTATTATAAAATTTATCAATTCAAAAATAATATGTCTAATTTGACATATTTTTTAATATTATATACATTTTGTTAATATTTTGTAAAATATGTTCCAAAGAAGTAGTAAGCGAAAATTGATAAGTCAATTCAAGAAGTCCAAATTTAAAATATATTTGACAAAAAGTACAATAGCTTAGTGAAGTAGGGAAATTTTGAACAACCCCAAATTTTTTAGAGAAAACTCTTTGTTTTATTATCTAATGTTTATAATTCATCGTTTTTTCAATTATAAAGTTGTTATGAGTTTAAATACTACAATACAATATCAACAATACTTTTCATATTGTTTTATTTAGTATTTTAGTCCCCCACCAACTTTTAACAATTGCAAAATTAAAAGAAAGGATATTTTTTCTTTTTCTACTGATTTTAATTTAATAATTTCTTTTGTTTCAATCTACAAGATTCACCAAAGTGATTAAATTTCAACCCAATTTAAAGCAATCGTAATTTTTGGTTTTTCTTTTAAACGCATAAATATCTTGCATTTCTTTTTGTTTTGAGGATTACTTTTCAATTACAAACATACTGTAAGTAACTCCGAAAGATGAACACACATGATGAATCTCTTACAGTTTTACCCCCTTGCTTTTTCTTTACTAACATTTCTATTCGATGATTCAATTAATGTTAGTTATATCTGATGTATGTTTCTAAAAATTACAACTTTTAATACCTCAATTGTAAAATTCAATCTGTATAGTGAAGGCAGAAAAGTGGAAAAATCAACCTAATTAGGAATGCAGATCCATTCCAATTGACTCAAATTTGATTTGGAACTTAAGTAGTTGATCCTAATTTAATAAATTCACATGAATGTATTTTAGTTTGACTTTAGATTTTTAAATTTGCGCTCTGTAAAAACTAAAAAACTTAAAAATTATAAAAATATCTCAAAAAATTAAAATTAGAAAAATTATTTATACTAATAAAATCGTTTATCCTTAAAAGTTATACAAAATGAAAGCCATCACTATCCTAGATATGCTCTACCTCATATATACCAGATTGACTAAATGCCTTTAGATCAATGCTATACCTTACTCCAGAAAGTGTTGTTTTTTAAACTAAGATCAAATATGAGTTTAAAGTTTTTTTAAAAATTTGAAATTATGTCATAGAACTCACTTTTGTGTAATAGATATTGTTTTAAACTTTCGGTCGGATAGATTAAAATTATATTTTATTATTTCGAGTTAAATTTTAAAAACACATAAATTATTTTTAATTTTTTATATTTGGAATTTGGTTTTGATATGAAATTTTGACCCACAGTTTTGTTAATTTGACTTTCCTTTTAGATGGACTTAATTTTTTAATCAAAGTCCCGAACCGATCACTAAGTAAACTAATAGTAAAGACTTAAACTTTTAATAGAGACACCAAAAATGAATTACAATTTCTCCATGCATGTTTTGAGATTTTCAAGTTGTCAATCTCTTTTTCAAATTAAATATACCCTTCTGCAATTAAGGCACTAAAATTTTAAAATTTCTTGTCTTTGCATAATAGCTTTTATTAAAATATAATATATAATGTAGGTTATGCATTATTCCCGTTTTTTACTTTTCGATGTTATCTCCACTTTTGAGTTTGTTACCTTTTTTATAACTACTTATAGTATATCATACATTAGATAAAATTAATAAACTATTGATAGATTTGCATGCAATTGTTGCATCAATACACAATTATTGTTTAACGATTAACTCGAGATATGATTGTTATGCAAATGCTTAACAAATGATGTAGATTTTAAACACGACAAGAACTGTGAATTATTTTTTATTGTATTCCCCGCTTTCATCAAGCAGTTTTATTATTCTGCAATAATCTAAAAATTGGGGTTAACTACAATGCAACAAAAGAAACATTCATGACAACTATAATAGAAGACGTTTGAACTAAACTTAAAAGTATTTCGTACAACAAAACGTAAAATTTGTTACATCATTTTATGTTCTGGTGGTAAAAATAACTAAATTTCACTTCGTTAACGGACTAAAAACTTAGTGAAAATCCTTCTTTACCTTCTATGTTATGAGCTAATTTTTAAAAACTTGCACAAACTGTTGTCCAAACTAAAAACTTAACCACAGTTTTTGAAAAACTAAATAGATAAGAACTAAAAGGTATTAGTATAATAGCTAATTTTTATTTCGTATATGCAAAGACTAATAAAATCGAACTTCAAAATGAGAATAAAAATTGATCAAGAAACAATAAGTTGACCTTCTATGTCAAGTTGAGTCGCAAATCTTTCAATATCAATGCATTTTGGGTTTAGTCAAAAATCTTACTGTAATAAATAAAACCATTTAAAATTTCGACAACAACATTTGAGTGAAGACTTCGTAAAAAAAGCATCCTACTTTGAGCCAAGTCTTCTATAATTTTAAACAAAGACATGTATTGTTTTGTTCGCTCGTAATCAGTTCAAATTTTCGATCTTGAATTAAGAAGCTCAAGTAGTCAAAAATACGACTTGAAATTTAGATTAACTACAAAATTTATGTATGAATATCAGTGAATGAAATGGGGTGAGATATCGAAACTCTCGGATCTTTCATTGAAGCATTCTTCGGTCAAGTTGTATCTATCCTAAGTAGTTTGAAGTCCCTGTATTGATATTTTGTGCCAAAAATACATTTTTTTTTGCAATATAAGATTTTGCAGCCTAAGATTAGCATTACAGATATTTTGCCATCTAGATATAAATAACTGAATTTTTTTTTAATACTATTTTGCATAACTCTTTCTTCTTCAATTGATCACAGAAAACTACTTTTATCCATACAAATGTAGAATTATTTATTTTACTAACTTCAGAATTCTAGTTCCATTACTTATTGAGAAACTTTTGTGAGACATTTCACCTATATAAGTATGGGGACCATCTGTGTTGACTACCTGAGACTTTTTCCTACCCCTTGAATAAATTAATGATTTTATTAAACCTGAAAACCAACCTTTGGAGTACAAATTTAACTAACTGACTGGACTGTGATCTAAATTAGACACCGGAGTAAAGCAAGTGAGTTTTTTGGTGTTTTACTTAATTGGCTGACAACCCTTTTTGAGTTTATTACTTGAGATACATGACTGTGAATGAGCAAGTTGTTCAGTGGAATTGGATAGTTGATTCTGCTTCAGCTATCGATGTGGTTCATTTCATAATTATGATTGAATATAATGCAATTAATAATACTAGATAGCAAAAGGGGACTAGACTAGAATGCTTCGAGTTTGACACTTACTTAAATTGGTTGGCATGAATCTATCCTTAATGGGACTATACTTTAGCAACCAAATAAATAAATTGGTCAATAAATTTGAGAAACAAACCAATACTCCCCTATATATATATTGTTCAGATCTTGACAGATAAAAGTTCATGACATGAAGATACAAATATGTTTCAAAAGTTGCTACCACATAATATTAAAGTTTTATACTTAATGCACGCAAAATTGTTGCAAATGCAAACATAACAATTAAGAACATTAAATTTAAATCGATCAATTCAATTTTAAAGATCGTTTGAAATTATCTTTTTATTGCTCATATATATTAATACCGCTGGCTACCACGGAAGTTTGGAGTTGAATGAAATAAGATAATAAATTGTAATCTAAGGCAATAATTAACCCTTATAAATATTAATAATTAACACGCTAAAGCAACTGGAAATACATTATTGAAACCAACTGAACCACGGATACTTGATCATTCTGATTCAGCCAAAAACAACCCTCGATAGGGTGTTTACAGCTGTCAGCAATAACACTGTCGCAAGACTGAAAAGCATGTATCAGCTCAGCTTCAAGATGTGCACAATTTGGTTCAAAAATGCGCTGATGCATGTATGTTGCCTATTGGTCCTTGATGATGCTTAAAGTTTGCAATGCGGTCAATAAGTCTTTGAATTTACACCCAAAATATTTTGAGGGTTTTCCAGATTGAGCCCGAATATTTCATTTTTTTTCTTACAGACGTGTGTTTTTCTTTCAATCCTATATAATATTACGTTTCTTCTTTCATACGCATTCGGTATTCTTCAAGGATGGATGGTGCGACAATAAACTAGATTTTTAACTCACTTAAACAAGCAGCTAATTTTTTCAAAGCAACAGTCTATCGATCACAATCGCTATCAAAAATATATGTCCTTTAAAAATTGTTTTAAAATTGGTATCAAAATTCATTTTGAATTGAAGATTTATTTTCTTCCAGTAAATGCCTTCCTTTGCATTGCACGAAATTAGAATTAAAATTATTGACAATAGTTACTTTTTTGGCTACCTCTTGAAATAGCGTGATGTACTCATGTTGCAGAGTTTAGCTCTCGTAATTATTTGTAACCAAATTCACCATGTTCGTGCAAATTTCTTGTTCGTGTCTGATATTTGGTGAATTTATTAAACGTCAAGCTCAGCATGGTAAATTCAGGCTACCAAATTTTTGACCTTTTCAATATCAAACACATTCATTCACCAAGGTATCAACAAAAGCCTAATCAATTCAGATCAAATGTCGCTAATATGAATATCACATACGAATCAAACTCAGTTAAAGACTTAGCATTGGATGATGTATCAACATTAAATTATGATTTAGACTCAGTAGATAGTTTCCCATTCCCCAAATCAATAATAACGACAGATTTCAAAAATTTCAATTTAGAAGGAATCGATTCATTTTTATACAAGAATCATAGGTTTACATCATTAGATCAACTAATCAAGGATTTAAAATCACTTTCTACAAATTTGAATCAAAATTTAATAGATTTAATTAACTCAGATTATAAAGATTTTATAAAATTGGGTAAATCAATAAATGGTGGTAATGATTTGATTAATAATTTATTTGAGGATTTAAAGAATTTCAAAATTGAGTTACTAGAGTTTTCAAAAAAATTTAACAAACTAGATACTGAAATTGAAAAAATATTAACTCAAAGATTCAACTTAATTGAATTAAAGACAAATATTAAATTGAATTTACTATTAAATGATCAAATAATTCAATTCGATCAATTCATAAATTTAGTGAATAACAACCATAAGAATGAAAAAAATCTAACCATTAATAAAGAAAACCTCAAAAAACTCACAACAATTTATTTGTCAATACTAAACATAAGTGATTATTTAGAATCAATAAAATTAAAAAATTCAATCATTGATGAAGACACGGTATCAACCACATCCTCAATTGTATCAAATCATAAAATTATAAGTAATTTTGAAAATAATTATATATATGGTAAAAAATCATCAATCATTATTGAGTATAAGAGTTATATAAATTCGTTATTTAATGATATTAAAAAATATAAAGATGATCCTGATTTGGTGATGGAGATTCTAAATATTCAAAATTTAATACGAAATAATTGAGTTAGTTAGTACTTATCAATAAATGTTATTACAAGGATATTCAATGAGGTGTACTAGAATTGCAAACATTTTTGATATACTCCATAAGTTTTAGTATAGAGAATCGTCATGGACAAATATGTTGAAATACAATTTGTGATACATTCATGAAAAAGATTGTAATTGATCTCTCGACTCGAAGGCTTCTTCAATCTAGCGTTGGTTTTGGCTCAAGGCTAGCTACAAAAGTAAGTCTGTGATCAGTAAAATTCACTAATTCAGTTTTTCTTAAACCCAAGCTTCTAGAACGTGATTAAATTTTCAAGAATTGAATCCAGGAAGAAGTCAGTAATACAGTTAATTTGTAGTATAAATGAATAAATATTGCGTTGTTATATATTGAAATAAAATTGTAGTGTAAATTTGAACCAACCAAATTTTTCGAATTTGAAATAAAAATTAATTTTATTGCAATATCTAATATTATTAAAATTTAAATAGATCAATAAATACAAAACAACCACCATTGAGAATCTATACTACCATCTATTCATTGTAAATACTTTGTCACTCACTGAATTAATCAATTATAAAATTTTAAGCATATCTACATTCATACAAAAAATGTTTAGTTCAAGTTGGAAAAATACTGAAGAAACCCCATTACCAAAAACCATACCAGAAGTAGATGAAGTTGGAGCAACATCTGCGCCATTATTATCAGCATCATATTATATTGGAGATAGATGTAAACCATATAATGATGACTTCATGTTATGTAAAGACGAACATAATGGAGGAACAATAGATTGTTTAAAAGAAGGTAGAAGAGTAACAAGATGTGCTATATCAGTATTAAAAGATTTAAATAAATATTGCTTTGATGAATTCAAATTACATTATGATTGTTTAGAACAAAATAATCAATATTTTAGTCGTTGTCGTTCAAGTGAAAAATTATTAGGTAAATGTGTATTTGATAATTTAAAATTAGTTAAAAAAATTCCAGGAGTTGAAGAACAAATTCAAGATAAACCAAATCCAATATATAAAACAAGTTCAAAAGATTCATCATTAACTAAAAAATTCATACAACTGGAAGAGAAAAATACATCTAGTTGAGGTGAAAGTTATATACAAAAACAATCAATACATTTAAAATGAAAACTAATTAAAATTAGACCGATGGCAGATGTGATGATGTAAGACTTTCTTGATAAAGTAGCCTCTCTCTTCCTTTTTTCAATTATTTTATTCTTAACTTTAAAATACTGAATTACCTCTAAACAATCTCATCAATTTGATTTTGCGATTTTTCAGCTTCACGAAAAATAATATTTTAAAGCATAAGATTTAAATATAAACAATAAAAACAATCAAATAAACCAATTACATGTTTGGAGCAAATAGCAATACCGGTGGAGGATTGTTTGGCTCGTCTAATAACAACAATTCTAGTAGTGGAGGATTGTTTGGAAATAAACCAGCATCAACATCTGGCTTTGGATTTGGTCAATCACAACAACCACAACAATCACAACAATCAACAGGGTTCGGTCAATCTAATACCACAACGGGTGGTTCAACTGGAGGATTATTTGGTCAACCACAAAACAACACCACTTCGAATTCTACTACAGGTGGTTTATTCGGTTCCAATCCTCAAAAATCAGGATCAACTGGTGGCTTATTTGGTTCTAGTCTGAACTCAAATACAGGAACTGGATTTGGTGCAAATACAAGCGGTGGATCACTTTTTGGAAAATCAGCTGCACCGGCTACAGGGGGTGGATTATTTGGAAACAATAATAATCAACAATCAAATACAACTACTGGTGGATTGTTTGGAAATAATCAACAACAACAATTAAATACTAGTACAACTGGAGGGTTATTTGGTAACAATCAGCAGACCAGCAATAATACAGGTGGTTTATTTGGACAATCTAATACAAACACAGGAACTACAGGAGGATTATTTGGAAATAAACCAGCTTCAGCTGGTACTGGTACTGGTCTTTTTGGTTCTTCTAATAACACTACCCAAACTGGCGGTGGACTTTTTGGCAATAAACCATCTACAAATACAACAGGAGGATTATTTTCTAATCAACAACAGCAACAGTCACAACAACAACCACAACAATCTTCATTATTTTCATCAAATACAACTAACAATCAACAACCATCATTCAGCTGGAGTCAACCACAACAAAACCAACCAGTTGTCAACAACACCTCAAGTTTATTTGGATTTAATCAAAATACAAACCAACCACAAACTAATCAGAATACATACACTCCTGCTATAAATGATCAACTAACCAAAGTATGGGAACAATGGGATCCAAATTCACCAAAATGCGCATTGAAAACTCATTTTTATAATAAATTCAATGACCAAGAAATTAATCAATTGTTATCACAACCTCGACCTTCAAATGAAACTGCAGAAGATTGGGATAAAGCAATGATTGAAAGACCAAATGGAAATTCTTTTCCAATCAAAATTACCTCATATGACGAAGTAGCACAAAGAATTGAAACTCAATTAGATTATATATCGAAAGAGAAAACAGTATTAAATCAAATCAATGAAAGATTAAATAATTTATCTGCAAAACATGATTTGGAGAACACAACAAGAATTTTAAAAGCCAAAGCCAGACATACTCAATTATCAAGAAGATTATTAAGATTAGCTACAATACTAGCTATTTTGAAATTGAAAGGTTATCCATTGTTACCAGAAGAAGAAGAAATAGCAAGACAATTTGATATTTTGACAAATAAAATAAATGATCCAAATAGTCCAATTGGTAAATTAAGTGATATCTTCGCAAAATTAAATATTTTAAAAGAAAGAGCAGAAGATTTAAATTCTCAATTTGATCAATCAATGCATGTATTAAATGGTACTTTGGATAATGGATCCTTGGAACAAAATAAGAAACAAATAGTCACTGGAAATAATAATGATATTATTGAAAAATTCACAAAAATCTTGATGAAACAACAAATTGGATTGAATTATTTAAATGATGTTTTGGAGAAAGATTTTGATAGAGTAGATAAAAGTTTAGGATCTAAAAAGTAATATACATTAATTAAAAAGAATTTAAGTAACTTGATCTACTTTTTCATAGTGGCTCTTGTAAATTTTTCACTATTAGATACGGATTAGTTTTGATCTCAATATTATCAATCTTATGAAAATGCAGAAAATTATGCCGTATAGACGCTCTCAACTTATACTTATCTATCGGTGGATCACATTTGGTGACATATATGAAGGCGGAATTATTTGAGGCATTAGACAACTCAAATTTATTATGATACATTGAACCTTTTGTTGATAGATCGTAATTAAATTTGAGATGAGTTCGATTTGATAAGAATCCTGAATTATCATTTTTCAAATAAAGATATCTTGGGATTGCAATTAAATTATCTAAATTTTCGATTAATTTTGCTTGTATATGCTTTGACTTTAACTCTGATTTATCATCATTAATTTTATCGTCATCACTAAAGACGGGGGCAACTTTGGATCTGTTAAACACCGGGTTGAATACAATTTTCATCCAAAATCCCTGATTTTCTATAATTGATACATCATTTAGCGATGTATTTGTCAAATAATCTATGGCACTTAACTTTTCAAAGTTTTGAATGATAAAATTTAATTCAGTTGAAGTCTTTGGTGGTGGTGTTATCTTGCATTTGAATTCAACAGCATATTTGAAATATTTCAATATTTTTGGAGGTATCTTATTCATTCATCAAGATGGAAATATTGTTTCTATTAGAACTCCATATTTTAATTTTCATTTTTGTATTCTTTTTATTTTTTACAACCACTTTAGCTCAAACTAGATAATGAATAAAAATGATGACGATAATATAACATCAAATATAATAAATAAACTTTCAACTTATTTAAATAAACCACCAAATGAGTCACTTGCCAAAACAATTATCACACAAGCAACAACCAAAACTCTAGAGGATTTCTCGAAATTTACACAAATAATTGGTTTAAAGAATGAAAATCACATAAATGACATTTACAATTGCATAAAAGCTTCAGATAAAAATGGATCGATTCAGCTACTACCCAAACCCGTATCAAATTTCAAAAGAACAGACGAGTTAAAACAAACTAGACCTGGTGTTAGGTTATCATATGATGAAACAGAAGATGGAGATGAAGATGATACAAACACGCCAAAAATTAAAATACGACCTAGAGATCAAGAACCTATCACCAAGAAACCAATGTTTAAAAAATTGAAAAAAGAGGACGCTATGAAAATGAAACAAACTAGTCCAGATGTTCAACAACAAGATTTCAAGAATCTATCTAATCAAGAAAGACCAGCGATGAAAACTTCAAGACAACAACAACCACTATCAACACACAAACACAATGAAAAAGATTCATATATACCCAACAATAGATATAACGTCGACAAGAAAACTTCATCAGTGCAGCCTCAATCTCAAACAAATGGAGGATCAGGAGGTTATTTCAAAGAAACAGGAGAGTATGTTGATAATGACCACGCAGCATCCAATGATTTCAATAGAGTTCCAATAGTGAGTCATGTCTTTATCCCACCATTTTTGGAGAAACTGAAAGAATATTTAACTTTACAAATATCAGGGACTTCAGTAAAAGGAGTGGGTCCAACTATAAATCCAGTCAAAGATATAAACTCAGAATTAGCATCAATGGCGAAACAAGGTTCACTAGTTGTTCAAAGCAAAAGATCAACGAAAGAAAAAGCCAGACAAGCAAAAGCAAAAATTGGAGTTGAACATAAGGAAATCTCAAAGGAAGAAAACAAGCAATCAGATGTTGAGGAGAAAATTGACTATCAAAGTATTCAAAAACAAAGACAAAGTTTACCAGCTTATGCAGTTCGAGATGATGTTGTATCAACAATAAAAGAAAACCAAGTAACAATTATTATCGGTGAAACTGGTTCTGGTAAAACTACTCAATTAGCACAATTTTTGTATGAACAAGGTTTAACAAATGAAGGTAAAATAATAGGATGTACACAACCTAGAAGAGTTGCTGCAATGTCAGTTGCTAAAAGAGTTAGTGAGGAAATGAATGTTAACTTAGGAGAAGAAGTTGGTTATTCAGTTAGATTTGATGATAAAACTAATAAATCCAAAACTGTTATAAAATATATGACTGAAGGTATTTTACTTCGAGAGATTTTAGCAGATCCTGTATTAAGGGATTATAGTTGTGTCATTATGGATGAAGCTCATGAAAGAGCACTAAACACGGATATTTTACTTGGATTATTCAAAAGTTTATTGGCTAGAAGAAGAGATTTAAAACTAATTGTAACATCAGCTACAATGAATGCTGACAGATTCACTAGATTTTTTGGTGCAGCTCCACAGTTTACAATACCTGGAAGAACATTTCCTGTTGATATTTATTTTAATAAAAATGTTAGTATGGATTATGTAGATACTGCAGTGAAACAAATATTATCAATTCACCTACAAAGACCAGAGAATAGTTCTGGCGAATTTACCAATGATGGTGATATTCTTGTATTTATGACTGGTCAAGAGGATATTGAGACTACTTGTGATTTATTAAAAGAAAAATTAGAAATGCTAGAGAGTCCACCTCCAATAGAAATTCTTCCAATTTATTCATCAATGCCACAAGAATTACAAAAGAAAATATTTAACAAATCAAACCCACATAAAAGAAAAGTAGTGATTGCAACAAACATTGCAGAAACTTCATTAACAGTTGATGGTATAAAGTATGTGATTGATTGTGGGTTAGTAAAAGTTAAAGTTTATAATCCAAAATTAGGTATGGATACATTACAAGTTGTTCCTATATCTTTAGCAAATGCAGATCAAAGAAGTGGTAGAGCTGGTAGAACTGGGGCCGGTGTTGCTTACAGATTATATACCGAAAGAGCTACCGATCCACATAACATGTATTTACAACCAATTCCAGAAATTCAAAGAACCAATTTAAGTAATACTATGTTATTGTTAAAATCTTTGAAAATTAATGATATTAATAGATTTCCATTTCTTGATCCACCACCAAAAGATCTATTAAATTGTTCATTGTATGATCTATGGGCTATAGGTGCTATAGATAATTTCGGTGAATTGACTAAGTTGGGTATGGACATGATTCAATTCCCAATAGAACCTACCCTAGCAAAACTAATTTTATTATCTTGTCAAAATGAATTTCATTGTTCTGAAGATATTTTAACTATTGTTGGTATGTTAAGTGTTTCTAATATTTTCCAGAGATCAAAAGAAAGAGCCAATGAAGCCGATAGAGCTAGAGAAAAATTCACAATTGCAAATTCAGATCATTTAACTTTACTTAATGTATACAATCAATGGGAAAGCCATACAAATAAAGTAAATAACAATTATACAAAAATGCATTCATGGTGTGAAAGTAATTTTCTTCAGTTAAGATCTTTACAAAGAGCTAAAGAAATTAAAAGACAATTAATGGTTATAATGCAAAAAAATAAATTATCATTACTCAAATCATATAATGATGAAGATATAAGAAAATGTTTATGTGCATCATTTTATCAACAACTGGCAAAGTTAATTAAAAATAATGTAAATGGAACACCAGAATTTCAAAATTTACGTCACTCATATATGAAAATGTATTTACATCCGACAAGTGGATTAAATAATAGTAATTTAGATTCCAACTTTGTAATATATCATGAGCTAGTATTAACTTCAAAAGAATATATGAATTACGTTACTTGTGTTCATCCTATTTGGTTATTACAATATGGGTATAAATTTTTTGGAGTTCCTGAACAATATAGAGATAAATTAGTTGATGCTAAGGGGTTGATTATGAAGGAGGAGTTTGAACAACAATTAGAAAAAGATCGGATCAAATTTAAAGAAATGGAGTCTAAGAATTTGAAAAATTCTGATAAAAATTCGTCAACCTCATCAATTAAGAAGAGCTTATTGTTTAAGAGAAGAACAGCGTTGTAATGTATAGTTCAAATTGTATTTTTATTATTTATTAAATTACTATACATTTTAAATAATGCACTCTATTATCTATAAATTAGACTCTTTATACTTTTGTTTTATATCAATGTCATTAATTCTCATTACCTCATTACTTTATTAATTATTAAAATTATTGTAAAATTATATTATCAATTAATCTTGCTTTTTCATTACTATTTTCTTTTGGAACTTTTACTGCACAAGAAACTATTGCACCTAATCCAGGAGTAACTTGATCTAAATCTTCTAATGTCTCTGGATGACTTACTGCAATATATTCTATATCAAAATCTGGTTCTTGTTTAATTAAATCATAAATTTCTTTTATAATTTTTTTGGAATCAACTGAATTTTGATTATGATTTATTATTTTGTCATTATAATAATTTTCACCATTACATAATGCTTTATAAATTATTGAACTTTTATCTTTTATTTCTTTCGATAAATATTCATTCCTCGAAGACATAGCTAAACCATTTGATTCTCTTAAAGTAGGCATTACTCTTACTTCAGTAGGTATTATTAAATCTTTTACTAAATTCTTGATAACAACACATTGTTGTGCATCTTTTTGACCAAAATAAACTCTTGTTGGTTGAACAATATTTAATAATTTAGTTACTATAGTAGCAACACCTCTGAAAAATTGAGGTCTTGTAACTCCTTCTAATTGTTCACTTGATCCATGTACAGTTACAAAAGTCCCTCTTTGTTTATCAACTTCCAATACAATTCCATTAGGATACATTTCTGATATTTTAGGTACAAATATAGCATCAATTGATTTATTTTTAAATTGATTAGATAAAATTTCTAAATCTCTATCTAAAGTTCTTGGATAATTATTTAAATCTTCATGAGGTGCAAATTGTGATGGATTTACAAAAATTGAAACTATTGTTTTATCATTTTCTTTTAAAGATTGTGCAACTAATGAACAATGTCCTTGATGTAATGCCCCCATTGTTGGTACAAATCCTACTGACTGATTATTTATTAGTGATTGATGTCTCCATTGTCTTACTTGTTGTACAGTTCTTAGTATCTGTATTTTACTTGATGAAGTCATTTTTTTGATGCGATAATATAGTATTCACGAGTAGCTGTTAATGACTTCTGCTTTGATCGACTTTCGAGTGGTCTTTTGTCGGTCGGTACAATAAAACTTTTAAAACTTATGACAAATTAAATATTTTTTGATGATCTAAAAATTAAAAATATTAAGTAGTAAATGTATAAAGTATTAAATTTAAAAAATTTTAATTTTCTGGAGAAATAAAAAATATAAATTAAAAAAAGAAATTTGATTTTAATTATTATTTTATTATTATTAATTTGTTAAGAAATACGTCAAGATGAATTTATGTCAAAAGCATATGACTTGGTGAATAAACCGATTTGACTTCAATTATTTTTAACCTATAAAGTTTTTCTGACTAGGGCAACAGGTTGACTTTGATAGTTCATTCACTGACTTTTCATTAAAATCGAATAATAACTTTTAAAAATGTTTCAAAAATAATAATCTCAATAATTTAAAATTTTATTACACAAAATCTTTACGATGTGTCCTCTTTTTTGTGTGTCCTATATTTGCAATTAGTGACATAAATGTTTCTCTCTCAATTGCCGAGGAGTTTGAAAAAATTAAAACTGTTAAACTCAAAATAATTTACTTAGTACATAGGATTCTCTGTAATGTACAATGTATTTGTCCCCATCTTTCTAAGCTTACTGAATAATTGCCACGGACTTGTATTGATCAATCGATATTCTAATTTGATTGATAATTCAAGTATCGGAAGTAAAGTTTTGATTTTCCTCAAATTGAAATATAATTGTCTAAAAGTTTCAAATCACAAAATTACTAACCCTTAACCCCATAAAATTTCAATATTCGATCTATTGTATATTTTAACCGTTATAAATATATTATCAATTATCCCTATTATATCTTTTATGGTTTAAAAGCTTATTCAAATACTACATTTAAATAACCCACATCAAGTAATAATGTCATTTACCTTAACTAAGAAAGAAGTAAAAGCTCATCCATATAGACTGAAAGGTAGTACTTTATTATCAGAAGATTCTCATAATTTAAAAATAGTTTATAATAAATATAAAACCAATTGTCCACCACCAAATCCAAAGAATCAATTAAGATTTAATTTAATATTTTGTCATGGTACTGGTTTCAATAAATCAATTTGGAAGTATCATGTTAAAAAATTATATCAATTATCACAATCAATGCAAGTACCATGGTTTTTAGATTCAGTTATTACAATTGATGCATTAGGACATGGTGATTCAGCTTTAGCTAATGCAGGTAAATTAGGACCTGTATTTTGTTGGGATGATGGTGCAAGAGATGTTATAACAGTTATAAATCAAGAAATTGCAACTACTGGAGATTTTCAAAATAATTCAGAATCTAGAAATGTTATAATTGGTCATTCAATGGGTGGATTTATTGCATTATATTCTGCATTTTTAGAAAGTGAATTATTTGATTCAGTTATTCCAATTGAAGCTGTGATTTATGGACAAATTGATGGATTAGATAAATTCAAAAAAATATTCAACAAGATTAAACAAATGATGATTGATACTTTTGATTCTCATGAAGATGCATTATTTTATTTTACAAAATTTTCATTCACAAAAAAATTTAATGAAGAAGTAATGAAAGATTATCTTGAAGATGAATTAATTGAAATTAAAGATCCTGAAACTGGTGATATTAAAATTCAATGTAAATGTAATAAATCATATCAAGTTGCAGGTTATTTTGGAGCTTTTCCATCAATTGCAAAAGGTATGTTAGCCTTACCATCCATAAAAGTTCCTATCTTACATGTTGTTGGAGCAAATGGTCAGTGGAATCCACCAGAAAGTACTCCTTGGATTAGAGAAACTATAAAGCCTAAATATCTTGCAGGTACTGTTGATATTCCAAAAGGTGAACATTTAGTAAATGCTGAACAACCAGATGAAACAATAGAAGTTATTGCTAAATTTTTAACTGAGAGAAATGATAATTTCAAAAAGGAATTATTGGAAACTCCAGAATCAAAATTGAAACATGATAAAAAGGCAATTGAACAACAAGAATTTTCAAAATTAATTGATGATATGGATTTAGATAATATTTATGGTTATGAATTAGAAAGACGTAATTTATTTGGTAATGGTCTCAAATCCAAGATGTAAAGAATTTGGAATATATAGAAGGACATTTTAGAACTGTGTAATTATAGATTATGATTTTTGATTAAATAGAAAACTATTAGATTGAAACTGAAACTTCTTATTTTAATTAACCACAAAGTAAAATAATACTAAAAAGAATTTTGTGTTAATAAATTATTATTTACGAGAGACAAAAAAAAATTGAATATCTCATCTTATTATAAACCACAATACTAAACAGTAAATTGAAATATAACAACAGCATTATCATTAAAATAATATAAATCTATATATAACTATTCCTAAATTTTCCAATAATCAACAATTCACAACATTCAATATGGCGCCATCAATCACAATCAGTGAATACTTGAAACAACTAATAAAAAATGATGAAAAATTACAAAATTTATCAAAAAAAGAAATGTCACATTTATTAAATAAAATTGATATTCAATTAGATCCAAAAACTTCAAAAGCAATAGACATCATATTAAATGGTGAAACAAAATTAAAATCATCTAGCTCAAGTTCTAGCTCCTCGAGTTCATCAAGTTCTAGCTCTTCAAGCTCCTCAAGCTCTTCAAGTTCAGATTCTGATGGAGATGATGAAAGTAGTTCAAGTGATGAAAGTAGTAGCAGCTCAAGTGAAGATAGTAGTTCAAGTGATGATGAAATTGATAGCGATAGTGAAAAAGAAGCCAAAGACGACAAAATTATACCTGCATCATCAAACGTATCCAAGTCATCAAGCTCATCAAGTGAAAGTCAAAGTGACAGTGATAGCTCGTCATCATCATCCTCATCATCCTCATCATCATCATCATCCTCATCGTCTTCAGATAGTGACGACTCATCATCAAGCTCATCATCAAGCTCATCATCAAGCTCATCATCAAGCTCATCTTCAAGCTCATCCAGTTCGTCTAGCTCATCATCAGATAGTAGCTCAAGCGGCTCGGATTCAAGTTCAGACTCAGAATCGGACTCAAATTCAAAAAGGAAAAGAAAACACGAAGATGACAACAAAGAAACTACAACCACAACAGTAGTCATAAAAAAGCCTAAAATTTCCTCACCAACCTCAGACTCATCAACTACAGATTCAATAACTGAAGTAACAACAATCAAAGCAGGATCAATCGCGGCAACTCCAGAACCAGATTTAAAACCAGGACAAAGAAAACATTTTTCAAGAATTGAAAGAGACAAAATAGCATTTGAACATCAAGCATTACAAGATAATACATATAAAGGAGCAGCAGGTACTTGGGGTGAAAAGGCAAGTGAAAAATTGTTACAAGTTAGAGGTAAAGATTTCACCAAGAATAAAAATAAAATGAAAAAGGGAAGTTATAAAGGTGGTAGTATTACTTTTGCAAGTGGTTCATATAAATTTACTGATTAAAATAAAATAGAAAAATGGTTGCAAATTTAATAGTTCAAAGTACACTACCCAAAATGATAATCATAGAATAATAAATATTTAAATAATAAATAAATAGAAATGTAATAAATTATAATTAATAATCAATCAATCATTCATCTCTTTAAAGTTTGATTCTTTCAACCAACTAAACCACTAAACCAATCATCAATTAAATTAATCGTTATTTCATATTATGTCTAGGAGATCAAATACAGTCAACTATGCAGAATTAGATGATGATAATTTTTCAGATGAAGGTTATAATGAACCTTATGATTTAGAAGATAATGATTATGGATCAACTTCTAATAAGAAAAGAAAACCCACCAAATCATCAACTCCCAGTGAAGATCAACAAGCCAAACGTAAAAAAGCGAAACTCACAGTAGATGCATTAAAACATGATTTACAACAGAATGCAGATACTGATGATGAATTAATAGATATAACATCTGATATACCCAAAGATTATATACCTGATGCAGTATCAAAATCATTTGGAAGGCAAGATTTTTCATATTTAAAATTAAAACCTGATCATTTTTCAAGACCTATATGGATTGCTCCAAATCAAAATGATATAAGGATAATATTAGAATCATTTTCTCCATTAGCAGAGCAAGCTCAAGATTTTTTAATTACAATAGCAGAACCTATATCAAGACCATCTCACGTTCATGAATACAAAATTACTGTTTATTCACTATATGCAGCTGTATCAGTGGGGCTAGAAACTGATGATATAATATCGGTGCTAAATCGATTATCAAAAGTACCAGTGGCGGATTCAATAGTACAATTTATTAAAGCAGCAACTGTATCATATGGTAAAGTCAAATTGGTTTTAAAAAATAATAGATATTTCGTTGAAAGTACACAAGCTGACGTGCTACAGATGTTGTTGAAAGATGAAGTTATTGGACCTTTAAGGATACAATCAACTGAAAATTCTGTTACTAGTAATGGATTAGTACAATCTGCGCCACCTCAAAATGATATAAATATTCCAGGAACAAGAAAACTAAAAGAAGATGAAAGTTCAAAAGAAAAGAATGAGATTGAAGATATATTTGCATCAGTTGTGGGGAATAGAGATGATGATGACGATTTAGATACTGTTCATTCATTTGAAATATCTCATGATTCAGTTGAAATTGTTAAAAGGAGATGTCAAGAAATAGATTATCCAGTTTTAGAAGAATATGATTTCCGTAATGATGCAAGAAATCCTGATCTTGAAATTGATTTAAAACCTTCGACTCAAATTAGACCTTATCAAGAAAAATCATTATCCAAAATGTTTGGTAATGGAAGAGCAAGATCTGGTATCATTGTTCTTCCATGCGGTGCTGGTAAAACTTTAGTTGGTATTACTGCAGCTTGTACTATAAGAAAATCAGTTATTGTATTATGTACATCATCTGTTTCAGTAATGCAATGGAGACAACAATTTTTACAATGGTGTACGATTCAACCTGAAAATGTTGCAGTATTCACATCAGAAAATAAAGAAATGTTTGCAAGTGAATCTGGTTTAGTTGTTTCTACATATTCTATGGTTGCAAATACTAGAAATAGATCACATGATTCTCAAAAAGTTATGGATTTTTTGAGGTCAAGAGAATGGGGGTTTATCATATTAGATGAAGTCCATGTTGTTCCAGCTAATATGTTTAGAAGAGTTGTTACAACAATTGCAGCACATGCTAAATTAGGACTTACTGCAACATTAGTTCGTGAAGATGACAAGATTGATGATTTAAATTTTTTAATTGGTCCTAAATTATATGAAGCTAATTGGATGGATTTAGCTCAAAAAGGTCATATAGCAAATGTTCAATGTGCTGAAGTTTGGTGTCCAATGACATCTGAATTTTATCAAGAATATCTAAGAGAAAGTGCTAGGAAAAGAATGCTATTGTATATTATGAATCCAGCAAAATTCCAAGCATGTCAATTCTTAATTCATTATCATGAAAAAAGAGGTGATAAAATCATTGTATTTAGTGATAACGTTTATGCATTACAAGAATATGCTTTAAAATTAGGTAAACCTTTTATTTATGGATCAACTCCACAACAAGAAAGAATGAAAATTCTACAAAATTTCCAACATAATGATCAAATCAATACTATATTTTTGTCAAAAGTTGGTGATACATCAATTGATTTACCTGAAGCTACGTGTTTAATTCAAATTAGTTCTCATTATGGTTCAAGAAGACAAGAAGCTCAAAGATTAGGTAGAATTTTACGAGCTAAAAGACGTAATGATGAAGGTTTTAATGCATTTTTTTATTCTTTAGTGTCAAAAGATACTCAAGAAATGTATTATTCAACTAAAAGGCAAGCATTTTTAGTTGATCAAGGTTATGCATTTAAGGTTATTACTCATTTAAGTGGTATGGAACAATTACCAGATTTAGCATATGCATCAGCAAGAGAAAGAAGAGAATTGTTACAACAAGTTCTTTTGAAAAATGAAGATGCAGCAGGTTTAGAAGTTGGTGATGATGCTGATACTAATTTCATTTCTAAAGAACAAAGATCAAGATTGGAAAAACAAAATGGTAACAATGGAGCAACACGTACTGCTGGTTCATTAGCTGGTTTAGCTGGTGGTGAAGATATGGCATATATCGAATATAGTAAAAACAAAAATAAAGAATTAAGAGAATCTCATCATCCATTAATTCAAAAAATGTATTATAAGAAAAAACAACAACAACAACAACAACAACTGCAACAAAAATGATTACAATGTTAGGTTTATATATAGATTTATAATTAATGAGTTTTTTTTTTTCTAATTCGATACAAAATCTCCAAAATCATCTTCTTCGTCACTTGTTGTAGATGAATTATCACTACTATCTTTAACTCGTCTCAGTGAATGATTTATTTGATTATCATTATTTTTCTTCCACCTTTGTTGTTTTCTTTCAATCATCTTACTAGCTTCTTTTAGTATCATATCATGATACTTTTGAGTTAATCGTCTAGTATTAAAATCATCAGAATCTGAATCAATAATTGGTTTCCTCTTGGTGGCTGAACTACCATCATCATTAATTATTGATTCCCATTTCTCATTGTAGTATGAAGATTCTTGATCTTCAAATTTCATTGCAAAATCATCTAATTTTTCATTAAATATTTCTGCTTCCAAACTTGTATTAAATTTTAAAAGTAATGCAACTTGTGTAATATCTTGATTTTGTTTTGCGTCTTGAGTTGTTGGTGGTTGTTGATTTATAATTGGCAAAAAGCCAGTACCTGGAATCTGAACAATTATTCTATACCAATTTATTCTACTATAATTACTTGTATCTCTAACTAATTTAATTGAATCAGTTCCATCATTTGAAATTTTAGAAATATATTTAGTTATAATATTATGGTCATCTAACAATTGAGAATTTGATTCGATTTCCGATTCTATATTTCTATTCACTGGAATATACCATGTTTCTCCCCATAATTTTTCAATATCTTCATTTATTATATTTATGAATTCTAATTTTGCTCTTATTTTTGAAAATGGTTCTATTATATTTTGAGGTGTATCTTCTAGTGGTTGTTGTTCTATTTCTTCTTCTAATAATCGTATAGATCCTCTCCATATGCAATCTTTTATGTTGTTTAAATCAATGGGTTCTGGTAAATGTAAATTGTAACCGTTCTTGAAATCTTTAATACTTGTGTGATTGTAGGGTAGTTTATATAATGAAACTTTTGAAGTTTTGAATATAATTTTGGAATTGACGATTGATTCTGTAGGTGAGTCAATATTTGACATTTGATTCTTTTGAAGCGAGTGTAGATGATAACGTGATTGAAGTTTTGTTAGACTATAAATATTTGCTATCCTAAAAGATCTAAAATAATTTATGGGTCAATCAATTCCCATTACATCATAAGATTAAAAATAAAATTACGAGGCTTTTATTTTTGTGTTTAATCACAATAAATAAAATAAGTTCAGGCACCAAATTTTTAGCATATTTTTAAGGAATTTGCAACCATTTAAGTTAAAACTAAAAGAGCTCCGGCTACATTGTCAATTTATTCTTATTACGAAATTAATAAATAATACATATATTAATAATATTACAAACAAGCACCAAATTCTTTTAAATCATTTTCCAATTTCATATCTTCTTTAAAATCAATCAACAATTGTTTAAATTCATTTTCAAAAATTTCATTTTTTAATTTTTTATAAATTCTATCTAAAGTAAATAAAATTTCATCTAATTCATTTTCAATATTTGAAGTGGTTGTGGATGTTAGATTGTGTTGATAAATAAAAAAAAAATCTTCTAACACTCCTAAATATTCTTGATTTAAATTTATAAAATTATAAAAAATTTGCAAAAAATCATGAATTTGAGTTATAAAACTTATTTGAGATCTTTTACCTAATGAAGATTCATTAAATAATTTTGTCTTGACTATTTTGTTTAAATATGTTCCGTGGATTGTTATTAACTCATCTATTGTAAATTTATTTACTTTTTTTATGGTCTCTGATTCTTCCGTTAATGTATTTGGTTGTTCAAAATTTGGTAAAAACAGTCTGTCTAATTGTAAAGTGGATTTGTCATTGTTATAATAAAATTTCTTCTCTATATTTTCATCAAATGATTCCTCTATAACTTCATATGATAAATATGAGACAATATCCTGTAAAAATTTAACAAAATGATTCCGTATAATATTAATTTGATCTATTGAGTTTATCAATTGTGGATAGTCTCTTTGCAAATCTCCATTTTTACCAATTTTTTTAACTTGCAAACCTAATGACATATAATTTTCATAATTTGAATTAAATAATATTTGAAGATGTCGTATTTTCCAAAAGAAATGAAATATTTTTAAATATTGAACTAATTGATCTTTGAAAAGGTAGTAAATAGGTAAATCATCAATTTTATAATCAATTAAAAAGGATTCCCAACCAAATGTGTTTGAACTGGAGTTGAAAATTTTTGTGTCTATTCTATTTAAATCTTCAAGGGGTAATTTTTTGATTGATGATATTTGAACTGCCTCATATAGTATTTTATGTAAATGACTTGATGAAATGTCTATAGCTTTTTCATTGAAAATTGTATCTCCCTTTGTAATTAATGCCTCTATAAATTCATTAACTTCCATAAAGTAAAACTTCTTGAAATTAATTAAATGATTATAAAATTTATATTTCAGATGTAATAAGTATGTTAAATGGTTTATTAGATCCTTATATTGTTCATCTATCAATTCGAGTATTTCATCAATCTCCAAAGACGCTAGTCCGTCATTCTGTGAAAAAATCTTTGATGAGTGTTTCAAATTATAATCGTTTATCCATTTTAATTCTTTGCAATACTTATTTAAAAAGATCAAAGTTTTACCGATTTGAAATATCTTGTCTGATGATTGTATAAAGCTTGGTACTTTTTGTGAATGAAATTTGATTATTTTATTGAATTCTTCTTCGTTAACATCAAACGATATAAAAAATTCTTCGTTTTGATCCATTAATTCACCTTTTATTAACCATAATTCTAGGATATTGTAATATGGTTTTACTATTTCGTAAAATGTCTTTGTTGCTATACTTCTTATCGAATCATCACCAAATTTCGTAAACTTGTAAACAAACGTTAAAAAATTATATCCATCCAATACACTCATTTTCAATGATAGTCGATATAAAAGTCTTAATTTGAGAATCCAGTCAAAAATTGACTTATAAACTGATAGTATAGTCGGTGGCTTATTTATAAATATCTGATTAATATCCAGTGCATATATTTTCAATTCCTCCTCAATTAATGCAATATAAGCTGATTTGATAGCAGATTTCAATTTCCCTTTATTTAATTCAACACATAATGATAATTGTTTATATAATAAAGAATACTCAAATATCAATTTAAGCAATGAACTATAACTATTGTTTATTGTTTTAGGAATCTCAATTGATCTAGAATTTTTGGAAAATTCAAATAATTTTGAATCCATACCCATTAAAGTATATGGTAAATAAGTTAAAATTGTTTCTTCTGGTAATGTTTCATAATATGGTTCTATTAATTGTGATAATGTCTTATTATTGGATATTGTTGATTCAAATGTTGAAGTGGTTGGAGTAGTCATATTTGGTACTGTAGTATTACCCATTAATGTATCCAAAAATATCAAATAATTTGAAATTTGATCCAATGACTTAAATTTACTTAATGAATTAATTAAATTTTGAAATTCATTCCATTCTGTCTTTTTTGAATTACTTAGAAAATAGGTTTTAAATTTATTAATGATAATTGATATATCTTCATCTTGTTTATTTGAATTTATTAATAATTGATATAATTCATTAGCTATACTTTGAATATATTCATCTCCTAATTCTGAAGGTATGATTGATCTAATTAATCGATGAATATATAGTCTTATTATATTTTGTTTTTGAAGTGTCATTAAATGTATAAAAAGATTATGAATGTAAAGGACGAGATTTTTTGTATTTTGTAAATGATGACTTTATTAAATCCTTATAAACATATTTCTATTAATTATATAGCTGTAGTGTTATCTTTATCTTTGTCTTAAAAACTTGTTGTTTCCTTTTTAATAAAATTTAAATAAAATTTGGTTTTGTTTACTTTTTATTTTTTCTGTTAATATTAATTTTCTACTTAGTTAATCAATAATTGATTTTGTACCGCGAATTTCAATTTTTTTTTTTTGTTTGTCAAAAGAATTATAGTTCTGACATAAGTAAATAAAATTGACAATGAAATTGAAATTGAAATTCTCTCTTAAAAAAATGAAATTAAAAATTACAAAGAAAAAAAACATAATATCAATAAGATTCTCTAAAATAATATTATCATAAACCACTTTAGAAAATATATACACTTAACTTAAATAATAAAATCATAATACATATAATACTCCCTACATAACAAAATGGTTGAAGAAATATATGCATCAAGCTCCGATGAAAATGAAAATAGAATAAGTGTTAGAATAGAGGATGGACAATTTATAAAATCATCATATAAGATTGATAAAAATACAAGATTAAGGAAAATGATTAGAGTATTTTGTGATAGACATAATCAAGATATAAATACTTTAAAATTTTTTTTCAATAATCAAATGTTAAATGCAACTGATACTCCTGCTTCATTAGAGATGACAAATGGTGATATGATAATTGTTAAAAATTTCGAGCATTCTGGTTAACATTGAAAATTTATTACTATCATCATCAATTCCATTCATAATAATGTTTCTTTCATTTCAAAATTAAAATTCTTATAAAAGTTTATTGGTTGTTATCTATTATTTGTTACTTGTTTTCATTGAAGTTATTCATTTGTTTAAGAAGTTTGAATTTCTGTTGAATTTTATCAAAATGTTTATTGAAGAAGCATTAGCTCTCTATTACTGATTTTTATCAACTGAATTACGAGGATTTAATTTATGTTAAATCCTGGAAATGATAACGAAGGATTAGTCAATATATTTCATAGAATCTGTATTTTTAGTTTAATTTTATATGTTTTAATAATTTATTTACCTAAAAGAAGTAGTAGTGAATGTAGGTCAGACCTCCTCTGTTTTTGTCGTAAAAAGGGAGTTGGTTCGTTAGTTTAGGAGAATTTAAAAGGTTGATAGACCAAATATTTTCAAATTTGTTATGCTAAAGGCTGCAAAAACAAAAATTGCGGTATATATATCTTTTACTAAGAGCAATTGATTTTTTCATCCAAGAGAAGAGATAAAAGCTGTTAAAGTATCATCAAATTAGTTAAAGAATGAAGATTTAATCTAAAAGATCTAAATAGTTCATCAATATATGTTCAATAATTTTGGTTGTAAAAAATAAATTAAAACGCGTTCAATATTATAAATTTCATAATTTTGTGTACACATATATTTGAATCAGATATTTACAAATTTAAAAACAAACTATCAACAATAAATGAATCATGAATGATAGTGGTCATCGCATGAACGGAAAGCTGTATACGAATATCAATTCCCCGACACACTATCAAAATCAAAACTCGTATGCTCATACAACTACTGCGATATATGATGATTTAAATCCAGATTCTTTTTCACCTACAATTTTATTTGATGATATAAATGGCGAAGATATTTTAAAAACTAACCCCAATTATAAAGCAAATCATAGCTCAGTTGTTGATCCAACATATCCATCATCTCATCTCAATGGGTTTTTAAATAATAAAGAAAATGAGTATCCCCAAGATCGACAATTTTTTAAAAACAACCAACAAAATCTAAAATCAAAATCATCAATTTCAGAACCAAAACAAATTCACTTTAATTCAATTCCACAATTAGGCCATATTTCAAATTTTCATAGTCCAATACATCAAAGTACACCCAATCCTAAACAAACCTTTAAATCCAATAAACCTGTAAATATGGGACAACATCCATTTAACGATTCAATCAATACCACTAACGACGATGAATATATAACAATTAGAAAATCAGATTATTTAAGAAGTCTAGATCAATACCAACGATATAAACAACAACCACAATTGAAAGAAAGTCTAAATTCTCAATTTAATTTACAATTAGAAGAACTTCAAAATCAAATAGATCAATTAAAGATAACGGATCTAAATTTATCAAATAAAGTGGATCAAAATAGGGCCAAAAATGATAATTGTTTCAAAGATCATGAGCTCAAACTAATAAGTCGCAATGAACATGCTCAAAATCAGATCAATATAATAAAATTAAAAATTAATCAATTGTCTCAATTTATTAATGAATATAATATTAATGGTGACGTCAATGGAGAAGTTTCAATGTTGAGAATTGATGATAAAGAGGTAGAAGAATCTTTAATTGAATTAAATCCTCTTTGTGAAATTAACAGGCATTCTGCTTCAGCTCATACATCTTCAAGTAAAACTACAAGTCAACAAATCCGGAGTAATGATCACCAAAGTTCGTCAAAAAATTCAAACCCAAATGATAGTACATCAGCTCAAAATTTAAGTCCAACTTCAGTCACCAATGATAATTCAAACAGTAAAAATAGTCAAAATAAATCTGATAATAAACAAAATACCAATAATCTAGCCGATACCAACAATGTCGTAAGACCTGTGTCGAAGGGTAGTGACATCAACTGTGCTAGCAGTGTTACTAATTCTGACACTCATAGTAACGCACAAACTGTAAATCTGAATAAAGTTTGTACTTGTGGAGCATCATCATCAAATACTAGTCGAACTACAAAAGGTTCAGAAAGTTCGAATAATGATTATGTTACATGTAGTACTAATTTGAGACACTCAAGCGATCATAATACTCGAACTAGTGGTAGTGCTAATGGGGTTGTCAATGAAGAAACTCAAAATGTCAACAATAACGATAACAATAACAATAACAATACTGAGATTAATGCCACCATGAATACATCCGAAGAAACTACAATATCCGAAGAAACTCGTAATGTCAACAATGTAGTTAGTCAACAACAACAACAAAACTTGTATCCAGAATTTGATCATTTAAAATATCATTATCCAATGCCGGGAATGATCAAAAATGAACAAAATTTAAACAGAATAGATACTTTATCCCGAAAAGATCTACAATTTATTGCAAAACATTTAGTATCATCTATGCAAATATCAATAGATGATTTATTTATGGAAGTAACAAGAATAGGAATATACATTACTAAATCATCACAATTTATTAAAAATTTACATTTATTACTAAAAGATTCAAAAGTAAGTATTGGGAAATTTTTGAAAGGTGAAATTATGAATGATCTGGGAAAAATAGATAATGATTTAGTTGAATTGGAAAAATGTTTTGATACAATGTTTAGTGATGTTAATACTTTAATCAAATTGAAGAAATTTTTAATGGAAAAACAAGGTCAAAAGATTAGAATTTGACAGAAAGTGGAGTTTTAGTTCTTGCTAATTAAATATTGAACTTAATAAATGTTTTATTCTCTAATCGAAAAGAAAATTGTAATAATATTTAGTCTGTCTTTATTGTGAGTTTCAAATATTAAATAATATAGATGTGTGTATCTATAATATTGTTTTGACATATATTACACAAGATCCTTTTGTAATTTAAAATAAAATTAAAACTAATTTAATCGTTAAGGGGTAATTTTAAAGTAATTATATTTTTATTATAATCAATTGATTCACACTCTTATCTTTAAATTCATTATACAGATAATACGTTTGCTGGAAATTAGTGAAATACGATAGTAACTGTAAAACCAGAAATTTTGCATCAAAATAATTATTTACGAGGTTCATATATAATAGAAGAAAGTATTCCAAATTTGTTTCTGATAAATATTTTCTTTTTTGATTTCTGAATTTTCTTATCTTATTGTCGATTTTTCTTTAAAACTTTTATAATTTTCTTACCAATTCGTAAGTCAAGTATATAAAATAACCAGTCGAGTTTAATGGTTTCTTTGTTTTTGAGAATTCTTAGATCATACTTTTATTTTGAGGAATTATTTATCTTTGTCGAATGGGTGAAATTGCAAAAATTGCGTCTCTCTTAGTTGGAAAACTTCAAATGGTGAAATATCTCACGTATAGTTATAAACACAGGTCAATTGGGTTTAGTTTTAACGCGGGATCATTAAATTGAGGATATTATGGGTATTCAATCAAAAATTCTAAGTTTTTTAATGTAATGTTACAAACGTTAAATCTAAAACTCCTTTAAGATCCAAATATAGAAGTTGTCTCCTTTCAACGGATAATCAATAATTAATTAACCAGAGAGTATTTAAAAAATAATAATTCATAATTTATTTTTTGTAACATCAACTCGAAATAAATCAATTAAGAAATTTATGGAAAAACGAAATAAAATAATTGAAATAGAAATGTAACTAAAGTGTAAATTAATAATAAACTTTTTTTCTTTTTCTTTTCAATTCTCTTTCTCGAAGTATATAGAAGTATGGAAATTTAACATCTGGTTTGGTCAATCATTAAATATTTTAAACCTTACATCTCATCACATTAAGCAGGTAAATGATCCAAATTAAAACCATACGATTTGGTTCAACGTAATCATCATACAAACTTCTTCGCTATCTTCGTACTTATGTACTTTGTAGAATGCTATGTTGCTCATTAATTTAAGCTACATTTACTAAGAAAAAGTTTAATGATGATCTTAAATTAAGATGAAATTGAAAAAAGGCTTGGTATACAAAAATAAAACTAGAAGAAATATCTTAACACAAAAAGCAAATTTAACATGAAGAAAAAAAGCAATCATTCATTTTTGATACTTCTTTAAAGTAGTTGATGTTTCAGTTGATCCATAGAAACTTGAAGTACAATCATGAAAAGAACTTGTATTACATATACTATATTAAACAATTTTTAATTCGATTAAACGTCTATCAGTTTAATCAATTGATTATAGACTAATATTTTCTTTTTTTAACTTACAAACTATCTGCTTATATATAAATGTATAAATAGATTTTTATCATGAACTTTTGTGGTAAGATTTATTATAAATTGTTTTAAAACTAACTTCTTTTCACACAATTAATTGACTAATTATTGTATGAAAATTACCGAAATATATCATTTGATTTTGAAATAGTTCATTAATTGTTGAACTGATCTAATAATACCCGTTCTTAAATCAAGATTTCTTTCTATTTATAAATCGTTTATATTATCTATTTTTCTAATTCAACAAATTTGAAAAAAAAAGAACCTATATTTTTAATAATTTCAATTTCTTATTAAAATCATTATTTTTAACAAAAAAAAGATTCTGGAATAATTTAATCAAACTTGTTTAAAGAATTATTATTTAACTTTTATATTAAGAAGTTATTCATTTACATTTAATTATTACAACTTGAGTTGTTCTTCTTTATTTTGCATTTTTAAAATAATTTGCAAGTTTTTGTTTTATAAAAAATTCTTTTTTTTTTTTATACATTTTAATTTAAACATTTTAAAATTTAATGGGGAAGTCCGCAATTACCAATACAAATTTAATATCATCATCAAATTCAATTAATAAATTAATAACAACAACCAATACTAATCCTAACATTACAAGTAATACTTCATTAAATAATAATAATATCAATAATAACAATAATTTCAATAATAGAAGTTATCAAAATCAATCTTATAATTATAATACAGATACTGCAGATATAATTGACCTTAATAATCAATTTAATAAATATAATAACACAAGTAATAATAATAATTTTAAAAACATCAACAATATTAGTAATAATTCAAATAAATTATCTCAATCAATTGGGAATAAAAATGATCAATTCTTTATAAGTAATAATAATAATACTAATAATACTAATAATAATAATTACAATAATAAAAGCGTAACAACTCCAATAAGATCAATAAATAATTCAATTGATTATAAATCTAATATTTTCAGCAACACTGAAAAACAACCTTATTTTCAATCAAGTAATCAATATTATTTAACACCAACTTCTAATAATACTTCACCTAATCAATCAAATTATAATAATAATATATATAATATGAGTTATCTACAACAAAGTCAGCAGCAACAACCACAAAAGCAACAACCAATACATCATCATAATCAGCAACAGCATCATCAGCAACAACAAATGCAAATGCAAAATCCTCAGTTATTTACAAATCCATATTCAAATAATCCTATATATCAACAAAGATCACAACATCAACAACAACAACAGCCGCAGCAGACAAGTCCGTCAATTCCTCAACAACAATCTCAACAACCTTTAAGTGGTAGAGTTAGAGGTGATTCAATATTTTTACCACCTCCAATAACGTCAAGGTCAAATACTGAACAAGCTTATGAAACAACATCAGGTAATCTAAGTCAAAGTAATTTATTAGGTTCAAGATCAAATAGTATATTTAGTTCATTAATTAATATACCTGGTTCAAATGGTAATTCAATAAGTGAACCTTCTTCATCATCTATAATGCATCAACAACAGCAACAACAGCAACAGCAACAGCAGCAACCTCAACAAGATTCATATAATTCCGCAGGCGGAAATAAATCATATTCAAATAATCCAATACCCAATTTACCACCAACAACAACCAGAGCACGTCAAATGTCATTAGTACCTAATCAAGAATTTACAATTGAAGATTTAGAAAATTTATTTGGTAATAGTAAAGAAAGTATGGCAAATTTATTTGCATGGCAACAAGGAGATCCAAAATTATCTTTGAGCGGATCATCTAATCAAAATATAGGTGGAAGTAATGTTAAATCAAAAGCTGGTTCTATTGATTTATCGTCTTGGGTAGATAGTACTAATCAACCTGGTTCTATTGGATTCAGTAATAGTATAACTGAAATTATTCAAAATATGATATCAAATGGTTCATTGGATTTAACAAATATGAGTAATCAAGAAAGACGTGATTCCATCTTGAAAATTATTACTGATCAAAATACTTTTAGAAATCAAAAAAATTCAATCAATTCTGCCAATTCTAATACAAGTACAAATTTAAGACAAGACATTTTTGATAAGAATAAAAATAGTACGAAAGAGGAACAACAACAAATTGCACCACATCAACTGCCACAAGTTGCATATAATCAAACTTTAAAACGAGAAAAAGATGTATCACCAACTTCATCAATGTCATCAAAAACTTCAAAACCAAAAGATGAAGCTCCACAATCACCTAAAACATCACCAACACTTTATAATAATACTCAAATTCAAGATCCATATTCAAATTCTCAAAGACCATCAACGAATCCAATGTCACAAAAGATTTTTCTGAATTCTATAAATCCAATATCACCAAATAATCCATATCCATATTCACAATTTCCAAGTTTTAGTAATGTTTTAGGTTTTCAAGGTATGCTGCCAGCTGGTAATCGTCAAAATAGTTTTATTGGTAATTATCAATATCAAATGACACCTCAAACTCAACAACCACCACAACAAATGATTCCTCAACAAATGCGTCCACAAGTTCAACATCAACAACCTTATCAAAATATGGCTTTTCCACCTCAATCCATGTCATCAATACCTCAACAACAATACTATATGCCGCAACAACAACAACAACAGATGTATCAACAACCATTTCAGCAGCAACAACAACAATTATCATCACCACCACAAAATAAAAGACCTAGAAAACAATCTACCAAAAGAACTAGAAAGTCAAAGGATTTACAACCAGCAATAACAACACCAAGTGTGCCTGAAAATTCAAATTTAGTACCTGCACAACAATTTGCACAATCTGAAGATGGTAGACCTTTATTGGGAGCTACAAGGATTGATCAATTAATGTTAGTTATACAAGCAAGAGAAAAAGGAGTTACAAAAGCTATTGATCAAGGACCAGATGGTAGTATATTGGCATCACCAGAACAATATCGTCAAGGTCATTATAATGAAGATCAATCTGGGGTATTGCCAAAACCAATAAGTTTAGTTGGAGGAGTTGATAAACCTCATAAACCAAAACATCATCATGAAAAAGATCATCATAATAATGGAAGTAATTCAAATGAAAATGAAGAGAGTGATGAAGAAGAAGAAGCAAGAGTTAAAAAACGTAAAAACAAGAATCAACAATGTCCTTATTGTCTAAAATATTTTACTCAATCAACTCATTTAGAAGTTCATATAAGATCTCATATTGGTTATAAACCATTTGAATGTACATATTGTCATAAAAAATTCACTCAAGGAGGAAATTTAAGAACTCATTTAAGATTACATACTGGTGAAAAACCTTTTACATGTGAAATATGTACAAGATCTTTTAATAGAAAAGGAAATTTAGAAGCTCATAAATTAACTCATGAAAATGTTAAACCTTATGAATGTAAATTAGATAATTGTGATAAACTGTTTACTCAATTAGGTAATTTAAAATCTCATCAAAATAGATTTCATTTAGAAACTTTAAATACTTTAACTCATAAATTAGCTGAATTAAATGGTGATGCAATAAATAATTTACCAATTGATGAAAAAAATTTATTAATTTATTTTAAAGACTTATATAAAAATTCAAATAAGGGAATTAGAGGTAGAGGTAAACAACATAAAGATGATGATTCTATTGTGGATGGTAATATTGATGGTAATATTGAAAATTAATTACTGTAAATTTAGTAATATACATATTATATAGTTCTGGTTTTGAAATTTGTTTTGTAATTACTGTGTTGCAAAATGTGTTCGTGAATGAATACTGAATAAATCCGCGTAATACTTTTTGATAAAAAAAATTACAACCATTTTTACAACCAAAAGACAGAACAGATCTACGAAACAAAACTCACTCATTTCCGCCTCCACTTTCTTTATTTAAATAATATTTAGATAAATGAATTTCCTTAGTAAAACTTTTAACACATTAACAGGAAATTCAATTCCTTATACATTCAATGAAAAAGTAATAGATCCAACAAATTCATCAACAAAATTAAATCAAAATTCAATATGGACACTATATAATGGGATAAACCCCAAAGATAATTCACTAGTTTCAATATTTGAATTCAATTTAAATAATCCAAAAACTATCAATTATTCAAATTTAGCTAAAAATGCTTTTAAAAAATTAAAAACAATAAAATTTCCTGGTATAATTTCAATAATTGAATTTCTTGAAGTTGGTGAAATATTATATATTATTACAGAAAGAGTAATTCCCTTACCTATATATTTAGAAACGAATCCAAAATTATCAAATGATTCAATAATAGCAGGAATTTATTCAATTGCAACCACATTAACATTTTTAAATGATGAATGTAATTCCTTATATGGTGGATTAAATTTTTACAATTCCGTATTTATAAATTTACAAAATGATTGGAAATTAATGGGATTCGAATTAGTTACAAACTTATCTTCAGATCCAGATCAACCAATTTATAGATTAAGTCAATATAGTCCACTGCAAGTTGATAGGATTGACCCAGAAATTATAAGAAAAGATCCTAAAAAATACGATTCTTTAAAATTGGGGTATTTTATTTATGGAGTTTTTAATTCGGGTGTTTTTGATATTAATTACAAATTACCTGTGAAATTGGTGGGACCAACTAAAAGATTAATTGCTAAAAGAAATTATATTTCACAATACTTAAAAGAAATGGAACAAGTTCATCAACTAAATAAAGTTATTAAATTTAATAATATACTAAATGAATTAAAATTTATGAATAATGATCAAAAATTAGAATTTTTTAAATATGAATTATTAAATTTTATTGATGATTCAAACACTGAAGAAGAAAATAATTATCCTCCTGGACTTTTAAATTATAAATTATTACCAGAATTGATTACACAATTCAATCAATTAAAAATTTCAACTACTGTAGTAGATTTACAACAACAACAAAATAATCAAGAAACTTTATCATTAATTTTAAATTTTATAATTAAATTTGGAATTCAATTATCGCCGGAAGAGTTTAACAAACAAATAAAGCCTATCATCTTTGAATCGTTCACATTACCCGATAGATCAATACGATTAATCCTATTAAATCATTTACCAACTTATGAAAGATTTTTAAATGATTCAGATATACAATCTAAAATTTTCAATTACTTAATCACGGGGTTTCAAGATACAAATTTTGTAATTAGAGAATCAACTTTAAAATCTATAACTATAATTATTGATAAAATATCAGTCAAACAAATTAATAATGAATTATTAAGAATATTAGCCAAAACTCAAATAGATCCAAAACCTTCAATTAGAGTCAATACATTAATTTTAATAATTACAATATCATCAAAAATTTATTCAAATTCTAAAAATAATGTTTTAATTACTGCATTATCAAAATCATTAAGAGATTCATTCATACCTTGTAAAATGACAGCATTAAATGGATTTAAATCATTAATTAATGATTTTTCATTAGAAGAAATATGTTCAAAAATATTAGGACATTTAGCAATTTCATTAATGGATAAAAAATCTCTTAAAATAAGAAAAGAAGCTAAAATTGTATTTGATTTGTATTTAAAAAATGTTGAAAATTTTGCAAATGATTTACCAAATATAGAAGAAGATGAAGATGAAGAAGAAAAAGAATTTTTTAAAAGAAATGCACCTCAACAACAACAACAGCAACAAGAACCTCAACAAGATCAACAACTAAATACTGCTCCAGCTACTTCAGAATCAAGTTTTGGTTGGAATATGGTTTCAAAATTAACTTCCATAAGTGGTGTTTCTAGTGTTACTGGTGGTCAATTAAATAAAGATTTTAATCAATCAACTCCTGATATAACTAGAGTAAGTACACCAAGTCAAAAACAATTACCAATTCATCATCAACAACTGCAACTTAAAATTAATGAAGATTTAGAAGATAATGATGGTTGGGATAATAATGATGAAGATGAAGATTATTTCAATGATGATTGGATAGACAACGATGAAATTACAACTAGTAATGGAAAAAATCAAGATTTATCAAAAACATTCCCAATAATTGAAAATACAAAAAAATTAAATCTAGGTAGATCAACAGAAACAACAACAACAACAACAACAACTACAAAAAAATCAATACCTACAACATCTATAAAAAGACCATTAAGTACCAATACTATAAAAAAGCCAACAACTACATCACTGTTGAAATTAGGTGGTTCGAAACCAAAACCAAAACTGAACTTACAATTAAATTTAAAAATTGAAGATGATGATATTAATGAAGAAGATGGTTGGGGTGATGGATGGTAGATTTTAAAATCTACTTAATATACATAAATAAATAAATTATTGTTAAAATCATATTATATATAATATTTAAATGTGTAATTCATTATTAATTTTAATAATTGTACGTATTTTATATTTTAAACTTCTTCGTTAATTTACGAGAGAAAAAGAAGTTTTTTTTTATCAAGATAAGAATTTGAAATATTACTTGTATCTTACATTTTGAGAAAATTTATTTTCTATACTTTCTATTTTTACAGAAATAATTTTTATAATTAAATATCAAATATGGAGCTAGTGGTAAGTCAGTTAATCAATAAAGTCTAATCGGTTGTAATGTAATGTATATCAATATAAATTTATTTCTTTCATATATAATAAAATTTTATTAGAAATTGTGATTATCTTAAAAAAAATAATTTTGTGTAGTTAAAATTAAAGAAATTTAAACATTTCGTGTTTTTATAATTAATTAACGCGTTTGTCTAATTTTATTTATGAAATTGAGATTAACTTATAATATATCACCAAATTTATTTTTTTGACTTTACTTAATTTTAGCAACCAATTTCATCTTTTATCATTATTAATTTAAATATATCCACTAATTTCATATTTTATCTTTATTTAATACTTATCAATAGTTTTTTTATCTCGTTAAAGTAATACCTCAACTTAATTTTAGGAATAATAATACTCATTACCAATCATATTTTACAGTCACCATTATCCTCAATATTATATATCCACAGACTCATATATAAAAATCTTTATACATATTAGTATTTGAAGACACGGGGAAATAGTCATAAATCTATCTAAAGATGTCTTCATTCGATACAACTGATAGATTATCAAATATACAAACAAATAACTCAAATATACCAACAAATAATTCAAATATTAATTTATTAAAACAACCTTTACATGATTCTTCAAACAATTATATTACATCTTATCAAAATCATATGGATTCAAATATTTCAATACCATTAATTAAAACTCCATCAAAATTATTACAATTAAATAAAAATTCATTAATTAATCAAACTCCTCCAGAATCTATTTTACATGAAAATAATAATAATAATAATAATAACTCAGTCAATAATGAGAGAGATATACAAATATTTGATGTGTTTGCAACTCCGTTTAAGGATATACATTTGGATCCAACTATAATTTCAAATTTAGATCAACATAATTTTGTAGTAAAATCAAGTTATTTATCACCAGCTTTATCATCACCTCACAATCATTATCAAATGCAACAACAACAACAACAGCAGCAACAACAACAACAGCAACATGAAGAAAAAGAGAATCAATTTCAACCTCTAGCTTCACCAACTACAAAATCACAATCAAAACAACAAGTAAATTCATCACCAATAAAGAAAAAAAAATCTAAATCTCCAGTTACTTCTTCATCAACTACATCAACATCCACATCTTTTAGTTTATACTCAGAAGAAAAACCACCTTATTCATATGCAACATTAATTGGAATATCAATATTGTCACATCCAAATAAAAGATTAACTTTATCTCATATTTATCAATGGATATCAGATACTTTTAAATTTTATAGAAAAGAAGATGTTGGTTGGCAAAATTCTATAAGACATAATTTATCATTAAATAAAGCTTTTATAAAAGGTGAAAAATCAAAAGATGGGAAAGGTCATTTTTGGTGTATAAAACCAGGATTTGAAGAACAATTTTTAAAAAGTAGAAGTGTTAAAAAATCTTCTTATCATGAAGTTATGGATCAAATTAATCAAGCTACTAAAATGAATGAAGCCGCCGCTAAAGCAGCTGCAGAAGAAGAATCAGCTGCTAAAAAAATTAATGAAGAAATAGAATTAAAAGAAGTGGTTGAATCAGCAGCTCCAAGAGAAGAAATAAAGGAAAAAGAACCAGCTCCAAAAGTTAAAAAACTTAAAATTACATTAAAACCAAAAGAAACAGAGAAAAAAAGTGAAGAAAATGAAGAGAAAATTCAAATTGAACCAACTACTATTGAAAAATCAGTATTATTATCATCACCTACATATACTTCAACTAAAAGAAAAAGAGATGATGATTTCCCATCAGAAACAAGTTATCAATATGAAGAAGAAGATATCACAATATTGGATCCGCCAGTTAAAAGATTTAAATCTTTGAAACCAGAAGAAGATGAAGAAGATGATGAGTTTTTACAGATACCTTGGAGAGTATTAAATTCACCAGATCCTCAAATTAAATTACCACCAATCGCTAATTTAAATTCAACTCCAAAAACATCAATAAGTTCATCTAGTTCTTCTTCATTATCATCAAGACCAAATTTTGTTATTGATTCACCTGATAAACCAATATTAGCTGAAAAAAATTTAACATATACTTCATCTTTTAGTTGTAATTCTAATTTTGAATTATCACCATTAAGAACAAGTGAAACTGGTCCATTATTAGAACCATTAACTCCAGCTAATCGTTCATATAAATTGCAAATGCAACAATTGCAACAGCAACAACAGCATCAACAACAATCACAAATTTCGCAACAACAACCACAAATCCAACCACAAATTCCACAACCACAACATTCTCATCATTTAGTTCTTTTCAACAAATCAAAAACTCCAAAATCAACTTCATATTCTGCAACTACACCATTAAGAACTTTAAGAACTCCACAAACAAATTCTATAATGAAAAGATTATGGAATAGTCCTTCATATTTAGATGATTTTTATTTTAGTCCTTTAATTAATCAAGTTCATCAAAGTAATTTAGCTACACAACAATCGAATCAAAACAGTCAAACAATTTCTCAACAAACCACTAACAGTATTACTCAACCGATTACTCATTCATCTTCATCTTCATCATCATTAACAGCAGTAGCTACATCAACTCATCTGAAATTAAACAATGTAATGGGAAATAATAACTTAAATTCTTATGATGATGATGATATGATTATGAGAAATTTACAACATCCACAAATTTCAATACAATCAAGTCCAATTTTAAGTAATTCAAATAATGAATTTTTTAAATCAAATTATTATGGATTAAGTAATTCAAAGACTTTTTCACCTTCAACAAATTATCATTTGAATTCTAGAAATAAGAATTTAATTCATGATTTGAAAAGAGTTGAAAATGATGATTAAATGGATGATTAAACGGAGGATTTATTAAAATTGGTGTAGAATGTTGTCTACAATTTTGAATTTTGGATTTTTGGTTTTCATGGTCATTTTTTATTTTTGGTATATGTCTTTTAGATTTTTTCAACAGTTGGAGCTTAAGAGTATTTATTTTAAAAAATTTGTATTATTATTATTATTTATCATTATTATTAATCATTATTACTTACTTATCTTAATTTATTTAATTTATGAAATAAAATATATGGTTAATTTTGTATTTGCGTGAATCTCATTCATTAATTAGCTGATCTCATTATCAATCAGTTGATGAACAACCTCTACATCCACAATTCACACACTCTATATTAACTTTTTCTTGTTCAGTTTCCTTTTTCAATAATTCAACTTTAGGTACTCTACAAATACATACATTCCCACTTATACACTGTAAACAACATAATCTTTCGTACCCTTTTTTCTTCCATTTTGATAATAGTGACGAATTACAATAATCTTGTAATATTAACCATTGATATAAATTATCATCTACTTTTTTATCTAATTTAAGATCATATATATATCGCGTTATTTGATTTGTTAGTCTGTATAATTCCCATTCTGATTGTTGTTTTGTTGTGTTTTTTGATGGGTCAGTTGTTGCTTTTCGTAGTTTTTGTTTATATTTTTCTATTGTGGATTGGATTTTTGTATAACCTTCTGGTGGTTGTGATGATTTTTTTATTTTTGACGTTCGTGGCATAGTTTTTTGGTGAGATAGTTTATATACAAGGAATTCAAACCTGGAAATGAATTATGGATCGTGGAAGTTTTGGAATTGAGCTCTAAGCGATTTGAGACTTTGTCTTTTTAAAAAAATTGAATTTGGTTGTAAATAATTTAGATATTCTGATATTTGTTTTTTTTTTTGGTGATGTTACAAAAACAAATAGCCGCATAAAAAATTGTACTTTTTGTAATCAAAACTTTTTGTCATAAAGAACATATGAAATTGAACTAATATAAATAATCAAAGGTTATCATGATTTTGGTAAAAAGTATAGTCTAAGTTTGCAAAACAAAGATGTGGATTCAGCTTAAACTTGGGGACGGAATAGGAATAATAAATTTTTTAAAAAAGAAAAAAAAAAAATCAATTAAAATTATTAGTACGACAACTGCAGGATTCGAACCTGCGCGGAAACAAGCCCAATTGATATCGAATCTAATTCGAGTCAACCTCCTTAACCACTCGGACAAGTTGCCGAAAATCGGTTATTCAACTGTTAGAATATTGATGTTCAAATCTTATTGGTCTGATCCTACCAGAGCATAAGACACCGTGTGCATCGAATGTCCCTTATATAGATTAAGTTTATAATTTTATAGTTATGCTTAAATATATATTGATTACAAGAAAAAAAAAAAAAAAAATTTTGCTCGTTATAAAGTTTGAACGACTCTAAAAATGCCTGGTTCTAAAATTTAAAAGTTAATTATGTTCAGTTGATTTTATCTAAGATTGGGAACATGGCATTTAATAACGTGAAATTTATTGGTAATTATTGTAGCTTTTTGAGAGTGAGTGTAAAATTCATAGTTTACGTAAGATTTGAGTATTTTTTGCAATTAATTGAGCCCAAACATTGTTCAACATTAGTATTTCCATAGTGCCTAAAAAGATTTATCGCAAACCCTCAAATAACTCATTTAGCCTCTTTCGAATGATTAGAAATCTTAATTTATGGAAATATCCATTAGCAAAAGTTTGATATCCTAGGAGTATATTTTGAGTTTCTTTGAATTAATTTAATCGGTAAAGATTTACCCCAGATTTTTTATTTTTCTCCTTCCAATGAAAAATTCAAAGTTGATAACGGAATTAACTTTACTTTAGATTACTAATCCTTTTCATCCACAACAATAATTCCTTAGGACTTGTAAATCTTAATTGATTAATTGCATTTCATTTTGGTCTATCAACCTACTTAATTTAAATTTCATTTTAGTTCATTTTATTCATCACCATATAATTCCCTACCAATTCATTAATGATACAATTAAAAGATAAAGTTGCATTAGTAACTGGTGGATCAGCAGGTTTAGGAGCAGCAATATGTGAGCAATTAGCAGCAGAAGGTGTCAACATAGCAATAAACTATTCAAACAACGAACAAAGAGCTCAAGATTTATCAAACAAATTAAAAGATCAATATGGAGTAAAATCAATTGTATTGAAAGCTGATATATTTGATATTAAAAATTTACATAAATTAGTTGATGAAACAGTTGAACAATTAGGCCAAATTGATATATTAATTCTGAATGCTGGATGGACTGAGATAATCCCTTATACTGATTTGGATGCAATGACAGAAGAAGTATGGGATGGAACTTTTAATGCAAATGTAAAAGCTCATTATTTTTTATTCAAAGCAGCAAAACCATATTTTGATTCAAATAAAGATGGTGGAACTTTTATATCATCAGCAAGTGTTGCAGGTAGAATAACATTTGGTTCATCAATTCCTTATGCAGTAAGTAAAGCAGCTTTAATTCATTTGATTAAATTTTTAGCTAAAACTCAATCAAATATAAGAAGTCATGCTGTATGTCCTGGTTTATTATTAACTGAATGGGGGAAAAAATTTAGTGAAGAAAAAATTCAAAAATCTATTGATGCTTCACCATTAAAAAAATCTACAGATATTGATGAATGCGCTTCTGAATATATTCATTTATGTAAATTATCTAGTTCAACTGGTTCAATTGTTGCAATGGATGCTGGTTTGTCATTGTAAGTTGATAGATATAATAGAAAGAGCTGGTAAGCATATTTATAATAATAAATCAGCATTTCAAGTGGTATGTATAATAATCAAGATTAAATTGAATTATATATCGTTCTCAAGCTAATTTCAATCCAAATCTTGGAGTTTTAACTCCTTGACCTTATAATATATACTTCCATAGAATTATTCAAATATTCGTATAAATTAATAACCATATTATTATTATGTAACAAAAAGCTACCATATATTTCAATAAACGCGTTAAATTCAGTCAAAATCAAAATAAAATTACGTAATTAAAAAATAATTATGAATTCAAATTTGTAACAAGTTTTTAATTAACAACGAGATGATCAAGAATTTAGTAAATTATTAGCTTTAAATTAGACTATGAATCACAATTAATTTATATTTAGTTTCAAAGATCTGATAATTCTATTTTAATACATTAGTTTCCTAAATTCAATGTTGAAAATAATAATTATAAAACTGTAATATATAAATGTAATTGGTCTCTCACTTCTGTGTTGTTTCATAAAAAAATTTCTTTTTGATTTGCTATTTTTAATTTTAAACCTCTTTTTGATCCAAGAAAAGGCTGAAACCTTTTTTTGTTACAATCTTGAAAATATAATAATTTATTTTATATCATTTGCTTTTCATTAATTTAACTAAATTGGATTATCAATCTAAATTATTACAACATTACTCCAAATTTTCAATTTTTATATATGATTTATTAATTTTTCATTTTTGATTTTCATTTCATTATCATCTGTATACTAATTCAACTATTCAATTTATTACTAAATACTTATTCATTCCTCGACCACATAACTTCAAATCACTAATTAATTCATTCGTTCTAAATTTCATTCTACTCCTTTCAAAAGATGGTTGCATCTAGTTCACAATCAACATCAACAGTTGTATCAACATTAGTTGCAAATTTATTATTATTTGGAACATTTGTAACTTGTTTTTTAATATTAAGATTAAAATTTAAAAGAATTTATAGTCCAAAATCTTCTTTTAATTTAGTACCAGAAGATAAAAAACCTGAACCATTACCAAAAGATCCAATAAGATGGATATTTATATTATTAACTAAACCTCAATCTTTTATATTACAACAAGCTGGTTTAGATGGTTATTTTTATCTTCGATACTTGAAAATATTTGCATATTTATTTTTATCTGGTTTATTAATTTGGATTGTTTTATTGCCTATTAATGCAACTAATGGGAAAGGTTTAAGTGGATTTGATCAATTATCTATTGCAAATGTTGAACATGAAAAAAGATATTATGCTCATGTATTAATTGGTTGGGTATGGTATGGTATTATTATGTTTGTCATTTATAGAGAATTATTTTTTTATAATTCATTAAAGAATGTTGTTTTATCATCACCAAAATATGCAAGAAAATTATCTTCTAGAACTGTTTTATTTCAAGGAGTACCAGATATGTTATTAGATGAAAAACAAATTTATAAAATTTTCAATGGAGTTAAAAGAATTTATGTAGCAAGAACTGCAAGACAATTGGAGCATAAAGTTCAAAAAAGAGCAGCAATGGTTAATAGATTAGAAATTGCGGAAAATAAATTATTAAGGTTAGCTGTAAAAGCTAAAATGAAAGCTGATAAAAAAGGTATTGTGCTTGAACCAGCTGATGAAATTAGTTCTTATGTACCAGAAAAGAAAAGACCAAGAATGAGAACTGGTGGATTATTCTCTAAAAAGGAAGACACTATAAGATATTGTAAAGAACAAATTCCAATATTAGATGAAGAAGTTAAACAATTACAAAGAAAATTTAGACATCAAATTCCATCAAATTCATTATTTGTTGAATTTGAAAATCAATATTATGCACAATTAGCTTTTCAATCAACAATTCATCATAATCCATTGAAAATGTCACCTGCTTATATTGGAATTGAACCAGCAGATATTAATTGGATTAATTTAAGAATGTTTTGGTGGGAAAGAATTACAAGAAGAACTTTAGCGATTTCTGCAATAATTGCATTAATTATATTCTGGGCTATTCCAGTAGCATTTGTAGGTGTAATTTCAAATTTCACCTATTTAACAAATAAATTACCTTGGTTAGCATGGATTGAAAGAATGCCAAGTCAAATTTTAGGTATTGTTACTGGTATTTTACCAACTGCTATGTTATCTATATTGATGCTTTTATTACCAATGTTTATTCGTGCTGGGGCTAAAATTGCTGGTGCTATATCTTATCAAAGTATTGAATTATATACTCAAACTGCATATTTTGGTTTCTTAATGGTTAATGGTTTTTTGGTTACTGCTTTAGCTTCTTCTGCAACTGCTACTGTGACTCAAATTGTTGAAAAACCAACTTCTGCAATGAATATATTAGCTGAGAAATTACCATTATCTTCAAATTTTTATATTTCATATTTAGCATTACAAGGTTTAACAATTTCTAGTGGTTCATTATTCCAGATTGTTGGATTATTTTTATATTATATTCTTGGTTATTTATTAGATAATACTGTTAAAAAAAAATGGAATAGATTTAGTGGATTAGGTACAATGTCTTATGGTACAACTTTCCCCATTGCAACTCAATTATGTTGTATTACATTAGCTTATTCAATTATATCACCATTAATTATAGCTTTTGCTTGTGTTGGGTTCTTTTTGTTATTTATTGCTTATTGTCATAATTTACTTTATGTATTTGATGAATGTCCAGATACAAGAGGTCAACATTTCCCAAAAGCATTATTTCAAACTTTTACTGGACTTTACATTGGTCAAGTTTGTTTATTAGGTATATTTGCTGTTGGAAAAGGTTGGGGACCAATTGTTTTACAACTTATTGGAGTTATAGCAACTGTTTTCATTCATATTCATCTATACCAAGCATTCCATCATTTATTAGAAGTTGTCCCCTTAGATTGTATGAGAGCATTAGATGGTATATCAAATACTGCATCCTATAATGGACCATCAGAATTTCAATATAAAATATTAGATAAAAAAAGACATCATCATGATCCAAAATTTGAAAGAAAATATAATCAAGAACAAATTAATGAAAAAATATTAAAAGAAGATCTTGAACATGAAATTACCAAATATGATCATGAAGCAGATATTGACATTTCAAGAATATCAGTAGTTCCATTATTAGCTGATCGTGATAAAAAACATACAGAACTGAAAAACCCAATAGTTCAATTTTTAAGACCAGACGTATTTTTAAATTATAGACATAGCAAAAGATTATTACCAGCAATATGTAACGTTGAACCAGATATAAAAGATAATAAACATGCTTATGACGCACCAGCAATATCAGCAAAATGTCCTGGTGTTTGGATTCCAAGAGATCCAATGAACTTAGCTAGTATAGAAATTAAAGATTTATCTTCTGTTGTCGATATAAGTGATGAAAATGCTGGATTTAATGAAAAGGGAAAAATTGTATTTTTTGGTAAACCACCAAATTAGATTATTATAATATATATATATATAGAATTTGCATATGAATAATCAATTCGATTTTCAACAAAAACCTATGTAGGAGGGAGATTTCTTTGGTACGTTTGTTCAACCTCTTTAAAAGTATTTTTTGCAACTTATCGTTATAAATTTTAATTTTAGGCAACCAAGTGAACCGAGATAAAAATAAATGTTTCATATGACAAAACAATCAAAAAAAAAACTTTTTAATTATTTCCCCACTAAAAATTTAAAAGCATAATTTATTAAATTTCAAAAATTGATAACAAAATCTTAAATAAATATTTCTGAAACATGAAAAAATACTCAAGTCTACTATATAAAACCAAAGTAATGACGAATAATAATATAAATCCAGCTATAGCGAGACTCTCATTAACCAATAGACATTTAACTCAATCCAGAACCAGTTCATCATCATCAACTCCATCACAGACTACAATTAAAACATCATCAGAAAAACCAATTATAATACCAACTTCACAAGGTAAAAAATATTCAGCAACTTATGCAAATTACGCAACCACTAAAAAATCAGATTCCGAACAACCAAAAATTTTATCATATTTTCATGATATTTCATTAGATTTAAACACACAAACAAAAGAAGCAAATTTTATATGTGAAATTCCACGTTGGTCAAATGCAAAATTTGAAATTTCTACAAAAACACCTGGTAATCCCATAATACAAGATATTAAAAATGGTAAAGTTCGATTTGTTAAAAATTTATTTCCTCATCATGGATATATTCATAATTATGGTGCATTCCCACAAACTTGGGAGGATCCATTTGTAAAACATTATGACTTGTATGGAGATAATGATCCATTAGATGTTTGCGAAATTGGATCGAATATTTTGAAAACTGGTGATGTGAAAAGATGTAAAATTTTAGGATCATTAGCATTAATTGATGATGGAGAATTAGATTGGAAAGTTATAGTAGTGGATATAGAAGATGAATTAGCTTCACAAGTAAATGATATAGAGGAATTAAGAAGGAAATGTCCAGGATTATTGGAAGCAACAAAACAATGGTTTAAAGATTATAAATTAGCTGATTCAAAACCTGAAAATAAATTTGCATTTGGTGGAAATTATAAATCTGCTGATGAAACTATAACTATTATTGAAGAATGTCATCAAAGTTGGCGAAATTTGATACTGGGTAAAGTTCAAGGATCAAAAGATAAATTACCAAGTATTATCAATACTACTATTGAAGGATCACCTGGATACGTAAAAGAATTTGAAATAAAATTGAGTGATCCTTCTACTGAAGATGACTTAATTCCTTTAGATACCAATAAGAATTACTACTTCTAAAAAATCTAAATTACATTTTGCATTATTTATATAATACTAAATACTTTTGACTTTTAATTTCAAACAATTTTAATCATCACTTATAATAGTTTTCAAACCTCTAATTTCTTCAAATATCTTTTTAACAAATTTATCAAATTCTAAACCACCTCTTTCAAATAAAACTTGTTCTTCATTTGAACTGGGGATAATACGAGATGTTAAAAATTTAGGATGTTTTAATAAATTATCAATACAATCAATAAAATCATCTCTTTTGGATGCTGATTCAATACCTGGTAGTATTCTCATATCTATATCTTCATTTCCCAAAATAATATGAGGTAATTGAGTTTTTAAATATTCTTCAACATTCATTGCTTTTAATAAATCATAAATGACTATTAATTGATTAGTTTCAATTAACATTGCTGATGAAATTTTAATACTTGATGAATCATTACTCCAACTATTAAAACAAAAATCAATTTGTTTTTCAAATAATTGTAAAGCAACACATATTTCAGGTACTACTATTGCACCTAATTTATAAATACTTGTTATAATTATTGGTAAAATTCCATTTATCCACAATTTATAATATTTAGTATTATTTGTAATTGATAATTCTCCTTTTCTTATTGGTTTCGAAATTGGACTTTCTAATAATGTAACATATAATCCAGAATTAATAATACTATTAGCAACTGATTCGATTGACATAAATTCTAATAAAAACATTAAACTTAATTGAGCAAAGCCAAATTCTTCATTTATTTCAATTTGATATGAATATGTGTACATATTAATTAATGTCTTGCTAGTATTGGACTGTTCAATTAATGATGCCATTTTGTTGTTCAACATTGGTCCATTTGTTTTTAAATTCATAAATACTTTAAGAATTGATAAAACTAATGATAAATCATCATATTCCTCATACACTTTTGATGACAATTCCTTTTTACCACTATTTTTAGATAGGTATATATCATTTTGTAATTCAATTGATAAAACTTTTATACTTTTTGTAACTATTGATTCGAATAAATTTTCAAATAAACTTGAAAAGCCTAAAATTATTGATGAATTATCTTCTATCATATTCAAAGCACAGAATATGATTCGTAATAATGGTCTATATGTTCCACTTGAGCAAGATAAGTCTGATGCAAAGTTCATACCATTTGAAGTTAATAAAGTGCTTGCACTTTTCAAAATTTCCAATACTTTTTCTCCTTGACTTTCAACTTTTCTTGTGAAGAATGAATAAATTAAATAAAAGCCCAAGTCAATTCTTTCAAAATATATGGATCTGAATTGTTCAGTTGGTAAATTTTCGTCAATATTAGTTTTTAATAAAAAGTTGATAAAATTTAGATACTCAACAACCAATTTACCTTCATATCGACGACAAAAACTAGTCAATAAAACTTTAAATGATTGTGCACCATTCAATTGAGCTTCCAGATATTGTGTATTTATACTTGATGCTATGATTTGTTCTTTAATTTGGGTCCATTCACTTGAATTTTGGAACAATATATCCATTAATTTCAAGTTGTAAATTGCACCGGAACTGACTTCATCTCTTTTATGCAATGAAGTAGTAAATTGTGAAAGCTTTAAATTTGGATAAGCTGAATGGAAAGAATCTTCTAAATTAGTTTGTAAAGACGCTTGGTAATTGTGAATTTCAAATTTATTCTCAGCTACTTCAATGAATTCTTTTGAATTAATTGAATCAATTATTTTCTTTTTACATTTTTCATTTTTTGTGGTAAATAAATATAATGCTAATATATCTGCGATCTTTGAAACACGCTTAACTTCATAGCATCTGCTAACGTAACCTTCGATTGATTTTGGTGGATCTGTGATTTGTATTTTAATTCTATCTAGTAATAAATCAATAAATTCTTCATCAAATTTTGTTTCTTTTACAGTTGTCCATGAATTGCAAGATAAAGCTATAGCATCAATTAAGTGTATACTGACTGAATTAGGATAGTATTTAATTTCCCTTAAATTTTTCTTCAAAATCTGAACTAATGATAATTTTGGTTCTTTCTTGATATCATTCTTTTGATCTTCATATGCATCTTTTCCAGTATTAAATAAAACAATTAATCCTTCTTGAGTACTGCTCATTACAGCACATATAAAATCATCCAATGAGATTTTAACCTTGTAATCATCAAAAGAATTATCTAATCCAACTGCTAAGGAATTTTTCAATATCTGAGCACCACTACTTCCCAAATTCGATAATAACGAAGGAGTTGCTTCATCAAGCCAGTCAGCACCCACTAAACTGGTAAGCAAATCTAAGGATGTAGTTCTGTAGGATTCAACACCTGCAAATATCTTGACCAACTGAACCGAGTTTTTAAATAATTCACGTTCAAAAGCCAGTGGTTTTAACTTCAAGTTACTTCTCAAGTCAATGATTAGTTTTGAAAATGTGAATGAGCATTTTATATAATTATCGTACCAAGCTCCTGTACTGTCAGATAATTCTATTAAGTTTAAGTTCAGCGACACTGCCTCTATAACATTTAGCAAGGGTATGATTGCACGAGCAGAATTAATTGAAATTGCCGAAAATGACTCTAGTATATATTTGGCACTTGAAGCAAATACATTTGTAATTTTGTTTTCTGGAATAGTTCCCTCTTGAACTCCAAACGCTGTAGTTAAAACTGTGGAAGAAAATTTCAATAATGATATACTTATCTGCATTTTTTCACTAAAATGATTAAAACGACAAAAGGAAATATTTTCAAATAAAAATACTAAATGACCTGAAATTTTGTATAAATAATCACTCTTTGTTTTTGATGGATAATTATTCTCTAATGACATACAATCCTTTATCAATGATGAAGCAAAATTTATGAGTGAGGCTGAAAATTTATACTCTCCATTGACCATCTCCACAGCACCAAAAATAACCGAAGCCAATCCTTCTTTACCATCTCTGGAAAGTAATGCAGATTTTGCTAAATATGGCCATATTCTATTGGAAACAACTGGCAATAATGTTGTCAACAAATTCATTGCAGCAGTCAATATTGAAACATCTCTAGAGTGCAATGATTGTTCCAAAAAGCTAAGTACAATTTCCAAAATATCAGTATCATCAGTATATGCTGACATGGACTCTAACATTAATTTAAGTTCTTCAGTACCATTATCTAACGCAACGTTATTCATCAAATTTAAAATGTCAACAATAATCTCTTGTTTTAACACATCTTTATTATTAAAGCTCTTCAGAAGATTTTGTAAAACCCTACCAACAAAAGCCCAGCCGTTATATTGATAAAGAAACGTTACCAAAACTTCATCCTGACTTGCAGCTGGTAAGATTTTTGCTTTTGTTCCTGTTGTTAAAGCCATTGCTAATTTATTATTTGACTCAAATGGTGGATATACATTGAGTTCATTTGTAATTTGTATTAGTTCTGGATTTTGTTCATCTATTTGATATTGTTGTGTGAAGTAGTCCTTTTTGTAGTTTTGAATGTATGATTTCAAATCATTAAATTCATGTAATGCAAAATTACCATTGATGGATGCCAATTTGATATATGGAGATAATAAAAGTGGGAATTTTGCCCTTGCAACTATAAAGGTATCAATTGTAGCTTCATTACTAAAAAAATTTTCAACAATATTATTTGGACAGTTCCGTATCACACATAATATTGTGCCAGTAATCTCAGGTGTGAGCTCTAATAATGCCACTGATGAAGTTATGACTGTTGATAATATAGCAGAATACAAAGGATCATATTTCAATAAATCATTAACTTTTCTTAATAAACCAAAAACATCGAAATTTAGACTCTTTTTATTCAATTGATTGACAATTCTATCAATTGATGAGATACTGAATTTAGATTCAAAAATTTTAGATACGGGAGAGTCTGGATTCTCTTGAAGGAAGAAAGATTTTCTTAATAGTATGATTGTCCAACTAAATATTATTACTGAGTTATTGTTGTAATCACTGGTACAAATATTATTGATAAATTCAAATGTTTCTAGGTCACCCAAAAATGAATCCTTATTTTCATTTTCAGATTCATAGGCGTTCTCAAGATCCAAAAATTCAACTGTTATTACTGTGAATAATGCTTGTATTAATTCATATGCTTCCTGATATAATCTTTGAGAACCCAATGCTACTCCAAATTTTGTAACACGTAAAAGCTCAAACCATTCTTTTACTATTAACTTGTTTACCAAAGGATTCTGTATTGACAATTCAATTAATAATTTACAAGATTGAATGAGAAATATAACAGTCTCGTTGTATATAGTTTGATCTATTTGATCTGATAATCCGGTACTGTATGATTCGCTAATTAAAAACAGTGCTGTACTTTTAATTGAACTAAGTAATGATTTGAGGTATGAGTCCGACAAAAATAATTCTTTGCCAATATTTCGTATTACTGATGACGCATAATGATTTGTTTTATTATTTGCAAGCTCCAATGCAATTTTCAAGACAATCCTTCTTTCTCTTAAAATATTTAGTATGTAAAGGTTAATGTTTTCAGATTCAAATTCGTGATCTTTTTCATCGTATAATTTGCTTTTGAAATTTAGTTTGGGACTTGACTTTGGTGGGATTTTTTTGCTTGTTTGACTTATTACTCTAATTACTTCTTTAATATCAAGATCCAACTTTGTACTAATGATTTCTCCATCTTCAACCATTTTAGGTGTTATGTCAGTATATAGTATACTATGAATCGAGATCTCTTTCGTATCTGATTTAATCTTTATGGATTTATTTGTTGCTCTAAATGGTTGTGGATCTAGTATTACATCTTTTATCAATAACAAAAAATCATCCAACGCATCTAATAAATATGGATCTTCACATGTTTTAATTAAATTCAATGCATTTTCAAAAGTCCAGTATTGAGTTGGTTGAATTGGTTTCAAAGGTAGTTTTGATGAGCCTTTGCTTTTTGTTATAGATGAACTCATGGTCTACGTGGTTGACCTTATTCTATTCGTGAGAATGCACAATTGACTCGTTGTGATAATAAGTTGTTGCTGCTAAATATTTAAGATGAAATATTGTTCTTTATTTTTTTCGTAGTGTTGATGTTTTAAGTTTTTAATTTTTTTACAACCAAATTTTCAAAATATCAAAAATACATTAAACTTGTCGTTTAAAACCACCACTCAATTATTCAACACATGCCCTCGAGTAATTTGCCCCCATTCATAGTTAGCGCACCTGGGAAAGTCATTATATTTGGGGAACATTCTGCAGTTTATGGTAAACCAGCAATTGCAGCTGCATTAAGTTTAAGATGTTATTTATTAGTCGTTCCCTCAAATGATACAAATACTTTAAGATTAGAATTTCCCGATATAGAATTAGACCATTCTTGGGATAAAAATAACTTACCGTGGAATGAAATAAAAGAATATTTAAAGATTGGCACAGACGATAAACCAGAAATACCGAGTGAATTAATACCTGAAATAGTGGACAAACTATCTCATTTACTAGATGGATTCGACAACAAAATGCATTACATAGCATGCTTCTGTTTTTTGTATTTATATATCAGCTTATGTAACAAAGATATACCTGGGATGACATTCATAGTGAGATCAACTTTACCAATTGGAGCAGGTTTAGGTTCATCAGCATCAACATCTGTTTGTTTATCAGCAGCATTATCAAAATTAGGAGGTTGGATAAAAGATCCAAATGTACATTCTACAGAAAAATCACCAATTGAAGATATAGCAGAATTAAATTTTATAGATAAATGGTCATTAATTGGTGAAAAATGTTTTCATGGTAATCCTTCAGGGATAGATAATGCAGTTGCTACCCATGGTGGTGCAGTTATGTTTCAAAGAACATCAATGCCTGAAAAACCATCAATAAGGACCAATATGAGAAGTTTTCCCGCTATTAAATTATTATTGACAAATACAAAAGTTCCCAAAAGTACTGCTGACTTAGTTGGAGGAGTTGGTAAGTTACATAAAGAATATGATAGAATGATTTCTTCAATACTAGATGCTATGGAACATTTAGCTAGAGAAGCCTATCAAGTAATGATACGACCTGGTTTTGGATCAGAAGAAACTGCTATTTTAAGAAAATTAGTAACAATAAATCACGGGCTTTTGGTAGCGTTGGGTGTTTCACATCCATCATTGGAGAAAGTTAAAATAATTGGTGATAATTTGAAAATTGGTGCAACAAAATTGACGGGAGCTGGTGGTGGAGGTTGTGCTATAACTTTATTAAATGATGATGTTGAAGAATCTGTAATACATGGTGCAATGTTGGAGTTTGAAAAAGAAGGTTTTGATAGTTTTGAAACTTCACTAGGTGGTAAAGGGGTTGGAATGTTATTTCATGATGATGTTAAAAATAAGAAAATTTTCACTACAGAATCTTTTTGTGGCCATACTAATCGTGATGAAATCGAAAAAAATTTGGCTGTTGAAAATGTGCCTGAATGGAAGTATTGGTGAGCAAAAAGCTCCAATTAGAAGTATTAAAAAAGAAAGTATAAATTTAATCTGGCTTTATTTTTGAACTTACACACCAGACATGTAATAAAATACAACGAAAAGCATATGGTATTATATACAAGTATTAAGCGTTTGTTAGATTTATATACCTCTATTAAATTCAACAACTTCAATTTTTTGACCTTCTTTATTCTTTAAATCCTGAAATTTTTTCTCCAATCTACTTACTGGCAAAGTTTCTCTTTGTGGAAAAACAGCTAATGCAAAAGGTAACACCACTAAAGAAGTAATAAAAATTAAACCAATATTAGTTGCAATTTCAACGGACTTTGGTTTATTTCTTAAAAATTTTGTCTTTTGTAACTTGAGTAATAAGATTGGCGGTATGACCATAATTGGAGTTGCATTAATTACTCTACTAGCTGCAGTTTCTCCCACAGCATACCAAGCTGCAATTTTAGAATTACCTAAATCTTTACCTTCTTTATCATAAACAGAAATTCCCTTTTTCAATTCTTCACTTCTCATTAAGAAAACATTTGCAATACCAGCAGATACAACAGCAGCAAAAGGAACTAATCTACCTAGTATAACTCTTGTATTTGGTTTAATATTTTTCAATCTTGGAACTAACGAATTTAAACCCAATGCAACAGTACATGAAGCAGTAACTGCCATTGTATAATTTGTTATAATTTGCTTTGTAGTTAAAGGATGTGATTTATTTGAATTAGCAGTATTTATAGCAACATTTAAACTTTGATTAGCAATTTGCCAAAATAATGTCCCTACAGTACCTAAATTTGGTGTAAGCATCCCAGCAGTAACCACCAAATTAGACAACGCACAACTTGACATTCTAAAAGGTAAAAAAACCGTTTCTCCAGTATCTGGATGTAATGTTGAATCAAGTACTTTTTTAGCTCTCCAAAGTTCTGGACTCCATGAGTGAGTTACACCATTTTTATAATCCCAAATCATTGTTTTTGCAGTTTGAATATCTTTAGAAGTGTTTAATAACATTGTTGGATCTGAAATTTGTGCACAATGTTTTACTCTTCCCCAGTATGTGTTTAAATCATATTTGGATTGCGGTAAGGGTATTGGACCACTTATTGATGAAGCCATTGCTTTATTGGTGGAATATAGTTGGAGATCTGGTGGAGTATCGTTTGGTTGCCAAAATAATTTTCAAGTTTTGAAACAAAAAAATCTTGTATGAGCAAAAGACGCAAATAAAGCACAAACGGAAATATACGATCATTTGCAACATTATTGTCATCATTTGCTGCTCAATGTAATGAGAAAAGTCGGTATCACCTTAGGAATCGGTATAGATATTATCAATTCTTTAAGATTCAGCAAATTACTAACAACAAAATCATCAACATTTACATCTAGATTATGTGATCGTATACTAAATCCTATTCATGAAATACCCAAATTCAAAACTTTAACTTCAGAAAGACAAGTACAATACATTACGGGATCATGGGCTGCTAAAGAAGCATTATTTAAGACTTTGGGACCTGAAGATCAAAAGCAATTCAATTTTAATCAATGGTATCGATATCATGATTCTTATGGAAAACCTTTTATTTGGAGTGATTCATATGACGGTAAAGATGAAGAGTTTCATTTAAGTATATCTCATGATGAATCCCTCATAGTGGCTACAGTATTAAGACAAAAAACTTACAAAATTTAGTACCTGGTATTCTATTATTACATATTCATTATTTTTTACTAAACTACGTTAGAATATCTATTCCCATTCAACAGTTGCTGGTGGTTTTGAAGTAATATCATAAGTAACACGAGCAACTCCATCAACTTCATTAACAATTCTTGAAGCAACTTTTTTCAAAAATGGAGCTTCAAATACAAACCAATCAGCAGTCATAAAATCAACAGTTTCAATAGCTCTTAAAGCAATAACTTGTTCATAAGTTCTTTGATCACCCATTACTCCAACAGATTTTACAGGTAATAAAGCAGCAAAAGCTTGAGATATTTGTCTATATAATCCTGCTTTTTTAATTTCTTCAATAAATATAGCATCTGCTTCTCTAGCAATTTTAACTTGTTCTTTTGTAACTTCACCAAGCACTCTAATAGCTAAACCTGGACCTGGGAATGGATGTCTCCATACCAAATCTTCTGGAACTCCTAATAATTCACCTAAATGACGTACTTCATCTTTAAATAATTCTCTTAAAGGTTCAATTAATTTTAATTTCATATTTTCTAATAAACCACCAACGTTATGATGAGTTTTAATAGTTTGTGAAGGACCTTTAAAAGATATAGATTCAATAACATCTGGATATAAAGTACCTTGTAAAAGATATTCAACTTCTGAACCATCATGAGGTTTAATTTTTGCAGCTTCTTCTTCGAAAACATGTATAAAAGTATTTCCAATAATTTTTCTTTTCTTTTCTGGATCAGTTATTCCTTTTAATCTACCCAAAAATAAATCACCAGCATCAACAACAGTTAAATTTATTCCTAATCCTTCATCTAAAGTCTTTTTAACTTGTTCTGTTTCATTTAATCTCATAACACCATTATCAACATAAATAGCATGAAATCTATCACCAATTGCTTCTTTCATAATTTTAGCACCAACAGTTGAATCAACACCACCAGAAACTGCACCAATAACTTCAGCGGTTGGACCAACTAGTTTTTTAATTCTTGCAATCTCTGTATCAATAAAATTTTCCATACTCCAATTTGTATTTGCTTTACATATATCTACAGCAAAATTTTTTAATAATTTTTTACCTTGTAAAGTATGAGTAACTTCTGGATGAAATTGTATACCATAAATTTGTTCTTTTTCATTTGATATACCACAATATGGTGAATTATCAGAAGTTGCAACAACTTTGAAACCAGTAGGTAATGCATGTAATTTATCACCATGAGACATCCATACTTGTGAATGATCAATATCTTTAAATAATTCACAATTTTCATCTTCAACATTTAAAGTAGCTGGACCATATTCTCTTTTATCACCTCTTGCAACTCCTTTACCATTAATCCAAGCTAATTCTTGCATACCATAACATATACCCAAAATTGGTACACCTAATTTAAAAATTTCATGATCAACATGTGGTGCATCTTTATCATAAACTGAATAAGGACCACCAGATAATATAATACCTTTTGGTTTCCAAGTCAAATCTGCAATTTTTTGAGTACATGGTAACATTTCTGCATAAACTTGAAATTCTCTTAAACGACGAGTAATTAAATGTGAATATTGTGAACCAAAATCTAATACCAAAATAGTATCAAAAACTTTTGAAACTTCAATTGGTACATCTTCAATATTAGTTGATGACATCTTTAGTTAATTCTATTAATGAAATCAAATGAATATAAAAATAGGGAATGTTATTTAATTTAATAATACACTGCCAAAAAAAAAAAAAAGTTCTTTAATGGAATGATAAATTAGAAGTCAGAAATTTTCAATTGGTAACTTAATATTAATATTAAAAAAATAAATAATACTCATCTTAATTCTTGCATATAAGAATTTTTTTTTTTTTTTCCATACAAATTAATAATATTTTGTAACATATAGAGTATTAAAAAGGGATATCTATGTTCAATTCTAAGAAGATATGTAACCATATCTAATAGATGAATGATGGAGAATAATTGGACTTGATTAACTCGGTACATTATAATTTTAATAATTTGAAATTTATTAATTTATCAAGATATTTTAAATTTTGGTCCGATGGAAAAGATTTAATAGATAAGATATAATATTATACGGCTACCAATTGAGATGATTTGGAATCTTTTAAGACTTCCTTATGAATCATTAATAAGATGTTAGATGATTTGAATCTTGTAGTAGATTCATTTGGATCAGATATACTTTTGACATTCATTAAGTTTCACAGGTTTACAAACTTGATAATTTGATTCTCAAACTCCAATTTCCTTTTTTCTTTCAATATCTTAAATTATTTGCAGTAAATTTGAATTGAAAAAACCCAAATTCAATATTTAGGGGTAACAATAAGCTTCTACTTTCCTGTCGATATTGAACACTACTTGATTTTTTCTATATCAAAATCCAATAACTAATCATATATTCTCTTTGTACTAGAATCTATTATGATTACTTTATAATATAAATCACTTTTGTATAAAATAATTTAACTAAAAAATATATATAATAATATGAAACGGCTACACAAAAGATAGATTTTTATTATTTATTTATTTTAATTCTAATATTATAATAAATTTAGAATTATAATATATCAAATTTAATTCAGTTATTAATCTATTTTAATCTAACTCAAGATGATAAATATTAAAATAACTCTAAATAAAATCTACATGTTGATCTCATGAAGTACAATATTACCAATAGTGTTCAAATTATATAAAAGTAATAATAATAAATATCTATTTATTATTGTTCGTAAATTGTAGAATTGAAAATTTCATATTATTTTTTCTCATAATCTCGAAACCAATTTTTAAAAATAATAAATTTAATTTTAATAGCAATATTAAAACTAATAATAAGTGAAAAAGATAAAAAAATTATTAATATTAACCATAATTATTTAAACATTATTACAAGTTAATCTAGCTATATATTTATTCTTATCAATTGATATATCAATTAATTAATTATCAACTCAATTGACTATTTAATTAATCAAATATGGCTGATGCTGGTGTTGCTCCTGATGCAGGAGGTGCTTCAAATGTATGTTATTATATTTTAATAATTTAAATTGATTGCAGACCAATTAATGATCTATTTGAAATTAGTGAAGTTACTAACATCAATTTCAGCCAAATGACCTTTTATCACCACCAAAACAAGTTGAAATTGATCAAGCTCCATCACCTGAAGAAGCTTTAGAACCAAATAAAATAAAAGAATTAAAACAAAATGGTATAAAAGATCAAGAATCAAATAAATCAAAAACTAGTATTGCAAATGGAAATACTAGTAATAAAAGTTTTAATAGTGACAATCATAGTAGCAATAATAAGGATTTACCACATCCATCAGTAGAAGATGGATTTCATAATAATGTTAATGCACGTCAATCTGATTTTAAACAACCAAATGCTGATTATTTGAATAGACCATTAGTACCATCAGCTTCAACTCGTTCAAATGAAAATAGATCTTTACAACCTAAAAAGACAACAGATACTGAAAAATCACAACAATCAGAAGATTTTGAAGCAAATCGAATGTCATCAGTTTTTGGTAAACAGGATAGTGCAGGATTAAAACCAAGTCCTGATTATGATATGTCTGATGTTAAAAGTAAGCCTCCACCAAGACAGCCAGTTGATCCAACTTTTAGAGGTTGGAAAGAAGTTGGTGGATATGAAGCTGACGATGCTTTAACCGCAGCTGATGAATCAATTGATCTATTATCAAAAGGGTCTATATTCGATCAGTATTTACCGGCTGTTATGTATGGAGATTGGTATCATAATACAGCATTTTTAATTCTTGGTGGATTATTATCATGGATAATTGGATGGTTTAGATTTTCAGTTGCTCCATTATTCTTTGTAATGGTAATATTTGGATTATTATATCGTGCTTCAGTTAAAAAATATAGAGGTGTATTAAGAGAACATGCACAAAGAGAATTCTCAGTTAAAAGAATTGAAGATGATTATGAAACAATGGATTGGTGTAATTATTTTTTAGAAAAATTTTGGTATTTTTTAGAACCTTCAATTTCTCAAATTGTTTGTGATCAAGCAAATCCAATTTTAGCAGGTTTACCAATTCCAGCTTTTGTACAATCTGTATGGTTGGATACTTTTACATTAGGAACTAAACCTCCAAGAATTGATCAAGTTAAAACATTAATTGGTACTGCAGATGATGTTGTTGTAATGGATTGGGGATTTTCATTTACTCCAAATGCTAATGTTGATGCTAACAATAAACAATTAAAAAACAATGTTAATGAAAATATTGTAGTTAAGGCAACAATTTTTGGAATTACTTTACCAATCACTATTGCGGATGTTTCTTTTAAAGGTTTAGCTAGAATTAGATTAAGATTAATGACATCATTTCCTCATATTGAAACTGTAAATGTTTCAATGCTTGAACCACCAAAATATGATTTTAATACTAAAATTTTAGGAGAAAGTTCATGGTGGTGGGAAGTTTTAGCTTTTCCAGGTTTATATCCATTAATTAATGAAATGGTTAAAAAATATGTTGGTCCAATATTATTTAATCCAATGTCTTTCCAATTAAATGTTCAACAATTATTATTAGGTAACGGTTTGGATTCAGCTATTGGTGTATTAGCAATTACTGCTGGTTCAGCAAGAGGTTTGAAAGGTTTTAAAACTTTAGGTAATACATTAGATCCATATTTAACTTTTGGTTTCAGAAATAAAGTATTAGCTAGAACTAAAACAATTAGTGATACAGATGCACCAAAATGGAATGAAACTGTATATATTCCAGTTGCATCATTATCAGAACCATTGACTATCACTGTTATTGATTACAATGAATTTAGAAAAGATAGACAAGTTGGTGCAGTTCAATTTGATTTAGAAGCTTTAATTGATAAACCAGAACAACCAAATCTTACAGCTGCATTTTTAAGAAACAATAAACCAGTTGGTGAACTTAGATTTGGTGTTAAATATATGAAAGCTTTAGAACCAGAAAAACAAGCTGATGGCGCTTTCCAACCTCCACCAGATTTAAATACTGGTATTGCTAGAATTGAAATAGCCGAAGCAAGACATTTGAAAGGTGGTGATAAAGGTGCATCAAGTAGTGCTGAATTAATTTTCAATAACAAAACAGTTATTGAAACTCCAGTTCAAAAAAATACAAATAATCCAGGTTGGGGTGCTTCAACTGAACAAATTGTTTTCAATTGTGCTAAATCAAGAGTTAAAGTTCTTATAAAAGATCAAAATGGAAAAACAATTGATAAAATCAATACTACATTACCCGAATTAATTGATTCCACTTTAGTTGAACAAACTTGGTTCCCATTAAGTAAAGGTGGTGAAGTTAGAATAGTTACTAGTTGGAAACCTGTACAATTAGAAGGTGCAAGTGGTGCTGGTGGTTACACTAATCCTATTGGTGTTATTAGACTTGATCTTGAACATGCTGAAGATTTACGTAATTTAGAAACTATTGGTAAGGTTGATCCATATGCAAGAATATTATTAAATGGGTTCGAGAAAACAAGAACTTGTGCAGTTGATTCTTCATTAGATCCAACTTGGAATGAAGTCCATTACGTTAGTGTTTCATCTCCAAATCAAAAATTAACAATTGAAGTAATGGATGTTGAATCACATTCTGCTGATCGTACATTAGGTTCATTTGATGTCAAATTAAATGAATTTATTCAAAAGGATGAAAGAGGTCAATATATTGAACATGTTGATAAAAAACAAAGAACAAATAAATTGGTGTCTAAAAAGGGACCGAAAGGTTCAGTCACTTATACTTTATCATTTTATCCATGTTTACCAGTTATGACATTACAAGATTATAAAGATGAAGAAGAAGATAAACAAAATGCTCAAAAGGAGAAACAAAAATTAGAAGATCTTAAAAAGGATAGTAAACCTCCAGCAGGTATGGAAAGTTCACAACAATTAAAAGAAGAAGAAAGTAAAGACAAAGAGAAAATAGAAAGTGATGATGATGATGATGAAGGTTATAGTCATAAATTAAAATTATCATTAGATCAATTAATTGAATATAAGAGTGGTATATTAGTTTTTGAAATTATAAAGGGAACCATTTCCAAAAATGATACTTATTTACAAGTATATTCAGGCAATCAAGGATATCCAGATTTTGTTACAACTAAATTAACTAAAAGAGATGGTAAGATTCAAATAACAGGTGATTCAACAATAACTGAATTAGAATGGTCTAAAACAGTTTTTAGATTAGTTAAAAATAAAGATGATAATAGAGTTGATAAATGTGTTGCGGAATTAACAATTCCTACATTACAATTATTACAAAACGGCTATAATAAACCAATGACTATAGATTTAGAAGGTTCAGGTTCTGCAACTTTTCAAGTTAGGTTTTCATGGATTCCATTAATCTATAAATCAGGTATACCACCACAAGATTCTGCTGATAATTCAGGTATTTTATCTGTGGATTTACAAAATGCAAAAGGTTTACCATCAGCAGATAGGAATGGGTTCTCAGATCCATTTATGAAAATTTACTTAAACACAGAAAAGGATTCTTTCTTTAAAAGTAAAACAGTTAAGAAAACACTTGATCCAAAATGGAATCAATCATCACAAGTTGAAGTTGCTAATTTATATGATTCAGTATTAAAATTTGTATGTTATGATTGGGATATGGCAGATGCAAATGATTTATTAGGTATTGGATTTGTTGAGTTAAGTAAATACGATATGAAAGAAGGACCAGTTGAAGTTGAAATTCCATTAGAAAGTGAAGAAGGTGACCCAGCTGGTTTTGCATACGCTACTATATCATTCAAACCAGAATTCATCTTGAATGTGAAAGCTAAAAGTTCATCGACTGTAGGTAATGTTGGACAAGTAGGAGTTTCTGGTATTAAGGGAGTAGCTGGTGTTGGTAAAGGTCTTGGTGGTTTAGGATTTAAAGGTGCTAATAAAGGAGTTAAAGCAGGTGCTGACGCTGCTAAAAGTGTTGTTAAGAAGATTTTTTAATATGGTTTATTTAAAGTGGTGATGGAGAGGTGAAGGATCTTTTGTATAGTATTGTTTAATTTAAACATTGTTTGTATTTATCATAAATCAGCTAAAAAATTGATCTCTAAGCATGATATTAATCGAGTTGCCGATACATTTGAGTGTATGAGATTACAGTATTTACTACTTTGTGTGTATATAATACAAGTGTTTCAGGTATCTTTATTTTGTGTAATAATCTAATTGTTAATAAATAGAAGAGAGATGAGAGTAAAAGAATTATAGAAGCAGAAAAAAAAAAATTGGATCCAATCAATATCTTGAACTTATCAATTTACAACCAAAAATCAATTTCAATAAAATAAAAAGTCATCATGGATATTTCGAGACCAGTAGGTTCAGAAATTACATCAGTTGATTTTGGTGTACTATCAGATGAAGAAGTTGCCAAATTATCAGCAAAACAAATCACAAATCCAATAGTATTTGATAATTTAGGTCATCCAATAAATGGTGGTCTATATGATTTATCATTAGGTGCATTTTTGAGAAATGTTTGTACTACTTGTGGGCTAGATGAAAAATTTTGTCCCGGTCATATGGGTCATATTGAATTACCCGTACCTGTTTACAATCCAATGTTTTTCAATCAATTATATATTTTCTTAAGAAGTTCTTGTTTATATTGTCATAGATTTAAATTGAATCAACTAGAAACTGACTTGTTTAAATACAAATTACAATTAATTCAATATGGGTTATTATTGGAATGTATAGAATTGGAGAATTTGACTATATCTGGGAAATCCAAAACCGAAGATGATGTAGATGAAGAAGATGAAGAAGAAGAAACATCAGTAGATGATAAATCAAGAAAAGAATTAACAGCACGTCGTGAATTATTTGTTAAAAATGCAATATCATGTGCATTGAAAGATGGAAGAACTACAACAAAGGGAGTAATAACAGCATCAGTTAGCGAAGAAAGAAAAGCAACTATACACGATTTTTATAGAAGATTATTAGGTAGACCAAAATGTTCAAATTGTGGAATGTATTCACCAAGTTTTAGAAAAGATGGATTTGTTAAAATTTTTGAAAATTCTTTAACTGATAAACAAATTACAAATAATAGAGTAAGAGGTTTACAAAGACCTGATATGATTAGAAAAAATGGCTCCAAGTCAAATAGTGGAGCAAGTGATATTCCAAATATTAAACATAAAAGTGGATCGAAATATGTATTGGCATCAGAAATAAGAAATGTAATAAGAGCAGTTTTTGAAAAAGAACAACCAGTTTTACAAAAAGTTTTCCATTCAAGACCTTATCAACATGAAATAATAAGTGGTGATATTTTTTTCAAACAAGCTATACTAGTTCCACCAACAAGATTCAGATTACCTTCAAAATTAGGAGAAGAAATCCATGAAAATGCACAAAATGAATTATTATCAAATATTTTGAAAACTTCAGTATTGATTAGAGATTTAAATAGTCAAATATCCAAAATGTATCAAGAAAAATTAAGTGGAGAACAAAAAAAAATAATTTTTAATAGACTTATGAATTCATTTGTAACTTTACAAAATGATGTAAATGCATTTATAGATTCGACAAAAAACCAAAATGCACCAGCTGGGAAAATACCGAATCCTGGTATTAAACAAGCATTAGAAAAGAAAGAAGGATTATTTAGAAAACATATGATGGGTAAAAGAGTTAATTATGCTGCTCGTTCAGTTATTTCACCAGATCCCAATTTAGAAACCAATGAAATTGGTGTACCACCAGTTTTCGCAACCAAGTTAACTTATCCAGAACCAGTTACATCACATAATGCATCAGAATTGAGACAAGCTGTTATCAATGGTCCAGATAAATGGCCAGGTGCAGTACAAATACAAAATGAAGATGGATCATTAATCAACTTAAATGGTATGAGTTTGGAACAAAGAAAAGCATTAGCAAATCAATTATTAACCCCATCTGGATCATCAACTTTTGTTGGCAAGAAAGTTTATAGACATATTAAAAATCAAGATGTTGTTATAATGAATCGTCAACCAACATTACACAAAGCTTCAATGATGGGTCATAAAGTAAGAGTTTTACCAGGTGAAAAAACATTAAGATTACATTATGCAAATACTGGTGCTTATAATGCAGATTTTGATGGTGATGAAATGAATATGCATTTCCCACAAAATGAAAATGCAAAAGCTGAAGCTTTAAATTTAGCTAACACTGATTCACAATATTTAACTCCAACTTCAGGAGCTCCTTTAAGAGGGTTAATTCAAGATCATATTTCAGCAGGTGTTTGGTTAACTAATAGAGATACATTTTTCAATAAAGAAACTTATCAACAATTAATCTATGGATGTATAAGACCAGAAGATGGTCATACTAATGGAAGGAGTAGAATAATAACTGTTCCACCAGCTACTGTCAAACCTGAATATTTATGGACTGGTAAACAAGTAATCACCACTATTTTATTGAATATTAAACCAGATGGTGTTCCAGGTGTCAATTTAATTTCGAAAAATAAAATCAAAAGTGATTATTGGAGTGCGGAAAGTACTGAAAATGAAGTCATATTCAAGAATGGTGAATTAGTATCTGGTATATTAGATAAATCTCAATATGGTGCATCTCAATTTGGTATTGTTCATTCATTACATGAAGTATACGGTCCAGATGTTGCAGGTAAAGCTTTAAGTGTTTTAGGTAGATTATTTACAAATTATATTATGATGACTGCTTTTACTTGTGGTATGGATGATTTAAGATTAACTGAAGATGGTAATGAATGGAGAAAAGATATTTTGAAGGCATCAGTTGATACTGGTAGACTTGCAGCTACAGAAGTTACTAATTTATCAGATGATACACCAAATGATGATAAAGAATTAAGGAGAAGATTAGAAGAAATTTTAAGAGATGATAATAAATTAGGTATACTTGATGCTATAACTCAATCCAAAGTAAATGCTATTACATCCCAAGTTGTTTCAAAATGTGTACCTGGAGGTACAATGAAAAAATTCCCATATAATTCTATGCAAGCTATGGCTTTATCAGGTGCAAAAGGTTCAAATGTTAATGTTTCTCAAATTATGTGTCTTTTAGGTCAACAAGCATTAGAAGGTAGAAGAGTTCCAGTAATGGTTTCTGGTAAAACGTTACCTTCATTTAAATCTTTTGAAACAGATGCAAGAGCAGGTGGTTATATTAAACAAAGATTTTATTCAGGTATCAGACCACAAGAATATTATTTCCATTGTATGGCTGGTAGAGAAGGTTTAATCGATACTGCTGTAAAAACATCTAGATCTGGTTATTTACAACGTTGTTTAACTAAACAATTGGAAGGTGTTCATGTTAATTATGATAATACTGTAAGAGATGGTGATGGTACTATGATTCAATTCTTATACGGTGGTGATTCAATAGATACTACAAAACAATCTCATATGAATCAGTTTGATTTTTGTTTGGAAAATTATGATGCATTATTAGCTAAATATAATCCAGGTGATGGTATTGATAATTTAGATACTACTGAAGCTGCATCATATTCTAAAAAAGTTAAAAAGGCTTTGAAGAAACAAAAAGACATACCACATTACGAACAACATATTAAATACGATCCCGTACTAAATGTTTATAATCCATCCAAATATCTTGGTGCAGTTTCTGAAAAATTTTCAGAAAAATTAGATTCATTCATATCAAGTCATCCACATTTATTTGCACAATCAAAAGAAGAAGCGAAATCTTCAAATAAATTAACAGAAAAGAAATTTAAAGCATTGATGCAATTGAAATATATGAGATCATTAATAAATCCAGGTGAATCAGTTGGTATTATTGCATCACAATCAATTGGTGAACCATCTACTCAAATGACATTAAATACTTTCCATTTCGCTGGTCATGGTGCAGCAAACGTTACTTTAGGTATACCACGTATGAGAGAAATTATTATGACTGCTTCAGCTGCTATCAAAACCCCACAAATGACATTACCTATTTTAAATGATGTTACTGATGAACAAGCAGATGCTTTCTGTAAATCAATTGCTAAAGTTGTTATGTCTGAATTCGTTGATAATGTAACTGTTACTGAAACCACTTCACAGGATGAAAATGGATCAAATAGTAGATCATATATTATACATTTAGGTTTTTATTCAAGAGAAGAATATGAAACTGAATATGATATAAGTAAAGAACAATTAGAATATGTTGTTACAAAAGATTTTATACATCATTTGGAATCACAAATTGTTAAAGAAGTTAAAAAACAAAAGAAACCAGATTATATGCCAACTGTTGGTAAATCAGCAGGTAAAACTGATATGGAAACTGTTAGTGGTAAAATCAAAGATGTATCTGATGATGAAGATGATGTAGATGAAGATGATGCGGAAGAAGAAAATATGAAAAATAAAGCTAAACAACAAGTATCATATGATGGACCAGATGATGATGAAGTTGAGACTATGAAACGTGCAGAAGAAACCAGTGATGAAGAAATGGAAGATGCTGATGATGATAAAGAATCATCTTCTAGTAATTACGATTCAGATTCAGATTCAGAAGATGAAGATGGAGATACCAATATGGATAAGAAACCGGAATTATCAAAATCAGCAAAAGATCGTCAAGCAGAAGTTATATCGAATCATAATATGGTTACAAATTTTAATTTTGATGATGAAAAAGGTGAATGGTGTGAATTTAAATTAGAATTAAATGGTAATGAAACTCAAAAATTATTAATGGTAAATATTGTTGAAGATCTTTTAAGAAAAACTGTTGTTAGACAAATTCCAAATATTGGTAGATGTTTAAGACCAGAACCTGATGCTTCAGGTAAAAGAATATTAACAACTGAAGGTGTTAATTTCAAAGCAATGTGGGAAGAAGAAGATTTTATTGATGTAAATTCAATAACTTCAAATGATATTGCATCAGTATTAAATACATATGGAGTAGAAGCAGCAAGAAACACTATAGTTAATGAAATTTATAGAGTTTTCGATACTTATGGTATAAGTGTTTCATCAAGACATTTAGAATTAATAGCAGATATGATGACAAGAGAAGGTACTTATTTAGCTTTTAATAGACAAGGTATTGATTCATCAACTTCAAGTTTTATGAAAATGTCATATGAAACAACTTGTCAATTTTTAACAAAAGCTGTATTGGATGGTGATAGAGAAGAATTAGAAAGTCCTTCTGCTAAAATTGTTATGGGAAAATTATCAAATGTTGGAACTGGTTCATTTGATATTTTTGCTCAAATGCCAAAAATTGAAGAAGAACTTTAGTTGTTGTATTTGGCTGGTTAAACTAACTTTGCTTTTGTTACTTATATATAGCATTTTTGATAGACTAAAATAAAATTTTATTATTCGTTAAATGTAAATGTATACTTGTAGATTCGCTCAGATTTAAAAAAACCAAGCATATCAAAAAAAGTTCAAGATTTAAGGGGTATTTTTATACTTTCATGAATAATGTCAAACAACCCCACATTTCAAATACATTTCAAATCAGATGAAAATTCGATATAAGAAGCTGTTTACCAAGCCAAGATTGAATTTTTGTAAACAATCCAAATTTTAAATTAAGTGAAGAAATGACAAAATTTTCAAGTATTCAAAGTAATGAAAGTATGGAATCACTTTTCAATTACGAAATATTTTTAGAAAATATGAAAATTATGGAACATGAATATATTTTAACCTTTGACGAATATCTGATGAGTTCAATGTATGAGATATTATTTTCAGAAAAAGATCAAAAACATAAATTTTTTAAAAAGAAGAAAAAAATTCCAATTCCAATCCAACCTGAATATGAATTAGAAATTGATCAAGAAGATGTCAATATTAATTTGAATGAAAATATAAAACAAATAAAAAATGTAATTGAAATTTCATCAACTCCACAAAAATCTATATCAAACTTGTTATTAAGAAGTTATACAATTTAATTAAAATATCAACCTAAAAAGAAAATGTAATCAAATGCTAATGATATTTTTTAAACATTATAAGCAGCAACAATTAAACTTAAAATAAATGAAATTTTAAAACTTGGATTATGTAAAATTAATTGTTTTAAATCAATTTTTTTTGAACCAATTGAAATTATTGAAGTCCAAGGTATTGAAATAATCTTTCTATTTTCTAAAAATTCAATTAAAAAAAATGAACTTAAAGAAATAAATAAAAATACTTGAGATAATTTACCTAATATAATTCCAACAAATAATCCAGTTACTGATCCAATTGTTAATTCTTCGTAATTTAAATTTCCACCAAATCTACTTTCTACTTTTCCTGTTGTTTTATTTACTTTAACATCACTTGAGATTTGTTGTCTTGGTAAAATAGTTGCTGAATCATTATTTATAAATAAATTTTTGGAAAATGATGATAAAATTAAAAACGTTGCACCAGTACTTGCTAATAATAAACTGAAACTTGATGAATTTTGTGACTTTTGAGAATATGACTTTAAGGTTGATACAATTGATGATGATGATGTATTTGTATGAAATTTGGGGAAATAATTGGTAGCTATAAATTTATTATTTATTGAATATGATCTAATTGAAGATTGTTGTTTTAATTGTGTAAATGATCTCTTGAAAATGGTTTGTAAATATGGTGATTTGAACATTGTAATCTATGAAAATGCAATTGATGTTGAGAAATGATTGAATTTTTAAAACTTGATTTCAAAAGAAGCTGTTGATGATTTAATTTAGTTTTAGTTTTAAAACAGCAATTTTGAGTTGTATTATAATTTTTATTATTAACACATTTTTAAATATGTTGGGGGTACTGTATATAAGTTTTACCATTAAATTTATTCAAAACTTCCTGTTCAATCAATCTTAGTAGACTAAATAAACAAAGAATAGGAAGAAGCAGATAGTAAGTCAGTATTTTGATTTTTTGATAAGATTCCATCCCATTTGATTTTGGAATTTGACTTCAGTACCAATACTTTTGATAAAAATCTGTAGACTTCCGCATTGGGTAATTGGAAGCAGAAGCTTTTGGAAGTGTTCACAGCTTTGACATATTTATTATCGTCAAATAGCTTGCGTCATGTTACAAATTTTTAAATAAATGTATGTAGCCTACTTATAGATTATAGCCGGTTTGTTATACAAAATTGTGCTCAAATATTTCAATACTTTGAAGGAGGTATTGCTTATAAATTACTTTTAATACCAATGTGAAAGCACATCATTATCATATGAACTCACAATTTAAATTTTGAGAGAATAGATAAGTGTTTTTTTTTAGTCAAATAGTTAATGACATTGAATAGAGTCTAATGTTGCAACTAAAATAAAGAAATGCACACTTATTCCTCAAATACTTGTTCACAAAAGATTAAGAAAGTGGAAGTAATAAAAGAACAGAATTGGTTATACAATGTTAACTTATCATTCGAATTACTTGTGATTTCCTAAATAAGTTAAATTATTAAATTGAAATTTGATCTTAGATTCAAAATCTGTCCATTATTTATTATAGTTGGGAGTTTGTACATTATTTTATATTATTATTATATCAGATTAGTAATTTATTCAAAAAATTAATTTCATATATTATTACGTAATTTATTATATAATTTTGCAAGTACGAAGTACGATAAAATATATTTTATGATAAATACACTACCTTAGTTGTTCTGTTTATAATTAACCAAAATACACTACTAGCATAATTATATATTATTTAATAATATTACAATTAATAATAAATTCTACATAATTAAGAAAATTCGAGCCGAGCTACCAAATTTTTATCAATTATTAAAAATAAAATTTGAAATCTCCAAATTCCTTTTTTTTTCTTTTTTTTTATTTTTTTCTTACATAGTTGGGGCAGATTCTACATAGTTAAGTTCCAAAACAGAAAAAGAGAAAGGTTTCACAACCAAAAAAAAATATTTATTTCAGTGCAAAACCCACTTTTTTTTGAATTTAATTATTTATATAAATTTCAAGACAACTCAAATTTATACTCAATTCAAATTATATGATATTTTAATTCAATTTTGAATTATTAACTTATATTTATGGCTCAACCCAATTGATATACAATTAATAGTTAACTACAAAGTATTGATATAATAAATAACTTGAAACTTTTTGTTTTTTTTTCAAATTAAAAATACTGTTGCAAAAGTATAATATTTCAATCAATTATTTTGTATCAACTTTCATTCTTATTATCCATAGATATTGATTTCTGGGGACTTATTCAATTAAAGACTCATCTTATTTATCATTACACTTATTACATCACACAAATTTTTAGTCGATTTAGCGTAGTAAAAATACATATAAAAAGTGCTGCAAAAAAATATACAAGTTTTAAAATTCTCAGTATATAAAAGTTAAATAGAATGTTTCAACAACAACAACAACAACAAGGATTCAATCAACAAAACCTGTTTCATACTTACAATGGTCCAATAGATAATAATCCTAGATTTTTTAATCCAGATGTACCACAAGAAATATGTCCAAATATATGGCTTGGTCCATATTCATCATTAATAAATCAAACATCACCAAATTCAAGTTTTATATCAAATAGTAATGTTAAAGTTATTATAAATTGTGGATCAACATTAAATTTTTTAGATCTTGTTGAAAATTCACCAAAAGTTTCAATATCATCAGATATTATGATATTAAGTTTAGATCCGTCTTTTACAATTATTGAAAATAATGAATTAATAAATAATTTTATATTAAAATTTAATAAAATATTACAAAATTATATAAATTCATTTTATATAAATTCATCAATTACAAATTTAATTCATAAATTACCAAATTCAACTCAATTTCAAATAAATTCACCAATTTTAAATGGATCAAATATAAAAATTCAATTTTTTAAAATTATAAGATTAATTTCAATATTTAAATTAATTAATCAAAGTTTACAAATTTTAATTGTATCAGAAGATGGAAATTTAAATTTATCAACTGGTTTAATAATTGCTTATTTAATGGATAACTACAAGTTTAATTTTCAAAATTCTTTTAAATTTTTAAAAACAAAAAGACCATCAATAAAAGAATTAAGATTAAGTTATTATGATGATTTATTAATTATTGAAAATTTAAAAAAATTTTATTTAGAAAATGTTGATATAAAACAAAATTGTAGTTCACAATTTATTAATAAATGTAAACGAAATTGTGATGATTTTGAAGATGATGAATCTTATTGTGGGAATGGTGGTGGTGTTGGTGGTGATGATATGATGAGAGATGAAATTATTGTTGGTGGAAGAGAATTTAGGAAAAGAAAGTTTCATTAATGGTTGATGCAACAATTATTTTTAGTTCTAAATTCATTCATTACAATCTGTATAAACTATGTATAATTACTGTATTACTAATAAAATAAATAAAATTAAATATTATGTATCTTTTACTCTACTCCTTCTCAGTTATTTATATACATGAAACTTGTAATTACAATTACTGTGGAACATCTAATCCAACTCTATTAGCAGATTTTTGAACATTTTCTTGTTGATCCATAAATAATCCTGGATTATATCTAATTAATAAATCAAAATATTCTCTTTGACTTTTTAAATAAGTATATACATTATTTAAATTATTTAATTCATAAGAATTATTTATACCTAATTTATCATCAATTATATTATGTAATAAATTTAAATCTTTTAATTGAGTGTTTTTTGTGGGTGAATTGTTAGATTCTAATGATTTTAATTTATTATTAAGATCTTCTATTTCTTGTTTTTTACCATTTTTGATTGCATTTTGTTTTAAATAATTATAATATGTTGTTAATTTTTTATTCTCTGATTTGGATTTTTGTGCTATTGATTTGTTTTCATATGTGAGTAATTCTTGTGATATGTTTCTGTATATTTGTTTGAAAGTTGGTATTGATTTTGAGCTTATTGACATCGTGTTGGTGCGTTGTGTATATATTTGAATTGAATTAGAGAAGTTTATTCGATTGATTAAAGTGAATTTAAAGGAAGCGATTTTTCAAAGTTCTAAGGAATTCTATATACAGGAATTATGGGGATTCAAATTTATACGGTCTATCAATTCACCTAAAATTACTTACTACGTATATAAAAGTGAGTAAAATTCTTCCAAAGTCCCGTGAGTAATTGAACTTAATCGTTTTACTCAATTATGTTGTCAATTGGACCCAGTATGCATAATCAATTCAAAATATTGACACCAAATTCTACTGTTTCAATTCTATTTATTTGTATAAGCCACAATCAAATAACCCAAAAACAACGATATATTGATGGAAGGGTAAAGAAATAAGATCCAATGAGGTTTTAAATTTTGAAACCAGTCAAAAAATATTAAAATTGAAAGAATCCCCAAAATCCATACAAGAGCAACTAAAATTTGTTTTAAAAATTCAATATAAAAATTATTTTGTAAACTTTCTAAATCTCTTGGTCTATTAATATATAACCTAGTAATTGATTTTAATAATTGAGATTGTAAAAATGTTAAAATTATAAATCCAATATATTGATATTGTTTATATTTTTGAGGTATTAATAAATTTAAATATAATTTTAATTGATTAATTAAATTATCATGTTTTGTTGTTTGTAATACATCTCCTACATCAATTGAGTCAAATGGAATTGTATCTATTGAACATGATACATTTATTATTAATAATGATAATGATAATATTAATGTGAATAATTGAGAAAGTTTAAGTTGTATCATTTTTGTACAATGATAGAATTGAGTTAAGTAATTAAGAAATAATAATAATATTTCAACTGATGTTTCAAAATTAGGAAATCTTGTGCGGCTCAGATGACTTTTAATAAAAAAGAGGGGATGCTACCAGCTCAAATTAGATTAACCAATTAAAATACAACATGTTTAAACATGAACAGGTTAAGAAAAATATCTCAAATTCGGACTCGAATTAAATTGAAATTTTAATATCACAAAATTATCTCAATTTGAAAAATCTTAGTTGAATACAAATATTAAGCATTTTTCTCTTGTATACTTTAATTATAATATTTCAAAAATTAATAATAACTATAGAATAAATTTCTAAAATAATTATAAAGCCGATAACAATAAATATTAAAGATGTAACAATTTTTATCAATAGTGAAGGATTTTTTTATTGAATCTAAAATAACTATTGAATTAAAAGAGAAGAAGAATTGTAGATAATCTTGTTAATTGCTCTTACTTACTAATTTCTCTACTTTACCATTACCCACAATCAATTGATTGATAATAATTCATGAACCAAGTTTTCTGTAATAAATTTTGCAATTTTAGTTTTGTGATCTTCGGAGTAACTTTTTTATTTAAAATTTATATCGTGTCAAATGATTAAGTTAAAGAAAGATCTCATCAGATTTGAATGAATTGAATTTAGCAATTGACAGAAAAACTATTTGTAAATAGGGTCACAATCTAGAGATAGAAAATAGTCTAAACTTAGTGAACAACGATTAAAAACTTCTCTTTCTTTATCATAATTATTTGGTCTAATATTTAATATCATATTTTATTCTATATAATAAAATTTCTTTTCTCTAATTAAAATTAATAAAAGTCAATATTTAGAAAAAGAGAAAAAAAAAAATTATTTTCATCAAATCAATTGAATTCATTTCTTAAAATTTATAAAACACAACTTAATTTTTATTTATCTATTCAATCTTATCATCCTCCTACATATTCATAACAATGCTTAGAACTATTACTGCTCAAAGATCTGCTATTCGTTCATTAGCTACTTTTGCATCACCAGAGTCTGTTTTACCAAAAAAATATGGTGGTAGATATACTGTTACATTAATTCCAGGAGATGGTGCTGGTCAAGAAATTACTGATTCTGTAAAAACTATTTTTAAGTCACAAAATGTTCCAATTGATTGGGAAGTTGTAGATGTAAGTGGTGTTGAAGGTGAAAGTGGAAAAAATCATGGAGTTGATGAAGCTGTTGAATCATTAAAAAGAAATAAAGTTGGTTTAAAAGGTATATTATATACTCCAACTGATAAATCAGGAAAATCATTAAATGTTGCATTAAGAAAAGAATTAGATATTTATGCATCATTAGTTTTAATTAAAAATATTCCTGGAGTTAAAGGTATAATTGATGGAATTGATTTTGCTTTAGTTAGAGAAAATACTGAAGGTGAATATTCAGGTTTAGAACATCAATCTTTTCCTGGTGTTGTTGAATCATTAAAAATTATGACAAGATTTAAATCTGAAAGAATTGCAAAATTTGCTTTTGATTTTGCTGAAAAAAATAATAGAAAATTAGTTACTGCTATTCATAAAGCTAATATTATGAAATTAGGTGATGGATTATTTAGACAAACTGTTAAAGATGTTGGTCAAGATTATAAAGGTATAGAAGTAAATGATTTAATTGTTGATAATGCTTCTATGCAAGCTGTTGCAAAACCTCAACAATTTGATGTTTTAGTAACTCCAAATTTATATGGTTCAATTTTATCAAATATTGGTGCTGCATTAATTGGTGGTCCAGGTTTAGTACCAGGTGCTAATTTTGGTAGAGAATATGCTGTTTTCGAACCAGGTTGTAGACATGTTGGTTTAGATATTAAAGGTAAAAATACTGCTAATCCAACTGCTATGATTTTATCAGCAACTATGTTATTAAGACATTTAGGATTAAATGATCAAGCTGATAAAATTTCAAAAGCCACTTATGATGTTATTGCTGAAGGTAAAGTTAGAACTAAAGATATTGGTGGATCATCATCAACTACAGAATTTACTGATGCTATTATTGATAAATTAAATTAATTTAATTTTTATTAATGATTTTAAAATTTTTTTATAAATTATTTAGTTCCAATGTTTATTATATTTGATAGAAAGTTAAATTCACATAAATAAAAGACATTTATTGTTGAAATATATCAACTTGAGCTCTTGACAAATTTTTAGATATTAGGTTCAACTTTATCCGCTATTTCAATATTGCATAACTACAATAAGTAATTGAAAAATTATTGTTCGGTTGACTAATATTTTTTTTTTATATGTGAAAATATTTAGTACTTGCATATACCATAAATAATCAGAGATTATAACGTTGACTAGTCTAGAAAAGAAATTAAATTATCAATGAGTCGAATACTTGTGTCTTAGACTTTATAATACTAATGTACTTACGAATTTCTTTCAATGTAATGTGTCTTGTAGTCTATAGTTTATTAAATAAATTATTATATAATCAATGTAATATTATTTTCTTTAATTGGTTCAATGACTCTTTCTCTTTAATACAAAATTAAAATTTCATTAATTAATTTTTTTTCAACTTTTTTGAACTTCTTTTTTTCTTAACGATTTCAATCGTTCAACCTTTAGATTATATATATTAATTATATATTAATTTAAAAGTTCGTCTGTATTCACAAAAAACCAAACTTATACCAATTAAAAAACATGTGTGATGTTGTTTTAGGATCTCAATGGGGTGATGAAGGTAAAGGAAAATTAGTTGATTTATTATGTGATGACATTGATGTTTGTGCAAGATGTCAAGGAGGAAATAATGCAGGACATACAATTGTTGTTGATGGTAAAAAATTTGATTTTCATATGTTACCTTCAGGTTTAGTTAATCCAAAATGTCAAAATTTAGTTGGTTCTGGAGTAGTTGTTCATATTCCTTCATTTTTTGAAGAATTAAAAAATATTGAAGAAAAAGGTTTAGAATGTCGTGATAGATTATTTATTAGTTCAAGAGCTCATTTAGTCTTTGATTTTCATCAAAGAACTGATAAATTAAAAGAAGCTGAGTTATCAGAAAATAAAAAATCTATTGGTACAACTGGTAAAGGTATTGGACCAACTTATTCAACAAAAGCTTCAAGATCAGGTATTAGAGTTCATCATTTAGTAAATCAAAATCCAGAAGCTTGGCAAGAATTTAAAACAAGATATATGAGATTAATTGAATCAAGACAAAAAAGATATGGAGAATTTGATTATGATTATGAAGAAGAATTAGCAAGATATGAAAAATATAGAGAAGAATTAAAACCTTTTGTTGTTGATTCTGTTGAATTTATGCATAATGCTATTGCTCAAAAGAAAAAAATATTAGTTGAAGGTGCTAATGCATTAATGTTGGATATTGATTTTGGTACTTATCCATATGTTACTTCTTCTTCAACTGGTATTGGTGGAGTTTTAACTGGTTTAGGTATTCCACCAAAAAGTATAAGAAACATATATGGTGTAGTTAAAGCTTATACTACAAGAGTCGGTGAAGGTCCATTCCCAACTGAACAATTAAATAAAGATGGTGAAACATTACAAGATGTTGGTGCTGAATTTGGTGTTACAACTGGTAGAAAAAGAAGATGTGGTTGGTTAGATTTAGTTGTTTTAAAACATTCAACTTTAATTAATGGATATACATCATTGAATATTACAAAATTAGATGTTTTAGATGGATTTAAAAATATAGAAGTTGGTATTGCTTATAAATTAGATGGTAAAGAATTAACTCATTTCCCAGCTGATTTAATAGATGTTGGAAATGTTGAAGTTATTTATAAAACATTTCCTGGTTGGGAAACTGATATTACTAAAATTAAAAAATATGAAGATTTACCTGAAAATGCTAAAAATTATTTAAAATTTATTGAAGATTATTTAAATGTTCCTATTCAATGGGTTGGTGTTGGTCCAGGTAGAGAAGCAATGTTAGAAAAAGCTATTTAAATTTAGAATGTATTTTAAATTGCAGTTTTTAAAGTTATGTATTGTCTTTTAATAGATTTATTATATAGATCTTTTCAAACTGATTATTTGTAGAAGAAAATTGTGTCCTATTCATAAATATTGTTGATATTGATGTAGTGAATTTATAAATATGAATGTATATGATACTGCATAAAGATAATTTGGCTGTAACCTAATATTTCAGTTCAAATTGCCACTAATTAAACAAATCAATTTTACAACAACATAATTTTTATCAGTCACCATGGTATTTAAGTTAAGTTCAACGTTGACTGGACATGAACAAGATGTCAAGAGTCTCGCGAATACAACAATTGACTCTCAGTCCGTTCTAATATCAGTTTCAAGAGATTCAACCACAAGGATCTGGCAAAATCCAAATACTTCATCGATTGATTCAACCATAGTTTTCAATTCTCCAACAAAATCATTTTTAAACTCAACTGCAGTAATAGAAAGATCAAATGGTGAAAAATTAATAGCAAGTGGAGGACAAGATGCTATGATATATTTAAGTGAATTTAACTCAAATAATTTTGATCACGATAGTAAATATCAATTAATTGGTCATCAAGGAAATGTATGTGCTATGAATTATGAGAATGGAGAATTTATATCTAGTTCATGGGATGGAACAGCAATTGTATGGAATTTAGATGAATTTATACCAAAATATATATTAAACAAACATGAATCATCAGTATGGGATTGTAAACTAGTTGCAAAAGATAAATATTTAACTGCTTCAGCTGATAAGATTATAAAACTATGGCATGGTGATCATGTTGTACAAGAATTTAAAGGACATCTGGATGTTATTAGAAAATTATTAGTCTTACATGGATCAAATCAATTTTTATCTAGTTCAAATGATGGAACTATAAAATTATGGGATTTAAATACTGGTGCCAATATAGCGACTTTATTTGGTCATGATTCATTTGTTTATGATTTAGCCTTATTGTCAAATGGTAATTTAGTATCTACTGGTGAAGATAGAACAGTAAGAGTGTGGGATTTAGCAAATAAAAAAGTATTACAAGTTATTACGTTGCCTTGTATATCAGTTTGGTGTGTTACTACATTACAAAATGGTCAAGATTTTGCAGTTGGTGGATCAGATAATTTAATACGTGTTTTTACACAAGATTCAGAACGTTTTGCATCTGAAGATGAAATTAAATCATTCACTGAAGCAGTACAATCTTCATCTATATCTGAACAATCATTAGATAATTTAAAGAAGACTGATATCCCAGGTGTGGAAGTCTTACAAAAACCAGGTAAAAATGAAGGATCAACAATAATGGTAAAAACTCCAGAAGGTACAATTGAAGCACATCAATGGTCAGGTGGTCAATGGCATAAAATAGGTGATGTTGTTGGAGGAGCTTCAAGATCAGGTAAAAAGCAAGAATATCAAGGTAAAGAATATGACTACGTGTTTGATGTCGATATAAAAGATGGTGAACCTCCATTAAAATTACCATATAACCTAAATGAAAATCCTTACGTTGTTGCTGAAAAATTTTTAGCAGATAATGAATTACCAAGTTCTTATACTGAAGAAGTGGTTAAATTTTTGGAGAAAAACACAGAAGGAGCTAAATTAGATGAAGGTACTGCTACTGAAATTAATAATGTTGAACCACAAAGAACTATTGATCCATATTCTGATGCTTATGTAAGAGAGCATCAAAAGACTAAAGATTTACTGGTCTTGCCGGAAAAAACATTCATTTTATTCAAGGAATTCAAAAAAGATTCTATTATGAATGGATTAAAGAAATTAAATGCAAATCAACCAAAAGATAAATTCGTTGATGATGATATTCATCATATAGATGATTTACTAACAGATTTAACATCTCGAGATGCAATTGAAATTATATCAGATTATGCATTACAAATTATAGCAAATTGGGATGTAACTTCAAAATTAATTGGATTTGATTTAATAAGAATATGTATTCCTAAAATAACAGCAGTTGATTTCTTGCATGAAAATTCACCAACAGAAACAATAAACAATGAAATAATATCAGGTTTAACAGCAATTGGACCATCAAATTCAGCATTATTAATGATGGTTTTAAAAGTATTGAGTAATTTTATAAATAGTGCTGGTTTCATTCAAGCATATATGGATCCAGTAGGAACCAATTCTTCATTATATCAATATAATGAGATTTTCGAAGAAATATTAAAATTAATTTTAAATAAATGTAATATCGTAGATTCAACAAATAAATTATATTCATCATCAATGGTATCATTAGCTACATTTTTATATAATTTATCAGCAGTTCAATTAAAAACAACTGGGTTAAATGTTAGATCGCAAGAATCTGCTAAACCAATATTACTGTTAATTAATTCAGTTGGACTGCAAATTGTTAATTCGTCTAATGAAGCTGCTTATAGATTAATTATTGCATTTGGAAATTTTAAATTTAGTAAAGCTATTACTAAAGATAATGAAACTCCTGAATGGTTGATTAGAGCTGGTACTTTATACAATGAACCAAGATTTGAAAAATTATTTGACGATATTAAAAATATTTCATAGAAGTATATAATTCATATCTAATAAAAGTTACCCGTCATTTCAAAACCTCGAAGGATCGTTTCTTCTAGTGTAAACACTTTATCTAATTGTAGCACTTCGATATGAATTATTCGTTCTTGTATCATTTTTGATATAAATCCCAGACAGAGATCAGATCAATGAAATCAAATCTTAACAATCATAAACATATATTAAAACCTAATAAAATAAATCCGTAGCTTTATTACTTAATTCAACTAATTTATCAGCAGCTTTTAAATTAGTATTATCAGTTAATTTAATAGTTGAATAAACATTAATTTTTAAATCACCATTTAAATTAGAAACTTTACCAATAATTTCATATATCTTATTAATTTCCAAAAGATTATAATTATCTGATGTTGATGATGTAGCAGCTGATAAATCTAAATTTATTGATCCATTACTTATAATTATACCTTGTTGTGATGATGAATTATAAGATTCACATTTACCTATGACTCTAACAAGCTTGTTTGAACTTTGTTGAAGTAATGGAGCATTTATTCTTCTTGTTGCTGCATCCATTGTGTAATTGGGAAGTCTTATGAGATGTGTATTAAATGGTTGAATGGTGGTATATGTAATGGTTAACGCGTCTTGATTTAATTTTGTATTTGATTTTGTAATTATTTCAAACCGAGAACCGTACTGAAATTTATTTAACAATCTTGAATCTTTAACGGTATTTAACTACTCGAAGCATGAGTTATGCAATTTCAGATCTCTGACACACTACAAGGTAATTCTATATATGCTTTCATGTTCGCGTTATGTGTGTTTATCTATATGCTATATTTATATTGTTTAGTATGTTAAAATTCAACAACTACATAAATCATGTAAGAATTCACCAGCTTTACCCTTGGATTCTGCTCTCATTAAACTTTCTCCAATTAAAAATCCATCAACATGATCCTCATACTTATATTTTTTGACATCCTCAACTGAAGTTATACCAGATAAAGCTAGTATTAATACATCTCCTTTTCTACCATTGGTTTTTTTATCTTTGGCTTGATCAACTAATGAACTTGTTGTCTTCAAGTCAACGTTAAAATTAGTTAAGTTACGATTATTTACACCAATGATTAATGGTTCACTTGTATCTTTTTTGTAACTTAATTTCAATGCTTTCTCTAACTCAGGTGCATCATTTACTTCTACTAATGGTACCATATCCAAGTCTAATGAGTATGAATATAATTCTTGTAATAACTCAAAATCATCTAACATCTTCACAATTAACAAAACAGTATCTGCACCAGCTAATCTTGCTTCTAGTATTTGATATTTATTAAAGATAAATTCTTTTCTTAAAACTGCTGGTCTTTTGTAGTTGGGGACTTTTTTGGTTTCTGGACTTTCTATAACTTTACGTATTAATGATAAATCTTCAAGAGATCCTTTAAACCAATTAGGTTCAGTTAAAATTGATATTGTGGAACATCCATTTATGGCATATGTTAATGCTTGTTTTCCTGCGTGTGCGTTTATATTAATATCACCTTTTGATGGACTTGCTCTCTTAAATTCTGATAAAATTATTGTTTGTTTTAATTCATCTTGGGTATATTTCAATCTATCGTAAAAATTTATAACTGGAGGTGCTACTCCTAATGATAATGCAATTTCCAAATTTTTAAATGATCTACCTGGTAAATTCTCAATTATGTCGTAATCTTCCTTTCTCTTTTTATATATGGTTTGTAAAATATTTTCACCTTTACCAAACTTACTTTTCTGACCATTTTGTAATTTTGATTTAAATTCATTATTTTCTGCCCATGTTCCTCCATAAACCCCCAAAATATTATCAATCATCAATTGACCAGATTCAGTCAAGATAGACTCTGGATGAAATTGTACTCCTTCTATAGTATATTCTTTATGTCTAACTCCCATGATAACATTTGGTTGAGTTTCAGTAACTGCAGTAACTTCTAAAACTTCAGGTAATGTAGCTTCAGTGCCAGCTAATGAATGATATCTAGTTACAGCAACAGATTGTGGCACATCTTCAAACATTCCCTTCCCGTCATGTTTTATTGTGGTGGTTTTACCATGAACTATTTCTCCAGCATATGAAACATCACCTCCAAATACGTCAAATATACATTCTTGACCCATACAAACTCCAAATATTGGTAATTTTCCTTTGAAATGTCTTATTACATCACTTGATATTCCTGAATCTGTTAATGGGTGTCCAGGACCTGGGGATATAAAAATTATATCTGGTTTGATTTCATTTTCTATTGTTGCAATGTCTATTTTATCATTTCTGAAAACGTCTACTTTCCCACATTTTGGAGATTGATGTAAATATTGATATAAATTCCAAGTAAATGAGTCATAATTATCTATCATCAAAATATGCCTCTTTGGGTCTTCAGTCGTATTAGACATTTTTACTGGTGGTTGTTGTGAGGATTGATAACTTGATCTTGGTTAGTATTGAAATTTTTCAGATTTTTTACTAACAAATCTAATTTGTAACACAAAAATCTTTTAAAACGGTTGAGTCATTAATCAAACAAATTGATAGTCGACTCAAACACATATATATTGTCAATTATGAGAGAATAGTTTATGATATCATGAGCTTAGAAAATCAAACTGTTTTTATTAAACTCTATAAACTTTTTTTTTGTAAACCGTAAAACTCAATCATCGAGTTCTATTACCTCTATTTTTTTTTTATTTCTAAGTCTATGACTTATAGGCTCATAATCTAACTTTGTCGAAGAATTATCATATTCAACTCCATGTAACATTATAGAACTTACTAATTCTAAAATCAACATGAACAATGATGATAGTATGGCCAAACAATAATTTGAAATTGACACACCTATATCTAACCAAGAACCTTCAGTTCTAACTAAAAAGAAAAAATTTAATGATAAGAAATCACTAGTCGATATGATTAATGTTGAAATTGTGAATTTCTTGATTTCTAATTGATGATTCATTATACCCAAACAAGTAGATAATAATACGTAAGGAATAATTAATTTTATCATTAATAAAGCACCCATTGAAAAAGGATCAAAAATTGGAATTAATCTGTATACTGAGTCTAATGAAAATGATGAAATTGATGCAATATTACCAGTTCCGAAAAATGCTAATTGTAAGAAGAAAAACCCAATGATGGCAATTCTAATAACTTGAAGCCAATAACCTTTTGGAAGTCTACCAGTTTCTTCTTGTGATTTAACAATTTCAGCATGTGGAACTTTTAATAATTCTTCAATAGATAACCATTGTAATAATATCATTGAAAATCCAATATAGAATAATAATTCAAATGAAATCGTCAAAATTATGAAAGTTGGAATAAATGTTAGAAAAATCATTAACAATCTAAATCTATAATCTTTTGATGGATAAAATGAATGTAAAATTGGTAAAACAACTAATGAAAGAACAAATGTTACCCATCCTAAAATTTGTGAATACAATGGAAGACCAGCTCTTGATTGTAAAGAAACAACAGATACATCTGTTGCATAAGTTATTAAAGGAATAGTAAGTATTTGTAAATTAATAAGTACTTTTTGAGCACTACCTAAATCAGGATTTCTCTTTTGAACTGCATTGAACCCAACTGTACTAATTATAAATGCTAATATTGATCCAAGATTAATTAATAATAAGTTTTCAACTTTTACTGGATCAAGATTTGTGAAGATACACATAAATAAGCAACTGGAAAACCACAAAATTTTCATCAATCCAGATATTTTATTTGATCCCAGAACTAAAGCTGGATATATACCAACGATGCAAAAGATTATTGAAAAAATGCATCTCTCAAAGAACCCATATGTTATACCTTCATACATTCCTATAAATGAGATCAAAATGAATAATTTGGTCAGCCATCCAACACCATGTAACAAGTTATCAAGTCCATCGAATAAATATCTTCTCTCATCTAATATTGTGTACCAAAAATATATTGGAAAAGCAGCATACATGTAATAATTGAATGGGGAGTTCTGATAAAATAATAAATATCCTATTGAAGCACCCAAAGTTAAGAATGAACCAAGCAATATTGGTGAGTTAGACCTTTTGTCAGTTTTCAAGTAATCTTCAGGTAAAATAAATAATTTAATAAATAATATGAACGCAAAAATAATCCATCCAAAAAATCCAAATGTGACAATTGTTCTGAGTAATAACCAATTATAAGTAGTTAAATAATTTAAACCAGAGAGAGCCTTTTTCATCAAATCCTCAGTAACTTCAATTGCTAACTTTTCAACATTTTCATCAGGTCCATTCTTCAAAAGTTCAATTAAGCTTTCAATTTCCTTTTGGTAATCTTGGATCCTTTTTTCAACGAATGGTTCAAATGGTTTGAATTTAAATTGATGACTTAATACTTCTTGTTCTTTTACAATGTACTGTTCAACAATGGCCAAAGCATTTGCGTATAATGATTTTATCTTGAGTTCTGGCTCAGCATCAATATAACTTAATGGTAATTCACCAACTGAATTTGCTGGATAATTTGCACCAATTAGATAAGCCATTAATGATGCTATATCTGCTTGATTTACATCATTTCTTACTAAATGATCTAATTCCCAAGTATCAAAATAAGTAGATTCATACCCACTATTTACAGGATCTTGTTTTATTATTTGCTCTTTAACATGTTCAAGATCTTTCAATTGTACAGGTTTGTTCACCCCAGCTCCCCAAGCAATTAAAGGAGTTCTTGTATTATCAGGGTGACCATCACCATGAGATCCAAAATCAGACATACCATGATCAGCCGTAAATACAAATGCAGTTTTATCATCTCCAAAAAATTCATTAATTTGTGGTACGACTTTTTCCAACATATTATCGATATATTCAATATTTTCATAGTATTCAGCTGAATATGGACGATATGCATGACCAGCAGTATCTGGACCTAATAAATGTAAAAAAAAGACATTACCATCTTGCCTTAATTCATCATTTAAAGTTTTATTTGTAGTTGAATTATTCAATAAATCATCAAAATGTTTAAAAACAAACGAATCTAATTCAATTGAACTTGATGTAAAATCTTCAAACTCATGCCCATACATACAAACATCAATTCTACCAGGAACGACCCCATCTCCATAAGCAAACATCGGTAGAATATCAGGACTTCCAAATGAATAAGTATGTTTAGATTGATTGAAAAATGAATCGAAATTAACCGGATTTTCTTTCCAACCTTTAGTTACAGCTGAAACATCTTCATAAAATCCAGCAATCATTGCAACATGACCAGGTCTTGATTCAGTAGGCATTCTTGTATTTGATATACCCCATGTACCATTATTCAAAGCTAAACTTCTTAAATATGGAGCTAAATATTTTGTTTCCCCAGTTCTTGGATGTTTCAATTTTTGAAAAGTTTTATCTGCTCGTAATCCATCTCCTACTATTAAAAACAATCTTTTAGCTGGTGGTTCATAAGTTGAAACATGATGATTCATTCCATGTACTAATGGCAGTACAAAATAAATATCAAATATTGACCATAAATAAAAGAAATGAAATAGCACCCCTAAAATTAATAGCAACTGTCTATTCCTATCCATATTGTAAAGGATTCAAAAAACCGAATGACTATTGATGTCTAGTTTAATGAAAGATCAACTCTTGATGTTTGATAATTTTCATAATACTTAAAATTTATTACTAGTAGAATCGCGTCTTATATATTAAAATATTTACTATTTGTGTAACGTGTTAAAATTTATAATTAACCATAACCATTATAAATTTATACATATTATTATAGATTTATGAGATCTGAAAAGAGTTTAACCAGTTATAATACATCTATATGCTAACTATTATCAATCTATACAACCATTGTTAATCCCAATTCTTATACATATTAATCCAGTTACGATTTTGTTGATATAATGTCATAATTTGACTAAAAACTCTCAATGAAGCTTTAAATTGTCCAACAACTTCTAAATCTCTTGCTAAACATTGTTTATATACTTCCATATTTTCATTATCATTTTCATCATTAATTTCATTGAAAAATTGAATATCTTTCTCGGTTCTTTCCATTTGATATCTAACTATTGCTTCTTTATAACTTAAAAATGCTTTTTGATAATCTTCTAGAGAATTAACATATCTTTGCCATCTTAATCTAGTCATTGTTTCTGGATTAAAAATCATTGATGGTGGGTTTGGAGCTGTAAAATTATGAACTTTTGGTGATGCATGTAAATCAAGTATATTTAATTTTTTCGTTGAAGATGTTGTTGTGGTTTCTGAGCTGCTTGTAGATGTATAACCTCTAACAGGGTTTTTATTTAACGGGTTGGATAGTATATCAGCTTTAGATTTTCCATTGGTATAATCGAATGTTTTTTGTCCTGAACTTGAAGATATGTTACTTGCTTCATCTGATTTTGGAGTTTTTCGTTTTTGATCATCGGGTAGACTTTCATAAATTTCATTAAAATTTACTTCCTCTATATCACCAACTTTTATGTCAAACCCATTCATGTCCAAGGGTGAACCAAATGCTGGATTTTGTGATGAAATTTTGGATCTTTTGTGTGGTGCTGTTGGATGAAATCTTACGTGATTTGGTTGTGTTTGTAATGTTGGAATTGTTTTGTTTGACCTTGTTGGTGATGCAGTATTACTTCTAGGTGGCATCTTTGGTTTGACGTTGAAATGAATATGCTCATTTAAAATTCTTGGATCATATTCTCCGGAACTTTGTCCTGGTTCATTATTTTCAAATGAATTTTGATTGTTTGGTTCAGGTACATTCATAAATGAATCATTATTTTCTTCACTTAAACCTTCCTCTGCAAAACTCAAATCTTCTTCTAGTACAATTGGATGATCTGAGTCCTTACCTTTTTTGGACGGCGTTGACGATGATGGTTTGGAAGTGCTACTGCTTGCCTCTCTAGGATTATAATCTTCTTCTTCAATTTCCACTTTCTTTTTCTTTTTAGAATTTTGATAATATTTTTCAGTTTCATCCTGGACTCCATAATTTTCCTTAATAAAATCATTCGCAATCTCAGCCGACTCTTCTAAATTTCTTCTTTTTTCTTTAGCTGACTGATAAGCTTTGTCTGATTTTTTACTACTGGTTTTTGATGAAGAATTCTTTCTGGGAACTTGAGGTACATATTCTTCTTCATCTGATGGTAATATTAATACTTCTTCTTCCAGAAAATGAACCTTCAAATTATCTTTATTCCTAGATGACAGTCTCGCTTTTTCTTCTGCTTCTCTCTTTAAGTCTTGTCTAATTCGACTTTCTTCTGCTCTCCTTCGCAATTCAGCCTCTGCTCTCCTTATTGATGCAGCTTCTGCTCTGACTCGTTCAGCCATTTCTTCTTTTAGTCTTTCGGCATGTCTTGCAGCTGCCTCAGCTGCGTTTCTTTGATGCTCTTGTGATTTTTGATAAAAGTTATATGAAGAATAATTTGAGGTATTATCAGTGTTACCGCCATTATTATTTGTTTTTGTTTTTGTATTTGTATTTGGAGTATTATTTTTACTTGATGAATTAGTTGAAGATGATTGAGTGTATCTGCTATAATAATGAGTCGAGGAACCATTTGTACTTCTGTATTCTGAAAATGGAAATGAAGATGTAGCCTGTGAGAAAAATGTAGTAAAATTTGACCTTGTATTATTCATATTACTAGTTGACCTGGTATTTACATTAATAAATGCATTACCTGATTCTCTATTAGTTCTGATAATTTCATATGCTGCATTAATTTCTTTAAATTTTTCATGATGTGTTTTATCTGGAGTTTTATCTGGATGATATTTTAATGATAATTTTCGATAAGCTTTCTTGATATCTTCAAATGGAGTTGATGGATTAACTCCTAAAGTTTGATAATGACCTAATGTTGGAGCTGACATTGATTTCTAAAACTTTTATATATATTTAAATCTCATCCCCTTGAAAGGTCAATGGTTATTTTTGTAGTGGTATTTTTGGTTGACTAATTTATATAATAATTTTTGTTTATGTTAAATAATATTTTGTGAGTATCATTTTTTCGTAATATTTGTATTTTGTATTATAAATCTGAAACATGAAACAATTTGAATTCTTGGAAAATGTTATCTATTTTTTTCGATCAAACATATGAGACTCATAAATTTTGAAGAGTAAAATTGAAAAACATTGGTCAAAGAGATAGAGAAGTAGCAGAGGCAATTAAAAATCTGTTTCTATCAAACTTAATTTTGTATATATTATTACTTTCTCTATAAAGTTCACCCTAAGATAAATCATAATCATCAATTTTATTTCTATATTTAAGTAAGTTTCTTTTAATTTTAGAACTATCAACCCAAGTAAGATAATCTTCTAAGTTTCTTGTTACCAAATAAGCAGGATCAGTTATAACATTTGGTCCAACTCTAACATGACCTTGTTCAATAAATTTAATTGCATCAGTTAAAGTTTCTGCCATTTTCAATCTACACATGACAACTCCTATTCTTCTTCTACATATTGCTGATACTGTAATTTTATTTTCCAAATCACTTATTTTGGATTTTGTAGCTAGTATTCCCATATTATATAATTTTTCTAATAATAATTGTTCATGCTTTATACGAAATGGATCAGTTGGTTTTAATAATGATAATTTGTTGGCTAGTTTCCTTACATCACCACATATTTTATTATATTTATGATAATCTTCTCTATTCTGTATATGATAAGTTCTCATAACTTGAGTATCTCGATGCCCTTGATCTTGTTTCCATTCTAGGAAATCAACTTTTCGCAAAAGTTTTTTCTCATGATGCTTTAATGCTCTAACCATTGTTATGTGGAAATTATGAAATGGATAAATGATAAGATGGGTTGTATATCTTGATTTAAGTCTATCTTAGAGATGAGTTAACCTTAACGATATAATTTTGAAATAATTTGAGTTACAAAAAAAATTCAAATAATTTGGTAGCTCAAATATTTTCTAATTTTGGTACTCAAAAATTTTCAATCTCAAAAGAATACAATTCAATTAACCAGAACCATTACCACACCAACAATCAAAAAGACGTGATGTTCTCAAATACAGGGAAGGGTCAAATACGTCACTTTTCACTATCATGCACGTGTCTCTCAAACATTGGTAAAAAGCCAATGAAACTACAGGAGGGTATTTCATATTCATTAGAGTCAATACCAGTTGAATTTTGTAAATCATTCACTAAAAGAAACAAAAGATATATATTAGATAGACAAATAGTTATAAAGGGACCATTGGGCACATTGAAAACAGAGATTCCAAAATTTATAAATATAACTCATCCAGAAAATGAACCAAATACAATATCAGTAAGAGTTGAGAGACCAGATAATAAAACTCAAAGATCAATGTGGGGTACTATACGTTCATTAATTTCAAATTCAATAATAGGAGCAAGTGAAGGTCACTTATCAGTAGTGAAATTCGTAGGTACAGGTTACAGAGCCATTTTGGAAAAAAACGATAAAAATGAAGATGTTGTAGCATTAAAAATTGGATTTCCATATACTCCAAAATTAGTTGTTCCAAAAGATTTAAAAGTTTCAAGTCCCAACCCAGCAAGATTAATTATAGAAGGAATAGATAAACAAAAAGTAAAATTATTTGCTTCATTAATCAGAGAACACAAAAAACCTGAACCTTATAAAGGTAAAGGTATATTTGTTGATGGTGAAACTGTTGTATTGAAAGAAAGAAAAATCAAATAGATGAGTTATATAACAAACTTACAATCCATGTATATATTATACTTTATAAATCTCGTGTAGTATAATCTCTTTAGATGAAATTAATTTCGTGATAATTTGAATTGATCTACCATACTTAATAAATGTATGCGAGAGAAAATTTAAATTTTTCAAAATTTTCACATATCTTATAATAAACCGGTCTATCTACAACTCATATACTACGGCCAATATGTTTAGTCTAAGGCTGATAAACAATCAAATGATTACAAATCTGCCAGCATCACTCAACATAATACGAAGAAACCTTGCACAAATAACATCAATACATGCAATCCCAACATTAAAAACACAACCAACTACAAAACAACATTCAATAGAGGAAGGAAATAAGAGAAAACAATTATTAGAAAGACCAGGATTATTTGCAATCAAACAAGGAATGATTACATGGTTCACATCAAAGGGAGAACAATTACCAGCAACTGTATTAGAAATAAATTCATGTGAAGTTATAAATCACAAGACTGAAATAGAACATGGATATGATGCAAATATAATAGGTACAATAGATAAATTAAAAAACTATCCAAGATTACATGAATTAAAAATGTTTGAAGAAGCAGGAGTATCACCAAAATATAAATTTGGAGAATTTAGAGTACGTGATTCATCAAATCTTTTACCTTTAGGTACAGAATTAAAAGCAGATTATTTTGCAGTTGGGCAATTAGTTGACATAAAGGGAATAACTAAAGGTAAAGGTTTTGCAGGTGTAATGAAAAGATGGAATTTTAAAGGTGGTAGAGCAACTCATGGTGTTTCAAAAGCTCATAGAACTCCTGGTGCAATGGGAGGTAATCAAAATCCTGGTAGAGTTTTACCTGGTAAAAAAATGCCAGGTAGAATGGGGACTTCAAATATGACTGATTTCAACAAGGAAGTTTTACATGTTGATGGTAATGCTGGTATTTTAATATTAAAAGGTTGTATACCAGGACCAAATAAGGGAATCGTTAGAGTTTCTGATGCTTTAAAACTTTATGGAAAATCATTAAATCAATTGGCAAGAGAATAGAGATTATCAATAAGTAATATAACGTTTTTTCTGTATATACGCATGTTTATATGATTTATAGAAATGTATCAATTTTCTAATTGTTATAGAGTTATATTATATACTGACTTTCAGGTTTTCTTTTTAAAATATCACATCAACTGACTTGATATTCCAAAAAGAAAGGCCACCATTTGACGAATGTAAGACAATTCCCGGATGGTTCTGGGAAAAGACAAGAACCATGTTCGCAATGAAATTGATCTTCTGATGACAAAGAAGAAGAGAAGAAATAAAAATCTGTTGTAAATTTTTTGGTGACAAACCTTTTTATAGAGAGAAATAATTTGTCGTGCGAAATTACCAATATATACAAAGAATTCATATATTCAGAAAACTTTATAACCACACTATCAAATTTAAATTAATTTATATTGCTTTGACGTTGCTAGTTGCTATGGTCGCATCACTTATTACTAGGAATAATATGTTGAAGTAATTATCAAGAAAATATTCTGATAATTAAATTCTCTTCTTTTACATGTATTGAACTAAACTATACACTCTATAGACTCTAACTACTTAAACCATTTACTATACCAAGTTTACTATAAAATATTTTTAATCTGATAATTAAAAATTGTATGTATACTTTTTTGATTTTTTTCTCTTCAACTTCATCTAAATCGATCTCATGAATATGAGAATTCATTAAATCTGAATTTATAATTGTTGAAGTTGATGAATTGACCGATGATGATTGTGTAGATTCTGGTTGAGGAGTAGTTGATGTTGATGATGATTGTCTTTCTAGTTTACCAGGCAGAGGTGGAACACTATTGCTATTGTTAGTGGTGGTGGTTGTGGGAGCTTTAGTTGATGTATTTGAATTTGCTCTTTTATAAAAATTAGAAGCAGCAGTTGGTACATATGCATATTCATCAAATTGATTGTTTTGTTTTAATTTATAAATGTTTGATTTTAAAATTCTAATCTTAGCATACAAATCACATAAATTCCTTAATTTTGTTAAACAATAATTACATAATGGAAACAGTGCTATCAAGGAGTCATCAATTTCATAAATCTTGTAGTTGTATAATCTACAATGTTCAAAATTATTTGACCTTATTTCTCCACAAAAGCCACACGGTTCTTTTATTGCAATTTTAATTAATTCTGGATTTATGGTGGTTGTTGAATTTTTAAAATTGTCATGGAAACCTTTAATTGGTTCAATGGAAACTCGACCATCAATTAAAGAAGTCCAAAATACTTTTGTTTTTTGCCATCTATTTAATATTGAAGTTTGTGGTAAATTTGGTATGAATTCGATTAAATTTTCAATTTCATTAGTCCATATTTGCTTATAAAAATTTAAAGTTTTTAGGTGAGTTTGATCTAATATAAAATCTGGTTTTATTAATGTATATACGAAACCTTTAAAGTCCTTATTATAGTTGTTTAAATCAAATCTTATTGATGAAATGTGTGATGTGATTAGGTTATTTGTTAATTCTTTTATTTGTAAATCTTCATAGTCTGCTACTATATTGTTACTATTTGAAGTTGTTGTTGATGGTGGTTCATTATTTGCAATAGTTTCATTCTTTTGATCTTTTGTTGTCTCGTCCTCCTCCAAATTTATTTGTTCAAACTGATTTTCTTGTTCTAGAACCGGTGTATTGAGATTGCTTGTGTATAATTTTAATCTTTCTTGATCTTCAATTTTAATAAACATTTGTTTCAAATCTTGTAATTGATCTTGTAAATTACTTATTATGATATTTTTTTCATCAATTTCTTCATACAATTTTTTATTTTTAACTTTGAAATTATGAGTTTCCCTTGAAGCATTAGAAACCATAGTATTTGCTTCATCAAATAATGATGCTGTTAAATCTTCAACTTCTGCTGATAATTTTTTATTTTCTGACTCTGCAACTTCTTTTTTGATATTTGTTTGCTTGAATTCATCTTGTAATTTAAGATATTTTGGTAATATTAGCTTGTAGTTTTCATCACTTGATATCAATACTTTATTTGCTTCTTTTAGACTATTGATAGTTTTACGTAAATTCAAAATAGTCTCTTCTTGTTCAACTTGTTTATTTACTTCAGTCATTAATCTAGTTGATAGATTAGCAAGTTCTTCAGCTAACCTTTTCTCATCATCTTCAACTGAAGTCATGGCAAATTGTAGTAGATGAGATTGATTAGATTTGTTGAGCTATCAATTATTAGTGATATATAAAATCAGTTAGAATTATTGTTGGTATTTCAATCATAAATTATAATAAATCAACTAATATTTTTTCGTAAATTATTATTATCAAATATTTTTTAATTTATCTTTTGTTATTTTATTTTTTAACTATGAAGGTAATTAATACCAGTAGACAATGGAAAAAAAGTGTTTTATATAAGCAATATTCCCCAGACAAAATCTCACCTAATGAAAGAATCTTCGTTTTAGTATCATTTGACAATCTTCCTCTGCTGTTGTACTGTATTTTCCATTTCAATATTGCTCTAGTATTTCTCGTAGTACTCCAGCACAATTACCCCATAAATAAAAATTGTATACTATCAAATAACAGTTCTACCAAATGAGATTCAAAAATCTATAGAATCATTTCTAGAACCTCTTTTTATTTGTTCAATCAGTACTACTTGAGTTTAAGATCTATATTCAAATGGATTTAATATGACAAATGACGTTACATCCAACAAGTTTGAGTATATAATAAATAGGCCAATTGGTTATAGCAAGTCACCGTTGAATCAACATCAAAGACAATTATCAATTTCAAATACATTGCAACCAAATTTAATTGAAAATAATAAACAACTAAATCCACAACATACAAACAGAGAATCAACGACGACACCTTTCAAGCTTAATGACTTGCCAGTTGAAATAATATCAACTATAATAAACAATTTATCACAGTTTGATATACTAAATTTAATAAGGACATGTTCAAAATTATATAACCTAGGTCTACCAATACTATATCAATATATTGTAATAGATTCAAATTTTAATATTTTTAACAACAATGAGTATAAAACAAATGGAATAACCTATATTAATAGCTCGTTCAACCTAAAGAAGTTTTTGAAAACTTACAACAATAAAATTGAATCGAGTTCCCACTTAATCAAAATTTATAAATTTAAATGTTTATCTTTACCAGATTCAATAAGTCTCTATGATGACAAATTCAATTTGGAGCTCATTAAATTTTTCAGTAAATTGTACTATTTGAATCTGTTAATTTGGATAAACTATAACTTCAGATTGGAGTTCTTATACAATCTACCAAACACAGAATTAATTAATACCCTAATTTTAAACATAAGATTTATAGATTACTTGAGTAATGATCAAGATAATTGGTTGGAGGATTTCAACTACGAGAAGTATTATTTTCCAAACCTTACTAATTTTCAAATAAAACATTTTGAAAATGCATCTAACATAATCAAAATTATAAATAATTTATTAATTAATGAAAATAATCCAGTTGAAGCTTGTAATCGTTTGCAAAATTTAAGCTTATCAGCCCGATGTAATCCTAATGATTTCATTTTTGGAGATAATTTTGATGAACAAACAAATCATAATAATCATTTTTTCAAAAGTATGTTTATAAAGAGTAAATTAAAGTATTTGGAGAATCTAACATCACTTTCATTAAATGATATGATTGTTTCCAATGATGATGCAGATCTATTAATTAACTCAGTAAATTTGAAAAATTTAAAAATTCTACAATTACGAGGTATAGAAGAAATTAATAACAATTCAAATCAGTCACTAACGTATTTATCAAACAATTCATTTTTGCTAAAAATTTTACCATATTTAACAAATATTGTACACTTAGCTTTAGAAATTTTCGAAGTAAAAAATACATTGCCAAATTTCTTAATTGAATTATCAAATATAAATACCCATATAAGATCATTAGATTTATCAACATATCTACAGTTTAATTTATCAAATTCAATAAGTTGTTTAATAAACCTTGATAAGTTATCATTAGAAGTATATGATCCCATAGATGATTTACTGTGTGAAGATTTATCAATAGAATTTTATAATCAGATTTCAAATTTAAATTTAAAAACATTAAGAATAAACAATAGTTCAAATATTCAAGGGTTGATTAACCTTATTACTTCACAACTTCAACTAGAATATCTAGATATTATTGGTTCAAAAGCAGGTGGAGCACCAAATTTAGGTTTAGGTATGGTTCATCCTACTATTTTCGATGATTGGTTTAAAGTTCAACATGTTGCTTTATTTTATTTAAAATTAAACTCAAACTTAAAGTATATTAGTATAAACGAATGTTTATTTCAGTGCAAGAAAAATTTAATTATTAATCCTATAGATGGTTTAAATTATTGGTTTAATGAAAAAGTTAGATGTAGGGGTTTATTAGAAGTGGATGATTGAACTTTTAGAGTGACTAATGTAAAATTATGACAATATATGACTATGAATAGTTCGTAATTTTTGCCCTATTAACTTGTTAAATTTTCTCTAACCGTTTGGCCATTATTTTTTAAACAATAATTTGCAGCAATTAAATTATATATTTCTTCCGTAGATGTATAAAAATCTTGAAACTTCCACCACTATATGGTAGCTCAGACACATACAAAAAAAATGGCTCAAAGGAAGTAAATTTTGTATTATTATATCCTTAGCCATTTTTTTAAATTCAATAAATAATATTTCTATTTTTAGTTTTTTTGTAACTGTTTTATTTTGTAACTCTTTAATCAACGAATAATTTTACGATTTTAATCTTTTTGTTTTATTTCCATTTTATTACTGAATTGAAAAAGAAAAAGAAAAATTTTCTTACCCCTCTTTTGTTAGGTAATTATTGGCTATTCAATTGTATAACAAAATGGTTATTTCAAATATTCACTCAATTTATGTTTAATAGAATTAAATAGAAACTAATTATAAACTTCAAATCAGATTGTTACATTTTGAGATATTATTCTCACACGATTATAATTTGAAAAATAAATTGTAAGTATGAATGGAACTTCAAAATAAATTATTTTATTTGAAGGTAAAAAAATTATAAACCTCTCAAAATAAAATCACCTCTCTTTACTACCATATTTTTTATTTTTATATTATACCAGTAAAATTATTGAGTAGAATTGTATTATCTTCAAAATATGATTGATCTTTTAGTGAATCACTTCTCATACTGAAACCATTCTGAGAATCAAATCCAATTGAATTCGTTTCAGATTTGATGTACCACTTGAAAATACCATTTGAAGATATGGTGGTATATAATATATCACTTTTATCTACAACTTTCATTTGCAGTATTAACCAACTTCCATTATTATGAGCTTCAATCAAAGTCAATGGTTTCAAAAATTGTTCTTCATCCATTCCTAATAATAACAATCCCACTTTGCCCAATTTGTAGTCTTCCTTAAACCTTGGAGTATATCCTATACCAGAAACCTCATCGATAATAAACTTAATCTCATTATCATTTTCTATTCCATCCTTTAATGATATAGCTTTAGCATTACCAAATTGAACGAAATTTTTTCGTTTCTTGTCAACTTTTTTAATGGAAGGTTTTATATTAGTAAATTGAGCACTGAAATAATTTAATGCTATTAATGAAAACCCCCAAAATGATACCAGCGTCAGAACTATGTTTATACAATCTCTACTCAATGCATTAGTCCAACATTGATCATAAATATTGAGAACATTATCATACTGGGAAGCTACAGCTGATATGCTTAACAAAATTTTTTGAGGTTTTGTTTTTGGTGACATTAAATCCACAAATTGTTGAGTTATAGTATTTTCTTTACTGATTATGAGTATCAAAAAAATTAATGATAATAAAATTGATTTGGTGTAAAGCATTATGTGAATTTTATAATCACAAGTTATTGCAAGTTGTTGAATAATTTAATACATGATTTATTAATTTTACAGTCAGTTAATTCTATTGTTCATGTGCAAAGTCTAAATATTTTACAGATTCTTATTAACTACAATAACTTATACGAGCATAAGTAGAATACAACTTCAACACTACGCTCGTGAAATTCAAGAGAACATTTAAGAACCTCATGACTAATTCATCGCTAAAGTAAGTTGGTCGTATATTTTTCATAGTCTTTTTTTAAAGGATCTAGTATTCATTGAAAAGTACTTTTATCGTGTTTGGAAGGGTTTTTTTAGTTTCAAGAGATTTATCGTGTATTCGAGAATTTTGTTTTAATTTCAAGTGATTAATCCCAGTTTGAAAGGCCAATAAATTCACTCAAAGTTTAATAGAAATATCAGTTGACTGATTAATTGACACATTAATATAACTCAATGGATCAATGGAACTTCAATAATCAAAACAAAAGTTGTTCCATTAATCAAACAGAGATTTAAATAGAAATTTAATCAATTATTGTAACAATTATAAATAATAAAATTAAGGTTTAAAAAAGAAATTTTCGGAAAAATTTTATTAAAATAATAAATTTTACATATAATAAAAATCCACACGTCCGAATTACTCATTTGTATACTCACGAAAATTTTAATATAAATATAGTTTGAATTTCCAAAATTTATATTTTCAAATCAGACTCAATTCTTATTATCAATATCAATTAGATACAATCTATTCAAACGAAAAACACACATTAAATAATCAACAATGTTAGCTGTACAACCAATTAAATTAACTGCTGCTGAAAAAGAAGCTAAAATTATGGCAGAAATTAGAGCTGGTTCAAATAAATTTGAAAATAAATTTGAAGGTTCATTTTTAGGTGAAATTTTTGGATTTGCTACTAGAAAATAATTTTGATACAATTTGTTAACAATAATATCAACAATAATGAGAATAATGTAACTTATTCAATACAAAATTTTGGTTCTGGGTTTAAATTTATAGATATAATTTTTGGGATTTTTTCAATTTAATATCTCTCAGTGGAAGAGATTGCTTTTATAGATTAATAATAAATAATAATTTAACAACTTAATAATTCATTATAGAATGTAGGACGGTTGAACAATCATCATATTACGTGAAGGTATTTTCTAACCACTCGAAGATTATTAAAATTTTGCAAATTTAATTTTGAAAAAAAAAAATCTTACAGCCAAATCGGAAATTTTTTCTGTAATGCTGCATTTGAGAGATAATTTGCCTACTGAGCATAATTACTTAAAACGGTAGGAAACGCGGCTTTTTTATATTGAGAGTATTTTGCTACTATATCATCAAGATATAGACCAAGACTTAATTACGTATTTAACAGCTAAAAGGTCTCAAATGAATGAATTCAGTCACTCATTTCAATTGAGTAGTGATGTCATGAGAGTTATTTGTGCTGGTGTATTCACTAAAAGAACTACAATATATATCTTATGATTCAAATTTGAATTTATATTTGTGTATTCAATTCTATGAATATAGCACCACCTATAACCTAACTTTTAATTCTAGTTTCACATTCTAAGCAAACTTTTGCAACTAGTAAACACTACCATGAACAGAATGAAGATGTTTATCTTTTTTTTTATAAGCTCCAATTACATGTAATCTAGGACAATTTGATTTCAAGTTTTCTTCATATTCATCATTTAAATATAATTTGATCGAAAATACCATTTTTAAATTCAATTCAATTAATTTTGGACAATCTTCGATTCTTATACAATCAATATTATCAATTAAATTCCCACTTAAATCAATAATTTCAATTTTTGGAGATGAAAATAAACAATTTTCAAGTCCATCATTATTAATTCTATTTGATTTTAAATCAAGTACTTTTAAATTTTTCAAATTTTTTAAAGAACCATCTATTGATTTTAATTTAGAATCAATAATTGCAAAATTTTCTAAACTTGTTGGTAAATTATTGAAATTAAAATGTTCTATAATACAACTTTTTAATTTAAAACTTTTTAAATTATAACAATTTGATAAATTATAAAGATCTTTTTGTATGTGCATACATCTATTCAAACTTGAAGAAAGACAAGTGATATCAAGAACTCTAATTGATCCAGGAAAACTTATATTTGATATATCACCAACTTTAAGACGTAATATTAATTTTTTCATATAATAACATGAATCAAATTCGTAATAAGGAATTGAATTGTAATCATGATCCTTATCTTTGATTTCTAATTCAAAACTTTCTAAATTATTGATAAAAATATCATCTATTTTCGAAGTATTTAAAATTAATTGTTTTAAATTTTCTTGTTGATGAAGTTGTTTTATTGGATTACCTGATATATCAAGTATTTTCAAATTTGGAGCTATTTGTTCAGTGATGCTAGTTATTTCATTACCCTTAACAATCAAATGTTTAAGTTTATTCAAATTATTTAAATTAAATTGTATTAATGAAGTTATGCGATTATTTTGAAGATTCAAGTATTCTAAATTTTTTGGAAATTTGACAGATTCCATAGTTGAACCACAAAGAATGACAGTTAATTTTTTCAAATTGATTAAGCTTTCATTTATCAAGCCTTGTGGATTGAACAACGAAGCTCCTTCAATTTCAAGTTCTTCCAAATTAGGTGAATTCAATTGCAACCCCACTATAATATCTTCCATTCCAGTCAATTTTAAAATTTTCAAAGTTGAAGGAAAAAGAATTTCACTACTTAAGCCATATAAGAAGTTTGCTTCGCGAAGCACAAATGTAGCCTCATTACTAAATTCAATTTGCAAAATTTCTAGACCAGGAGGCAATTTTGTATATGACAATGAAATTGATCCATCACATTCTATGAGTTCGAAATTTTTCAAGTTTTTGTAATCACTTGAGATATTCAAACTTTGTAAATTAAAGTATCTTAAACAAATTGATTCTAAAGAATGTGGTAGTTTCACATTTTCTAATGAACGACCATCATATTGATATATACCATCTGAATCAAAATTCTTCAATTGATAAAGATAACTTAAATCTAAAATTACGTCTCTTATTCGACATAATGATAAAGATAATGAAATTAATGATGAAGGTATTTTGATTGAATTTAAGTCTTCGACGTCGCCTAAATCTAACTTCTTCAATTGATAAAGATAACTTAAATCTAATATTAATCCACTTATCTTACACTCTGTTAAAGATAATGATCTTAATGCCAGAGGTAATTTAATTGAATTTAAGTCATTGATCTCATTTAAATATAACTCCTTCAATTGAAAAAGAGAACTTAAATCTAGTGTTTCTCCACTTATTTTACAATTTGTTAAAGATAATGATCTCAAAGATAAAGGATATTTAATTGAATTTAAGTCATTGATGTCGTCTAAAGTCAACTCACGTAATGAATGTGGTATATCTTTTTTAAAAAAGTTATCATATTTCATGTCAAAATTTTCCAGAAATTCTTCATTTTCTAATTGAGCGAAAGGATAATCATTCCTATTATACTGTTTCCCAGTAATTGGATAAACAAAATCAGGCGTTGATATAATTGAACTTATCTTAAAATTTTTAACTGAAAATTCTAAATCTTGAACTAGATGATAAGGATGAACCATTAATCTAACTTTTGTATTTTGAAAATTTATATTTTTTAATTTATATAATTCGTATAACGTATTTACATTTGCTAATATTTCATTTGGAATATAGTTATCATAGTCATCTAAGAAATTAAGAAATTTTGATTTGAAATATAATGAACTGAATTTACCTTGAACATAACTTGGTTTGTCATTGTATATATCTAATTTTGGAAATAATCTTTCATAACTGATATTTCTAAGACCTGGAATTGTGGCTAATGCCAATAGTATATCTCTATCATCAATTAAATCAATGATCCTTTGAAGTATTTCTATAGGTAATTCGGAAAAATGAGTGATAGTCATGTTGCCAATTTTTATTGGAATCTTTAAAGCTAAAGTTGGTAGAAAACGGGCTCTAATGGTAAGACACTGATGGTTTTGGAAAATGCCTAGTGACCCATTTATTCTTCATCAAACTTGAATCATTATTATTCGAGTGAAGAAACTTTTTGAAGGCGTATTTGATTTTGAAATTTAACGTGTATCACTTTAGTTTCAGCTGGTAATTTAAAATTTAAAATTCTGTTGCTACCAAGTACGGTTGCAAAATCCATTTATTACAATACTAAAGTTTTAGAATTGACAGCTTACATGTTCATACATATTTTATTAAATCGAGAGAGTATTGATAGTGATTATGGTTCCCTTTTAAATAACTGAGAGGGTTGTCGATTTTGGTGTTCCTGTTCAATGAAATAATACTTAATGGGGTTACGTTCGTTAAAGCAATTCCTGTCAATTTATAACTACAATTAAAAGGGGAAGTAATTATAGAATTTAAAATTAATTTTCAACCTAAACTCAACCTAGTCACCAAATTTCATCAATGTAAATTGAAACTTCAAGTTAGGCATGCACAAGATAAAGTCAAGTCAGATTTGCAATCAAGTAGATCTCATGACTAAAGAATATGACCTCACTCATTCTAGCTTTCAATTCTAGTTTCACAATCTATAGCAATCTTTTCAGATTAACAAACAGTATCGAAGATATACATCATTCTTCAACTAAAGTTCTAATTATACTTAATCTTGGACAATTTGATTTCAATTTTGCTACATCTTCATCAGTAATATACAAATCAACCTCTGAATTCATTACTAAATTTAATTCAATTAATCTTGGACAACTTCTAATTCTAATGCAACCAATATTATCAATATAATTCCCATCTAAATCAATAAGTTCTAGTTTTGGCGATGAGAAATAACAATATTCAAGCCCATCATTATCAATTTTATTTGATTTTAAATTAAGTATTTTTAAATTTTTTGAATTTTTCAAAGAACCATGAATTGTTTTTAATCTAGAATCAATAATTGCAAAATTTTCTAATTTTTTTGGTAAATCATTAAAACTAAAACTTTTTATAGTACAACTTTTTAATTTAAAAGTTTTTAAATTGTGACAATTTGATATATTATAAAGATTTTGAAAGTCATCATTATCAAACATACAAGTAACATCAAGAATTTCAAGTGTGTCAGGAAATGTCAAATTTGATATACTACCAATATTGAGACGTAATATTAATTCTTTTAGGTAGAAACATGATTGAAAATTATAATTATATATGGATGATACATACTCTTCACATTCTACTTCTGAGTCAGATTCAATTGAATCATGGTCATCATCTTCAAATTCTAATTCAAAAGTTTCTAAATTATTGATACAAATATCATCCATTTTCGAAGTAGTTACAACTAATTGTTTTAAGTTTTCTTGATGGCATAATTTTTGTATTGGATTATCTGAAATATCAAGTATTTTCAAATTTGGAGCTATCTGTTCAGTAATGCTAGTTATTTGATTTTCCCTAACAATCAAATGTTTGAGTTTATTCAAATTATTTAAATTGAATTCTATTAATGAAGTTATGCAATTATTTCGAAGATTCAAGTATTCTAAATTTCTAGGAAATTTGACAGATTCCATAGTTGAACCAAAAGAAGTGACAGTCAATTTTTTCAAATTAACTAAGTTTTCATTTATCAAACTATGTGGATTAGTAAATGGAGAAAAGGCAAATTCAAGTTCTTCCAAATTAGGTAAGTTCAACTGGAAGTCAAGAAAAATACTATCCATATCAGTCAATTTCAATACTTTCAAAGTTGAAGGAAAAACATTTTCACCATTAATCTCATATAATGAGCCTGCTTCCGGTTGGTTAATTAAAGTAACATTATTTAAATTCGTTGTCTCACCATAATCCAGATTATCAAGATTAACTGATTCCTCACAAATAAATTCAATCTGTAAATTTTCTAGATGAGGAGGCAACGTCATATTAAACAACAAAATTGAATTTTTGCAACGCATGAGTTTAAGAATTTTCAAATTTTCATAATCACTCAAATCATTCAAACACCATATATATGAAGAACTCAAACAAATTGATTCTATCGAAGATGGTAGTTTCAATTCTCCTGACGAAAAATCATTATTAATTCGTACTCTGCCATCTGATTTAAACTTCTTTAATTGAGAAAGATAACTCAAATCCAATATTACCCCACTTATCTTACAATTAATTAAACACAACGATTCTAATGATAATGGAAATTTAGTTGAATTTAAATAATCGATATTTCTCAAATTTAATTCACGTAATGAATGTGGTAAATTTTTTAAAAACTTATTTTTGTAAAATATTTCGAACTTCTCCAAAGTGTTTGGAAAAGTGAGACTTTGAAATTCTTCATCATCCAATTGAGCAAAATACACTTTACTCGTATCATACAATTTCCCAGTTAATTGATAATCAAAAAAAGGCTTTAATATTATTGAAATTATTTTAAAATTTATAAATGAAAATCGTAAATCTTCAATTGTATGATGAGGATGAATAATTAAATTGATTTTTGTATTTTCAAAATTTATATGTTTAATGTCAAACATTTCATATAACGTATCCACGTTTGTTAAAATTTCATTTGGAACATAATTATTATAGTCATCCAAAAAATTTAAAAATTTTGATATCGGGTAAAATGATATGAAATTACCATGAACAGTAGCTGGTTGCTTATGGAAAATAGTTAATTTTGGAAATAATCTTTTATAAATTTTATCTCTAGAACCAAGGAGATTTGCTAATCCTAATAACGTATCTCTATCATCAATTAAATCAATGATTCTTTGTATTATTTCTATTGGTAATTTTAAAATATTGGTGATACTCATGCCATATACTTTTGATTGAATGTTGTAGATTTAAAGACGGTTGAATATGATGACGATAGTTGATGGTGATGCAATAATATAGATGATTCTGAAATAGTAGTCAAAAGTCCAATTCAAATCTCTTTTACCAAACTTGAGACATGGTTATTTGAGTGATGAAACCTTGCAACAAAAAGAAGAGTTAAAAAGACGTAAAATATAAGTGGTAATATATAGGTATAATGAATATGATGAATCTGATACATACTAAAATTTATCTCGCGACAATTAAATAATATCGCAGTTCGCTTAAATTTTGCAACTAATCAAAAGAAATTGCTGGTCTAAAACTACAACAGTAGTTACTCATAGGAAGCAAATACGATGTTATTGTTGAAACACGTCTGTTTATTGTGCTTATTCTTGCCACCTTAAACCAGTGTGCGCTAACATTGCCACATTTTGTAGCATATTTTTATACCACGGAATTTTAAAAATTTCATCAAAAAATTGCATATAACGATATTCTTGGACTGAAGAGAGATTGAAGGAAGAAGGGGTTAATATATTACTAAAAGTCTCTAGATATCTTATAATTGGAGTTTTTTACATAATACAGGGGTTGCTCATTTGACATACAGCGTTTGAAATAATAAACTAAAGCGACATATGTTGTAATTTGCTGCAAATTTTGCCAAATAAAAAAACCAACAAACAATCTACACAACAGTATGAGCTCAATGCGTTTTTCATTTCAATTATTATGCCGATACATACACCTTTAGTCATTTGACGTCTCTATTAAACTCAATGTTTACAAATTCCTAAAATTTATTATAAAAGAGGGGAACGGTAGTTTCCTGCATGTAAAAACTTTATATTTATTCAATCATCAAAATATTTTGTTTCTCTTAAAAAAAAAAATAACACTCAATTATTAAGAATTGTTCACATAATCAATGTAATCGTGGAAACTAAATCTAAGAATGGTTCCTGTCCTGTCAATTTGATCAATTTGCTTTTATGTTAAATGGACTGAAAATCGTCGGTATGTTATCATAGTTACTCAATCTACTGAATATATTATATACTTTCGTTAAAGCCGTTTGAAAGTTTAACTTTTAATAAATTTCATGTACACATTAGAGAATAAATACTAACTTATCAACAAGTTTCATGAAGTAAATTTGGATCAAAATTCCGTTTGCTATAGATTATTTGGGATTTTCAAAAAATTATACAAATCTGGTTGAATTGTATTATTTTTAAGGATTTTAATAAGTTATGATTTATGCAAATTGGATTGGACTTTTTAATTATTATGAGGTATTTTGAATGCATGCACTCAATCTGCAGTAGAAGACACTAAATTTGTGTGGTTTGAAATCTGAGAACACAGAATAAACATCCACTTGTCCTGATAAAAGGTACTTTTATTTTGTGAGTGCTTTCACCTTTGAGTTGTTTTTTGAAAGCTCTTATCGACATTGTGTTTTAAATATTTTTGCAATGTGTTAATGCTGCTTTATTCCAAATACTAGCGGTTTCTTTTAGAGTTATTCAAATTCTAGATTTGAATATTTATCTACTTTGATAGTTACTAGCTGAAGATTTTTGGATTAAAATGTACTCTCGAGTTGATTATTTTTATCTTTAATGGAATCGAATACTACTCGAATTGTCCTTTTTTGGGAACAATCAATAGGGATAGCAAATTAATGGGAGATTTTCACTGTGAAAAAATTGACGAAATTAATGAGAGATAAGTTTTTGGTTTTGTTCTTCATGTAGCACAGTGAATGCTTGATATATGTGGTCATTCACTTATTCCTTAATTGTGTTATGTTTTTAGGTAACCTCCAATTTTCGATTGCCCAAAATGGGTCTAAATTTATGTATGGTGTATGATTGTATTCAAAAAGTTACGTTGTAGGTTGATTTCTTTGAGGTTATGATCTGATTTCGCAACCATTTCAATTATTTGATAAATTGTATTCAAAGCTTTTAAAACTAAACTACAAAATAAGGCATAATTTTAAAAATCAATAAACCTTACTATTAAAGGCTAAAAACCTGGTTAAATAACTATTCTCAATCTTTCTGATTAAATCTTAGTTGTTCATTCGCAATTTTTAATTTATGAATCAATAATTTCCTGTCAACTTGTTGCGAATGTATTTTAGTTATTCGTTCCTGTATATTACTATTTTAATTTACATAATCTTTAATTGTTGATTTTTCTTTTTTTCAATTATCAATCAATAAATACTTCTGCTGAATCCTTTGGAATTTGTTTCGCTCAATCTTCTGTGCTTTATTCAAGTAAGTAAGTTAAGTATGTTATTAAGAGTTAATTATTTAGATTCAAAGTGTCAAAAGATTATCAATGTATTTTATACTTGGTATCAATAACCAAGCGTTATATGAATTCACGGACAAGGAGTGATCTAATTATTCGAATGAATTTTAAGACAACACGCTAACTTCATATTTAGACTATTTCATGATTTTTCATCAATAAGTATTCGTTTATGTAAACGAATATCATAGAATTCTTTGAAATTATACAAATGTATTGTCGAATTGTAAAATTTTATAGGATTTGGCATTATTTTGATTAACTCATGTCTCCATCGTTATTATGACGACCCAGCTGACCAGTAAGTGGTTTCGTCATTATTGCAGCCTTGAATTTTATGTGTCGGAAAAAGGATTTTGGCTTGACGTTTGGCAAATGAGACTAATCATTTTCCAATTTAGGCACCAGGGTAATTAAAAAAGTATTAAATAGAATTATTCCCCAAATTTTGTCTGCACGGAAAGTGTGGTGGGACTTAATTTCAAATTTAGTCCAAGACTAAACACGAATGTGCATGCCTTGAAAATTTGCCGGCTTCTTTTAAAGTTTTTCAAATTGAACTTGAAGTTTCACTTTGTTAGTTGTTGGTACACATTATTTGCAGATAAAGTTTTAAATTCTTTGAGGCATTGTCTGAAAGATGATTTTGTTCAAGTGCGACATTACGAATGATTCAATTTCATAGTTGATAGGTTGCGGTAGTGTTAATACAGTTGAGTCAGTCACTCGGTGAGTTACGAGTGTACCAAAATTATACTGAACGCAACCGATTTTGGATTTATAGCAGTTGCAGCATCCTCATCTAATTGCTATTGAGAAATTTTATTGAATTTGCTAATTAGATTCAATGACATCTCAAGTTCAAATATATCTTTATGTATGTGGTATCGTTATACTTTATTTTTATTTGTAAGATCGGCTCTTATAGTTCAAGCAAATTGGTTTTCAGTTGTGCTTTAAATTTATTTTTAAAAATTTAATGATTATTCATTACTATGTACAAAGTTAAAAGAGATATATATCTTATAATGTTACAGAACAAATTGTTAACTAACGACTCCCGAGGATTCACCAACCCCAACCTTTTTTACCTTCTAGTTTATCAGCTTTTTTCTTTCTAAAGAAATCTTTCCTACATTCTCTATAAGCATCAAAAAAGTCTTGACAAACATATTTATCATCTTGATTTCTATACAAACAATCCATTGATGCCATTCTACTTTCTTCACAAGGATCATAAAATTTTGAAGGTTCTTTCATTGCCCATCTATATTTATGACGATGATTTTCTGGTTGATCTGGATAAAATTTATAATTTTCAACTCCACCATTTGTAAAATTTACTTTTGACTTGTTTTTTTCCACTTCGTCTGTCCCTAGTTTCTTATCATTGAAAATATTGTTACCATTTGTACTTAAATCTTTAGCTGCATTGTTGACTGGTTGTTCTTCAGTCATAATAGTTGATGATAGTGTCAATTGATTTACACGACCAAAATATGAATTTATCGCTAATTTGATTTTCAGATTAATTTTTTTTTCTTTTTGGCTTTAACAATTGAATCTCCAACAACTTATCACTATATAATGGTTTTAGCAGATCTTGGAGAAAGACTTCGAGGTGCCCTTTCCTCTGTGGAGAAAGGTACTGATGACGAAATTCAACAAATGATTAAAGACATATGTTCTGCATTATTAGAATCAGATATAAATGTCAAATTAGTTGCAAAATTAAGAGGCAATATACGAAACAAGATTGAAGAAGAAAATGTTATCAAAGAATCATCATCTCAAAACAAAAGGAAAAAATTACAAAAAATCATTTATGACGAGTTATGTGCATTAGTTGATTCTCATGTTGAACCACCAAAACCAAAAAAGCTTTCAGCAACTACCAAAACAATTAATGGGAAAAAAGTTAGAGTATCAAAAGAATCAAGTCATGTTATAATGTTTGTTGGTTTACAAGGTGCGGGTAAGACAACTTCATGTACAAAATTGGCAGTCTATTACAAAAAGAGAGGTTTTAAAGTGGGTTTAGTGTGTGCTGATACTTTCAGAGCTGGTGCTTTTGATCAATTGAAGCAAAATGCAATTAAAGCAAACATTCCATATTATGGATCCTACTTAGAACCAGATCCAGTTAAAATAGCATTTGAAGGTGTACAAAAATTCAAACAAGAGAAATTCGATATAATCATAGTTGATACTTCAGGTAGACATCGACAAGAAGAACAATTATTTAATGAAATGATACAAATTGGAGAAGCCGTTCAACCAAGTCAAACAATTATGGTAATGGATGGATCAATTGGTCAAGCAGCTGAATCACAAGCTCGTGCATTCAAAGAAAGTTCCAATTTCGGTTCTATAATATTGACAAAAATGGATGGTCATGCAAAAGGTGGTGGTGCTATATCAGCGGTTGCTGCTACAAAAACTCCGATTGTATTTATTGGTACTGGTGAGCATATTGGAGATTTAGAAGTATTCAAACCAACAACATTCATATCAAGATTATTAGGAATTGGTGATATACAAGGACTTATAGATCATGTTCAATCTTTAAATTTAAATAATGACGAAGGTCATAAACAAACTATAGAGAATATAAAAGAAGGTAAATTTACTTTAAAAGATTTTCAAAATCAAATGAATAATTTTATGAAAATGGGACCACTTACAAATATTGCATCAATGATACCCGGTTTATCTAATATCATGTCACAAGTTGGAGAAGAAGAAACGTCACAGAAAATAAGAAATATGATTTTTATAATGGATTCAATGACAACAAAAGAATTAGAGAGTGATGGTAGAATTTTTATAAAAGAACCTAGTAGAATCATTAGAGTTGCAAGAGGCTCTGGTTGTAGTGCAGTAGAGGTTGAAATGATTTTACAACAACATAGAATGATGTCATCAATGGCAAAATCAGCTATTGCTGCTCAAGGTCAACCAGGACAAATGGGAGGTGGTTCACAAATGCAAAGAATGATGCAACAAGCTCAATCTAATCCAAATTTTATGCAACAAGCTATGAGTATGTTAGGTGGAGGTGGTGGAGCTGGTGCTGGAGGAGCTGGAGGAGCTGGTGGATTAGCTGGAATGATGAATAATCCTGCTATGATGCAACAAGCTCAACAAATGATGAGAAGTAATCCGCAAATGATGCAACAAGCACAACAAATGATGAAAGATCCTCAAATGATGCAAAGAATGATGCAACAATTCGGTGGAGGAATGGGTATGTAGAGAAGTTAATGATTAATAATTAATTATACATTATTACCTACACAACTTTAGTTTTTTTTCTACCTGTAGAAATCTGGTCTTGAAGCATTCATACCATATTCACTTAATGCATTACTAAGATCTTCCATTGTTAAAACTATTTTACCTTGTTGATTACCAGCAGATGAATGTGTTTGTTGTGAAGTTTGTTGATCTCCACTTTCCGCGTTGTTGCTATTCCCAGCCAAAGATTGTTGATTTGCATATTGTTGACCTTGAAGTAATTGTTTTGCTCTAACTTGAGGATTTGATGAATTATAAACAGCACTGGCATTACGAATTCTACTATATTCATAAGCATCTTGTGCTATATCACTTATGAATTTTTGAGTTGCTAAAGCTATTAGTCTTTTAATTTTAATATCTGATGATTCAAATCCATTTTTTGCAAGATAATAATCAGTTACTGCATCTGGTATAATTGGTGCAAATTCATCATCCATCATATCTAAAACTTCTTTTAAAGTTTTATCTTTACGTGTAAGATCAGGCAAATCCGGTATTAATGATGCTGCTGCTGCTGCACTAGCTGCCGCTGCTGCTGATAATGTTTGTTGTCTTTGTTTTGATTTTTCAGCTTTTGATTGTTGTTTGTCTATAGGTTCATTTTGTTTTTGTTGATCTTTTGGTTGGGATTTATTAGATTCGGGAGTTTCTATTATATGATCATCTACGTCATTAAATTCTTCATCCACCATTTCCACGTCTTTATTCTCATTAGTATCTTGATCCATTTTGGTGGTGATATGTATATAGAACTAGAATAAATCTATTTTTACAACCACTTTATTTTTTTATTTAATTTCTCCATAAATTTGTAACAGTTGCAAAATACATTGTAAATATTTATGGTCAACCGTCTACTAAATCCAAATGAATCTACAACTTTTGGAAAATCATTGCTGTTAAGAGTAGATGGTGCCATTGGTGCCATGTCTTTATCCCCTAATGGTAGAGATGCAGTATTAGCTGGTAGAAGAGGATTATTTATCATAGATATGGATGATCCATTTACTCCTCCAAGATGGCTTCATCATATAACGTCTTGGGAAGTGGCAGATGTTCAATGGTCACCACATTCATTAATCAAACCATCATGGTGTATATCAACTTCAAATCAAAAGGCATTATTATGGGATTTGAGTCGACCTTCAAATAATGCAATTGCAAATATATTACATGCTCATACGAGAGCAATTTCAGATATTAATTTCCATCCTTCAGATCCAGAAATTTTAGCTACTTGTTCAATTGATACGTTTGCATTAAGTTGGGATATGAGAACTCCGAGAAAACCAGTTGGTCAATGGGCAGATTGGAGAGCTGGTGCTATCCAAGTTAAATGGAACCATGAAAATCCATATGAGATTGCATCTTCCCATGATAATCTGTTCTATGTTTGGGATACAAGAAAAGGAGCATTACCATTTGTCAAAGTCTCAAAAGCTCATGAAGGTAAAATTAATGGTCTTGATTTTACACAAGGTTTGAAAAATGTTATAACTTGTTCAAATGATAATACTATAAAATTTTGGGATTTGAGAAGTGAGAATGCTCAAAAAGCTATAAATGAATTCAACTATTTTAGTAACTCCATGGATGATACATTTAAAGCTAGTGTTGTAATAGAAGCTGATTTTCCTATAGCAAGAGCTCGTACATTACCTTTCGGTTCAGATAAAGCAGTTGGTGTTATGCCATTAAGAGATGGACAAGATTCAATACATATTGTCAACTATGAAGATGCTTATCAACAATATTTAGCGACTAATGAAACTCAACGTGTTTCCGGAGAATTCGTTTACTCGTTCAAAGGTCATCGTGGTCCAATCAAAGATTTTTTATGGAGGACCAAACATGAGAAATATAAATATTTTGAATCTAAAAACAATTGGAAAGATTATCAATTAGTCACTTGGTCAGATGAAGATGTTGATTTGAAATTATGGCCAAGTGATGATGAAATTTTTAAACTGGTTAATTATGATCCAACTTTTTTTAATGTATTTAAAGAAGATCAAGATGGAGATTTTTCAGCAGAAAGAACTCCAACTGAGGAAGATTTACACACTTATGAAACTTATTGTTGTGAGCCAAAAGTCACAATTGATGATGTTGCTAAGACTAATGGTGGAGATGTTTTATCAGCTATAACATTATATCAAATTGCTGAGAAAAGGAAACAGTCTGGATATGAATTTAGTCAACTTGATCATTTGGATTGGATATCGGGAGTTAGAATTGGACATGCAGCTAGAGGAGACAGAAAAGATAGTTCCACTACTATTGAAGATGAAGGTCCATCAAATTTAGGTGAAGAAGTTAGTATCGTAGGTCATAAATTCCCATTTATTAGATTTGAAAAAATCTCAGTATCAACAGGTGAGTTAGTAATTAGTTTGAGGGGTCCGACAGTAACGACCGAACAATCACAAGAAAAGAGAGGCTCCATAGACTCAATTGAAGCAAGTCATTTGGAAACTGTAAACTCAACGAAAGATAAAAGTGTTTTGAGTGAAGATGGTAAAGAATTCGATAAAAAAAGTTTTTCAGATAAAAGCATAAAGAATGCAAATATCGATGAAGTATTGGATGAACCAATTGAGCAAAAATTAGTTTTCATACGTCTTTCAATAGATTTTCCAAAATCTTATCCATATCTTGAAGAAATTGAATTCGCAAAAGGTAAATCCAACAAAAAAATTCAAAAATTACTGAAACAAAATCAAATCAAGTTTGAAATTGAAGAGACTCATGAATTAACCTATGAAATGAAAACTTCAATGGAAAAAACTATAAGTGGTATTGCAAATTTTTACACAAACAAGTATCAAAGATTCTGTTTGGAACCTTGCTTGAGATTTTTGTTGGGTGAAAAAATTGAATTAGATGATGAATTAATGATGGAACATAGAAGAGATAGCGCTGAAGAAGATTCTTATTTACCTGAAGTTGGAAATGAAGGTTGGGTAGATGATTTGATTAGTCAACAGCCTGATTTTAATGGTTATTCTTCGGGAGAAGATAATGATCCAGAATATGGAGATCTTTTCCCAGCTGTTACTAATTTGGGGGTAGATGCTAATGCAACTGGTCAAGAGTTAATTGAAACTCCTGGTAATATTGATCAAAAGCCACCTAATTTTGATTCAACACCAATACCTAAAGGTTGTGGTGCAATGTGGAGTCCAACTGGTCAATTGGTATGCTTTTTTATTCCTAAAACTAATATGGGAAGTGAGAAAGACAGCAATGAATCTCAAAAGTTTAATATACTAAAATTTACTGATAACGGGTTCAGTGTCAAAACACATCAACATCATAATCATCATCATCAATCAACTATTTCATCAGACTCAGAACTGGAACACTCGGATTCCAACGAATCTAATGAAGATTCTGATGAAAAGGAAGGAGATGAATCATCTTCTGATGAAGATTTCGAAGAGGATCTTGAAGAACTACTAAAACATGATGCATCAGCTAGAAATAGAATGCCTGGATTGCTTCGATCAAATTTCGGTTTAGGAAGTAGATTTATTAACAATGATGGCAGTCACAAATCATCTTTGAAAAAATTAACCAGTCATGGAGAGTCATTATCAAATTATAAATCTTCCTTGAAGGGAGAGAAGAAGAAATCAAATGGGAAAAATAAAAACATAGTTGGAATTTTTGATTTTAGTCATTTATTACCTAATAGATTAGAATTAGCAAAAGAGTATAAAGTTGTTGGAGATACTCCAGAAAATTTAGCTGCTCATAATTCAAGAGTTGCATCAAAATATGGCCTAAAAGAAGTTGGAGAAGTTTGGAAAATTTTAGAAATCTTATTAAATCAAAGTGCTGCTGGCAGCACTACACTACAACCACCTATTGGAAATGACCAATTTAAAGATAAATATTTATCAATATGGGGTTCACATCCATTTGGCTATACATGGTTAATACAAGAAATTTTTCAATACTATATAAAAAATCAAAATACTCAAATGTTAGCAATGATGTCTTGTATTTTATACAGAAGTCCACATATGTTAAAACAAACAAGATCATCTGAATTGCTAAATTTTGCACAAAATCACAATGATGGACAATCAATAATAAGTCGTGGAAGTACGATGTTGGATCAAAAATCCGAATTTACATATGGTGATCATAGTCAACAACTGTCTGGTAGAAGAAAAGATTCAAGACTCACAAATAGTTACGCTCATTCTTTGACTTCTTCTGCTGATAATATAAGTTTAAGAACAGATTCACCAGATAAATATGGTTATTCAAGAAAATTCGGTCCTTCTTTACATTCCATAGCTGCAAAAAATGGATCTCAAAATTCATTATTTGAAAATGAAATTAAAATACCAACACCAAAAAGAGCAATAAAGGGAATTGCAGAAAAACCTAAAATTCCTAGAAAATCAATAGGACCAAAATGGAGAATAGATCCACCTCCAATTGTTACTATTGACTTACAAAATGAAGAAGAGTTGGATTTATTTGAAGAGTCATTACCAAATGACTTACCTAATTTTTTAAGTGATGAGAAAATGAAATTATATAGACTGCTATATGCTGAAACATTATATGATTGGGGATTACCAATGACAAGACTTGAAATATTAAAATTCAATTATGATGATAATCCTCAAGGAAATGATTCATCATTCACAACACATGAATGTAGGATCGGACTCAGAAAAAGAAATAGACAGACTCCGAATCAAATTTTCATCAATACTGTATCATCAGTTGTTGTTAAATATCCAAATGCTTGGAATACAAATAAAAGACAACTTATCAAATATTGTATTTTATGTAACTTAGCAGCAACTAAAAATTTTACATTATGTGGTAATTGTGAACATATTTTACATACAGAATGTGCTAGTGAATGGTGGTCAGAAAAGAATCAAGAATGTGCAAGTGGTTGTGGTTGTAAATGTTTAGAACAATCAATTTATCATTGAAAAGTGTATTAGTTAGGTACTCGAGTATTTACTATTTGATCCTTTAATTTATAATCCCATTCTTCCACCAAATCATTAAAATATTTCACTACATCTTCTGAACCTGTAGTATCAACTTCTTCATATTTTAGATATTCTTTACCTGATCTATCACATGCCGATCCAGCTTTTGATGATTGTTTCACATTCCCCATTGCTGCTTGAATTGGTGCATTAGCAGCTATATAACCAGAAATATTATGATATGGTGAACCCAAGAATCTTGCAATATAAAATAAACTCAACATTCCATAGTAAGTGAAAATGTTCAAAAATTGGAAGAATGAAAAACTTATAAATATCCCAGGATGTACTAAATATTGATAAATTCCATATTGATTTTCTAAAGTTTTATAAGTTCCAAAATGTAATAAATCAACTAATCTTTTCGAACCTTCATAACTTTCTGGAGATCTTAACAATTGTAAATCATTAAACGAAAGATATTTAGGATCTGACATTAATGAACCAATCCATATAATTTTCCCACCATTTTGTAACAAATGTTTAATTTTATGTATAAAGTAATAAGGACCAAATACATTAGCTTGGAAAACCAAACCTAAATTATCATTTGATTGTACTCCAGTTCTTTGTAACTTGTACGTGGGGTTTGTAACTGCTTCAATAGGATTAGATAATACTTCAATAGTGGCTTGTTTCCAATCTATACCTCCATAAACTCCTTGTGCTGCATTAATAAATAAATAATCAATATGCTTGTATCTTTTGTTCAATTCGTAATATGCAGATAAGATAGATATCATATCAGTAAAATCCACCAACAAATAATCAAATTCAATTAATTTTAATTTTAAAGGTATCTTTTCAATTATATATTTTTTAATATCATTTATCGATTCTTTGACTTTTGGTAATGTTCTTGATGTCACAATTAATGTTATTTCTTTATCATTTGGTAATTGCTCTAATAAACGAACTGCTATGTTGAAACCTAAATTTGATGAGGTCCCAGTAATAACGATTTTGGTCGATTTTTTAATCAATGACATTGTAGTTGAATATGAATTGTATTTTGTAGCTGATTATTTGAAAATATAGAATATTTATAGTAAATATATAAATTTACGCGATCGTATAATAATTTTTCACGCTCTATTTTAAAGTATACGAATTTGTTTCATGTTATCACATAGTTTTACCTGGACTAGAGGTTTAAACCTACAACTAATTAATCCTTCTTTTATGGCGTTTTCATTAAATATAATTGTCTATACAAATATCTCGCAAATTATTATCTTTAACGATATGGAGCATCAGCATCAATACAATATTGTAATTCTTGTTCCCATTTATCACCATTTTCTAATAATTTTTCCTTATTGTATAATAATTCTTCTCTTGTTGCTGTAGAATATTCAACATTTGGACTTTCAACAATTGCATCAACTGGACAACTTTCTTGACAATAACCACAATAAATACATTTTGTCATATCAATATCATATTTATAAGTTCTTCTTGATCCATCAGCTCTTTCTTCTGCTTCAATTGTAATAGCTTGAGCAGGACATATAGCTTCACATAATTTACATGCAATACATCTTTCTTCACCACTTGGATATCTTCTTAAAGCATGTTCACCTCTAAATCTTGGACTAATTGGACCTTTTTCAAATGGATAATATATAGTATAAGGACTTCTAAAATACATTTCTAAACAAATGTACATACCACGAGCAATTTCACTTAAAAAAAAATATTTTGTTGCTTTACTTAATGCTGATTCATGACTTTCTTCCCAAGTTTTTGGTTTTGGTTGTCTAAAACCTTTTGGCCAAGCTGATTGTGTTGATCCACCAGTGGTTAAATAATCAGTTGTTTCTGCTGCTAATGCAGGTTTAAATAATTTAGGGGTAGTTGATATTAAACGAATATTATTTGTTGTAGATGATATTATTGGTGAAGTTTTTGTAGTTGTGGATTTAAGTATTGATGATGATGTACTAATAAACGGTCTGAACATTGTGAATTGAATATATATAAATTGATTAATTAAGTATATTTTTTATGATTTAATGAATAAATAAATTATTGAATTGATTAAATGAATGAAAATGAAAATAAACTGTAGTTAAATTATTGTAATTCTGATCCGATAGGTTGATGATTGAAGGAATAACTTTGGATTCTATCTATTAATGAGATGTTTTGTAAAATGATGATGAACTTGATCAATATTTTGATGATGATGATATTGGTTGTAAGTGTTTATGAATTACTTGATTGATACAACTAGTTTCTATATAATATATAAATTTTTTTTATAATGTATGTGTAAGATTAAAAAATCTATTTTTTATTGGTTTAAATTTTATATAGTGTAGTGTACTGCATATAAACGTAGCTTTTTCTCATTTGGTAGCATACAAATATATACCAGAGTAATACAAGAATTAGTTAAATCATTCTGTCTATAACTTCATTTCATCTCTATAAATATATTATATATTTACCATTTTGATCCAACTAATATAGCTGTTGGATCAGTTGGTTTTTCAACTTCATTAAAATATGTTTTAAATAATCTATCATTACTTATATTAAATTCTTTCTCAAAGTCAAGACTCCATTCAATAAATTTCTCAATATCTTTTGGATGTAATGATAAATCAAACATTGGTACAGTATTATATTTCATTAACAGTTCATTTATCCAATCTTTTTCTAATGATCCTTGTGGTGGTGCTATTTGACCACCTCCATTTATACAACCACTTGGACATGCCATTATTTCTACATAATCTACTTTTGATGCATCTGCTAATTCTTCTGTTGACGTTGTTACTATTGGTGATTGATCTTTGACTCTGGCCCTTCTTCTAGCTACTAAAGGATTAACTTTTGTTGTAGTTTTACCATTTGGTTTTAATTTTCTTACTAAATTTTGAATATTTCTAAATCCATTTACTATAGCTGCACTAGCTAATTTTTCATTATTATACATTAATCTCATTTCATAAATATCTGAATTTTTACCTTGAATTATTTTCATTGTAAAATCTGATTCATTATAACCTTTTAGTATCAAATCATCTTGAAAAATTCTTAAATAATTAAAAGCATACCCACCTGAAGATGATCCAGGATCATTTGACCAAGAATACGAAACAAATGGCCAATTTTTGGGAGCAACTGATCTATATACATCATCTATACTTTGTTTCATTATTGGTGGTGATAATTTGTGTATCAATTTGTAGTTTGGTTCTTCTTCTAGTAAAGTAACTAATTCTTTTGCTGTTAAAACACAATCAACATCAGGTGTTGTATCACCAAATATTTCAGGTCTTGCACTCTCTAGTTTTTTATCAAAACATGGCATTATTGATAAATGATAAACTTCGGATGTGGAAACTCCAAAGTCATATGCAGTTAATGATTTTAATAAACAACCAGTAATTTGTTGTGATGATTTGACTGTTGATATCATTGGTAATACATATGGATGTGTCTTTTCTGCATATAGTACCCAACCAGGACAAATGGAAGATAGTATAGGATTTTTCAAACCTTGTTGTTTTTGATTTATAATATTTTTTGATTCATTTATTAATGATAATTTTCTACCTAATGAAGTCCCCACCACATATTTGAATCCCATTTGATTGACGAATAAATTTATTAATAACTTATCTATTTCTTCAACTGATAATTCATATGCTGTAGCTAATGAAGCCCTCAGTTGTTGTGATATACTTGCAACGAATATTTTATCTTTATTTGATTTTAAAGCTTTTATTAGTTCTTGATGAGAATGTTGTGCAACTAATACTTCTTCCGCCGATGTTATACACCCCGAACATGCAAGACAATCAGCTAATGATATTTGAGCTGGTGATAAATTATTTTGTTTGCCATCAATTTTTGAAATCTCTAAAGGATTACCTTTTGAATCAATTTGAATTTCAACTTCACCATTTTCATTATGATCTGAAGTTTGTTGTGGTTCTTGAACTGGTTTTATACATGCTACACCAGGTGATATAAAATCATTTAAATCATCTGCTGATAATATTGCACTCATAATTATTGTTGTAGTTAGTTTAGTATTAAAATCATTTATCCAATATTTAATCAATAATTAGTAATACATTTTATAAAGATAATAATTAGATCTCTTCTATTTTAATTTTTTTTTTTCTTTTGTTATCTGATGACACAAAAGATTTAAAATTTAATATGATACAAAAATGGAGAAGTTGCAAAATGAATTAACAGAGATCTGAAACATTAGAATACAACTAAAGTGAAAGGTAGATTAATTATGTATTGTTTATCTTTCTGTTGGAGTCGAAGCATCATCATCATCTACCTCTAATTCAACATCACTCACATCGCCCAATTCAAATTCTTCTGTACCAATATTATTATAACCTTGATTATACATTTCACCATCTTCGTTATAGCCAACTAATTTTAAATATAACCAAATGCACAACAAAATCCATAAATATATTAAAAATGCAGCTGCTGATACAACCAAAATATAAGCAGAATGATCAGAACCTAAATCATGGACCAATTGTAATTGTTCTTCAGTAGCACTCATAAATAAAATCCCCGATAAAGTTAAACAAAATGGTGGTAAATATTGAAAAGATAAAATTTTCCCCAGTTCACTACATGCTTTATCTTTTAAAACAAATACAATCTCAATAATTCTAGTAACTCCAGCACTCATTAATGCTATCCCAAACACTGAATGAACTTTTGTTGAAATTTGTAAATGTTGTGCATGTTGACTCATTGAATAACCAGTGAATATTAAAAGTAAAGCAGGTATAAAAGTTCTTTGATTATTTCTTGATAAATACATTCCTAATAAACCACCACCCCACCATATTATTCCCATTGCAGTATGTTGATAATCACCCATATTCCAACCTTCTTTACCCCATCTATGTTCAGTAAAAGTATTTACAATCCCCCATAACATCATAATAGTTGAATCGTAAAATTCTTGAGATTTTAAATTTTGAGCGTTGCTACTATGTAATTGATGTTTCCTAATCCATGGTACAACCAAAACTAATGATAATACAAATGAATATAATATAAACGCTGATCCCATAATTCCATGAGCTATACATTGACCAGTATGTCTACCATAACAAAATCCAAATAATGCAATTGGTGCCATACAAACTCTTACCCAACCAGTTAAAACAATTAATAATGAAAAAATCTTATATATCTTGGCCATTAATCCATATTCATTATAATGTTTTGATAAATGTGGATAGAATTTATTTATAACTAAATTACTACCATTTAATAAAGTCCCTAAAAATATAGTTATACCTAATACTATACTCAAAAACCAACTTGTACCCTTTGAAGTTCTATTCTCATGATTATCAACATTATCTGGGAAATCTAAAAATAATGATTCAACAACTGAATAACTTGTTGCAATATATTGTAATAATAATGACCAATGGAATCTATTTGCAAATGCTAATGATGTACTTATTGAAGGTATAATTAGTAAAATAAATAATGTTATTATCCAATGAAAAGATTTTGATGAAGCGTTAATTGGATGAAATTCAGGTAAATCTTCATCCATATCCATTTCCATCGCGAATACTTTTGAAAGTAGTGTCAAGGATATAAGAACCACCTTTTGTAAATGTTTTATCATATTTAAATTAGCGACTGGAAGTGTTTGTATTAAAGGTAAAATGAATTGGTTCCTAAAATACAATATATTATTGAAATCTCGATCTGAAATATTCCGAAAATTGTTAAAAATCCGATTGAAAGAAATTTACGAGGTTATTTTAATGATAGTAATTGCACGAGATAAATAAATGAAAGTATTGATAATAAGTATAACAAGTAGTACAATATACAAGTACTTGTCAGTTCTCAAAAAAATTATTCTAGGCTAATCAAATGAACCTGTAATGTAAATTACAGTAGTGAGTACAAATTAACACACTTTTACTTAAATTGACATAATTAGCCACTTAAGAAATTTAAAATTTTATAGTAAATAATAAAATTATTTTAATCAGAATTTGTAAAACTGAATAATTCCTTTAAATGAACCTCATTCAAGTAATGTTTTATAATGGAACCTGAAATTGTTTTTATTGATATGTAGTCTAGATTTTAAAATGTTTACAAATATCAGTGAAAGAAAATAAATTAGTGTATTTTAAATCTCTTTAAATAGTACTCTTTGTATTCTTGTATTGTTGAATAAACGGTTCTGTTCAAGTTTGTATTGTGATTATTATATATAACACTTCATTTATAAGATCAATGAAAAATAACTTGGGCCGATAAAACAGCTGCCCCTCGGTTTTCTCTGATTCTCAATTTTGTAAAAAGGTACTAAAATTATAAAGTAGTGATTTCCTTTAATCTCTAAATATTCTTCGTCGTAATTTGCAAATTTCTCTTTTGGTAATATTGAACATAAAGTAAGAATTACCGACAATAAATCAATTTGTAAAAAATTGAATAGAATAAGAAATCAAAAAAATTGGCCATCAAAAGAAAGGAAAAAAAAAATTTATTTTAATAATTTAATTTATGTAAGAAAAGTCAAGTTATCATTCATTTAAAAGTAAAGCAATAGTTCGTACAGTTATTAAAGTTGTACCGTGGTAAGCATTATTAATCTTGATCAGAAATTTTGACTCTTATTAGTAAAAACATTTATTAACTTACCCCATATTTTATTAAAATACTAAAATTAGATTCCCATGTCTGATAATTTCAAGAATGTCATAGAATTCTGATTTGAGACATTCATGTTAACTTATTAATTTATTTTTTAAACAACGTAATACAATACAATATACAAATTTTTTTTTTTTTATTGAACTTCTTTTTTATCACACTTTCACCAAAACTTATTTCCAATCATAAAATCAATAAATTATATCATTATAATATATATATAGTATTATCAATATATATATAATAAAATCACATCACATTCATTTGAATTTTTTATTTTTTCATTTCATTATAATATACAATATACAAAACTTTTTTTGCATATCTTCATAATTATTTTCAATTTTTTTTAATTTTGGATCTCTAGGTTTAATTAATAAATAAAAATTACATTTCATTTCTTTTTCAAAAGGCTTTATTATTAACTTCTTTATTCAGTTTATATTTTCAAATATTTTTGATTTAAAATTCAGGTTATATTTATAGACTTTTTTTCATTTCAATTCATTATGTTTTCATTAAAATTATTAATTTCCATATTATTTTATTTAATTTCATTATCAAATCAACAACAAATCCCAACTAGAAATTATGAGGAGAATAATTATTTTTTGGTAGAATTAAACACAACTACTAGTCAAAAACCTTTAATTGATTTTATATCAAAATATAAAGATCACTATAAATTTGAACATCAATTAAATTTGGATAATTATTATGTTTTTAGTATAGATAATTCTCATCCTCATAATTCGTTTTTAGGTAATTTCAACTCAAATAATTTTAATCACATGAAAAGATCTCTGGGTTTTGAGGATCATTATGACGAATTAGTTGGAGATGTTTCATCATTACATATGTTATATCCTAAAAAGATCAATAAACGAATGCCAGTTCCAATAGATTCCAAAAGAGATGAACTTTTACAACAGCAATCATCAGATCAATCAAATTCTGATTCTGATAAAGCTCATCAAAAATTAGCAGTTGTTGCTCAAAAATTAGATATTCATGATCCCGAATTTGCAACTCAATGGCATTTATTGAATTTACAATTTCCAGGTCATGATGTAAATGCTACTGGATTATGGCTTGAAGATATATTAGGACAAGGTATAGTTACAGCTATTGTTGATGATGGATTAGATGCAGAAGGTGAAGATTTAAAAGATAATTTTAATGCAAAAGGTTCATGGGATTTTAATGACAATGGGAACTTACCATTACCAAAATTATTTGATGATTATCATGGTACAAGATGTGCAGGGGAAATTGCAGCAGTTAAGAATGATGTTTGTGGAATTGGTGTTGCATATAAATCTCAAGTTAGTGGTATAAGAATTTTATCTGGTGCAATAACTGCAGCAGAGGAAGCTGCAGCTTTAATTTATGGATTAGATACAAATGATATTTATTCATGTTCTTGGGGTCCAACTGATAATGGAAGGACATTAAGTGGACCAGAAGTTGTTGTGAAACAAGCATTTGTTAAAGGAATACAGGAGGGTAGAAATAATAAAGGAGCCATCTATGTTTTTGCATCTGGTAATGGTGGTAGATTCCAAGATAGTTGTAATTTCGATGGGTATACAAACTCAATTTACTCAATAACAGTTGGTGCAATAGATTATAAAGGATTACATCCAGCTTATTCAGAAGCTTGTGCTGCAGTAATGGTTGTTACATATTCATCAGGTTCTGGGGAACACATACATACTACAGATATCAAAAAGAAATGTAGTGCGTTACATGGTGGAACATCAGCAGCAGCTCCTTTAGCAAGTGGTATATACTCATTAATACTTAGTGCTAATCCAGATTTAACTTGGAGAGATTTACAATATATTAATGTTTTAAGTGCTACACCAGTTAATGAAGATGATGGAAATTATCAAACTACTGCATTGAATAGAAAATATTCTCATAAATATGGTTATGGTAAAATTGATGCTTATAATATGGTTGATTTCGCTAAATCCTGGAAAAATGTTAAACCACAAGCTTGGTATTATAGTGATGTAACTCAAGTTAATGAAGCATTATCATTGAATAAACCACAAATGCTAAAAAGGGATGAAGAAAAAAAAATAATAAAATCAAAAATAACAGTATCAAAAGAAGACCTTAAAGTAATGAATGTTGAAAGAATTGAACATGTTAACGTTATAGTTAATATAGATGCTTCATTTAGAGGTAAAGTCGGTGCAAGATTAATATCACCTACTGGGGTTATTAGTGACTTAGCAACTTTCAGACCAGGTGATGCAGCGGGTAGGGGATTTCAAGATTGGACATTCATGTCTGTAGCTCATTGGGGTGAAGATGGTTTGGGTGATTGGGAAATTGAAGTCTTTGCAGATGATTCCAAAAGTGATCCAATTGATATTAAATTTAAAGATTGGCAATTAAGATTTTTTGGAGAGTCTAGGGATGCTGATAAATCTGAAAAATATGAATTATTAAAAGATTATGCAGCAGTAAGAAGAGATAGAATTGGAGAAAATAAACAACAATCATCAACAATTGAATCACTGACTGAATTTTCATCATCCACAGAAGCTTCATCATCAACCACATCATCCGAAGAAGTCTCTACAACATCAGCTAGTGAGGAAATCGCACAATCCACATCGACCGCTTCATCAGAGCAAGTCTCATCAACATCCTCTGAAGTATCAACAACTTCATCAACAATAACAGACGAATTAGAACCAACCACAGAACCAGATGAAGAAGGTAAAAATAAGCATTATACATCAGATCACACAGGTCAATATCTCATGGGTTTTGCAATTATTGGATTCATAATAGTTTTAATAATAATGAAATGCCATAAATCACCAGGTAGTTTACGTAGAAGAAGAAGAAGAGATGATGATTATGAATTTGATATTATTCCAGGTGAAGATTATACAGATTCAGAAGATGATCAAGAAACTTTAGATTCAAGAAGAAGAGGAGCTAATGCTGATTCATTTGATTTAGGTCAAAGAAATGATCAAAGAATTAATAAAAATGATCAAATAAATGATGATAGATATCAAGATGAAGCAAGAGAAAGATTATTTGAAAATTTTAATGGTGAAACTTTACCTGATTATGATGATGATATGTTTAAAATTGGTGATGATGATGATCATGAAAATGATGAAAACAATACAAAAAAGGCAACTTCAAGTTCGAATGAACAACCAACTGATTCCAATGAAACTACTAATGATGAAGAAATTACTGATGATAGAAAGATAGTTGATGAGAATAAGTAATTAATTCAATAGACAATACACCGTATAACGTGCATAGACAAACAAAAAATTTCTCTACGTCTCTAATCGAATATGTTGATTGTTCAAGTAGTGTAACAAGTTTTAAAATAGTAGATCCTGTATATAGCTATATAAGACTATGAATTCATAAAACTTCATTAACTGAAGAATTTAAAATTATATGACCAACTAATTTATCAAGAATTTTATTTTGTCTATTGTTATTAACTTTAATTTTTTCATTACCTTCATTTTCATTACCACCTTCAATTTCTTCATCCTCATTAAATTCTAAATTAAATTCTTTTGAATTTATTGGAGTTTTAGAACTATTAAAATTTTCAAAATCATCATAAACATACATATTTCTACCATTAATTTCATTTAATCTTGAATCATCAGTTAAAATTACATTTAATGCACCTGATTTTTGAGTATATAATGGATTTGTATATATGAATGTATTATGAATTTCTAAAAATCCAGTTCTTTTGTGGAATGAACAAATTAATATACATTTTATATCTTCTTTTTCATCTTTTAAAATATTTTTATAGATTTTTTTATAATTTTCAATATATTCAGTATTTTCACAGTAGTTGAAAATTAAATTTATAAAATTGTCTAAAAATTTGGAAATATTAATTTCTAATGAAAATAAAATATAATTTAACTGAATATTAATCAAAGTTGAACAATTTTCACTTGTTATTAAATCACTTAATTTAAAAGCAAGACTACTTTCCCAATCTTTTAAAAACATTTCAGTATGTCTTTTACATCTTTCTTTAACTCCACTATTTTTTACTAAGTCAGTGAAAGATTTATGATAATTAAAATCTTTTGTTAATTCAGGTAAATTAGATTTAAATTCTCTTGTTAAATGAATAGCTTCAGATTTTCTTGATCTTTGAGCTTTTGAAGTTTTAAATTCTTTTAAGTCTTGATGTAAATCTTGTAAGAAATTATACAAGAAATTTTCTTTAAATTGTAAAAATGGATTGATTTTCATCCATTCTAATAATTGTATTCTTATTTTACTAATATTGAATCTCGATGATACTAATTTTTCCAGTTTCATAAATCTTAAATCATTTGTTTTAAAATCAACTTTTGATCCATCACATGGGATATAAAATGTTTTTATTGGTTTGGTTTTGGAATATAAAATTTTGTTGTCAATTGATAATCTATCTAATACATTTAATTTTCTGATTAATATTGCGTTTCTTGGCAATTGATATGAATTTAATGGCATTCCACAAAGAAATTTTGTAAAGTTGTGTAATTTTAAAAATAGCGTTTCTAGACTTCCTTCTGGTTCAACATTAATGGTTCCATTGAGGTTAGTGTCGGTATTGATGAATGATAAATTAAATGTATTAAATGATGGACAGTCCAATTTTAATGAGTACGAAGATCCAGATTGAAAATCACTTGTTGATAGACCATCCATTAATTGTTCTTTATCAACTTTGTAACATGGATAATTGATATCTTCGTTTTGCAATACATTTATTGTTTCATCTGCAGTGGAGGAAAGTTTTTGTCTTTTTAAGTTTGAATGTTTTGGTTCTTTTGCTCTCTTTTTGGAAGTTGTTGTTGGTGGTGGTGGTGGTATATTTTGCTTCAAGAATAATAGTTTATTCTTTCTTTTCCACAAAAAATCATCTAATGTTTGATTAATATTATAAGTATCTTGAGATGGATCTGGTGGACATAAAATATTAAAACTTGAGAAAAACATTGTTCTATATCGATTATTTCTATGTGGAAACAAAAGTGATTTTTCTTTATTTTGACTAATGGTCTCGATTATAGTTTTCATTTCATTTTCTAATACTTGAGCTTCTGAATTTAATAATTCACTTACCAATTTACCATTTAATCTTGGTGCATCCTCTTCCTCATCTTCTTCTTCTTCTTTAGTCAAGACACTTTTGATTCTTATTGCATTTTGTCTTCTTAGTGGTACCCCTGAAACAAATGGAATTGTAGCACTCTGTAAATTTCTTGCGGAAGTTAGAAGTAATCTTTCATTTGATCTAATATTATTTCTTGCATTTTCTTCACCTTCGTTTGGATCGGCGGCAGCAGTATCTTCACCGCTATGATCATCATCTGAATAGTAAATTAATTCTTGATCATTTTCATCTTCAAATTGGAAACTTTGATCATCTTCTTCAGTAGATTCAACAAAATATGCTTCTCTATTTCTTGTTCTTGATAATTCTCTAGATAAATTTCTTAGTTGTGTAGGTATACTACTTACTTCAACATTAGAAGTATCTTCCATTGTAGTATCACGAGTATAACTTTCTGATGAATTAACTAAAGTATTAAAATGATTTTGTAATCTATGAATTTCACTAAAGTGTCGTAGTATTCTAGATCTAAAATTAGCTTCTTGTCTACTTTCATAACGAGAATTATCTTCATGATTCAAATTATTATGATTTTCATTTCTATATAAATAATCAGATATAATATTTAATGAATTTAATGTAGGAAAAGATTCTGAAGAAGCATTTCCGAATCTTCTAATATGATTTAAGGAATTATTCTGATTTGAATTTTGATTGGTAGGTGAGTTGTCGTTTGGTTGATGAGTTGGAGATGTAGGCGGCGGCATCTTGAAAATACCTTTATGGAGTTATCAAGATGATATTTGTAAGTTATGCTAAAGTTATTATAAGAATTGCAAAAAAGACTATATGGTTTGTTTAAATGATATATTAATTTATTAAATATATAAGTTCTGTGATTTTTGTGTAACCGATATTGATTTTAGTACCTTAATGTTTTTAAATGATATATCAAATGATATAGAATTTAATGATCATAAAAATTAGTATCAAAGTCTATCTAAAAATTGTATATTTCTATTACTAACAATCTAATAAATAATAAGAATTAAATAACCAACCGACCGATTTCAAAATTACGAACGTTTACCTCAGTTCCTAAACTTAAGCACCTCTTAAATTACTTCTAAGTCTTTCATAATCACCATTACCTAATACAATTTTACAAGATACAAGCAATACCAAAAGTGAAGCAATAAGTAATGAAGCAACTAGAAATACAAGATTATCCCAATGAATTTTTAATGAATATTTATACAAGTTCATAACAAGTATTGGACCAAGAATAGTTGCACAATTAATTAATATACCAATAGCTCCATAAAATGTACCAGTCATACTTTTTGGGAAAAATTTCAAAGCTGAAGCACTCAAAACTGGGGTTAACATTGAACCTAATGCAAAAACACTAAGTGATGTATAAACATCAACTTTAGATTTTGCTTGATATAATATAGCAAAAACCAAAATATCAATAGTTAATCCAAACGACATTAATGAAAAATCGATTGAATCTGGTTGAGTATTTGAAATTTTAAAATTAAGCCATTTCTTGAGTACATAATTTTGAAGTACTGGAAGTACTACCATTAATGCAAATACTTTTGTTATTGACATTAATGAAATTATATATGCAATATCATCACCAAAATCAAATTTTAAAATTACATAATTTACAAGAACTTGTGAAATTGAAATCATTAATGCAATATAAAAAACTAATATGAAAACCATTGAAGCAACAGTGAATTTAGCACGAGGACTTGATGGATATAAGATAATTTTAATTGGTGAAAAATCCTTGAAATAGTCTCTAACTTTGGTGACATAATTTGTATTAGTATTTAAATTTATACTTGATGATCTTCTTGAAATTATTGAATTTGTTCTTGATTTTTGTAATGATTTAGGATTTCTAGTCTCTGAAAATATGAATACAACATATAAGCACATTATAAATTCAATAATTAATTGAATTTTTAATAAAAAAAATTCATTTTCAGTTACTTTTGAACTTTTAGTGATTCCCATTATATGAATTGGTGATTTTTTAGCATGCCATGAACCTATCATTTTTCCCAATAAGGGTGCAATAAATTGTCCTAAACTTGTAATAGCACTACATTGAGCTAATACTGGAGCTAATGCTGAAGTATTTGTAATTAAATCGGATAAACAAGTTTCAACTAAAGTACTAATAACCATATATCCACCTCCAAGTGAAGAAACTAATGATGCTAATAATAAACTCTTGAATTGAAATGTTTGATAATGATATAAATAATACATTGAAGCATTTGAAATAAAATAAAATATAACATTTGCAACAAGAAAAATTTTTCTACCATAAATATCAGATAATGAAGCAAATTTAGTCATTACTAATAATGATAATATAGTTGAACCAACAGTTGCATATTGAGAAAAATTTGAAATTAAAATTTGAGTATTAATTGGATCACAAATATTATTAGAATCTAATACAGCATTGCATGCTAATTTAAATTGTACAACTGTTCTTGTTGCTTCTGCTATGGTAGTACTAACTGTTAAAGCAGTTATAATCAACATTACTTGAAATATACTTGGTCTAAAAAACCAATGTTTTGATTTATTTAATTCTTCATGTTCTTTAATCCATAAAACTTCTTCATCGTCTTGATCCACTATAGCAGACCCTTCATCTTGTTCTGCCTCCACATATTCCACAAATGCTGCGTCCTCCAACAATGGATTGGACTCATTAATGTTTACAGTTGTCATAATCAATTAACCAGATTTGAAACTCTATAATGATATTTTATAAATTAACGATATGAGATTGTGGTATGGCAGACAGATCGAACTCAGATCTAATGCATCTTATAATAATTTATAAATGAAAATTTCTTATCAATCAATAGAAGCCATATATGCTATTTTTAAATTTTTACAATTGCTAATACTCCTAGATTTTCATACGGCTCGACATAAATTCAACTGTTTCTCGTAAATATGCAAGATATCTCCGTTTGGTATAAAATATAAAAAAAAGGAATTTAATTCCAATTTAAGATTTAAAAGCGGAAAAGAATATTTTATTTTACTCTTCCTTCTACATTATCAAATGAAAATTTGAAGTTTGGTAAGTTAGTTGTACGTTGATCAAAAATTGGTTTCAACTGTATGTTTGAAGACTTTTTAGTTAATCAGTAATGTTCAGGGTATTTTCAACTAATGTTCATTATTTAAGATCTTATTAAATCTCTTATAAAGAGATTTGTATATATATAATCGGATAATATTCACGGAAACTAAAATATTAGCCATCAGTTCTATTTTATCAATCACATTGGATATAAGAACATAAGCTATCAATCATGATTGCTACTTCACATCCTTAAGATTGAAATATCCTTTTTAAATCCTTGTCAGTAGTATTTCTATCTAATTTTAAAACTCTTTTACAAGAATAAACAATCACAGTAAATACCAACATCCAAAATCCATAAAATAAATAAATTAAATTAGCATGATTAACGAATAATGAAAATTTATAAACCCATGTAACTAAAATTGGAGATATTAAATTCAATAAAGAAATAAATAAAGTTATAGCTCCATAAATTTGACTATTTGAAGTTCTTGGGAAAAATTTTATTATAGTTGAATCAAAAACTGGTTGAATTAATGCATCTAATGAGAAAAAAATTGCAGTTAAATAAAATTGAAATGTTGTTTTGGCCATAAAGAATGCTAAGAATACTGATAATCCAACTAATAATCCTGCCACTATTAATACGTACTCGATCATATCGAAAGAATAATTTAAAGGTTTGAATCCAAGCCATTTTTTTAATATCGTTTTTTCAAATACTGGTAGTATAAATACTAAAGACACTGATCTTGATATAGATATTATTGATAATAAATATGAAATATTATCTGCTGACCAATTGAATGCGTATTGACCATATTGTATAACAATCTGATTCAATGTAAAAATTAAAGTTTGATAAGTAGCATATGTAAAGATCAATCCCATAACTACATATTTCAATTGTTCATAACGATGCTTATTATTAATTTTGGCTGTCTTTTGTGGATATGTTAAGATCTTCAATGGTTCAATGATGTTCAAACTTGACTTTAAAATTTCTGAAAATATAATTTTATCTTTAGTTTCTTCATCATTTGGGGTAACATGCAAATCCTCTTCTTCTTCTGCATGCTCTAATAATCTTTGTTCTGATTTTTCAATAGCTTTTTCATTTCTTGACTCAGGAAATAAAGTTACTACATAAGCACATAAAACAATCAATATCCCAATTTCAAATTTCAATGCATTAAAATTTCCATGTTTTTGTTGGTATTTTTTACCACCTAATCCAACAATAAAACTTCCAAATATAGGTCCAAAAGTTTGTCCAATAAATGTTGAAGCAGAAGCTAATGATAATTTATAAACTCTATTTTTAGGTAATGTAAAATCAGTTATATATGAATCTGATAATGGTGTAATTATACTTAATGATCCACTAATTGCAGAAATATAATTTGCTGCTAATAATAACTTAAATTTTAAATCTGAATTATAATTTAATACCAAATATTGTAAAATTCTTGAAATAGTGATTGATAAAATTAATGCAACAAAAAATGGTTTTCTTCCAACTATGGATGAGATTTCACCAAATTTTGCAATTGGAATTAATGAAAATGCAGTAGTACCTACTAATAAATATTGATTAAAGGATGCAACTAATTGAGCTTGGTTTGAATGATCTGAAGAAGTAGAATTGGCGGCTTTGGAATATATGATTGATTGTCTTGCACCTTCTGCACTTGATGAACTAAATGTCAAAAAGCCAACTAAAAAAATTATTGAGTAAACACTTGGTTTTCTATACCATGGGAAATTTTTAATTCTTTTATTTTGTAATTTTATAAATTTAATATCATCATCGTCATCTTCTGAATCTGAGTCATTTGTTGTAGAATGTTGGTTGTGGTTGTGATGATGATGTTGTTGTTCATCATTCAATAAATGAGTTCTTTCTTCATCATGTCTATCCTTAGGTGTCATTCTTCATAGACTGATTCTTTTTCGATGTAGTTTAAATTCGTATTTACATCCCAAATTGTTTCAAATATTACAATATATGATTTAAAGCAATCAATAATCTGAATTTATTCACAAATTTAAAAACTCCATAAATTGAAAAGCCGCCAAACATATTTGATAAATTTAGTTTAGTTTTAAATCAGATTGAAATTGTGGATTTTTGAAAGGAATCGAAACTAAGATTTGAATTCCATATTCCTAGGAATTATATGCAATTTAAGTTTGATATATATTAAATTTAAACTTATGTGTTTGAACTTATGTATATAAATTAAATTTAAATCGCTTACATATACCATAAATGGAACGCAAATGAGAAGTTGATTTACAAAAAAAATAAGTACAAACGCATTTATTAAAAACTATTATAATATTAATTTAGATCTACACAATACTAAAAGTATTACATTATTAATCAAAAAAGAAAACAAAAAGATGGGGAATATCTTTAAAATCTTTATTATTTCATGAATGATTAATTATCATTATCATACTTATTTGAATCATGTCTTCAATTGAAGAATATGAAACTAATAGTGGAAATATTTATTCAAGATCTGATCAACAAAATTTTCAATCAGAATCAATACCATTAAGAGAACTACCTCATGATTTGAATTTTCCAAGTAAAGACAAGAATTTATCCAATACGAGATCAATCAATGAGACAGCATCAATTCCACCTTCATTGCCTTCTTCATCAATAATGGAAGTTACACATTCAAATGAATCTATTGATGAAGATGACGAACAATTGCATCCAGATAATTTCCCAGATGGTGGATTGAAAGCATATTTAGTATTATTAGGCTCATTCTTGGGGTGTATAGTAACTTTAGGAGTTATGAATTCAGTAGGAGCAGTTCAAGCTTATGTTTCAAATAATATATTAGAAAATTATTCAGAAAGTACAATATCTTGGATATTTTCTATATATTATTTTTTATCTTATGCTATAGCTTTAGTATCGGGACCATTATTTGATAAAAATGGGGTTTTTTGGTTACTTGTTTTGTTTACTATTTTTACTTTTGTTGGATTAATGGGGATTGCAAATTCTACTGAAATTTATCATTTCATATTGGGATTTATTGCATTAGGAATTGGAACCGGATTAGGTATGAATCCATTAATCTCGGTTGTGAGTCATTATTTTTTTTATAAAAGAGGTTTAACTGTTGCTATAGGGATGAGTGGTGGAAGTATCGGTGGATTAGTTTTCCCATTATTATTAAGAAAATTATATTTTTCTATGGGTTATGTTTGGGCTATTAGGATTTTGGCATTTACTTGTTTGGGATTAAGTATATTGTCTACTTTATTAGTTAAAGAAAGATTTAAAAGAGTTAAATCTAAAAAAATTAAAAATCTAGAATGTAAATATACTAATAATTTTGATTTACTTAAAAGTGAAATTGCAGATTTTATCAAAATTAAAGATCGTGCTTATGTATTTTTGACATTAGGTGGATTTTTTAGTGAATTTTCATTAGTGTTAATGATTACATATTATGCAAGTTATGCAATTGATAAAGGGTTTAGTGAATCAAATGCTTTATTATTATTAACAGTATGGAATGCAACTGGTATTGCAGGTAGATGTATTCCAGGTTTAGCAAGTGATTATTTAGGTAGGTTTAATGTTAATGTTGTAATGTTAATTTTATGGGTTCTTAGTGTTTTGGTATTGTTATTACCATTTGGAGATAATCATAAAATATTATGGGCATTTGCAGCTATTGGAGGTACAACTCTGGCATGTATTTTAACTCTTTTACCAGCATGTTTATCACAAATTACACCAACGAAACATTTAGGTAAAAGATATGGTATAATAAATTTTTATTTATCATTAGCTAATTTATTTGGTTTACCTATTGCTGCTGCAATAATTGATGTAAGTTATGATAATTTAATTATATTTATTGGTATTTTAGCTACTTGTGGTGCATTATTTTGGACAATTTCAAGAATATCTTTAGTTGGTACCAAATTAAATATTAAAGTTTAGAAAGTTCGATTAAAAGTTAAATAGAATTTGGTGGTTACTTGATATATTACATGATATATAGATTTAGAAAGTAAGCTCTTATACAATTTGCATTGATTAATAAATCTAATTTTGGATCAATACCATGTTTTCGTAAGGCTCTTGATAAAAGCCACTTAAAACTAAAACTTATTAATTATTTGACAGATTTTGTAACTTCTTTACTAAAATGTAAATCAGGTTAAATTTAAAGGATAATAGAAATTTTAAGAAATCTTGAATAAAGAAAAATAAAATTACTTCTGTCAATCTCTTAAATTTTATAATTGAAACTATTTGGTCCTCAAAAGGGTTTTGATGTAACTCATATTAAAGTCGCAAGGGTTTAGTAAAAAAAATTTTTTCATCATTAATAATGCCGTTTGTAATTTTGACTAATAAAGCAAATATAAAAAAGGTTATTTAAATTGTAACATCTATCCAAGAAAAATATTAAATTCAAGTTAACTAAAAAGTTTAATTCAAAAAAAAGTCTCAATTTTTAAGTCTAGATGATTTGCAATGACCAATTATTTCTACAATAGTAATTGATACTTCTTAAATTAGATTTATTTAACACGCAGTTAGGTTAAGATTTGTTTATAATTATGCGAAAGTGGGGTGAAATTGAATTTTGACAGAAACATGAGAACATATTTGAATATTATTTACTGAAGAAGGTTTCATTTTTATTTCTTGATAATTATAAAGAAAACTAAAATAGGTATTAGTTCCCAGCTTACAAAAAATTCTTTCAATTTTCAATACATAATGATCTATTCAATAATGTACCTAATTGTAGTCGTACTTACTTCAATTAAAAATGTTTTAAATTAAATGATGTCAAAATTTAATTTGTCTCACTTTAATTTTTTAGTATTTTATTATTGATTACATTACATCATAATTCTATATTAGAGATAATTTGTATCCCTAAAATTTTTTATATATGAAATTAATCTTTCTTATTAAACAAAGTTATTTTTAGATCTATTATTGATTTTAATTAAATTCTTTCATAAAGAACTAGAACTTATTGACATCAAATATATGAAATAGAATATGTATTAAATTACTTCCTTACAAGTCATATAAAGTAGTTTTACAAGAGAAACAAAAGTTCAATTATTATCTTTTAATGTTCAGTATAATTAATAAAATAATAATATTAATGCATATTTATACAGATTAACTCTATTAATAATAAACATTATTTTCTTATTTTAATTTCAACTTTCGTGTAAGATATGATTATTATATGAATAAAATAACTTAATACACTTAAATATCTTCTTTATTGATTATAATTTTGAATAATTATATAACTCTTTGAAATTTTTACTGTATAATTTTATTTTCTTAATCTTTAATAAAAATTTAATTTAATAGAAAAAATATTTTTATAATCAACTTTTTTTTTACAACTAAATTTTTAATCAAACACTTTTTTTTTCAACTAGAAATTTATAAAACAATTTACTACTTACTCCTATCTTTCGTTATTATAATATCTTAATTATTTCATTTCATTTTATTAATTTCAATTTATTTCTTATATATATATTTTAGAATACTTTTTAACTTAAATTTTTGACACATTTTTCGTTTGGAATTTTTAAAAATAATCACAACAAATAGAGACAATTATATTTTTAATAGTAATTACAACATAATCATTATTCATTCAACTTTTGTATATCAAAATTTCAAATAATTGCCATCCATTTTTATATATCATATCCCACATTTTAATACTTTACCTACTAATAATCAAATAAAAGAATCTCATATGTTACTACTACTCAACTACTAAATACGTCATTAAATTTTTTTCAATTAAATTTACAATAATTTTATAAAATAAATTTACATACATAAACATAATACAGTCATGAGACGATTAAAAATTGGGATTCGACCGCAGCTTATAGTATTAGTTTGTTTTGCTTCATTATTTTCATTATTAATTTTAGGAATTGTTACAGGATTATATTTTAGTGATAATTTAACTGATTTAAGATCAGAAAGATTATTTGTTATATCACAATTAAAAACAACTCAAGTCCAACAAGCTGTTGCATTTGTTGCTTATCAAGTAATGACATTAGCATCTATTGATGCATTAACAACTCCATTATCACAATATAGAGCAGGAAATAATTCAAGAGATGTATTTGCAAATGCTCAAGAAACTTTAGAGCAATTTATGCAATCTACTGAAACTTTTGCTTTTGCAAGATTATATAATTTAGATTTACAAGTTATGGCAAGTTCAATAAACAATGCAACTATAGTATCACCAACAACAAGAGATGCTTTATTTCCTTTACATCAAAATCAAACAATTCCAAATCAAATTTTAAATGATCAAACTGCTTATTATTTTACTGGACCATTAACAAATGATTCGAAAGATATTAATAGTCCATACTTTATGGGAGTTACTTTACCTGTTTATGCAAATACTTCAATAATAATAGATACTCCATATATAGCAGGATATTTATCAATTATAGCCAGTGCTGCAACTGTACATGATGCTTTAAACGCAACAAGTGAAGATTATTCAGTAATTGCAGTGAAACCAATCTATGGTAGTTTAACTAATGGTATTGATAATTTAAATGATGATGGTGCAAGATCTGGCTCAGCCATTGGATTTCAAACTGTTTTTCCAGTTGAAAATTCATTATTGGAACCTGGAGAAATTTATAATATTAACTCATCAACATCTATAAGAACTGCTATTAATTCACCATATGGAGTTTCAACAGATGTAAAGTCATATTCAGGCCAAAGTGTAGCCATTGGGTTTACTCAGATTATATTAAATAATTTATTATGGGTTATAATTGTTGTCCAACAAAAATCAGTATTTAATGCACCAGTTGAACGTTTGAAACGTATTATTATTGGTGTCGTTATTGGAATTGGGGCTTTTATGGTTTTAATTACTTTACCATTTGCAGTTTGGTTTATACGACCAATTACAAAATTAAAAGAATCAGCAGAAGACATAACAAGATATAAAAAGGAAAAAAGTGAAATTATTGAAAAACCAGATAATACAAGAGGTAGTGTTACATCAACAACATCTGGAGCATCACAATATTCAGCAGGTATACGACTACCTAAGAGAATTAAACCATCCAAAAAGTTTTTTAAAGATGAATTAACAGAATTATCTGAAGCTTTTAATATTATGACTGATGAATTAGATAAACAATATACACATTTAGAAGATAGAGTTAAACTAAGAACCAAAGAATTAGAAGCTTCTAAAATAGAGGCAGAAACAGCAAATGAAGCTAAAACTGTATTTATAGCAAATATATCACATGAATTACGTACACCATTAAATGGTATATTAGGTATGACTTCAATTGCAATGGAAGAAAATGATGCAGAAAAAATCCAAGATTCATTAAAATTAATACATAGATCAGGAGAATTGCTACTACATATTTTAACAGAATTACTTACTTACTCCAAAAATACATTAAACAGATCAAAACTAGAAAAATCAAATTTTCAAATATTGGAAATTGTATATCAAATAAATTCAATTTTTAATAAGTTAGCCCTCGATCAAAGGGTGAACTTTAAATTACTGGTGAAACCAAATATCTTCAGAAAGTTAATACTATATGGAGACTCAAATAGAATTATTCAAATAATTATGAATTTAGTTTCAAATTCTTTAAAATTTACACCTGTTGATGGATCAGTTGATGTTGTTTTTAAATTGCTAGGAGAATATGATTTTGAAAAATCACAAGCAAACAATTTTGAAAAAGTGTATTTGATGGAATCACGTCCTAGTCCAGCACAACATAACACAGATGCTACTTTGGTTGTTGATCCGTTAATAACTGAAGATGATACGCAAGAAACTACACCAACCACAGACAAATCTCCAATAAATGAAAAAGCAACACCAGACGATTGTATAAGTGATTCATCCGATGCTTTAAGTATCACCACTTTATCTACAACTCAATACGAAAAGGCTTTATTTGATCAACAATTCCAAAACAAGTCACTACCACCATCACCAAGAGCTTCATTAGATAATTCTTCAGGGACTAAAAATTCATCAGATGAACACGAAATCGATGAGGAAGTTAATCAAAAAATTGCAGTAAGTTTAAATCCAACCAGCGATGAAAAAGATCTCTATGTTATGCCTGAAGCAAAAGATTTTAAGTCATATCCAACATTACATAAAAAGGAAAAATTTGAAGGTGATAAATCTTTTAAAATTCGTAATATATATAAATCCAAAACATGGGTTGTTCAATTTGAAGTTAAAGATACAGGTTCGGGTATTGAACCAGCATTACAAGAAAAAGTTTTTGAACCATTTGTACAAGGTGATCAAACATTAAGTAGATCATATGGTGGTACAGGTTTAGGATTAAGTATATGTAGACAACTAGCAAGAATGATGCATGGTACTTTATCATTGAAATCAACAATTGGACAAGGATCAATTTTTACATTAACTTTACCATTACCACAAACTGGGGAAATTATGATATCACCAGAGGATTTAAAAGAATTTTGTAATGATGAATTTAATCCAAATTCCAAAATCAATAGAAAAGTTGCATTTGAAGATGATCCGAAAGATGTTGATGATATGGTGAACGATGAGGGAACTCCAATACAAACTCCAACAGGTATAAAACCAAGTCCATCAAAACCAATGTTATTTGCAAAAGGTTCAACAGGAACTGCTCAATCAACCACAACAACAACAACAACAACAACAACAACAACAACAACCAATAAAGAAAGTCTCAGTAATAGTAGTGGAAGTGGAAGTACAAATTCAAATTCAAATAGTCATAATTCCTTATCAAAATTACCAAATTTACAAACAAACATCCCCGCAATCACCACCTCCAATACAAACAGTGGTACAACAACTCCAAATGAATTATCTGGTTCATCACCATCAACTCCACATATCTTAACATCAATGTCAAATTTAAAAATTTTAGTAGCGGAAGATAATCAAGTAAATCAAGAAGTTATTAAAAGAATGTTAAAATTAGAAGGTTTCATCAATTTAACAATGGTTGCAAATGGAGCAGAAGCTGTTGAAATAGTCAAAAATTCAATGGAAACGAATGAACAATTTGATTTAATTTTTATGGATGTTCAAATGCCAATAATGGATGGTATAACCGCAGTTAATATTATTAGAAATAATTTACAATTTTCAAAATTAATTATTGCATTAACTGCATTTGCTGATGATTCAAATATAAAAGAATGTTATAATGCAGGTATGAATGGTTTTTTAGCTAAACCTATTAAAAGAGCAAATTTAAGAAATATAATTGGTAAAAATGCTCATATTTTATTAAAAGAATGTGTTACAACTCCTCATTCAAACCATTCACAAAAAAGTTCTTACTTCAGTTGATTTAAAGAGAGTGTAATGATGATTCTGTGTTTGTATTATTATTTAGAAAAAATTTTATATAATTTTTATGCATGATTTTTTTTTTTTAAATCAAGATGTAGTACAGATGTTTCGTTATCTTTTAAATTCCGACATAATTTTTTTTGACCTCCTGTTGAATGTGCTTAATATCCGTGAACTAGATATACATGTCTTGTTTTTTCTGATGCGATGTAACAACGAACAATCTTTTCAATAGAGTATAATGCATTGATTATAACTCTGGCTATACCTATTAATTCATGTCTAGCATATTTCCGATAATTTTCCGTTTTGACGGTGAAACACTGGGTTGAAAACAGAATCTAGAAATTTATTCAAATTGTTTGGTAATGGATTTTTAATTCCAATGCTTTAAATTTACTTAGTACAATTTGTAGTTAAGACGTGAATATTTTTTAAATACTTTGATTTCCGACTTCTTGTCAAATCATATTGTACAAACTCGACTTTGAATTCCGGGACATGAAACAAACCTATTTTTTTAGCAAAATTTTTTCGCAACTTTTTATTTTGAGTTTCATGTACATCAAGATGCTTGATAAACTTGAAAAAATTGGAGATTATGTCATCATTATCTAGCAATATAATTATTTTATCCCTTTACATGAATTAATGAAATATAAAAGTTTTGTTTTTGATCAAACAACCTGACACTGTTCAGCTTTCATTAGGAATATGCAAAATCAATTAAATACAACAACTAGTACATTATTGAGCACAGATGATCATTCACAAAGCAATGTAAACAGTAATATTCCATATCCGGAACCAGTGAAAACAAGATTCTCCTTCAAACAACAACCTAACATTTTTATAAAAGATTTTAAATTACAATGTTTATCAATCTTTCCAAATCAAGATCAAAAGATACATGATCATCAGAGGAAAAATTCCAAAAAACATAGTGATAGAATGAGATGGATATGTGAAAAAGAACATGTTTTAATTAAAGAATGTTCAACAATGGTCTTTTATGATATCGCTGAAATCATTTATAACGTCATTGAAATTTTAGCAATAAGTATAATTTTCATTTGCTACACAATCTATTTATTGTATCATTTTACAAAGGAGGTTTTGTACTACCTGTTAATTAGTTGCATTCTTCCATCTCTTATCATTATTGGTATTGCAGCTGGTTTTGTTGTTGGTTTGGTCAAAGGTATGGGTTAGTTAGTCTTTTGTACATTTGTATTGATCTTTTATTGGTTACCAGGAGACTTCTGCATTTCTCTCTCTGATAATTATGTAATCTATTGAATACCTCCAGACTACAGGAGAGTACTTTGCTCTACATCATCCCAAATTACATCATAAGAGCGAAAACTGTGACAAAATTCTAGGTCAAAAATTTCATAATAAGGTATTAAATATCTTGCAAGAGTATAGCTGTCGTTATGACGTTGTTCTAAAACCACTCTGGAAATTTGAATCTTTAAGTAGGCTACCCCTCTTTCACAACAGTTAAAATTGAAAAAATAGATTGCGAGTGTTAAGATTATAGATTTATAAATCAATGTCTTTAGCGTTCAAGCTTACAGTTTATATTTTGTGTATTTTATGCTCACTATTTGTTAATTTCGGGACATGAAACAACCCTTCTTTCTAATAAAGATTTTTCGCAACTTTTTATGTTGAGTTTCATGTACATCAAGGTGCTTTATAAACTTGAAAAAATTGGAATTATGTCATTATTATCTAACAATATAAATATTTTATCCCTTTACATGAATTAATGAAATGTAAAAGTTTTGTTTTTAATCAAACAACCTGACACTGTTCAGCTTTCATTAGGAGAATGCAAAATCAATTAAATCCAACAACTAGTACATTATTGAATACCGATAATAGTTCACAAAACAATGTAAACAGTAATATTCCATATCCGGAACCAGTGAAAACAAAATTCTCCTTCAAACAACAACCGAACATTTTTATAAAAGATTCTAAATTACAATGTTTATCAATCTTTCCAAATCAAGACCAAAAGATAAATGATCATCTGAAGAGAAATTCCAAAAAGCATAGTGATAGAATGAGATGGATATGTGAGAAAGCACATGTTTTGATTAAAGAATGTTCAACAATGATCTTTTATGATATCGCTGAAATCATTTATAACATCATTGAAATTTTGGCAATAGGAATAATTTTCATTTGCTACACAATTTATTTATTGTATCATTTTACAAAAGAGATTTTGTACTACCTGTATATTAGTTGCATTCTTCCAATTCTTATTATTTTTGGTATTATAGCTGGCGTCTTGACTGGTATGATCAAAGGTATGACTTAAGTTAGTTTTTTGTACAATTGTAAATTATAAAGGATTAGGGCGAGGTATTTTTGTTCCTAGACCAAGCACAAATTCGTAGTGAGTAAAGGGAGAGAATTAATTTTGACAGAGACATATAATTCAATTTTTGGCGCAAACTTATTAGTATGAACTTACATAAATTATGATGAATAAATTGGGTTGGTTCCAAATTATAAGTGGTCGTTTAAGCAAGTATTGGAGAAACAGTCAAAAAAAAGTCTTTTTGTTTCACTAGATGTTAAAATCCAAGATCAAGTCTAATAACAACCATTTGTTAAATTCATCAAAATTAGTAGAAATTTGAAATCATCAGATTGATTATAAAACTTTGAATGTAATTTGTACAGGCAATTTTTTCCATCACTTATATATAATTATTTTTTGATTGGGATTAATTGATTATCTTTATACATTAATATATTTTTGTATAACATAATTTTCAATAATATAAAATATAATAATAATTCCTAATTTAGAAAATTAATTAAATTTTATTTTTTTAAATTATTAGACGCGTCTTTTTTATTTAATTTATTTTTTTATCTTTTTAATATTTTTATATTTACTTTCTTTTTTACAACTCAATTCATTTCAAATTTATAATTTATTATTAGGAACTTTTCTATCTTTCAACTTCAATTCAATTACATTTGTTTTAATTTACAACTTTTCAACAATATTCTATTTTTATTTTCAAATTAAGTACATTCGTTTTTTCAAATCACATATAAAATTGAATAAATTTTAGTAGTCAATATTTTTAAAAAAAATGAATTTTTCATCACCAATACCATCAGATGCAGCACATTTATTAAATTCACAAATTTCATCATTTGGGGGTAGAAATATATCAACACCTGCTCCACCAATATTAAGTGATCAATCTTCACAACCACAACAACAACAACAACCAAGATCTATAACATCACAGAGAAGAAGAAAACTAGATATACCAAAAGTTGTTGATGCAACTTCTATAAAAGTTGAGGAATCTTTCCAAAACTTCATAGAAGAATTTGTTGATGAAGATGAAACAAATAATGGATGGGATGGTAAAATATATTTAGCACAAATTGAATCAATGAAAAATTTTGAATATAGTACTTTATATATTAATTATCAAAATTTATTATCAGTTGAAAATGGTGTTTTAGCAACTGCTATAGCAGAACAATATTATCGTTTTTATCCTTATCTTTTGGATGGTTTAAAAAAATTATTAAAAAAATATGCACCAAATTTGTTACATACAAATTTATTAGGTCAAAATAATGAGGAAGAAAATATAAGTGAAAATACTTCATCTTCAACTAATGCTACATCAAATGAAAGAGTTTTCCAAATATCATTTTTTAATTTACCGACTGTTCAAAGAATTAGAGATATAAGATCAAATAAAATTGGTTCGTTAATGACCATTTCTGGTACAGTTACAAGAACTTCAGAAGTTAGACCTGAATTATATCGTGCTTCTTTTACTTGTGATATGTGTTCTGCTTTAATTGAAGGTATTGAACAAGTTTTTAAATATACAGAACCAACTTCATGTCCATCATGTGAAAATCAGTCATATTTTACATTGAATATTTCGAAATCTCGATTTATTGATTGGCAAAGAGTTAGAATTCAAGAAAATGCAAATGAAATACCAACTGGTTCAATGCCAAGAACTTTGGATGTTATTTTAAGAGGTGAAACTGTTGAAAGAGCTAAACCCGGTGATAAATGTAAATTTACAGGTTGTGAAATTGTTATACCAGATGTTTCTCAATTAGGATTACCAGGAGTAAAACCACAATCAATAAAAGAAAATAGAGGATCAGAATTAAATTCAGGTGTTTCAGGATTAAAATCTTTAGGTGTTAGAGATTTAACATATAAATTAGCTTTTAATGCATGTCATGTAACTTCAATGATAAATAAAGTTGGTAATGAAACAGAAACTGATTCAAATGATCATGAAATTTTCCTTACTTCATTGAGTGAATCAGATGTATCTGAGTTAAAAGAAATGGTTAAAGATGAACATATTTATGATAAATTAGTAAGATCAATAGCACCTGCAGTATTTGGACATGAAGTTGTTAAAAAGGGAATACTTTTACAATTATTAGGTGGTGTTCACAAACAAACAGTTGATGGTATAAATTTAAGAGGTGATATAAATATTTGTGTTGTTGGTGATCCATCAACTTCAAAATCTCAATTTTTGAAATATGTTTGTGGGTTCAGTCCAAGAGCTGTATATACATCAGGTAAAGCATCATCAGCTGCTGGTTTGACTGCAGCTGTTGTAAGAGACGAAGAAAGTGGTGAATATACCATAGAAGCCGGTGCTTTAATGTTGGCTGATAATGGTATTTGTGCAATTGATGAATTTGATAAAATGGATATAGTAGATCAAGTTGCAATTCATGAAGCTATGGAACAACAAACAATTTCTATTGCAAAAGCTGGTATTCATGCAACTTTAAATGCAAGGACTTCAATACTAGCAGCTGCAAATCCAATTGGTGGTAGATATAATAGAAAAATTGGTTTAAGATCAAATTTAACTATGACAGCTCCTATAATGTCAAGATTTGATTTATTTTTTGTTATATTAGATGATTGCAACGAAAGAATTGATACACAATTAGCTTCACATATTGTTGACTTACATATGCTTAGAGATAATGCGATAAATCCACCATATTCAGCTGAACAATTATCAAGATATATTAAATATGCAAAAACTTTTAAACCTAGAATGACAAAAGAAGCAAGAGACTTTTTGGTAACAAGATATAAAGAATTACGTGAAGATGATGCTCAAGGTTTAGGTAGATCGTCTTATAGAATTACTGTACGTCAATTAGAATCAATGATTCGATTAAGTGAAGCTATTGCAAGAGCTAATTGTACTGAAGATATAACACCAAGTTTTGTTGCAGAAGCTTATGACTTATTAAAACAATCTATAATTAGAGTTGAAATGGAAGATATAGAAATAGAAGATGATGATGTACAACAAGATACTATAGCAGCAGTTGAAACTGTTGATGGTGCACCATCAGAACCACCACAACAACAACAACAATCAGAATCAACATCAGTGTCATATGATAAGTATGTATCAGTTATGAATTTATTAGTCAAAAAAATATCAGATGATGATAAAAATGGTGGTGAAGGTTTAACAGCAGAACAATTAATTGATTGGTATTTATTACAAAAAGAAGATGATTTATCAAGTGAAGCTGAATATATGCAAGAACGTAAAATTGGATATAAAGTTTTGAAAAGATTAGTAAAAGATAGAATATTAATGAGTGTTTCAAATAATGATAATGAATCATTACCAGAATCAGATGAAAGTAATACTACCAAAACAGTTTATATTATACATCCAAATTGTGCAATATTAGATTTTTTTGATAGAGACGAAGATAGAAGAGATGAAAGTGAAACTTCAACTTAATTAATTAATTATTGATATTTAGGGATTTGACTAATAGCGTAATCAATTTTTTCTTCTGGTTGTGGACCTATTAAAACTCTAAAAGTACTTTGACCAACATTTGCAGCATTATTATTACTTTTAATTTTATTATATGGTTGTCTAATATTAACAATAGTAAGATCATTATTATTTTTATCTCTCCATTCAGCAGGTTGAGTATTAGCAGCACATTCATAACAATGTTCAACAAATGCTTTTGCATTTGGAAACATTTTTTGACAAGATCTACACCAACCTGGTTCATCTTTTTTTTTACCTTTAGTTTCTTCTTTGTTTTTAATTTCTTTCGATTCAGTATTATCACCACCATTATAACCAACAAATTTATCTTTAACATAATGAACTAATTTTAAATGTCTTTTCAAAACATCTAATCTATTAAATGCACCATTATTTTTATGACATGTAGGATCATTTTTCCAATATGGACAATGATATTGTGGTGCTGAATGAGATTTCATATGTCTTGTTAAATCTGATTGTCGAGCAAATGACCAATTGCATAATTCAGTAGTACATGCATAAGGTCTTAACGGATCTTTCTTTTTGGGTTTAGTTACTTTATCCGTGGTGGTGGAGCTGGTGCTTTTAGTTGTTGTTTCAGGTTGTGAATTTTTTTTAGTTGTTGCTTTTGTTGAGGATTTGAATTTAGTTATAGATGAATCTAATGAGGGTTGTGAAGTATTTAAAGCTAATGCAGCAACATTTGAATTTTTATTTGGTAATGGATATTCAGTAGTCAATACTTGATTTGATAAAGGTTGTTGTTGTTGTTGAGATGGTTGATCTCTAAATGCTGGTTCATAGGGTAAAAAAGTTGAAAAAGGTTTATAATCAGCTCTATAAACTGTTGATAATGGAGGTAATTTTCTAGTTAATACATTATTATTATTATTTGGAGATTGATTTTGTATATGTTGTTGTTGTTGTTGATAAATTTGTTGTGAATAAGGTTGTTGTTGTTGTTGTTGATAAGATTCTAATTGTTGATGTTGCTGATTTGCCGATAATACTTGATCTGGCTTTGTTTCTGCTGATGGAGTTTGATCATCCTGGTTCGTCTCTTCTTTTGACATATTTGTTAGTTTTGATTATATAAAAATGTGTTGCAAACTTATAACAATTTGTATTTGATAAGCCGCTTTTCTTGTGGCAGGAAAATGTTTTTCTAATTTTTTTTGAATATCAAAAATTTTTGATCGCTTAAATTTTATTTTTGTTTGTCATTTGAAATTCTGTGTCTCAAAATTTTAAAAATTGACAGCTTGTTAATTCCAGTGATAAAGTTGAAATCAATTGGTAAGAGCAAAATTACGGAAATGTCATAATTTGCACCAATTTGAAGAGGATGTGCTCAAACTGATGAGAATGAATACAGCTTGATTCTCCATTAAAAGAAGCGAAGCGAAATATATCGTAGTAATAAGTTCGGTATTAAAAAATTACTAACTAGAATGTAAAATTATGCAGTTTTTTACTTACTCAATAGATTTAAATTTATCATAAGTAAATAAATGTTTTAAAAGTACTCTAAGTATAAACTATAAGTATTATTAGTTGTAGTAATAATACTTTACTCATGTTTTACTAAACTCAACTTTCTTTCAATTGCTGTGTAGATAAAAATTAATAATAATTTATTAATAATTATTTAATAAATCTTGCATTTACATATCCTTGAAATTTTAGAATTTATGGAGAAGTAAATAAATTTATATTATTCATTTCTTCTCTATTCCTTTAAAATTATTTAAAGTAAATAGAATTTACTCAATTTTTAATTATTTTCTTATTAATACTTTACTCAATTGATTAAAAAACCAGATTTCAATCATGTCTGAAGTAAGTTTATCACTTAATTTAATACTTTTAAGAATTAATATACTAACCCTCACCACCAAATAGAAAATTGAAATTTTGAAATTTGCTGATAAAGATGGAAATTATAAAAGAAGACCTTCAGTTTTTAGAGATTTTATAAGTACTAAACCAGGTGCAAGATTTTCACCTGAAGCTGGTAGATATCATTTATATGTTTCATATGCATGTCCATGGGCACATCGTACATTAATTACTCGTAGGTTAAAAGGTTTAGTTTCAATAATTGGATTATCAATTGTTCATTGGCATATGGATGATAAAGGTTGGAGATTTCCAACAAAAGAAGAATTGAATGGTTTAAAACATTCTGATGATGAAAGTTTAGGAACTCCTGATCATCTTTATGATTTTGCAAGATTAAGAGATTTATATTTTAAAGCTGATCCAAATTATGAAGGTAGATTTACTGTACCAGTATTATGGGATAAAAAATTAAAAACTATTGTAAATAATGAAAGTGCTGAAATTATAAGAATGTTAAATTTTGATTTTAATAGTATATTACCTGCAGAATTTGCTGAAATTAATTTAGTACCAAAAGATTTAGAATCTAAAATTGATGAAATTAATGGTTGGATTTATGATAATATAAATAATGGAGTTTATAAAACTGGATTTGCTACAAAACAAGAAGTTTATGATAAAGAATGTAAAAATGTTTTCCATTATTTAGATAAAGTTGAACATTTATTAAAAGAAAATCATTCAAAAGATCGTAAAAATGAATTTTTATTAGGTAATAATTTAACAGAAGCTGATATTAGATTATTTACAACAATTATAAGATTTGATCCTGTATATGTTCAACATTTTAAATGTAATATTGGAATGATTAGAACTCATTATCCAAATTTAAATAATTGGCTTAGATTATTATATTGGAAAATTCCTGGATTTCAAGAAACAACTAATTTCGAACATATTAAAAAACATTATACAAAATCTCATGTTAAAATTAATCCTTATGGAATTACTCCATTAGGTCCAATTCCTGATATTTTACCAATTGATCAATAAAGGAATGAAAGATATAAAATTTAAGTTATATAGTTTTTAGTTAGTGACTTTAATATAGGGGAATGCAAAATTTAAAAAAAACAAGAGTTATAGAAATAGAAATTATAAGGGGTAAATACACAGAACGTTTTAAAACTAATTGAGCACATGTCCATATTAGATGAAACTACTTAATATTGTTTGGTAGCATCTGGCTGCAAAAGTTGAATCAAATTGATCAGATTAATCAACTTTAGTATATCTTAAATATGGTAATACTTTTCTAAATTCACCGTATTTCTTAGTAGCATCTTCATCAGATATTGAAGGTGGAATTATAACTTCTTGACCTGGTTGCCAATCAACTGGAGTAACAACACCATATTCATCACCAACTTGTAAAGCTTTCAAAGCTCTTATTACTTCATCAACATTTCTTCCAACACTTGGTGGGTATGTTAAAATTAACCTAACTTTTTTATTTGGATCAATTATAAAAAGTGATCTTACTGTTGGTACTAATTTTTTAGTTTTATTTTGATATTCTTCTTGTGGGAACATATTATAAGTATAAGCAATCTCACCTTTTGAGTCATCAATGATAGGAAATTTTAATTTAGATCCAAGTTGTTCCAAATCTTTCAGCCATTCTTCATGCTCTGACACTGTATCAACAGATAAGGCAATTGCTTTAGCATTTAAATCTTCTAATTCACCCAATCTAGATGACAATGCTCCTAATTCCGTCGTACAAACAGGTGTAAAATCAGCAGGATGTGAAAATAAAATTAACCAGGAGTCCCCAATATATTCGTGGAGATCTATTTTCCCTCTGGTAGTCTCGGCTTGAAAATTAGGTGCAATTGAATTAATTCTAACAACTTCAGAAACAAATCTTATTTGAGACTTGAATGATGTCTTTAAACCTAACCCAGTTGATTTATTAGTAATTGAGGTGAATTGACGGGTGGTATTGGCTCTGGTGGTTAAGTTTCTTAAAGTTGGTAAAAATTGAATTGATCTTTTTGATAACATTTTAAAAGATGACTATTAATGCAGGATGTACTTAAAAATTCGTCAATTGAATTATCTTGATAAACTGAATATATCTTATGATTAAATCGATTAAATTAAATGAAAATTAATGTCAAAAGAAAGAAGTAATATATAAATAAGCAATTTATTTTAGTGTTGAATAATGAAGTTTAATTAAATCCTACTTTTAAATTTAAGCAATTTTACATTTTCTAACTTTTCAAACATTAGGGGAAGTTCTAGATTTCTACTACACAAAACGAGGATGATTCTATATACTTTAATAATTATGTAATTTATATTGATTTCCAAATACTTTTAATTCACTTTATTTATTAGTAAAATATGCTTTTTCATTAAAGACGGAACTTAGCCCTTAATCTGAGGAGCTCAGCCAATTATCAAGCTAATTTAAAATGGCTAATTCAGCTTTGAATTACCAATTGGTTTTGAAAAGTTGAAACACCACAGTTCTAGTTATGACATCCGGAAAAAATTAACAATTACAAACTTATTATAATTCTAATAGCGTAACATCATATTAAATAAGTATATACAAGTAATTTACAAAAAATAAAGCATTTCTTCATTATCATTTCTCTTATTTTTATTGTTGATTTAACATATTAGAATCAAACCAACCCAAAAAATCATCATCTTGATCAATTGATGATTGTTGTAAGAAAAAATCATTAAATTGTATCAAAGGGTTTTCCAGTATTGTAGGTAAATAGTTTTGTTGTTGTTGTTGTTGTTGTTGGGATGGTGACATGTTAGGGTTATTGTTGTTTGGAATTTGAAAATTTTGAATTCCTTGGATTTGTGATGGTAATTGTGGTGTGATTTGAGTGTTGAAATCTAGAATTGGTGGTGATCCTTGATACATTGGTGTTGGAGGTTGTTGATTTAGTACTTGTTGTTGTTGTTGATCTATTGGTGGTTGTTGTTGTTGTTGAGACATGAGACTTTGTGCACCATTAATTCCATCTCTTGCTCCTGTTGCATCTAATAAAGGTAATGGTATACCATTTATTTCAAGTGGTTTATTATCTGTAGCATTTGATCTTGCATTACTCATTGCTGCATCAGTCGGAACCAAAGTTGTAATTGTTGTACCATTTGGAGTTGTAGTTGTAATAGTTCTAAAATCATCTTTTGTGATTTGATTATAAAATGGTAATGGTAATAATTTTTTATCATTTGATTCAATAGTCTCAGACCTTGTTTTATCTTTACCTAATTGTGACCTTCTTCTACCTTCATGAACACACCAAACTAAATCGTAAAATAATGATGCAGTTAAATGAGATCTCATTCTTGATATTATACTTGTACTTTCATCTTCTTTTAAAAAAATATCAGGATATGTATATAATGTAATATTTAAATTTTCCAAAACTTTTGCAGTTCTTGATATATCATTTTGTAAATCCTTCCACGAACTTAGTGTGTTTCTGAATAATCTATGAACTGTAACAATTGATTGTCTTGCTGAATCGACATATTTATCAATTAAATATTTTGATAAATGTAATTTGAAAAGTAATAGTACTGAATAGGTAACTGCTTGTCTAATATATATAGGTAATTCAATCAAGGATATTTCATTAATCATTTGTGAGACTATTGTGATTATTCTTGTAGCTGATAAATAAGATGAACTAACATATTTTACTTGATCTTCAATTGGAGTACCTGGTAAAAATGCAAAACAACAAATCATTAATTTCAAATAAAGATAATATACTTCTATAGGTGATCCATCTTCAATTTGTAATTTAAATCTTAATCTTTCCAATTCTCTATCTAATAAATTTAATGACCCTGCACGATTCAGCGGTTCTAATAATCCATCAGGTCTTGTAACACTAATACCCATAACATTAACTAATTTACATTGAAAAATTGATAAAGATATTAAACATCTAAATTCTTTAGGTAATGATTGATCAACTCTTGCATTTTCCAATAGATAATCAGTAGTATTAATCGATGGTGGTAAGCCTAAAAGTGAAGACCAAAATTGTTCACAAAAAAATAAAGCTAACCAAGACCTTGTTCTCCATCTTTCAGCATCAGGTCCTAAACTAACTTGATTTCTACTAAATTCTTGTATAAATTCTCCTCCTCTATGTAAACCTAATTGTAATGAAAGATTTTTAGCTAACCCCACAAATCTATAAGAACAATCATCCAAAACTTTTTCATTTGGTAATGGCCATATTGAAAGTATTATTAATGCTTGAATTACATGAGTTGATCTTGGTGTTTTTATCCAACAAGTTTCAATGGCTAGTTGTTTAATTAATGATGCTAAGGACATATATAATGTAGGTTCTGGTTCTCCTAAACTTGCGGTTAATATTACAGCCCAAAATAATAAATTTGATTTATGATATAATTCAGTTGCTGATCTTGATATTATTATTGGTAAAAAATTTAAATGTTTTTTCATAAATCTATCATGTAATTCATTAGCTTTTGCAAGTGGTAAATTAACATCTCCCAAAATAAATTCTGAAATTGGTTGTAAATATTCTTCTCTAATTTCTGGTGTATTTAAAGCTGATGGTGAATTATCAGAATTTTCATTCATTAATGATGGATTTTGTTGTATATTTGTTATTGATGGAATAGGTGATATATGATTACTTTGTGAAAATAAAGATGGTGATGTAACGGGAGTTTGAGACGTTATTGGATACAGGTTTGATCTATGAGGTTGAGGAGGAGGTTGTGATTGATAATTTTGTTGTTGTGGTTGTAATTGAGGAGAACTTGTTGGATAAAAATTTAAATTATGTTGATTTAAAGCTTGAGTTAATAATGATTCATTTTTAGTTAACATTTCAATTTTAGCTTTTAATTCATCAACATCTGATTTTAAGGATTGAATTTGTGAACCCTTTTTAGGTCTAAACTGTGGATCTATTTCACATTTCAATCCCATTCTATCACATCTTTGACATGGATTAGGGTAATTATCCAGTGCATTACATTTGATTTTATGTTGACGACAGAAAGTACATGATGTGACTGGTCTATGACCTGTTTGTTTTGAGGGTTTTGGAGTTGTTGTTATAGATGATGGTTGATTAAGATCAATAGGCGACGCGGTATTTGTTTTTCTTTGTCTTTTTAATTCAGTATTGGAAATGACGTTGTTTGCTCCAGTAGTTGATTTGGCTCTTTTCCTATTTGCAATTGTTGTAGTTGGTGATGAAGTTGATAAACTTGGTGATACTTGAATTAGAGGTGAAGAGACTTGAGTTGCAGGTGCTATAGGTTTTGGTAATATTTTTACTTTTGCTTTCTCTTGATATTTCATTGTGAATGGATAACGTTTATTGTTTTATTTTACGTGCTCCACGTCGTTGTCTTGTTCCTCTTGAGGTGTTTGAGATTGAATAAATACTAGTGACTATTTGATATATTTTTGAATACGAAAATATTTGAATTATTTACTTTAATATTAAATTCAATAATGAATGAAACTCCAAATGACTTATATTTGACACAACGCGATGGGCTGTTCCCTTGTAGAATTATGATGAATATTAACTAAGTTATAAATTGAAAAATTGGAATTGGAATTTTGCGGGAAAATTAAACATTAATTTTTTAAATTTTTAATATAAATTTTATTAATTATTATAAAGTATGAGTAGTGTAAATTGACTCAATTATGATTTACTGATGAAAAAGATAAAAAATTTAGATTATTTACACAAAATTACAATTTATATATAATGAAATATTAAAGAGAATGGCTTTAAAGGAAGAATGAAAAAATTTTATTTATGACTAAATTTAATTTTAGTTGAATTAAGTATATTTACAAAATAAGATGGGTTTTGTTAAAAGGCTTAAATTTATTCTCAGTAAGACATTATATTGAATAATTAGATCAATATAATTCTATGAATTAAAGGGCCAAGTACTACATTGTTAAAGAGTGAGACAAAAAATTCAATGTTAGGAACTGACGTATACTAAGGGTAACTTCAAATTTCAATTGATCTATCAATCAGTCATTTCAAATTTATGACGAGAAAAATTTAAATAAAAAATTTGAAGGTAGAAAATTAACCTCCACCGGATGTCAATTTTCGAGGGTGACATAAGCGTGTTCTGGCCGGTAAAGCTTAATCTGTTGAGCACTAATAAAATGCTACGCCAGCTTTAATAAATTGTAAAATTAGTTTCAATATCAAGCAAAATCGAACAGGCCCATTGAGATCTAATTTTTGTAGATACATTTATGACTCTTCAACTTGCTAGCAGAGAAGCATATTGACAAATTTAATGGAGAGGGTACGAGCTATTTGATCGACTCGATATGAAAAGAATGAGAATTAACCTTTTTGTAGAACGCAACAAGTCTTTTCTTTCGAGGCTAAATAGTCACGTTGGCGCAATGTATTTGGTAGCTCACGGAGGTTATTTTTCCCTGATCAAAAAATTTAGCAGTTTTTGCTGGTCTGTCCTCTCTTTGATTCAGATTTAAACGTCATTTTGTAAAAATATTCAAATTGGTGATTATGCCGTGCAGATTTTATTTCTATTTTTGTAGCTAAATCTATTTTAATATAGGTGCAGTCTATTTAAGTTATTATACCTTATATAGGACTTGTCAACTGTTTTTCAATTAAAAGCGGTATGAAGTTTTATAAATGTGCTGTGTACTGCATCTAGTCTTAATTTAATTTTTTATCTAAACGATCAACATATTAAATTTTTTTATTACGAACGTTATTTTATTTCTTTTTGTTCCATATTTTAAAGTAAGGTATATTTATATTTAATCCGATTATTAAAATGGATTAATAAGTAAAATTAATATCAAATTATATCATTTATTTAATATAAAAAGGGACTAGAAGGACTCCACTTTTGAATTTAATCCAGATTTTATTGATCAAATTTATCAATTTCTCTTTGAATTAAATATATTCATTAAATTTACTACTATATACTATTTAAATATACTTAGTAAAAGTAACATAAAAAAGAAATAAAAAAATTTATAAATCACATTAAATAATTAATCACTAAACCCCAATAAAAATCAATTCAAAGAACTTCTTTAATCATTTTCTTCAATTTTTGGATCACCAATTCCATCTTCATAAATTGCAAATAAACAATCACTTTCTGGTAAACAAGGACTATCATAAACTTTACAAATTCTTTGTTCACCTCTTGCCTTTTTTAATGATAATCTTGTTGTTGAAGAATGAGCAATAATATTACCACCAATTGGTTTTTTTGGATCTGGATTATACATTCCTGCTTGACCATCAACTTGAGCAACAACTTGATTTGTTATAACTACTGCAATACCAAATTCATCTGCTAATCTTTGTAAAAATCTCATAAATTTTGCAACATGAGTTTGTCTTGCACTTAATTCACCTCTACCTGCATAATCAGTTCTATATAATGACATTATACTATCTACTATTAATAATGAAAATCTTGATTCTGCCATCATTTGAGCTGCTAAATTTAATAAATTTAATTGATGTTCTGCATTATAAGCTCTTGCATATGCAACATTATCTAAACAATCATTTGGACTTAAACCAAATCTATTTGCTATTGAAACTAATCTATTAGGTCTAAATGTTCCTTCTGTATCTATATAAAGACATTTACCTTCTCCACCTCCCATATCTATTGGTAATTGACATGTAACTGCTAATGTATGACATAATTGTGATTTACCAGTTCTAAATTCTCCAAATAATTCTGTTATTGAACCTGTTTCAATACCACCACCCAATAAAGTATCTAATTGTTTTGAACCAGTTGTTAAACATATAAGTTCTGATCTTCTTGAATGAAACTCACTTGCAGTTGTAAAACCCAAGGGAACTAATTTAGCTGCTTCATTTGAAATTTTTTCAGCTTTTGATTCACTTATACCTTTAACAGTTAATAATATTCTTTTTGGAGTATAAGCAATACTTTCAATAGTATGATATCCTTCTGATTTTAATTTTTTAATATCTGATGAAGTTATACCATTACCTTCTAATTGTTCAATTAATAATGGTCCACTTAATTCTTCTTCTTCTTCTTCTACTATAGTACCATTACCATTTTGAGTATGATGATGACCATTTTCTTCCATATTATTATTTGATATATTAGTACTTTCTAATCTTTGTTGTTGAATTTCAACTTCTGATTGTGTCATTAATTGATTTAAATTCTATAAGTAAAGTGTATGATATTATTAATTAGACGCGTGCTTATATTTATTATTTCGCGTTGTTTTTGATCTCAGTTTTTTAAATCTAAGATTTATTTTTTTGTGTATTGAATATCGTATTCCATATAGTTAAGAATTTGAATTAGATCCGTACTTCAATAATAGATGAATATTGGGTTTGAGCTTTTGAAGAGTCTCCAACGTTACAAATTCAACTGTAACTAGCAAAAAGATAATGGTCTGAGTTACTTCAGTTGACTGAAACAACATGTTTAGAGCTAGAGTGGAAATTAAGAGTATGAAATTTATAAAAATTTGTACGAAATTTTGCTTGTGGGTGAATCAAATATTTGAATTCATTACTACAATATAAATGAGACATACTACGACGGGGATTTTAAGTAATTTCATCTTTGTTAAATCACACATGACACAGCCTTATTCATTCTACAATTCAAAATAACAATGTCTTTCAACGTATCTAAGTAAGATCTAGCTCGAAATTTGGAAATGTTAATGTACCCAATATCTAACCCCGAAATGAAGTGAAAATAACAATCTTTTCGACCTAAAAATTTAATTTTAGTGCGAAATTAAAAGGATTTACAACCATTAAATAATTACAAAACCTTGCAAATTAATAGAAGATAATGGAAAATCGATAATGAACCTCATACAAAGTACATTCAAAATTTTACAAAAAATTGATTGATACCATTGCTATCATACTTGCAAGACTTTGAGAGAAAAGTTGGAATAATATGAAAGTTCATTTTTATTGTAATACTAATTCTTTTAGAGGAGTTTCAGTAATTACACGACTATATCACATGTATGTCTTACAATTTAAATTTGTATTCAAAATAAATGATATAGGCTAACGTATAATGACGGAGATACTCTTAGGAGTAAAATATTTTTTCATAATCATTTGATGGATCATTAATCAAAATTGAAGATTCAACTAATATATTTATAATATAAATCAAGAATGATTTCAAATATACGATCGTTATGTGCATCTTAGATCTTAGCGATGTTTGTACGTTTTTAAAAAATTTAAATAGAAATTAAATTAAAGCTCATTAAATCTAATCAGATTTAAGATTAATTCAAAATTGATAGATTGGAATTAAGGGGTTCAAAAATCATTAAAATATACATGAAATGATAAGATAAATAATGATTTTTCTATTACAGTTTATTATATAGTTTATTATTATTATATCGTTTAAAAATCAATTAATTTAATTTAATTTATGGCTAATGCAATTTTTTTATTTCGTTTATCTCGTATAGAGTTGTTATTATTATTAATATTATATACACTCCTTTTTTTTCTCTTCTAATTGTATCAAAAATTTCTTTTTATTATTATTATCTACTTAACACTAATAATAAAATTATAATAGAATAGATTTCTACAGCATAATAAATTTATTGTATTTATATATTATTCAAATTAATACACAATCATTTCTTCCTTTTTTTTTTGTATAAAAGATAGAAGGAAATTAATCATTTTATTCTTTCAATATTTTTGGAATTAATATTTGATTAATCAATTCATTCACTTTTATAACATATTCAACAATAATTTTAATTATATTTCAACATATATATATTTTTCATAAAATAAATCAAAATCATAACATATTTATCATAAAATAATTTTCAACAAAAATAAATTACAACAAATTATATACATTTAAATAATATGTCATTATTCCCTTCAAGTACAAGTCATGTTTATAATGATTATTCATCATTTACAAATGGTACATCTTTTTCAGATTGTTTTAATAATTTTAATCAATTAAATAATTTAAATTTTATTGAAAAATTATGGGGTTCTTATTATTATTATATGAATAATGATTTATTTGCAACTGGTTTATTATTTTTTTTAACTCATGAAATATTTTATTTTGGTAGATGTTTACCATGGGCTATAATAGATAGAATTCCATTTTTCAATCGTTGGAAAATTCAAGATGAAAAAATTCCAAGTGATAAAGAACAATGGGAATGTTTAAAATCTGTTTTAACTTCTCATTTTTTAGTTGAAGCTTTTCCAATTTGGTTTTTCCATCCTTTATGTCAAAAAATTGGTATTACTTATCAAGTACCATTTCCAAAATTAACAACTATGTTATTACAATGGTCAATCTTTTTTATTTTAGAAGATACTTGGCATTATTGGTTTCATAGAGGTTTACATTATGGTGTTTTTTATAAATATATTCATAAACAACATCATAGATATGCTGCTCCATTTGGTTTGGCTGCTGAATATGCTCATCCTATAGAAGTTGCATTATTAGGTTTAGGTACAGTTGGTATACCAATTTTATGGTGTTTATTAACTGGTGATTTACATTTATTTACTGTATCAGTATGGATTATATTAAGATTATTTCAAGCAGTTGATTCTCATTCTGGTTATGAATTTCCTTGGTCATTACATCATTTTTTACCATTTTGGGCTGGTGCAGATCATCATGATGAACATCATCATTATTTTGTTGGTGGTTATTCTTCTTCATTTAGATGGTGGGATTATTTATTAGGAACAGAAGCAGGACCAAAAGCAAAAGCTAAAAGAGAAGGAAAATTACAATCAAAAAAGAACATTTAAGGTAATCATTTGTAACATTTTAATCAGAGACAATATAATGTAATGTATCAATTAATAACATGCTATTAATCAAATTGTATATTAATCAATCAATCAAATAAAAGTTTCAAAATTATTTATAGAAATTTATATATATATTTTCAATCAAATACAAAAAAAGTAATAATAATAATAATAATAATGCATTAATAAGAAGATTTTATTGTAATCTCTACTTTTTTTCTTCATTAACCCATTTGCTATAGTCATTTCTAATTTTAACAATATCAATAAAAGGTAATCTTGAATTTAATTCTTCAAATTCACCAATACCAATTTTTTCACCAATTTGAAAACTATCAGATAAATTTATTGATTTTAAATATTTAAATTCTTCTTTTATAATCTTATTTTCAATTGATAAATAATTTGAATTTTCAATACTTATTATTGAACCAATTAATATAATTATAAACCCTATAATAGCTTCAATTGATATATCTAATGGTAAATTTGTTGGTGAATTTATTGAATTTATTGAATTATTATGTATTATAAATTTATGAAATTCAAATGATGAATAACCTGAATGTAATAATAGTAGTAATCCTACTATATATAGTATATATTGATTAGATGATGCCATTTTTGGAATGATTGATTGATTATATATTTATATATTTATATAAATTATACTAGATAATTAATTTGGAATAATGTTTGATTCTAATTAATTTATAAGTATAATAAATTGAATAGTAATTATTATATACAGTATTTACTATCTATTTTATTTTTTGTCTAATTTATTATAATATTTATCAACATTAGAATTCTATTATTATAATTTCAGTTGCAACCATAATTAAATATAATTAAATTCATTTTAACAGATCAAATTCAAATTGATATAATAGAATTCATTTATAATCATTTACAAATTCCTCAATTATCATTCACTTGATAACTTAATTACAGTAAATTATCAAAATTTTAATAGAATAAATTAAACTTTTTTTCTAAAGCAATTTAAAAGGTTATTAATTAGATCAAAATTTAAATTTTAAAATCAACAATTAATCAAGAAAGAAACGAACTTCAAAAATTAGTAACTTATCAACACATCAATTTAATTGGATTAAAATTATATGAGTGAATCAATCACTCAAATTCCTAATGGGAATAACGCGTCAAATAATAAAATTCAAATAAATTCACCAACATATAAACCAAATTTAATTACTTCATTAGATTGTAAAATTTTACAATATGAATATGGAATTTTTAAATTGAAAAAATTTATAACATCAATTAAAAAGTTACAATCATTAGAAAATGAATTACCATTATTACATTATATTGTTTTATTATCAGGAAATACTTTTGCAATAAATGATAAAGCTTTTGATTCAAAATTTGATAAATTATCTCATTTTCAACCTGTTACAATTAGTACAATTAATATCTCGACAGCGGTATCTCATATTCCATATGATATACCCGATTTACCTGTAACTGCATTAGATGATATGCCAACAATTGATACAGCTCGTAAATGTTTAAAACAATTGGAAAATTTAAGTAATATTTGTCTTAATGGTTATTTGAAAAAATTATCACTAGCCAAAATTGATAAAACAAATAGTTTAAAAGATATAAATTTAGATTCATATTATACAGAATTAGGTAAAATTATATCCAATGAAATTTTCCATAATGATATTGATTTAGAATTAAATGATTTAACTTTCCCAATCAACAAAGAAGAACAACAAAATCAAAATTATCAAGAAGCTTCATTAATTGATATGGACATAAAAGAAATATTTGTAATTATAAGTCAAATTGAAAATCTGTTAACTAAACTAAAACCTTTGATAAATCAGTTGAAAAAACCAGACTCCTCAAAAGATTCATATGCAATTCATAAAGTATTTTTAATCACTCAAAGATTAAATGAAATTTATACAATAATTAGAAGATTTGGTAGAAAAATATATCTATCTAACCACCAACATTTACTTGATTCAAAATTTTTATTTCATTCACCAAATTCTGCATTTTTTAAAACCACAGTATTAAAAAATATGGATGAATATTATAATTCAATGAAAAAAAATGGTACATTAATTGCAAATATAACAAGATTAATACGTCAAGATTCAAAATTTGAAATAAATAATAAGAATATTTTAAATCATATAAATTTTGCAAGTCAAGGTTTAAATATTATTGAGAAATCCTTATCAATTTTAAAAGAATTCGGTATAAATTGGATTGTCTCAGAAAGAAAATTTAGAAGTATTTATCATTTACCAATGTCAAATTTGGATAAAATTTATAATTCAATACCTGAAGTACAACAACAACAACAACAGCAACAACAACAGCAGCAACAACTACAAGCCAAAAAATCAAATGGAACGCTAAATAGTCAATTAAAAAAATTGGATGTTAATGAAACCGTAAGACGATCAAGATCTTCTTCAACTTCAAGCGTAAGTAGTAACAATAGTAATTCATCATCAGGTTTATTAAGAAAAAACTCAATAACATCACCAAATAAAGCCTCACCAAGACCTAGACCTAACTCAATGCTATTTATGCAACAACAACAACAACAACCACTGACCAGTTCAGCCGATAATAATGACTCCAAAATATCCAACGGTAAAGCCACACAACCGATTACTTCACCACAAGGTCGTAAAAGATCAGATTCTCAACCTTCCATAAATGAAGCAATTGCAACTTCAGGAGCAGCTGCTGCATTATCTAAAAGTGGACTCAAATCAAATTCATCTCCTCAAAAATCACTGACAACTACCGAACCTACAAATCAACAATCTGAAGAAAAATCAAAGTCAAAGGAACAATCTGTAAATCCAACAAGTAACTTGACCAAAAAATTGTTGGCTGTTGAAGAAGAAGAAGTTGTTGATGTAACACCAGTAAATTCAAAATTATCGGCTTCACAAAGATTTCAAGAACATGTTAGAACTGCAGCCAAATCTGGTGATTTAGTCACTCAACAAAAGGAAACTTTAACTACAGTGACTTACGATCCGAATCATCCTAATAAAATACAAAGAAGAAGATATATTGATGCTCCAAAACAGAATGATCAAGTAAAATCACAACAACCACCACAACAAACTTCACCATTAAATAATTACGGTCAACCAATAAGAAGAACAAGAGATTCTGTAACAAGACAAAATACTCAACGTAATAGCCATATCCCAGATGACATAGCATCAACTTCAACAACTTCCTCATCAACTTTAAGTGGTACACCAGAACCACAAGTTCAAGAACAAGCTTCAACAAATCAATCACAAAATGGAACAGAACCAAAACCAACAACTACAATTTCAAACTTATCTGATTCAGATGATACAACGGCAACAATAGAAGTAACATCAACAATAATCAAAAAAGTCAGATTTATTGGTGTCCCAGAGTATAATGAAGCAGAAGATGCACCAACGAAATATTCTCATGCAATATTAAGAAATTTTGCAGTATTCAGATCACCTTCCAAAATTGCAAAACAATATTACGCCAAGAGTGATCAATTTTTAAAAGAAGAAAGTATGTCATTTAAAGCGAATCAAGTTTTAGAAGAAAATAATACCACCAATAATCAAAACAACAATATTAATGTTGCAAATCCAGCCGCTATTGCTGCCATAAGTCCAGCCGATTATATACAACCGAAACCTAAAGGCAGATTATCTAAATTTAGTTTCAAACTGCTGTAAATTATAAACTAGATATAACTATTCATCAAACACTAATTTTTTTAAAAACAGACTATATAGAGACTTCAATTTTTTTTCAATTTTCATTTTGCATTTAATAATACATTTTTTTCATTTCATTTCAAGTTCAAAATGATTTTCTCTTGTGTAGTCTCTGCATTATTCTTTTTTTGCAACTTAATCTTATAAAGTTTCAAGTTTTGTGTAACATAAATCTCATCTTGTATCTAAAGATCACAAATTGAATCAAACTTACTTACAACCAGTTCAATTCAAGTCAATAATAACAACCACCAAACTTCTCCAAAATGAGACAAAAGAGAGCAAAATCATATAAAAAGCAAATGAACATATATCATTATACATTCAAATTTCGAGAACCATATCAATTAATAGTCGATTCAAACATTATCATAAAATGTTCAGATTCATCATATAATATAACAAATGGATTTAATAAAACAATTCAAGCAGAAAATAAACCAATGATAACCCAATGTTGTATCCAAGATTTATATAACTCCAAAAATGAAAAAGCTATATCTATTGCAAAAAATTTCGAAAGAAGAAAATGTAATCATCGACAACCAATAAATCCTCAAGATTGTATTGAATCTATTGTAAATATAAATGGTGAAAATAAACATAGATACGTAGTATCAACACAAGATTTAGACCTACGTAAAAGACTAAGATCAGTACCAGGTGTACCTCTAATTTATATGAATAAATCATCAGTTATGGTAATGGAACCATTAAGTGAATCCACGGCAAAATATAGTAACAATTGGGAAAATAAAAAATTAACTGCTGGATTAAATGATTTAAAAGCTGGTCAAAAAGATAAAAAACAAAAAGAAGAAGCAACAAAAGAAGATAATGAAGAAAGTGAAGAACCTGCAAAAAAGAAAAGGAAAGGTCCTAAAGGTCCAAATCCATTAAGTATTAAAAAGAAGAAGAAAGAACAACCACCACAAACTATTGAGACTAAAGATAAGAAACCTAATAGAAGGAGGAAACATAAAAAATCAAATGATGAAGAAGTTAACACAAACGAAGAGAATAATGATAATACAGAAATTGAGCATAAAGAAGAAAAAACCGAACCAATTCAACTAGAAGAATCTGCAGATTGACTTACGATGCAAAAAATATATCTTTGTATAATTTATAATTCACAAAAGTTCTATAAAGTTTAAGTTCTAATTTTTACAACTTCATCCCCATTTAAAACATCAAATTTATTATTACTCTTTAACTCTTTCTCCTCGAATTCTTGATCTACTTGTTTAACTTCATATTTCCTCTTATCAATTTTTAAAACATAATTAATAGAAGGATCAACCAAAGCTAATTTACAATCAAATGCTAATGAATTTAATCTCAAATTTGGTTTAATCATTAAACATAATTCTAATAACATTAATTCAAATTCTTTATCCATTTTTAAATACCAATTTGGATCATATATAATAAATGTATTTTCTTTTAACCATGAAATTTGAAACCCATCAATTTGATTGGATTCGAGTAACTGCTTGTTCAAATCTTCTTTTGTTACCCCAAAGAAAGTATCTTGAATTATAATAGAATTATATAATTCATTATCTATTTCTTGTTGTGTCATATTTTCATATTTATTAATTTCCATTTGTTTTGAATCAATAATTTCTTGATAATTTTTTAAATCTATCGCTGGTAATATAGTTAATCTTGTTACAACAATGAAAACAGATCTTTTTGGTTCTAAATCTTGAGATTCGGAATATAATTTAAAAGTTTTAGAGAATTCATGAATAAATTGTCTTTGTGGAGATGTCATTGGTGGGAAATGATAAGTCTTTTTAGGTCTCTCTATTCCTTTTTCAATTTGTAAATTATAATCTTCAATAAAAGTACGTATTATATCTTCAATTTTAGTACACCATTTTCTTTGTTTTTGATATGTTTGTAATACAAATTCTGAATATCTTAAACTTTCATCATCTTCATTGATTATTGACGGTGTTGGAGTTGATTCTAATGAGAATGCTGATTTCAATTGTGAATCTCTTTTAGCTATGGCACATGATTCATCACATGGAATAATTGTACCAATTGAAGTTGAATCAATTGTTGATGCACCACATTTAACTTTCTTAGTTAAGTTACCACATGAACAACTAACTGAAACTTGTTCCAAACATTTTAAAGCATCACAATTTGAATTTTTACCAGGTTTATTAAAATGACATTTTTGTTTACATAAATGAGGACAATTATTTCTAATTTTAGAACAATTTGATACACATTGTGAACTATCATTATGTTTATTTTCTTTTGTACATTCAGCCGAGCAAGTTTTCAAACATGGATGACCGCAATCTTTTGGTACAAGACACATTTTACCACAACTTACTCTTTCTTGTGAACACATTATACCTGGTAAATCATTTCTTGATCCACAATCACATGTCTTTTTGACTATTACTGTACATTTTGGACAAGATACATTATCACCATGACATTCATGTGGCTCTTGTCTATGACCACATTCAGTTGGTCTTGTACATTGTTCATGACAAATTAATTCTGTACCACATCTAACTGGCGCAGGTATAATAGTTTTACCACAGTTACATACCAAGTCATCATTTGTAGATTCTAAACATATTTCACAAGGACCTGAATGACACATAGCTTGACAATAATGTTGACCACATGATTTTAATCTATTACATGTTTGAGTACAAATATGAGCTGCTTCAATTGACATAATATCATCTCTAAAATTTGTTCTAATATTATTTCTAATTGCTTTTTTCTTTAATTTCTCCCTATATAATGCAACACTTTCAAATTCACAACATTCTTTTCTATGATAATGTTTTCTACAATTTAATAAGACTGAACATTTATGATGACATTTGGGAGTTTTGTTTGATTTCAAATATTTACATGGAGCAATAAATTGTTCATGACCACAATCACAAGCAATATCAAATATTCCAGTACATTCACATTCACCTTCATGACATTTAAATTCACAAAAATGACCACATGATAATAATTTATCACATACTTGATCACATTCAGCTACTGGATCAGTACATTTTGTACGATTTGAAAAATCTATTGAAGTTTTACCACAATAACAAGTAGATATTAAATCTGGTGAATATTTACATTTTTGAAGTTCTAAATTTGGAGGTGGTTCACATTCAAAAGTTTCATAATGTTCACCACATTCATAAAATATCTTTTTTAATTTATTACATGATCCACCACCTATCCATTTCTCACCTTTATAATTCTCACAATTTTTAGGTTCTCTTTTAAAACATTTAGTTTTAAGAATAGTATCACCACAATAACATTTATATTCTAATTTTTGTTGACATTTCCCACATGAACCACCATGACATCCCTTTTCACATTTATGTCCTAAATCACATAATACTTTGTTACATTCTAAATCACATTTCCATCCCTTTTTATAAGGAGTAATTAAACAAGGTAATTGTTTTCTTTGTTTCCCACAATGACATTTTAATATAGGTCCAGTTGCACCACATACGGGATGTTTACCTGGATGACATATGTTTAAACATCTATGTATACAATCTGAATATTTAAAATTACATGAATTACCACAACTGAAAGGCATTAATGGATTTTTTTCTGGATTTTTGATTTTACCACACCAACATGTAAATAATTTAGGTATTTTTGAATGTTCATTATTACAAGCAGGACATCTCCAAGTTTTGTTGGTTTTATTTGTTGATGAACCTTTTAATGCCCAACTTTGTATACAATCTAAATCATAAACTCTAAAACAATCTTGACAACTCCAAATGGTGGATTCTTGATTTATTGTAGATGTACATATTAAACAAACATATTCATCTTGTTGAATTTCTGTTATTATTGTTGTACCTAATGATTCATCTAGTTGTGGTGGGGGTGTTTGTAATTGTTGATGTTGATGTTGATGTTGATGTTTTTGTTTATGATGTGAGTGTTTGTGCTGATGATTTTGGTTATGAGTATGCAATTTTTTTGACTTATTGTTTGACTTTTTTGATTTTGAATTTGATGGTTGTTGTTGAGGTGAACTTTGATTTTCATCATTTGCTTCTTGAATTTCGATTTCTATACCATTTTGAATAAATGTTCGAAGTCTTTGATTTTGACCTCGAGAATGTTGAGACGGCACTGGATCATTAGATCCTGTAACCGCATTACTATTTGCTTCAACTGTCATATATAATGATCTTCAAAGTTAGTTTTGTTATTGAAATAAACAAAAATTTGAAAAATTAATGAAATTTAGGGTCTACTTATAATTATTTTCAAAACTAATCTATCATTACATTTTGTGTCAAAAGAGATTTAAAAAAGAAACTACAATTTAATAAAATATGCATACATTATATTAATAAAAGTAAAAACAATAAATATTAGTCACTCATGTTTTGAATTCAAATTTATGTCTCAGAATGTTTCAGCAAGAATTATTGCCTTTCTTCAAAATGGAACTAAAACCAAATTTGGAGTTATCGCCCTTTCAGAATTATGACATATTGATATTTGCGAATAATGTAAATAGTAAATATTGGTCCTGCTCCCTTTTGATTGAGATGCAATTCTTGTAACAAAATTTGGTAGCAGTAAGTTTTAATTTATAATACTATTTGCCACAAACTAAATTTTAATTCCGTTAAAACAAAATAGTGCTATATCATGTTGTAATAATACAATAATCTATGCTTTTATTAAATCAATCATGCTTCTACTTATCTAAACTACATTATATATACTTCTTCTTTTGAAAAAATCCATTACTTTTTTAGCAGTACTTGATTCTTTTGTCTCATTATTTCTATTTGCACCACCATTAGAATTATTTGATTGAGGAACTTCTAGAATTGATTGTCTTTTAGTAGATGTTGACGAGTTTGATGAATTGACTCTTTGTTGTTTTGATGAAGTTGTTGATTGTTTTGGTATATTCGATTCATTTGATGGTCCTAATGCTTTTCTTGGTTTTGATGAACCTTGAATGTTGGTGTTACTAGTTAAAATATCTTTATTTGTTGATGATGATAATGAAACATTTGATGAGTTGTTATTGTAAGTTGAATAAAATGATAATAATGAAAATCTATTTTTCTTTTTAGCTTCTTTTGATATAATTTCTTTATTTTCTTTATTCTCATCACTTTTATTTGTTGATATTGATCTTCTTGATATTATACTATGTCTTCTACTCACTTTTGTTGTTGGTTTTGGAATGATCATAGTTGGTTTTGGTGATTTATCTTTTGGTTCAGTTGCTGGTGCCGGCGTGTCAAGTATATCTGAAGTTTGTGATGCTAATTTTTCAATATATTCTTCAACTGGTGCTGGTAATTCTTCAACTGGCGTCTCTTGTTTTTGTTCAACTTCTTTATCTTTATTATCAGTTTCATTTTCAATTTCTACCAATTTAGTGTCTACTTCAACCTTCTCGGTTTCTACATCATTTTCTTCTTTGACTGGTTCTTCGTTATCTTTAGAAGTTACCGGTTCTACAGCACTTAATGGTGATTGCTCTTTTGTTGGTGAATGAGAATGAGAATCAGTCAAATCTAATGCTTCAATTTTATCTTCTAAATAACTTAATACTGAATTTCTTTTATTATCTGGAGAATCATTTATAATTTGATGATGTTCTTTTGTTAAGACCCCATTTACATTCAAATGAGTTACAACTGAATTTCTTCTACTCAGTTGTTGAGATCTTTCTGCATTAAATATTTCTTTTGGTGGTGAAGTTGAAATATATTGAGTTACTGAATTTGTAGAATTATTTGAATTATTTGGTAATTTTATAATTTCTTTATATGTTGGCATTATTGATGACATTGAAGATGGATGATATGATGTTGGTCTTGGTTTTTTAGTTGCATGAGGTAATTTTGCAAATTCTTTTGGTGGTAATAATATTGGTGTTGTTCTACCTTGTTGTTGATCAAATGAATGTTGTGGTTTAGTTGGACTTTCAACAATTGTTGATATAGTAGATGCACTTGTATAATTATTGTTGCTAGCTAAAATAGTTGGTCTTGATGATAATATATCATCATGTACAACTGCCTTCAAAGCAAAACTTGCACTTGAAGTTGAATTTGATATTGATGCAGATTTTTGATGACCTCTTGTTGGTGAAACTGATGATGGTTTTTTAGGTGAAGGAGTTTTAGATAATGCTAATGTATCAGTTGAATCTGATGGATGATGAGAATTAGTACCATTTGACATTGATGGTGATGCATACAATAAACTAATACTAGTTGATGAATAAGATCTTGAATGTGATGATATTGGTTGACTTTGTTGTGATTGTGGTTGTGATTGTGGTTGTGATTGTGATTGAGGTTGATGGATTTGATTAATTTGTGAATATTGATGTTGCATTGATGAACCAACCAATGATGATGAATATGTTGGAATATTGACCATTGAATAACGTTTATTATAAGTTGGTGCTTGAGGTTCAACAACAATTGGTTTTTGTTTTTCTTTATAAATTCTATCCCAATCTGGTTGTCTAATTGATAATAATTGAGAATATGAACTTAAAAATGAATGAGTTCTAATTTCTTCAATATTAATTCTTTTCTTTGGATCAGAAACTATAATTTTTCTTAATAAATCTCTTGCTAATGGACTTACAAATTCTGGAAAAGTTAATGGAGTTTTACATATATAATGATAAAGTTTAATAATATCTGAACCATCTTCATTTTCTGGATCATCATCAAATGGTAAATATCCGGACAACATTGCAAATAATATTACTCCCAATGACCATATATCAACTTTTCTGCCTTCATAAGGTGTTTGAGTTAATACTAATTCTGGTGCTGCATAACATGGGGATCCACAACTTGTTTTCATTAAATCATTACGATCTTTATTATAAGAATTTACAAATCCAAAATCACTTATTATAACATTTTTATGTTTATCTAATAATAAATTTTCTAATTTTAAATCTCGATGGATTAACCCCTTCGAATGCATATAATCAACTCCACTAACTAATTGAGCAAATAATTTTTTAGCTATTGATTCTTTTAAGTACTTATGTTGTAAAATATAATCAAATAATTCACCACCTGAAGCATATTCTAAAACTATCCCCACATATTTCCCACTTTTCATAACTTCAACTAAATTTACAATATTTGGATGATTTAATAATTTTAATGAATTTATTTCTCTATGAATTTTAATTTCAGAATCTGAATCTTTTACAATAGTTGATCTTTTAATTAATTTTATTGCAACTTGACTTGGAATTTTACCATCTTTTCTCCAACCTAATTTAACTTTTCCAAATTCTCCTTCACCTAAAGTTGATCCTAAAATATATGAACCAAATCTAACTTCTCTATGTACTCTTTTTGATAAATTTGTAGATGAGTTTGATCCAGCCATTGTTGATATTGTAGTTGAAGAAGATGAAGACGTAGGTGCTGATTGTTGTTGTTGTTGTTGTTGTTGATATTGTTGATACTGCTGTTGTTGATATTGGTACTGTTGTTGCTGTTGATATTGTTGTTGCATATTATCATTTACAACACGCGGTATATTATTGTTAAGACTCGAATTTTCAGTATTTGAAGTATAGTTATTGTTAATATTGTTATAATTTGATGATGATGAATTTGATGAGTGTCTTGAATTTGATCTTTTTGGTAAATAATCTTGATTATTATTAGAAAATAAATCAGTTGTATTTGATATTACAACATTTGTAGTCATTTTAATATGTAATTAATTAAATGAGGAAAAGAAACAATATCTTAAAAAAAGGAATCCAAATATATGTCTAATATTTAGTAATTTGCAAAATGTAAAGTGAAAGTAAAAGTCTAATTTTAATCTAAAATATTGTTACAAGGTATCAAAGTAAGGAATGTGTAAAATTGATGAAATGAGTGTGAAGTATAGGTGTTGTTAAAAAGTGTTGTAATTTAATGATGTGATAAAATTGATTTTGATTTGAAGTTGTTTGATAAATATGTTGTATTTTATTTAAAAGGAAAGTGATGGTAATGAAGTCCTTTTTTAATTAATTAAATAAACTTCTTTCAAATACTTCTAATCTCTTATTTAATATCAATTGTATTCCTTTCCAATGTTCTTCTAATTTTATAATATATAAAAAATTCAAAATTCCAATTAAAAATTTGGTTGTCAATTAATGAAAATATAAATTTATATATTTGATCTAAACTTTAAAATTATTGTATGATTTTTTCGCGATCTTAAATCTTGAAGTTTTTAATTTTAATTTATTTCTTAATCAATTACAAGTACAATAAATTAATTAATGAATGATAAATTAATTTGATATGTCTATTCTTTAATGAAATCTTTTCAATGATAAATAAGTTTGAATGAAGAAGAAAAAAGATATATATAAAATTCAAATCTTCTATTTTGATGAAAAGTCTTCTTTTGTTGTTATTATTATTATTATTCTATTATTGTGTTATTATTTACATTTGTTTACTTTTTATTTATTTAGTAATAAAAATTATAATAATTTCTTAAAATGGAGAAATTATAAACATACAATAAATCAAAAATTCTGAAACTTATATAGACTTAAAGAAAAATAACAAAATAGAAATAATTATTTTAATAATTAACGAAGAATTCAATTTCAATTTGGAATTAAAAAAAGATCTATCATAATGATTTGATATAAGATCAAAATATTTTAATTAATTTTCTGACATATTTATTCAATTTTTTTATTTTCATTCCCCAGTTTGTTTATACTTTATTACATATTATTTTATGTATATAATATATATATATGGATATATTTACAAAAAGAGAAGTAAGTAAGAAATTATTTGAATAAATGAATGACCTTTAACACATGGTTGAAGTATAAATTATTATAATTGATCTAAATAATTGAATAAGGCATTTAATAGAATTAAGAAGCTATTATTGACATTTATTATTGATTGGTAAAGTTGCATTTAATTAGACAATACAAATTAATAATAGAAATTTTTGAAAAATAGAAATTAATTGTAAATATTAAATTTTTCGTTTATTTATAAATCGTTTCTATATAAATTACGAACGTATTAAATATCATAGTATTTAATATCATAGTATTAAATATCACATAAGCATTGGGGCATTTTTAAAAATGATATATCGATAAAACTTTATAGAAATTTGTTTTTTCATCATTTGAGTTCAATGACGCTTTCAAAGATTTCTTCACGAAACTTTTAGAGTTAGCAATGTTTTTCTCATTTAATTACTGTTTCATTTAAAGATTTTGTTATTTATTATTTATGGAGAAGCTGTTTTAAATCTTTAAGCGGAGATTTGAAATTCTGAATCGCCCTATTTTAATTCAAAACATAATAGTAATTAAAGGGTTTTATGACGTAATTTCTCGTATATTTAATAGGCATTTGCTACCAACTGCTTTGTACCTTTTTGCTAACAGTTCTTTTTTTTTTGCAACATAAAATTCGATCAGGGAAAAATAACCTCCATGAGCTACCAAATACATTGCGCTAACGTGACTTTTTAGCCTCGAAAGAAAAGACTTGTTGCGTTCTACAAAAAGGTTGATTCCAATTCTTTTCATACCAAGTCGATCAAATAGCTCGTACCTTCTCCATTAAATTTGTCAATATGCTTCTCATGTTAGCAAGTTGAAGAGTCATGAATGTATCTACAAAAACTAGATCTCAATGGGCCAGTTTGATTTTGCTTGATATTGAAACTAGTTTTACATTTTATTCAAGTTGGCGTACCATTATTAGTGCTCAACGAATTAAGCTTTACGGCCAAAACACGCTTAATTCACCCTCGAAAATTGACATCCGGTGGAGGTTAATTTTCTACCTTCCATAAAATTCCCCCATAAATTTAAACGTTTTTTATTTTAATTGTAAAATTTCTTATCTTTCTAATCTTTAAATCTTTCATTTTTAGGTTTGGGGCATTTCATTTAAGTTACCATCTCTTTTAAGGGGCGGAAAGGGAGGGGGATTAAAGTTTAAGCTATATGTAAATGCCTTTACTGAATATATTTTTATTGTCTCTTGCGGAGAATATCTAGCTCAATGATTTGATTTAAAAATGGAGCTCATTGGCGATTTCTGCTCAACCTCACTAGAGAATTGATAAGAAATGCTTTTGTGTTGATATTTTTGTTATAGGTTATATCTGTGTCGGAGTTGAGATTTAGTAAGAACGATTCAAGCTTGTGAATCTGCATTCATCGTAAATGCCCCCCTTAGTAATTAGCAGAGATAAATTTATACATCATTTGTTTTTAATTAAGTTGTTTATTTCATCACTACAAGAAATAAATATCTATTTAAACTTATTTTTCTAACATTAATAGTGAACTTTACCAATTTGTTATATTTTTTTCAGCTTCTCCAAATACTGATTCTCCACCATTATCAACATCTTGAACATATTTAAACCAATCTTTAAATAATTCAACATTTGAATCAAAATATTCAGGTAGATTTTCTTTTAAAAATTTTAAACAATAATCATTAATTAATTCAAATTCTAATAAAAATGCATCATGACCTTCGGGAGAATCTAATTTTTTCAATACGGAATTTGGAATATTTTCTCCTAATAATTTTTGTTCTCCATATGTAAATAATCCATCTGATTCTATTCCTATTATTAAATGTGGTTTTTGTAATTTATTTAGATATGATGGTAATGGATCTATATTTGTTATATTATGATAATCTATTCTATTTCTTGTTATATCATGAGTATCTAATTTTCTTGTTATTGATATATAACAATTTGCATCAAATCTTTTTATAAATTTTGTACCTTGATATCTTAAATATGATTGTGCTGTAAAATATGTTGGTAATTTTTTATCTTGATTTATTTTTTGTCCATTATTTAATTTTGATCCTTCATTATGTATTAACCAATGTTCTTCATCTTTTGTTTTAGGGTATCTTATTCCATTCTCTAGTTCTCCATTTCTTGTTGATGTATTGTTTGTGATGTTTGTGGTGGTTGAGTGAATGGTTTTCCCCACATTTCTACCAAATCTTGTTTCAAAAGAATTTCTTGATCTATAAGTTAATAAAGCTGCCATTCTTGCAGCACTTAATCCAGAATCTGGTTTCAAACCTTCTGTATTTTCATAATAATAACCATCATCATAAAATGGATCACTAAATACACATTGTCTTTGAGTTTCATTCCATGATATACACCAAGCAGAAGCTCTTGCTGATGTTGCTAATGCTATTACTGATCTAACATAATCTGAATCATTATAACTTGCTGAATATTCCATTGCTAACATACCACCCATTGACCCTCCAATTACACATGCAATTTGTTTAACTTTTAAAAAATCTAATATTAATTTTTGTATACCTAAATCGTCTTTTACTGTAACCAATGGGAAATTAGGTCCATATGGTTTCCCAGTTGATTTATCTATTGTAACCGGTGAACATGATCCATAAGGTGATCCCAAGAAGTTTATACAAACTATAAAAAATCTTGAAGGATCAAAAGTTTTATCATCACCTAATAATGGTCCCCACCAATCTTGTACATCTGAAGACCCAGTTAATGCATGACATATCAATAATGTATTATTTTGTAGTTTATTTAATTTACCCCAAGTTTTAAAAGCAACAGGGAAATCATATAATGTTTCACCACATTCTAATGTATATTCTGGAATTTCAACTATCGTTTGTCCCGGTACTAAATTTGCAAATTTATTTGTAGAACGTTGTTGTTCTGTTATATCCTTATATTTAATTGACATTTTGGATTATATGATTTCATTGGCTTTTTTAGGGTTTAGTTAATTAAGTTGAATTGTAGATTTAGTTTTAGATTTAATTTTTCAAATAATAGATTATTTTATTTGATTGACTCTGATGTGATTAAAAAAATATTGTGATATAATTGTGGATACTTTTCTCTCTCTCTAATAATTTAATACTGGTAGTAGTTTAAGATGACTATTTAAGGTTAATGTAAGAACCAGTAAGATAAAAGAACGTATTTAAAATAATTATAATAATCGATACTTTAACGAATTAACGTAAGGAACAAAAATTGTACGGGAGAAATTTAGTATTTTATATTCGATCTTAGTCATTATATATTGTATCATAACTTTATTAATCTAATTACACAAAATCTATCGGCAGTGGAACTTGTATCGTATGAAACAAATGAAGTTTAAGGATATAATAAAGGTCAGACTTTATCGAAAAATGAACAATAGAGTTGCGATGCCAATGATATCGTCACTTATGAATTAAAGACATTGAAAAGTATACACCTACTAAATTACTTTGGTTGTACGGTACTATTAGCTTCATCATCTGTATCATCATCATCTTCTTCTTCTGTGTCACTTTCATCATCTTCAGTATCGTCATCTGTAAAATCTTCTGATTCATCTTCTGATACATTAGCAGTTGCAACTCCTGAATGTGCTTTAAAGTCTGGATGATGACGTTTATAATTAATATTATGTAATTCTTTACTCATTATTAAACTTCTTGAATATTCTAATTCTGAATATATTGATTCAATTGCACTTAATACACCATGTTCATGACTAATTTGTTCACTTACTTTTTTAGCTTTTTCAACAATTTTTAAATCTTCAGTAACTGTGATTAATGCATCAGCTAATGATTTTGCTGTTAATTTTTTCAATCCTATACCAACACCTAATTCTTCAATTCTTGTTGCATAAAAAAATTGATCACCAAAAAATGGTTTAATAATACTTGGAGTTCCTGCTTTTAATGTAGCACCAGTTGTACCTGATCCACCATGATGAACAGCAGCATCAACTTTGGGGAATAACCAATCATGAGGTACTGAACCAGTATTATAAATTTCTTTAGGTAATTCAACTTCAATTTTATCTTTATCTTTACTTTGACCTCTATCTGACCAACCTTTATTCAATATACATCTAACATCAGCTGATTGTACTGCCTCAATTACTGCTTTAGTTAATGAAGTTGCATCATTAACAACAATTGATCCAAATCCAATATAAACTAATTTTTTCTCATCTCTTGCTGCTTCATCCATAAATTCAACTAACTCTTTTGGTGGTTCAAAATCACTTCCTCCCTCATCTAAAAACCAATAACCAGTAACTTTAACCCAATCTGGGAAATCATTAGCTGGTGGCATTATACATGGTGAAACATTATATAAAAATGGAACTTTTGTTTGTTGCATTCTGTACAAATTTGTTTTTGGTAAATCTAATTCTTCAACTCTCCATTTATTAACTTGTGCTTGAATACCTTTCCAGAAAATATTCTCAAATAAAACATGAGTCAAATAATTATATGAACCACCTCTATTACCATCAGGTACAAAAAATGCATGAGGATAAGCTCTTGTTCTCGTCCAAGGCATTGTAAAAGCTCTATAATATGGAATAACTAATGCCTCAGCAATATGAATACCTGCCATAGCTGAGGGACTTTCAATTAATATATCACTACCTTGACAAGCTTGCCAACTCGAAGCTAATAATTTTTTGATCCAATCTTTGAATTTTGCTTGTGCATCTTTTAAAAATGAAACTGACATTGTATTATGACCAACCATAAACGACATTAATTCACCTGGATCACCAGCTATTTCTTTAAAAGTAAATTTATATTTTTCAATCCAATCTTTAAATTCACTATGTGTTGCTATAGTAACTTTGTGACCTTCTTTTTGTAATCCCAAACCTAATGCTATATAAGGTTGAACATCACCACGAGAACCAATTGTTAAAAGTGTAATTCTATAAGATGTTGATGGTTTCATCTCTGTTTTGAAAAATGGTGAATCTTCTAGAACTATTGGTATATCCAAACCTGAAGCTAATGTTAGTCTATCTTCAAACATTTTTATTCTAGCTAATTCAACTTTTTGATGAGCAATCTCATCATCTTCTTTCTTGACATCATTATTTTCAATATTTTTTCTTTCTGAATCAGTATATTCCATTCTTGTTTTACTTAGTTCTATACTATAATTTGAACCCCATTCATGAGGTTTTGGTCTGAAACTTTCATTAGAATGTAATTTGTCCAATATTTCTAAAGTTACTTGAATAAAATCATCTCTTGATCTTGTTGATGCAAATTCAATTGTCATTTCATCAGCACCTTGTAAAATGATTTTAGCACCAACATAAGTTAATTTTGATCCACATGGTGCATCTTCTACAGTTTTAATATCCACCATTGGTACAATCATTTTAGTAGCTACACCTGGTAACATACTTCTAAAACATATTTCGTTTTCTGATACATATAATTTCCCATACACTGGTAAAGACCTTACTAAATGACAAAAATATGATGCAACTAATCTAGAATTGTATAATGAAAAATGAGCTTTAAAGTGTCTTAATGCGGTATCTCTTTCTTCAGCACTCTCTACATAATACTCATCTTGTGATAAGTAATGATTTGGAGTTGCCGCTAGTCTTTGACCCATATTTGTTATTGCTTTTATACTTTTACCAATTCGACTTCTACTTGGAACTTTGTTATTTTCTGATAAACTTGTTGGTAAAGGTAATTCATCAATAGCAGCAAGCATTTTATTATTACCTTGTTCTTCATATCTTGTTGATGCGTCTTTTAGGTTTTTAAACGTAGTTTCAAATGAAATTTCTAATGATCTTAAAGTCTTTTCAGATAAAACTTTAGGTAATGATATATGTGAGGTATCCACATCATCTGACATCAAACTTTCTTTAATGTCTTCTTCCGTAGAAGCAGAAGAACTCGTGAGGAAACTTTTTGTTTTAGTTAATGATTTACCCAATTTCTTCAAAGTTGACGAATCTGGTGGTGCTTTTTGGTCCATTAAATTACTTTCAAGAACATCTTTGACTAATTTATTAGATGAAAGTGTCAACGTTGAAAAAGTTTGTTCTAATGCCGGCTCTTTGGAAAGTGAAAACTTATGCTTATGGTTTGTTCTATCATTAATTATTCCCTCAAAAGAGTTGAAAAAATCTAAACCATTTTTGGGGAATAAAAAGAAAATTTCATCTTTATCAAGGTTTTCAGTTTTGAATTTATCTCTCAATTTTTCTCTTCTTCTTTTTTCAACTTGTTGATTTGTATAATATTTAATACTTAAACTTAAAGGTATATCATTCTCCGATTGATCAATATCATCATCTTCTTCTTCATCAAATAAAGTCCTTCTTCTAAAATCAATGATATTAGCAATTGGAATTTTAACCAATACTTCACTTCCTTGATTAGCATTATTTAACTGGAAAATCAATTTTGTTAAATTATTACACCATTGTCTTGCAGAATATAAATTATCGCATTGAAATTTGTATGTTTTTTTTTTCGTCACCAATTTGAACCAAACTGAAGTACTTGTAGCTTCAATCGAGTCTTCTGTAGCACCAAAACTTTCATCTTGTAACATCTTATTAAGTTCTGAAGCTGTGTCAATGACTGAAGGAGGTGTACTAACTCCAGATGCAGAACCAGATCTCATAGCTGATTGAGGTTGAGTCCTACTTACAGGTGAAAACGTAGCATCTTTAAATTTTTCTTTATCCATGATTTCAGCATACAAACAAGTTCGTATATCAATAACCGTAAGTGGGAAATACAAATCAGTTGATGAACCATATATCGATAACGTCTCTGGTCTTAAAATTGCCCAATACCTATGAGTTAACATTGTGGTAAAAGTAGAATCTCCAAATTTCCCAGTTTTCATTCCTAAAGTTCCCTTATGAACGATATTTGCTGAATCATCAATATTTTGTGCTTCTAGAGATTCTTCCACTGAATATCTCTTTGGTAAAAATGCAAAATAAAGTAATGCCTTTTTCGTAATATACATATGACCTTGAAGTAAAACATCTTTAACTAACCATGAACTATAATTACCATAAAATATATCATCATCATCTAAATTAAATACTTTTTTCAATTTCTCAGCGATTTTAAATCTTAATTCCTTTTTAGTGGGTGTTAATTCTTTATCACTTGGATCATGATTTTTATCTTTTATTTTAATCAAAACACCTTCTTTAATATGCTGAGGATCTAAATTATTAATCACGGATTCTTGAAGTGGAGTGAGATTATTCAATTTCTCTTTAAATTCTGCTGATGGCTCATCATGATCTAGCACAAGTGTATTAGTTTCAACAGATATTGGTGGTCCTTCTTTATCAGTGGAAATGCCACTTGATTTGTTTTCAGCTGGCTCATCTGCATCAATTGTTGAATATGAGGAAACTGACAGTGTTGCCAAAGTAGCTGAAGAAGCATAAGAATTTGTTGTGCTAGTTGAAGATGTGACATCGGTGCCAGTTGGTTTAACTTGTTGTGATTTACTTGGTTGAGTTGGAGTTAATCTTGAAGCATCATATTCTTCTTCTTCATCATCAGAAGATTCCTTTTCAGTGTCTTCATCTTCATAATCTTCCTCTTCATCAGTTGATCCATTTGTATTTAAATTTTGACTAATACTTCTATGATGACCAGATTTCGGAGATGGTAATTTCAATGAGTTTGGACTTTCTGGAGTTTTTTTAGGTGACAGTAATGTCAGTGAGCTATCTTCATTATTATTATCTTTATTTTTATGTAAATTTAAATGAGGTCGAGGTAAATGATGATGATTATGATGTTTTCTTTCATCAGTTGGTAATTCATTATCTTGTTTAAATTTTTTATTACTTAAAAGATCTTCAAAATTGAAATTTTTTATGTTACCTAATGTGCCCATACCAGAACACATTGATGAACTATTTAGTAAAGTTGAAAAAAAATTAGCTCCATCTAAATCTCCAAATGGTTTTGCAACATCTTCATCATTATCAGTTTCTTGATCTTTGTCATTATTTACTTCCAGGTCGTCGTTACTAGTTGTTGAATGTACTTTACTAGGTCCTTCTTTTTTAACTACTCCATTTGAATTTTCTGAATTTAATTTTGTTTCATCTTCTCCATTACTCAATGTTTCATCTTTAGACTGTATATCTTTCTCATTGTTATTATGAATTGATTCATTGTAATTATTTAATTTTTCTTCATCATTATCTTGATGACTATTAGATTCAATTTCATCTTCAAATTCATCTCCATCTTCATCTTCACTTACATTTGTAGAACCACTTAATTTATTTATAGAACTATGAATAGACAGTGCAGCTTTTTTGAAAATCAGCATATTCTTAATGATACCAATATTTATCCTATTGCAATTGAGCCCAATTAGTTTATAAAAGTAAATTTATTAATGATATCAATATTAATCAATTGAAAATATTTGGTTGTAAAACTTAAATTTGTTTTAAAATATAAAAAAAGCAAAATAAAAAAAAAAGTATCACAAGAATAAATTAGATTTTATTTTTTTATATTTGATTTAGATAGATCAAAACAAAATTAAAATTATTATTTTAATGAATTATTTGTAGTAAAAGTTTGAAGAAGATTCAATAGATAATGAGATAAAGTTGTTGATTGGATTGAAGAAAACGATTTTTAAAGAAGATAAGTGCCATATATTAACACGATAACTTTTATCTAGATATATTGCGTATTAAATTACTTACATTACTACTGTTTTTATGTATTTAATTTAATAATAAAACGGTTAATAAATTAAAAATCTATTATTATTTTTTGCCATTAAAATCTAAAATCTGTTGTACTTAAAAATATAGAACTAAAAAGATATTCTACATAGATATAGCCATGATATATTAATATTTAAACTTAATCACTTATATATTAATGTGTAAAGTCATCACCTTGACTACTACGACTTTAATACATCTGTCACAATAAATCAAATAATATTCAAGTAGTAGTCAAGTGGTTGTTAACTCCATTATTCGGAATTAAAGGATTTAGACCTTACAGATTTATACATAATCTTTAATTTATTCATTTATTATAATGAAAGATATATAATCGATTGATCAGAATGACTTATATATAGAATAGGAAATTGAATAACTTATCTTGCGTGTCAGAGCTACTTTATTATCACTATAAATTCAATAATACATTAATTAGCAAATTCAATTTTTAAATTTAGTACAGCGCTTGTTTTAGTTTTTTGACAGCTATTCAAATTTTACGAAGAAATTCCTTTTTTTCCGAATGAAATAATAATATTTAGTTTATTTGTGATACTAATAATTAAGCTGAACTACCCCACATTTCAATTTTCATCATTTAAATAGTGTAATAGCAATCAAGACCTCTATTTGAATAAGGTAATCCAACAGAATAAATTGTTGAGAAATATATATAGAATTAACAAAGCAAAGATAAAACAAATTTAAAAACCTTAAAATTTTAAATTTTTGTTTTATGGAAATATGTAATGTAAGTTTATTGTTTTTGTTGAAATATGTAAGAATAAAATATGCAAGGTTTTTTTTGAACGTTTTAAATCATTTCAGGAACTTAAAATCTTTGAGTAAAGCCCTTTATTATCACGATTAGTAACAGAATAGTACAGTCCATTACATATTATAAAATTCTTGATATTGAATGTGTAGAGCATTTCACTATATAACTAAATAGTAGTAAATAATTGTACTTAAAATATTTGAATATTAATAAAATTATTTTCTTGAATATATACATGCTAGTCTATTTATTCAAAGTCACTAGTTTTTAATAATTTATTAAATTGACTTTCTGGATTATTATGTAAATTTATAAATTCACCATCTTCAACAATTTCACCGTCTTGATTAAAAACTATAATTCTATCACTATTTTGTATAGTTGATAATCTATGAGCTATTGAAATTATTGTTATACCTTTTTCTCTATTTAATCCTATTAAATTTTTCATAACTTGTTCTTCACTTATTGAATCCAATGCTGATGTTGCTTCATCTAATATTAGTATTTTTGGATTTTTAATTATTGTTCTTGCTAATGATATTCTTTGTTTTTGTCCTCCACTTAATTGAGTTGATGTTGATGATCCAATCTTAGTATTTAAACCATCAGGTAAATTATTTATGAAAGCAGTTGAATGACTTACTTGTAATGCTTTTTCAATGTCTTCATCTGTTGCATCTTGTTTACCAAAAATAACATTATCCTTTATTGTACCACTAAATAATAATGGTTCTTGTTGAACATAACCCAATTGTTCTCTATAATTATTTAAATTAAAATCTTTAATTTCTATTGGATTTTCATTCCCAATTATAATTTCTCCACCATCTGTATCATAAAATCTTAATAATAATTGACTTACAGTTGATTTCCCACTACCTGATGGTCCAACAAGACATACATTTTCACCTTCTTTTATATGTAAATTTAAATTTGTAAAAATTTTATCAGATCTAGAAGGATATGAAAAATCTATATCTCTTAATATTATATCACCATTAATTTTCAGTTTTAAACCTTTATTATTTAATATTTTGGGTTTATATTCAATTAATTCAAAAATTCTTTCTGCAGCTCCAATACCCTTCATTAATTCAGTATAAAAATTACCTAATCCAAATACTGAACTACCAGTATAAACAGCGTACATCATAAAACTTGACAAATCACCAATTGTTAATTCACCCATTCCAATTAACCTAGTACCTATAATTAATAATCCAATCATCGTAACATTTCCAATAAATCCATTAACTGAAAAATATATACCAGATAATTTACCTTCTCTTAATGAACTATCAAAAATGTTTTTAATTTCCTTGTTATATCCATGAACAATTGATTGTTGTTGAGCAAATGATTGAATAATTTTAACCCCATTAAGTTTTTCTTCAGTAACTTTAGTTAAAGCACCAATATTTTCTTGAATTAATTTTGATAATGCTTTAATTTTACGTCCATAAAAGAATGACATAAGAATTAAAGGAGGAAACATTAAACTCATACATAAAGTTAATTTCCAAGATACATAACACATCATTGAAATCCCAACTACACCCGAAATAATACTTCTCATTCCATCACTTATATTTGAACTTAAAGTTTTAGAAATAATTTGAGTGTCATTAGCAATTCTTGAAATTAAATCACCAGTTTTCATACCAGTTTTATTTGGTCCAATATCGAAAAAATAAGCATCTTGAGCTAATATTTTGGAAAATAATCTTGATCTTAATCTTGCAACTAATTTTTCTCCAACTGTTCTTAATAAATAAACTCTACCAAAATTTGCAGCTGATCCAATTAAAAATAAAACTCCTAATGAGGAATAAAATTGTGTCGACGTAAGTCCAAATATTAATGTATCATCTGAATTTGAATCTTGTTTTGTATTTTCTTTATCTTTGTCATCATCATCTTTATTAAAGCCCAATGGTTTTGCTGTATCCATTATTTTACCAATAATTAAAGGTATTGACATTGAAGTTGCCGCTGAAATTGCTAGACATATTAATGCAAATACTAATAAAGTAGATTCTGGTTTGGCTAGTCTTAATAACTTTATTATATCTTTGAATAGGTGTGAATCTTCTTTCCGTACTGCTTCATCTATGGGTATAGTACTAGTTACCGTATCATTTGAAGTATTGTTGATTGAAGGTGTTGTAGATTTTGAGGTGGTTGAATTAAATCGTAGTTGATTTAGTAGTATTGATGCATGCTTGAAATTTGTTCTAGGTATTTGTTTAATGCAATTTACACGAGGTTTCACAAATCCTTTGATAAAACTTCTCGGTATAAAGCCAGTAGTACTCAACTGTCTCCTCATCAATATCATATTAGTCTATTAAAATTATGCATATGTCTCCAAACCTTAATAAATAAAGGTATTGCTTGTTAGATCGGTCCAAATATTAAATTTTTGTCAGACTAAAAGAGTGAAAAAAAGAAAAAGGTTCAAAATTATCGTACAACACTAAAAATAAAAAATTAGGATAAAGCCGTGGAAAAACTTCCACATTTTTTTGCAGCCAGTTTTATATTCAACATTTTAATTTACACCAAAATTTATACATTTAGTAACTACTTATGGTCGGATCGATCCACATTATTATATCAATACTTTAAAACCTCTATCTTTTGCAATCAAATGTAATTTTTGCAAGTCCGAATCGGGTAAATAAGTTGATTTGATCTCTAAAATAAAACCTGAATTACATTTTTTAAACATTGAAGGACTTATAACACATAGCTTAGTATAATTTAACAACCAGTTACGTAGATTAGGTAATGCATCCCCCAACTCACATGGTTCAATTATTTCAATTTCATTTTGATTCATTGATAATATCGCTAAACTTGAAGGTAAATTTATTAAAAAATCTTTTGAAATATATGTAAACATATTTCTATCTAAATTCAACTGAGTTAAAGTATTTGGAAATTTTTGCAGCATTCCCCAAACATCTAAATATTGTTCATAATTACTTTTTAGAAAATTATCTTCTAAATTTAAAATAGTTAAATTCGTGAAATATTTAAATAATTGTGACCAGTGAGCTACATATAAACTTCCTATTTCACTAGACTTTATTGTAAAATTTTGAATCTTTGAGGCAAATTCATTTTTACTTAATTCTAGAAGTAGTTTAATAATGATTGATTTGAAAGTATCTGGGTTTTCCATAAATACTAAATTGGAATCTATAAATATATTGATTTGCAATGATTTGTTAAAATACTGCCGTATATTTGAGTCAGTTGATTCTATTAATTCATGGAATTGATTCAAATCATGTATAAATCTTCTATAATCACTTTGTTGTCTTGTAAATTTAAATTCAATAATATTTGGTCTTACTTTTTTGAATATACAATTTTCAAAACTAATTTCATTATTACACTCTATTAATTTGTCTTTGAAATTATCTATCGTTAATTCGTAATCATGATGAAATTGTAATCTTGGCTCCTCATTAATTATATGTAGTTTTCCACTAAATAATCTTTGATATAGTAGTTTTAAAATTGGTTTTGCTGATTGTAATTTATAAAATTGTGTGATTAGATCATCTATTTCTTTGGTGTCCAAATATCGTAGTATTTCTAATATTATTTCATTAGGTAGTTTGAATATTGAACTCATTACTCTCTTCCTGTTTGGACTAATAATTATAATAGTTAAATTGATTGAAGTAAAATAAATTTTAATAGATGCTTCCATTTTGTGCAACGATTTAATAAAAAGAAATTTTTTTGAGATCTTATTTGGTTCATATTAGATAAGATAAAGAATAAACATAAATTACAGCAAAAGAAGTAGAAAACAAGAGGTATATGAAAGTTTTAGATACTTAGATTTCAGTTTCTAGGTTCTACCAATGAGCACTTGTAATTTAGAGTAAAGTTCTTTTCTTAATCGAATAATCCATGATAATGTAATGCAAAAATCTATTAATTTGGGGTAAAATCACAAAATGACCATTTTTTTCAGAAACCTAGATAAAGAAAGAATATTCAGACACAAATTTACCAATCAACTTGAATGATAATATGAACCATAGTTGGCATCTGCACCATTTCTCGTCTGTGCTTCATCATCATCATTCATTTGTACATCGTTATCATCAGATACATCACCTAATTCGACAACTTTTGGTTCCGGTTTGTCAAGTTCATCAGCATCTAGCATGTCTAGATCCTTGTCAAACTTCAAGTTATCCCAATAATTATAACCTAAATTTTTATAAGCTGCAGTTTCTTTTTCTATATTAGCTTTATCTTTTTGAGTTTTCCTATTTTCTTCTTTTATATATAGTCTCTTCATTTCTAACTTATTCTCTTCATCAATTATATTTTTTAAATCATTCCATGTAATGAACTTTTCATGAATTAAAGCAATTATTTGATCATAACTTTTAAATGGCCTAATTGATGAATTATTTTTAAGATTGTACTTTTTAACAAATCGATTGAATAATTTAATGAACCATTTTTGTAGTCTAAATACAACTAAAAATTTATAATTATACCAACGTATGATTTTTAAAGATGAAGTTATTATATTTTGAAAATGATCAACTATTTTATCATTTATATATGAATCCAATTGAGATGAAGTATAAGATTGTGGATTTGAAGGTTTTTTAAAGATCCCTCCGCTATATTTAGGTATAACATAATCCCGTTTTGATTTATCCTTATCTTTGTCTTTGTCCTTTTCTTTGTTATTTATGAATGGATGAGTTGAATTTTTGTCCTCATTTAATTTTAAATCTTCTAATAAAGAGTCTAGTTTAATTCTTTTACCCGATCTGAAATCTTTAATATTTTCTTCATCACTTGAATCATCGTCATCTTCTAAAGAATGTTTTTTCAGATTCATTATTTTATCTCTTTCAACAAAATTTCATTTTATTATATCATTAGATTGTGCTTGTACAATTGGGCTATGAGAATTGTGAATTGACTTAATTTACTTGTACAAAAGTAGTAATTTGATGCATGTAATTCTAGACTTTTCTATTGCAACTATATAATCGAATTTCTTGTATTGCTTAAAGAGTAAGTGCGCGTTCTTTTGGAAGACTTCGAATGGAAGCTACCAAAAATTGTTTACAATTTTTTAATATTAGTTTCATAAAACTATTTTAAAGATCATTTTTCAACAGTTTTATAGTTATAATGAAACTGGACTTGCTGAAATTTGAAAAGTAATTGAAATCACAGTTAGGACAAAAGTCTTGTATATTTTTTACAATAAACTTGGAATGACTTGGGCATGTCTCACATAAACGCCAATTTTTTTAAAGAACAAAGAGGCTGTACAGTTGAATTAAAAATATATCAACCCAAGAAGGATTAGAACCATGGGTCCAAAATTTCGTACGATTGTTGTTTTTTCATCCTGTAGGTGACATTATGAGAAATTTCACTTATCAAACTGATCAATTACTCCATCATAAAATCAAAATCACTATATAAGCGGAGACGGTTATACTTAGCTTACGGAACTCTTAAAATAGTGGAAACTTTGTCATTCGACAATGCAATGCAGAAACTATAAATCAAGTATTTCAGTTTCATACAATAGCATTCAATCACAATTTAAAGTGATCTTGATTGACCCAATTTTATAAATGAAAACAAAAGGCTGAATTCTTATGAACCTACCCCTTAAGACTTTTCCAATAGAGTTTTTGTGCAATTATTTTACATACGATGCATTTTTCTTTGTTTTTAGCAATACATATTTAATAAAGCTAATGAAAATACATCATATGACGTTGACCAAGTAAATAAAGATTTGAATGATCTTCAGAGTATCTCGTCAAATACGTAAGCACATTGTTATCGTGTGGTTAATTGTTATTATTGAGACTATAAATAAGAAGTGGAATATCATTTAAAAATAAGCTATAACGATGTTTTTGGAGTTTACCAATTTAATTAGCTTTCGTCTTCCATAATTCATACGATACTACAAATATGAGATCAACCACAATATTAGCAATTAGTCCTTTTGCTTTAGCATCTATACTAGACAACAAAAATTTAGTACAAGAAAAGAATGTTTTACGTGACATTGCAGATGATGCTGCTTCAGGTGTTGCAGGAGTAATAAATACAGTTACATCTGGAGCTGTTGGAGCTTTTGGTACAGCAACTTCAGGAGCAGTAGGGGCATATAGTACAGCAACTTCAGGAGCAGTCGGGGCATTTAGCACTGCCACTTCTGGTGGTGCATCTGTCGGTCAAGGTATTACCTCAGGAGCTGGTTCAGTTGTTGGAGCTGGTGGTGATAATACTTCATCTATATCTTCTCAATTAAGTGAAACTAGCAGTGAATCTTCAACTGAGAGTCAGAGTCAAAATTCACAAAGCTCACAAACTTCGGAGAATTCTAGTGGTACAAGTACGAGAAGTGAAAGTACTAGTTCAGCCTCAACAAGAAGTGGATCTACAAATTCAGAAACTTCAGGATCATCTAATGATGCTATAAAGTATATGAGTTCTGGTGCTTTATTATATGTAGCTGCTTTAGCATTACTTTAGATTACATTAAATTGCTTTTTGGTATAAATTTATTTTTAGAAAGAATTGTTGTATAGGATTGGTTGAATGTACGATTATCTATTCATCGGATTACACATAAACAGAATTTAAAGTAAGGCTATCTAGCCAGAATGAGTAATAAATGAGTATTCACGACTTTACTCAAAAGATTAGAAAGTAGCTTTTTTTTTTCTGAAACATGATTAGCTCACAATTTTTTGCATCCAAATATTAAAGTACTCCACTGAAAAATGAAGCAATAATGTAAATGACTATTGCTACTTTCATAGCCTTGTTATATGGCCTAATAAATAATAATGAAAATTGATTTGACAACCAAACGAGCTAACTCCAAGTGACTGCATTATTATGCGAATTAAGTTCGACCTTATAATTTCCAGTTTATATATTCTCGTGTATGTATTCAAAATTTTCAAAATTTTTAAGGAGTATGAAAAGTTTGACATATTGGTACATTTTATATATAATAACAAAGATGCCAACTTATTTCAAGTTTTTCAATTACAAGATCAATTTTCTTTTTTCATTGTATTTGATTCAAGATACAAGAACATTATTGACAATTTCAAAAAGAAACTAATCAATTCAACATGCGTTTTACAATTTTAACATCAGTCGCTTTATATGCAACAACAATTTCTGCAGCCACTACTGTTCTTGTTGGTTTTACAACAACTGTTATAAATGATACTCCAGGAGCAGCAGGAGCAAATACTGCAATTCCAACAGTTACCATTGGTACTGCCCCAAATGAAGGTACACCAGCAGGTGATACAACTATTACAAATACTTTAGAAACAACTGTTACTCAACCTCCAGCTGGTGAACAGACTCCGACTGAAGCTACACCAGGAACTGAACATCCTACTGAACATACTGGTGGACAAATCCACACAGTACAAGTCAATGCCACAGAAACTCAACATGAAACTGGTCATGAGACTGGAACTACAATTGAAACGGGTCAGAATGCTACAGAAACTGGAGCTGCTCATCATACTGAAACTGAAACTGGCACAGGTGAAACAGGTACTGAAACAGGAACTGCAATTGCGACTGGAAATGCAACTGAAACTGGAGCTGGTCCAACAGGTGCAGGTAATGCTACTGGTATTGCAACTAGAACAACTACTGCAGTTGCAGAGGCTGCAAATTTAATTGCTGGAGCTTCTTTAGCTTATTTTGCTGCTATTTTATTCTTTTAATTTTAATTTAATTCACATTTTAATTTGAAGTAGTATGAAAAATGATTTATTATAATTGGCTTTATCAAATTGTTTATGAAAGTGATTATATCTTAATAAATATTAATTTTAATTATATCTAACTTGTTTGATTGTATAGCTTGTAATTTTAAATTCTGTGATTGAAATATTTTGCAGCCAAACTTCAAGGCAATAAATTACCCGGATTGAAAAGCTAAGATTTAATTTTTTGTTTTTTTTTCAAGCATCTTGACATTAACAAAAAGTTTTCATTATTAATTCACAATTTTGTTTTTTAACCTTTCATATATTAAATACACTATACATTGCTACAATAATGAGTATGTGATAATTCAAAGTTTTTAATCTTTTTGTTAATGATGAAAACCTTACTCAGCTCACTCAGAGTCTACGATGCTGATAAAAAGTTCCTATCCAACATTCATCAATTTATCTGATTTACAAAAAATGATTTAAGTTATAACTTATATATATTATAAAATATAAATACTAACTACTAATTAGTTACCACCTTTACTTTGATTTACTGGACTTTTTGGTCTTAATTCTTCTATTTCATCAGTTTGAGGAACCAAATATTGAACTGAATTACTACTTGATCCACCAATTACCATACCATCAGCACTTTGAGATTTATTATTGTTATTGTTGTTGATATTTTGTTTATATTTAATAACTGATTTCAAATTTAATTCATCATTATAAGCAATTGGATCAAAATTATTTAATAAAACATCAGGACCTATAATAACCCAACCAGGACGTAATTTAACATGAGTATCTAAACCTAAAGTTGAAGGAATTATATGTAATCTTCTATTTGAATTTGAAAAATTTTCAGCAACTTGATAAATTTGATTTGGACAAGCTTCTCTACCTCTTTTTAAAGTATTTTCATAATTTTCAATTTGTAAGTCAGTATCAATATTACAATGAATTAAATCATTATCAATTGATCTTCTAACAGTACCAGTAATACACATCCAACAATGCCATTGTTGTTTTTCAAATAAATTAAAATCTTGGTTTGTTATATTTGAATTATTTGGATAATATGGACTGGTTTCATTTATTGGTAAAAATACCAATTCTTCTGATCTTCTAAATTTCTTATTGAAATTTTCATTATTCAATAAAATGGTTAATTCTTGAATTTTTTGAGTTGTTGCCCATATAAATAAAAAACCAGGTTTTGAACATAATTTATTCAATGGTAATTTTTCTAAAATTGGTAAAACAAATTGATTTTCAACTAATGCTCCAATCATAATAACATCAAATTTTAAATTATAATCATCAACCCATTTATTTAATGTTGAGACTATTTCATTGGCTGGACATCTAACACCAAATGGTTTTACTGCATGTTTTGCAATTTGTTCTCTTTTCAATTGATGTAACTTTTGCAATTTGGGATAACCATCCAATGGGTTAATAACATTTCTAATAAAGTTTGTAGCAATTTCTCCCGTGTGAATATAATGATTATTATAATTTATTGGTTGCAAATTTGAACTTGAAGATTTATCATTTTCTTTTTTGACTTTGAATTCTTTTTTTGTAGTTGACGAGTTTAATGATGATAATGAAGTTGAAGATGTAGTTGAAGATGGTTTGTTTATACCTGCAGTTGATGATCTTGAACCAAATTTATTATAAGTATACATTGTAAGAAAATTGAGTGTTATGTGTAATATTCGAAAAATTTGAGTGGTGTAAAGAATTTTAATTATAGAATTGAGCAACTTTTTATAATTTTTTTATTTCAAATTAAAAACTTCTTTGATTGATAAAATAATATTACCAAATGTTTCATAATTTGTGAATTCGAAATGAAACAATTGTTGAAACAAATTAATTAGGTCGTAAATTAAAATAATATTTATGTAGAGATCTCTGATTACGTAAGAACCGCTTAATTTTACGTAATCTACATGAATATTATTAAGTTCTAAAAATAATTTGTTTTATGTTATGTTTCAGATTTTTTTAATATTAAAATATTATCTAAACTTCAATTTCTTCTTAAGTAATTGAGTTGATTATCTCTAATTTTGAAACTTAGAGTTTTGAAAACTAATACAAAATGCATCACTTGAGTAAATTTAAGAGGAAAAAATTAAAACAATTGAATGAAACAAATAATTTCACAAACATTAATGTTAAATATAGCTCAACAAATGACAAAGATTGTGAAATGGATTTACATAGTGGCGAAGTAGCTTTATTAGGTTATCAATTGAAGAAAATGGATTTGCCAATTAGGAACTATCAAAATATTGTATGTATAGAAACTTTTTAATAGATGAGCTAAATATTAACATATGTATTAGTGCAATACAAGAAATGCTTCGTTAGTAGAAGTTGAACAATCAACTAATGAATTAATCAAAAATTTAAAAAATCTTCAAAACTCAGAAATGTACACAACAAAAAAACACTCAATTACTACTCAATTAGTATCAATTGATTTTTTAGAAAAACTTTCAACTGTACAATGTAATAATAAACAATTATTTGATTTAATTGATTTTTTCATTCAGAATTTAATTGAATGCTTAAAAAGAAGAAGTATAGAAAACAAAGATGAAAATGAACCAGATCAGTATGAAGAGAACAATAAATTAAACTTACTAATTTATTCAAGTTTTGAAATTTTCAATAACTATTTAAATAATTTCACAATTTACAAAAATTTAAAGGATTATCAAATTCCATATTTGAATAAATTAATTACTGAAATTTTAAAAATTTATTATAATAACATCAAATTGTTTAATCAATGGTTTTTAGAAAATGGTATAAATCATAAAGTTGAAAACACAAATAATTTGCATTATATTATTTTGAATTTATTATATAATGATTTTAAAATTTGTGGATATAAGAATTATTTAGAATTTATAAAATTGAGTAATAATTCTAATGCAGTTTGTGAATATTTGATTGATAAAATCAAATTATATGAGTATTTGGTTGAATTGTATTTCAAATCATTATTTCCTAAAAAGGAAGAAGAAAAAGAACCAAATAATGATGAAGAATTGTTGAAGACTATAATATTAACTTTAGAATGTAGTTGTGAAAAAGTAAGAAATGCATATTTCACAATTTATGAAAAAAAGTATGATTTTGATAAAATGAATGAATGCAATTTTTGGAATGAATTTGATGACTTTATCTTATCAGCTTTGAAAATTATGGATCAATATCATACAACGAAAGTAATGGATGAATTTTTCGATAATGATTTGTTTTTTCAATATTCTACGAAAAAATTTCAACTTTATAGCAAAGGGAATACTGAGCATTATAAAAGTATCAAATGCTTGAAAAACAAAGGAACTAAATTCAATTATTTTGTTGATGAGAAATTTATTTTGTACTTAGACTACTTGATTATGTATTTGAAGAATCAAACTCACTCATTCACTTTTTTGTTTGGGGATGAAAATCAAGAAAACAATGAACCAAATGAAGAATCAAATAAGTTATTAAGAACACAAATAATGTCTATTGAAAATTCAAACACTAAGGATATTGTTTCTAATTTTATGCATATTTTGAATAACTATTCAGGTTATATAGAATCATATACTTTCAAACCTAAAGAAATTATATCAAATAATTATTCCAAGATGTTATTACAATTTTTTCAAAATGATCCAAAATTAAATTCTAAATTGATGGAACTTTCATTAGTAATATTCTTAAAATTTAATTTACTTAACAGTTCTGAATTCATGAAAATAATCAATTTTTTATATGAAGCTCATTTAACTTATTTTGAACAATTGAAAAAATATCAAAAATTCGAATATGATGAAATTGAAATTAATAAAATTAAATCTTCAAAATGTGAGGTTAAACTGTCTGAAATTCTAAACGATTATGAATTAAACGAAGTACCAGAAATTGACTATGATATTTTACCTTTAAATTTAAGTTTATTTCCTCAATTATTGATTAATTTTTATGTTTCCACTAAATTGAAAAGAAAATGATTTCAAGTCTATAGTTTCATCAATCAATATTTTATATCTATGTTGTATTTTCAGCTCTTCTCAAATAATCAATCAATACCTTTTTATGTAAAACTCCATAATATTTCCCATTTTTCAATAATACAATAACTCGATTACCAATTCCATCAAAAATTAAATTAGCTAATGCTAATTCACTATCATAATTTATAAAAATTGGGGAAGAATCAACAATAGAAGTTAAGTCAGTTAATTCATTTAAAATCATATCAAATTCAGTTTCTTGTTGATTTGAACCATATGAAAAATAATCATCAGATACATTTTTAATTTGGGTGTTATTACCTTGAATTAGTTTACAATATATTTCATACCTTATATCATACTCTTCAATGAAAGAATTAATCTTGTCTAGGCAGATTTCCAATTCTGAGAAATAAATCAATCCAATACATACTTGATTTTTAATCAATGGTATACAACCATCTAACAAACATTGATTTGCTAACATTATTAATTTGCTCTGTAAAACTGTTATTGACACATAGTTTGAATCTGTTAAATCAATGAAAAGTTTCTTGTTATCGATTAAATGATTAGTTGATTTTATAGGTAATAAATCATTATTTATAATATCTATACTTTTCAAATTTGGATCTATTGGATCAGTTGCTGGTGACATAAATGGATAGTCATTACTAATTAGTAAGGATTCATATAATGAATTTTTCTCCAATAATCCACCTGACCAATTTGCAACTGCGATAGCTATTGATATAGGTAATACATAAGTATATGATGATGTTAATTCAAATAAAATCGTAACAATAGTAATATTCATTCTTGTTACACCTGCCATAAATGCACCTGCTGATATCATAGCATATATACCCATATCAACACAATCTTTTGAATTTGGTAGACAAATAATATCAAAGGTACTTACTGTATTTACTTCTTTTTTAAATATGAAACCAATCCATTGTATTATCATTGCAAATATTCTTCCATATAACGCACCAGCTACCATTGAAGGAACATATATACCACAAGGTAATTTTAAACCAAACGTAATAAACGTTAGTATAACTTTCATACCAAAAGCTAATGACAAAGAACCTAATTCTTTGAAAAACTGTTCGCTTGTAGTTGGACATAATGATCTATCTAATTCTCTTCCAGAGCATGAAGTAGCTAAATCTAAAACCAACTCAGCGGATGCTTGCTTTGTATATGGATTCCAAAATGTTATTAATCCAGTTAAAGTAGCAACTAAAAACACTTCAAATAATGGTTTATCTTTTATTAATTTTAAAGTTCTGAATTTTTTAGGCCACCAATTGATAAATTTAACAAATGCAGCACCAAATATCCCACCAGATATACCAATTATAACAAAAAACAATAGTTCAATCGGTCTCCAATCAGAATAGTACTCTAATTCAAATAAAACAGTTTTACCAGTTCCATAAGGATTTAGGAATTTCAAAAACAAAGTTGATATAATAGCACAAAAGAATACTTGAAATAATTGATGATTTGGTAAATAATTATTAATTTCTTCTAATATGAATAATACACCACCTAATGGAGATCCAAAAGCCAATGCAACACCAGCAGATGCACTTGCAGATAATAATTCTTTTTCAAATAAATCATTTTCATAAATATATGGAAAATATCTTGAAATAATATTCCCAACACAAGTTGCTAAATGAACATAAGGACCTTCTTTACCTAATGACATACCAGATGCAATAGCTAAAATAAGCGCTATAGTTTTAGCAAATAATGTATAAACACCAAGAAATCGACGTATAACAAATCCGGATAATATGGTTTTAACTTCTGGTACTCCCGAACCAGTTGCTGTATATATCACTCTTGGTTTAATTGGATTTTGTTGATGCTGATGTTCTTCCTCGTTGTTAGCTTCATTGTTATTACTTGTTGCATTTTCATCTTCCAATCCTCCTATGATTTTAGTAGTTAAGGTAACTAAACAAGCAACACAAGCTAAGGTAATAGATAGTAAGACATAGATTATATAATCTATTCTAAATTTATCACTAAACCGATAATTGTTGAAAAAAATTGACCAACTAACCCAATTGTCACACCTCTCAGATGGTTTAAACGGACTATGAATCCTACTAGTATCTTCATTTATTATGTCAGAACAACATGATATTTGACTTGCAAACCAATTTGATTTACAATACCCGTGTTTAAAACCAATTAATAAAATTTCAAATTTATCTATTACAAATGCAATTATTGAAAATGTTAACCCAATTAATATAATTAATATCCATTTACCTAATATGTAATATTGTTTTTGTAAAAAAGGAATTTTGTTAGTATTTCCCATTATTTCATTAGTTTCGTAAGATTCATTATCGTTTCCATTAGTAAAGTCATTATTATTTATCCATCTATTCTTCTCCAAAGAATAATTAAATTTATTTCCATTCAAGTATGCCTTAACCCAATCAATTGTAGTGAAATCATTGTAATAATTTCTCAAAGTTTGAAAAGGAGTTGTTAATCTTCCAATAAAACTTGTTGAGCCATATGATTCATTCGTTTTTGAGGTATGTAATGAGGTTAATTCATCATCACTTTCGTCAGTTATAAAATTTTGATTACGATAATTTTTTTTAGTTGATATACCTGGACTTAAAATTCCATGTTTAAAAACATGAGATCTAATGTTCAATTTATTTAATGATTTCTTTTTAGCCATTAATTCAAAATCAATTTTAGGTGTTGATGGAACAGTTTTGGAAAACCTAACTTCATTTATTTGATTCGGGTTTAATTGATTTGAGTATTTATGGTTAATTTTTGAAGATGAATTACTTGTTGAAGATTGTCCTTCAAAAGATCTAGTTTTTTTTAAATTTAATAAAGTCTTTGTTGAAGTATTAGTTGATGTGTGAGGTTGTAAGAATATACTTAGATCTGGTGATTGTTGTTGTTGTTGACGTTGATTTGATTGTTGTAAATTATTTCTCAATTTATTAAGTCTTTTTAATGAAGGACTTGCAATAATTACGTCATTGTTTTGTTGTTGATTATCAAAATTTATATCATTTATTTGTCGTTGATCTTTTATTTTATTATTATCAAATAAATGATTTTGTTGATCCATTATTTTATGAAATCCATTGAATCAGTATGAAGAGTGAAAATGATAAAGAAAGTATATATTTAGTTGGTTGTAAAGGAATGAATGTAGTAAGTTAATAAAACAATTATAATTTGGTTGTAAAAAAATACAAAATATACAAATTTAATTTTTATTAATAGTTGACAGTTGTAATAAAATAAATAAATAAATAAATTATTATTTTGTAAATAATTTAAATAATATCAAATAGATAACAACAATATTATACAAGTACCATAAATAATTATATAATTATTAATTATGTACATTTCCGATCCATCACTAGAGGACATACATTTAAGTAGTAAAAATGTTCAATATATGAATCGATTGAAAAATCAAAAATCTTTATATAAAATTTTGACATTAATTTAAAACGAAAATTCTATAAATTTATTATTGTAAGTAAGGTACAAAATAGATTTATGAAACAATAATTTAATTTTAAAATGTAGCAGAAAAAAAGTAAATTCCATGTTGCATTAAATTTTGTATAACATTAACAAAAAGCCTGCAATATTTTGAGTATTATTGTAATAATACTTAAAAATGCTCAACATTAAGAATTTGTTGTCTTCACAATTTAAGTTCATCATTATTATAATGTGGAACTAATTACAATTACCAAGATTTGAACTTCAACAATTTTATATAAATTAAAATGTTGATTGAGTATGAGATATGAATTTGTATTACTATTTATTTGAAAATGTTATAAAGGATCAAGAGAGTCAAAAGAAAACAACTAAAAAATTTTAAAAATTAAAAAATCTATATAGATAGATCAAAATTTATTTCTTAAGTATGTCGAGACCAAATTTAATTTTCAGACAAATAGGAGGGGAAGAAATCGGAACTAATTTAAACTTTTATTACTTTAGGTAAAATTCGGAACAATTTTATTACAAATAAATGTCGATCAAACACACAATAAAAAATAAAAATAAAAAATAAATCATTATTTTTAAATAAATCACAAAAACGGTAAAATTTGACGGTATTAAAAATCTAAAATCTTATGTTTTTTGATTTTTACATTAATAAAAATTTTAATTGAAATATTTTTCAAATATTTTTCAAATATTTGAATGGAAATACTTTCTTTAAAAAGGAAAGAGTATATAGAAGTCCGAGACAAATCTTTCAAATGTTTAATTGACTTCTTAAAATGAAATTATATTGACTTGAAGAAAATTTCAACAATTTTAGAAAGATTAGAATCAACCGAGATCTTTCTTTTCAAGTTTAAATAAATTTTATAAACAATATATTTCAGAACAATATAAATCAAAAAATTTTTGATCTAATATTTGTCTAAAAATTATCATTATACAATAATTATTTAATTGAAGCCATGTAATCTTTTGTTAATTGGTATGTGGAATTATTTTGTTAAGATTTAATTGATCGATTACTTGCAACAACATTTTTGAAAACTTGAGACAAAATTACTGACCCTTTTCAACAAACATAAACCAATTCAATCATTTTAACTTAAGATCAATTTAAATTCCCGGAATTAATTAAAAATTATTATTTAATCTTCTATTTTTTAAATTAAAATAAAGGGATTTGATTTTCCTGTATATAAAGGTTGTATATTGTTTAGTATATTTCAACCCCACCTTTTTTAAAGTTTAATTTTTTATTTTTATTTATACTTCTTAAATAAAAGTTGAAAATTTAATACCACACTATATTTAATTACTTAATCATTATTACACAACTACCAATAACATATTACACATTTCAAATAGAGATCATATGTTGATAAACAACCTCAACATCTTCATTTAAATGATTTATAATATGTTTTAAATCAGATAATATAATTATTTACTAATTTAATATTATTTTAACTTATTAATTTACCCGATATTTATATTATTTATATTATATATTTATATTATAATATATTATTATTATTATATATTATTATATTTATATTTCCATATATTTCCATATTTAAAAAAAATTTTCTATTTCTATCAAATTTATAATAAATATTTATTTGACTTGTGAAAATAATTTCATAAATTATTCAATTTCAATTAACATACATAGTTCGTATAATCTTGAATTTATAATTTATTGTATAACAACAGATCAATTTATTGTATTAAAAACTACTTTTATCATAATTTAATTTAATTTAATTTATTCATTATAAACAAAAATCATTCAATCATGTCAGACTCAAATAAAATTAAAGTTAAAAATCCAATTGTTGAAATGGATGGTGATGAAATGACAAGAATTATTTGGCAATTTATTAAAGATAAATTAATTTTTCCATATTTAGATATTGATTTGAAATATTATGATTTAGGTATTGAATATAGAGATGAAACTGATGATCAAGTTACAATAGATGCTGCAAATGCTATATTAAAATATGGTGTTGGTATAAAATGTGCTACTATAACACCTGATGAACAAAGAGTTGAAGAATTTCATTTAAAAAAAATGTGGTTATCACCAAATGGTACTTTAAGAAATATTTTAGGTGGTACAGTTTTTAGAGAACCAATTGTAATTGAAAATATTCCAAGAATTGTACCAACTTGGGAAAAACCTATTATAATTGGTAGACATGCATTTGGTGATCAATATAAAGCTACTGATATTGTTATACCAAAAGCTGGTGAATTAAAATTAGTATTTAAACCTAAAGATGGTGGTGAAATTATAGAATATCCAGTTTATGATTTTGATGGACCAGGTGTTGGTATGTCAATGTATAATACTGATAAATCAATTACTGATTTTGCTGAAAGTTCTTTCAAATTAGCAATTGACAGAAAATTAAATTTATTTTCTTCTACAAAAAATACAATTTTAAAAAGATATGATGGTAAATTTAAAGATATTTTTGAAAATTTATATGCAACTAAATATAAACAAGAAATGGATAAAATTGGAATATGGTATGAACATAGATTAATTGATGATATGGTTGCACAAATGTTAAAATCAAAAGGTGGTTATATAATTGCAATGAAAAATTATGATGGTGATGTTCAATCTGATATAGTTGCACAAGGTTTTGGTTCATTAGGTTTAATGACTTCAGTATTAATGACACCAGATGGAAAAGCATTTGAATCAGAAGCTGCTCATGGTACAGTAACAAGACATTATAGACAACATCAACAAGGTAAAGAAACTTCAACAAATTCAATTGCATCAATTTTTGCATGGACAAGAGGTTTAATTCAAAGAGGTAAAATTGATAATACTCCAAAAGTTGTAAAATTTGGTGAAGATTTAGAAAAAGCTGTTATTGATACTGTTGCTCAAGATGGTAAAATGACAAAAGATTTAGCATTAGCTCAAGGTAAAACTGATAGATCAAGTTATGTTACAACTGAAGAATTTATTGATGCAGTTGCTGATAGATTAAATAAAAATTTAGAAAGTGCTAAATTATAAAAAGAAAAAAAGTGGTTAAAAAGAAGTGATTTCGAAAGTTCTTTTTTATAAATTGATATGAAAAACTTTTTATGTATGTATGTATAGTATTTATCTATTCCTTGTATATTCATCATATAAAAACAATAAAAAAAAAATTGAAAAGTATTTATTAAAATGTTGTTTTACTTTATGTAAGAAAATTTGCAGCCATAAATTTTGCAATACTTTTATATAGTGGTTCAATAAATCCGTGCTACAATAACTAAAATATACTAAATTTTTTTTCATTTACGAAAATTAGAAAAAAAAATATATTCAGAAGTTAACTATCAAATTAATAGTCAGAATTATAACAATATATTTACTAATTAACAATGAACGTTGGTTCGATATTAAATGACGATCCACCACAGAATCCAAATGAATCTCATCAATCCATTTCACCACAAACTTCAAATATTACTCAATCTCCTCAAATAAATCAATCACAACCACAACCCCAACCAGTACAACAACCTCATCATACAAATGTATCATCAGTACCAATATCATCATCAAATCGATCATCAACTCAATCAGTACATCAAAGACATTCAATAACGAGTATGTTGAACGATGCAGCACAAGATGAATCACCAGCAGAAAAATCAACACAAGTACAAAATGATAATTCATTTAGAAAACCAAGTATTTCTAGTAATAGTAATTTTAATTCGCCAAATATATCAAGTCGACCATTACCTACACATTATGGAAGTGGGAATTCAAGTTCTATGTCTAGTCCTATGACATCAAAAAGAAATAGTATAGCGAATATAACAAATCCAGAACCTGAACCTGAATCAAAATCTTCAGATGTTGAACTTAAAAAATCTAATGGTCATCAATCATTACCACTACCACCACATCAAGAATCACAACAAACTCAAGAAGAAATACTACCAAAAATTGAAAAGAAAAAATCAATAATAGAGACAGATGATGATGATTTAACTAAAATACAGAGGATAAAAAAATCAAATAAACCTAAAAGATACGATTCACCACCTATATGGGCTCAAAAATGGATACCACCTAATCAGCAAAACAAATATAATAGTAATGGACAAGATGAAATAATAGACAATGGAGAGTCAATTACAAGATTATCTTCAAAATCTGTATTAAATTATAATTCTACAAGATATGTTGATTTGAAATGTAGTATAACGGGAGTGATACCGCCAAGTTCAATCATAAGAACAATATCAGAATGGATATATGCCAATTTTTCAAATATAGAAGACAAGAATAGGAAAAATGTTGAATTAGAATTAAAATTTGGTAAGATTATTGATAAAAGAACAGGTAATAGAGTCAATGCAAATGTTATAACTGAATGTATATATACTGATCAATCAAATATTAAATTTGATATGGAAGTTGAAGAAATTGCATTTAAAGATATAAGAAAATTATTTGATGAATTAGAAAAAATTCATCAAGAAGAACTTAAAAGAAATGGAAATCAAGAACATTTAAAAAAAAAATTTAATATGTTAGAAAGTGATAAAACTGATTCATTTTATCAAATTGGTCAAAAAGGTGAACATTTAAGAAGAATTAGAATTTCAAAAGATAATTTATTAGATCCACCAAGATATATAGCAATACAAAAGGAAAGAATTGGAGATTTATATATTCATAATCCTCAATCAATGTATGATTTAAGATTATCATTATCATTAGAAATTCCAGTACCAGAAGGTAATATAGAATCAATAAGAACTAAAAATCAACCCCAATTATCTCGTGAAAAAAAACGAACTTCTTTTACTCATCCATCAACAATAACTCAATTTGATTTAACAAAAGTTATGATACCAAAAGAATTTAAAAATAAATCAGGTAAAAAAATTATAAATTATGAAACAAAATATGAAGTTGAAATGGAAGCTGATACTTTAGAATTATTTCAAAGTATTGATAAAATTATTTCTGGTACTGATACTTTTAGATTAGAAGAATTAGTTGAAGTATTTTTAAATAATGCAAGGATCATTAATAATAGAGTAACTAAATTAGCATTATAAATTTTGAGAAAATGACACAATTTATAGTTTTTGTGTAATTCTAATGTACTGACTAACATGTTCTATTTACTGTATTTTATCCTTTTTGATTAAACTATAAATCTCAAATTAAATCTGTAATTTTCATCCCTTACTTACTCATTAATTTTACCTAACTTTAATCAATTACATAGGACAAAAACAGTTTTTTTAAAAATTTGTTGTTTGTCATTGCAAAAATTAATTACTTAATAATTACTTAAAGAAATAACATAAAATAAATTCAGAATTTAGTAGAACATACGCATTTACAATCATGGATGAAAGTTTTACAAAAGTTGTAGTACATTGGCTACTTAATAATATCAATAAACTCAAAGATTTCACAAATGATGAATTTGAAGATTATGAATTGAAACTAAAATTAGGTCAAATTATCAATAAAGAATCTGGCATTAGGATCAGAAAGAACAAAACTTGCATCGTGAGAAGGAACAATTATAGTAAATTTGAAATGAAAATTTTCAAACCTAGCTGGGATAAATGTAGAGAATACTTGGATAAACTAGTAGATGAAGAGAATGAAGAAATTAGCAAAATTATTAGGTTGCAAGATTTCGAAAAAACTGACTTGATCTATACAGCCAAGATGGAAAAAAAAAATGAATTTCCAAATATTGCTGCTTACCTAAATGACGAGGGAGTTTATAAAGCTTCCTTGAAAAAAAATCTCCTTGACTGTGTAATACATATTCCAAGTTTCAAATACGATATAAGGATTACACTATGTAAAATAGTCCCAATGCCTGACGAAGAATTATCAAAAATAATGGAAGAAAATAAACCAAGATTCCAAAGAAGTAAAAAGATATCTCATTGGAGTTGTCAATCAATTTCTACTAAATTTGTCACGACTAAGGTCCATGAGGGTAACAGTTTAAAAAAAAATAGACATGGTCATTTTAGTATAAAAAATCCTAACAAATTTGAACTTAGATTGGATATTCTTGATAACAATATTGGTAATTTATTAAAACAGTATCATTCAGAAGAAGCAAACGTATTTGAAGAATTACTGAATATTTTAAATGGTCCATTGACCGAAGCATTTAATTTGAATGAAAAAATATCAACATTTTGAAAATAAAATATAAGATGTGTTTCTCTTCTGTATTGTTAGATGATTTTTTTTTCGTAAATTAAGTAAATATACATATTAATACATGAAACTAAAAAAAATTATGAAACAAATTAGGAAATTCTTCTCACAAATTAGGATTATATTAAATTATTACATCTCAACTTCATTGTTATAATAACCTAAACAAAATAATGACAGCCGTTTCTTTTTTGTAATATAATAAATGGAAAATGACTAGACTATCTAAAATCCATGAAGGAAGCTTTGAAACCACAAAACTCCAGTATTTATGAGTAACTTATCTACAGATATATCAAATTGGTTAAATGCAAGTTACAAAAAAGTCAAAATTCAAGATAGAGGGTTTGTGACTCTAGATTGGAGACTTGGAAGTATTATTTCAAAAGGTTCATTAGATAGAAGTTTTTCATGTCAAGCTCCATGTGAAAAATTAACAAGTCTGTTTAAATTTACTATGGCAGTAGAAGAAGAAACTTGGATTGATTCAATTAAAAAGTTGACCAGAGCAGAAGATAGAGAAGATGATGATAAAACTATAAGTTTGGGATGCGAAGAAACCATATATCACAATTTTACTACAAAAAATATTTGGTATAACAATATATCGATATCTAAAAGTCTTGAAGATGAGGAAGCAGAATGGTCAGGTATAGAAAAAGAAAGAATAGCTGATTTATTCATTTGTTTACCAGATAGAAATTATGATTTAAGATTATCATTATCAGTTAAAAAACCAATATCAGAAGTATTAACCAAAAAAATAATGAGTCTGGGTAAAGAACCATTTATTAGAAAAAAAAAATCAAAATCATGGCTAAGTCTAAAATCAAATACTCAATTTAATATTAATCAATCTTCACAAAGGGGAAAAGTATTAAATCCTCATGGTTATACAACAATTCAGAATATTAATAAATTTGAAATTGAATTTAAACCAAATGTTAAGCAGATGTTTGAAATAATCAATAATTCATCAGATGAGTGTAAAGATCAAGAATTAAAAGAATTGATAGATGAATCCTTATTGAAAATTTATGAAATTAATACTGAACGTATAATCATTTAAGACAGTTTAATTAAGTTTTAAAATTTTTTTTTTTAATAAACTAATATCTGATAATTGATAATTTCATGCTTGACTTTTAAATAAAACTATATAAAATATACATTAGAACGTTTTAGCTGTAACTCTACATGTAATTAATGCACTGGTTCAAATGTTTTTTAAATTTACAAAGTCAAATGTGACACAAAATCTAAAGCTAGAAGAATTGTGAAATTTGAAACAAAATTGAACCTTATGTTTTTTACGTTCAGCTTGAAATAGATTGACTGCTTGGTCATCCATCTAACCAATTTCTTCAATTATATTCCATCTAAAGCTAGAAGAATTGTGAAATTTGAAACATATTGAGCCTTTTGCATTTTACGTTTAGATTAAAATAGAATGACCAAAGTTCATCTTTTTAGCCACTGGCTTTAATTCTACTTCATGAAGTAATGTCCATCAAATTTCCAACATTGGAACATTATCAACTTTTAGAAGTTACGGCGGCGACTCCAATCAATCAAATTACCAAATCGTTTCGAAAATTATCTTTGAAATATCATCCTGATAAGACTAGAAATAGATTATACCATGAAAAATATAAACTTATTACTACAGCATATGAGATTGTTTTTAAATATTTGACTTCTGGCTCAAAGACATCAGGCCCCTCATCTTCTGCAAATAACTCGGGCAGTCGATCCAAAAGTGCTGAAGAAGAAGAGGAAAAAAAACGAAAAGCTGAAGAGAATGAAAGAAAACGAAAAGCTGAAGAGGAAGACAGAAGAAGAAATGTAGAAGAAGAGAGAAGAAGAAGAGCAGAGAAGGAGGAGGAGGAAAAAAGACAAAAAGAATGGGAAAGAGAACGTGAAAGAGAGCGTGAAAGAGCTAAAGCGGACTTTGAAGCACGACAACAAGGTAAAAGTGAGTTTCAACGTGGAAAAAAAGAAAGACACCAAAGAAAGAACTCAGAGACAAAAGAATTCAAAATGAAAGAAAGGGAAAAACAAATTGCTATCGAGGAAGCATTGGCTAAGTTGAGACAAAAACGAGAATCAGCAAACTCGGGACTATCAGGTGCTGCATTGCAAATGTATATACTTAAGGGCTGTGTAGCTTTGTGGTTGTCTAAGATGTTGGAGAGTGTTGAAAAAGACGATCAAAAGTTTGTTGAGCTAAGTTGGGAACTTGGAACTATTTTCAAAAAACGTACTGGAGTGAGAGAATCGCTCTATTGTTCGCCATCACTTTCAATTCCGCATCTGTTCAAATTTAGAAATTGCATTGATAAGAACACTTACATGGATGCTCACGACTTGTTGGAGCACTATAAAGACCAAGTCTTTGGTGATAAAGTAATTAAGCAAATTATACCATTTACAGAATTTCTAGATTATAGTATTTCAATTGGCACAAATTTCAATAATTCAGTTTTGTTGAGAAAACCCGCTCAAACTGGATTTTCCAATGGTGAAGAAATTAAAGAAATTCATAATTTAGGAGAACTATGTATTTCCTTACAGATTACAATTATGATTTGAAAGTTTCTCTATCAAGAAAAAAACCCATGACGCATGAAACCAAAAGAAGCTGGTTATACTTGTTGCATAAAGCAGTTATCATTAGCAGACTTCAAACTTCCTATAAATTTTTAAGACTCAATTTTCAATATGATTTATCACAAACTTTTGAAACACAAGATAAAAAGAGTGAAGATGGATACAAATTCACAGATTCTGTAACTAATTATGAAATCAAATTTACATCTGATATTAGTGAAATTATAGAGTTTTATAATTACAATCACACAGATATTTCAACATTTGGTGCTTATCTTGAGTCGGATCTTAATGAAATTTTTGACATTAACAAGCAAATATCAATAAATTACCGAAGATGACTAAATATATATTTATCAACTACTGAGTCGATTTAAAAGTTATAGATTTAAACCAAACACGTGAATCAAATCTTTGAATTTGTTAAAACTGTTAATTTGTAGTGTGAAGTAGGATTATAATTTTGTGCGTTGTTTTCTAATTATTTCTTAATTTTGTAAAAACACTGATTAAATTTTTCAAGAGAAAATTCGAAACATAAATTTTTTGACATATTATTATTATTATTTTATTATACAATTCAATTCAATTACATTGATCAAAAATCTTAAAAATGTATTTATACATACTATTGATAGTAATACTTATAATACTACTAGCATATGGAGTAATCATCTTGTTTTCACATAGACCAAGATTACCAATTGAAAGTGAATCAACATACAAAACAAATGATCAACTTAACAAATCGTATCAATTATCTTCAAGACTTTCATCTACAAGCTCAACATCAAATCCAAAATATAAAGTTAGCGTTGTGATACCGTGTTATAATGAAACAAAAAGATTGGGGAAAATGTTGGATGAATCAATTGAATATCTTGAAAAATATCATCATAATGATTATGAAATTCTAATTGTTGATGATGGATCATCTGATGGAACTAGTAAATATGCAATTAAATTGGCAAATCAACACAACTTGGAACCACATATCATGAAAGTAATTCAATTGGCTAAAAATAGAGGTAAAGGTGGAGCAGTAACTCATGGTATTTTACATTCACAAGGTAAATACTCTTTATTTGCAGATGCAGATGGAGCAACTCAATTCTCAGATATTTCAAAATTATTAGAATTTTTGGAGTCTACAAATTCAAATGAAGCAGCTATAGCAATTGGATCAAGAGCACATATGGTAAATACAGATGCAGTTGTGAAAAGATCAATGATTAGAAATTTCTTAATGTATGGATTACACACATTAGTTTACATATTTGGTATTAGAAAGATTCAAGATACTCAATGTGGTTTTAAAATGTTCAATACAAAAGCTATAAAGGGAATATTTCCTCATATGCATACAGAAAGATGGATTTTTGATGTTGAAGTATTATTATTAGGAGAGTTACAAAATATGAAAATGAAAGAAGTAGCAGTAAATTGGCAAGAAATTGATGGATCAAAGATTGATATTGCAAGAGATTCAATTGAAATGGCTATTGATTTAGTTGTTACAAGATTAGCTTATTTATTTGGTATTTATAAATTAGATGAATGTGGAAGAATTGATAAAAAGAATCAATAAAAAAATTTTTAAAATGATAGACAATATTTTATATAACAAAATTTATAGACTTTTTGAAAATAATGATTTGGATTTTCCATCTATTCAAATAGTATTCGATATTGTACAAATAATTTATAAAGCCGCACTCTTATTAATTGTACTTAATTTTCAAATAACCGATTAATAAAATATTTGAAATATTATTTTAATAATTGTAGGTGCAAATTCAATTAAATTACTACATAAACAACAACTAGACGTCATAGACGTATCTATTTATATACCCAAAACCAAACTAGAATTTCAATCAAAAATCGAGATTATACATCATGTACGCTGAACTACCGTTTGAAGAATTAAATGTTAAACCAGATAATAGAAGAGTAGCATATTTCTATGATCAAGATGTAGGAAATTACTTTTATGGTACAGGACATTGTATGAAACCACATAGGATAAGAATGACTCACTCTTTAATAATGAATTATGAATTAAATAAAAAAATGGAGATATATAGAGCTCAACCAGCCACAAATTTAGAATTAACCCAATTTCATTCAGATGAATATATCGATTTCATAGATAGAGTTACACCAGATAATTTACATTTATTCCCTCGTGAAGCACAAATTTTCAATGTTGGAGAAGACTGTCCAGTGTTTGATGGGTTAAATGAATTTTGTAAAATATCATGTGGTGGTTCAATGGAAGGAGCTGCAAGATTAAATAATGGGAATGCAGATATTGTTATAAATTATGCTGGTGGTCTACATCACGCTAAAAAATCAGAAGCTTCTGGGTTTTGTTATACAAATGATATTGTTTTGGCTATTATAGAACTATTAAGAAAACATCCAAGAGTATTATATATAGATACTGATGTTCATCATGGAGATGGGGTTGAAGAAGCATTTTATACAAATGATAGAGTTATGACTTGTTCATTTCATAAATTTGGTGAATTTTTCCCAGGTACCGGTAACGTTGGTGATATAGGTATAGGAAAAGGAAAATATCACTCAGTTAATATACCTTTAAGAGATGGAATTGATGATGCTTCTTATAAATCTATATTTGAACCAATAATAAGTAAAATAGTTGAATGGTATCAACCATCAGCTATTGTTTTACAATGTGGTGGAGATTCCCTAAGTGGAGATAGATTAGGACCTTTTAATCTTTCAATGAGGGGTCATGCAAATTGTGTTAGTTTTGTAAGATCTTTGGGCTTACCAATGATGGTATTAGGTGGTGGTGGATATACAATACGAAATGTTGCTAGAACTTGGGCTTTTGAAACAGGTATATGTAATGGAGTTATACTACCTAAGGAACTTCCATATAATGGATATTATGAATATTATGCTCCGACATATGAACTAGATGTAAGATCTTCAAATATGAACAATGCCAATTCAAAAGAATATTTAAATAAATTATTAACACAAGTTATTAGTAATTTAGATCACACAAAACATGCACCATCAGTACAAATGCAAGAAGTTCCACTAGATATGGAAGATTTAGGTGATATTGATGAAGATTTGCCAGAAGTAATAGATACAAAAGGTGGATCACAAACGCAAGAAGATAAAAGAGTTGAAAATAAACTGGAATTTTATAATGATGACACAAAAGATTTAGGAGAAAAAAATATAACAGAAGTTGAAATGGAAGATGCAACAATTGAAGAAGAACCAAAAGTTACTGAAGAAGAACTAAAAGAAATTCAACAATTGAATGAGGTAGTATAAAATTGTATTATAATTAAAATAAAAGTTATTGTATTTTCATTTGTTCAAAAGTTCATTGTAGGTACTGCGTAAATCTTTTATAATTGTGAAGAGAATTCAACAATAAAAATGATAAGACCAAACTCAGTTGCACCAACAAAACTCGACACTCACGGTCTGAACAGTTTACGTGAACTTTGTAACAATTCGGTTGACAATTGAGAAATTAAGAGTAGAAAGATTTAGTAGTTTTTTTCTGTTCTCACCTCAAAAAGCTGTTTGAACTATTTAAAAGAATTGGTGTACTTAAGTGGTTTGAAACTAATTGTAACTAGTATCGACAATTATTGCTGAAACACAAAACCTATTTCAATATGTTTCCGTTAAATATTCTAGATTTTTTATACACGATCTTTTAAACTTCAATACACATGATTTTACATGAAAAATATACTTTAGTTTCCTCTTCTTTATGTTTATTTTTCATACTATTAAGCTAACAAAAGTTGAATATCTCGCGTAGGTAATATATAAAGTAAAGGTTCAAAATTAAATCAAGTTTTCTATCGCATATTCATGGTTAGTCACTATAAATTAGTATTGTAAGCATGACACAGATTAATTTAGTTTCTTCATTGGTGAGCTGCTCAAAAACAATTTAGTTGAATGTTGAACCGGGCTAAAAATTTTAAAGTCTTTAGTAAATATTAAACTTTTTTAGTAGAGTGAATTTTTTTCTTCTTATTTAAATAACTGTATATAATTATAATTATATATAATTCGTAAATATTTTTTAATTATATGCATAACCTGTATATTATATTAGTAATTACAAATATGTACTGCACAATAACTTAAATTTTTTATAAAACAAGAAAAAAGAAAAATTAATAAATTTAAAACACGAATTAAAAACAAAATTGGACCCAATCAAGTTAATATATTTCCTAATTTATGTAAATTTATGTATAACTTAAATTAAACTATTGATTCTTTACAATTTTTGACTTTAAGATTTTAAGAACTTTTAAACATTTAGTCTATATTCGAAAAATGTATTCTAAAAATTAAACGAATTTCTATCAAAACAATAGCTGTCTTATGTAGTCACAAGAGTTACATGTATATTCAAATACAAATATGGCTGAAAATTTTAATATAATCAATATTTAAATTAATCATTCAATAATTAAAATTTTCGTGTTTGACCACTTTATGATCTTACGAGAGTATTCTCGACATCAATAAACATCAATCATAAGGTCTAGACTCTTTGATTTCGAATAATAATTTATTATAATTGTATGAACTCTCCTAAAAGTTACGCTAAATACCAAATTAAGCTTATTTTAAATATTTTAACTTTTAAAAATTTTGTTACAAATTAAAATAATAATTTATTTTAATAATTTTTTAAACTTTTTATTGCAAAAGTAAACAAAAAATCAGTTATCATTATTACTTTAAAATCAAATGCAATTCCTAATTAAAAGAAAAGTGTCAAAAATTTTTTTTGATACCTATATTCATTTATCAATTACATTAGAATTCATTAACTAATCCATTCATTCAACAATTATATGAAAGATTTTCTATAAAAACAAATAAATAGATCATCTATTACAAACTACACTCATTTAAGATATCCTATTTAAAAATATCAACAATATAACTATCTAAATTAAACTAACCCTAGTCTTTCATTAAATTTTTTATACTTTTATAATTTATCTTCAAATTTTACAAATCTATTAGTTTTTTATACATTCATTTCCAATTACCACTTAACTAAAAAAGACTAATAATGCTATTTTCAAAATTCATTTTATCAGCTATTTTATCAGCTACTTTAATTAAATCTGAAGATATTGATACCACTGTTACTACAACAGTCACAATTACTAAAACTTTATATACACCAGAAGAAAGTGCAAGTTTAGAAGCTGAACGTTTAGCATCAATTGCAGCAGTTGAAGCTGCATCGATTGCATCAGTTGAAGCTGCATCAATTTCATCTGTTCAAGCAGTTCAATCATTAGTTGACGAATATTATTCGTCATTAGCTTTAGAATCCAAAGTGTTAGCTGCTGCAAAAGCAACTGAAGCTCCAGAACAAAACAAAAATGCAGGTTATAATAATTCTACCATTACTGCTGAATCAGAATATGAATCATTAACAACTGAAGAATTAGAAATTGATACTGAAGTTGAAGAAGATGTTGTTTTTGAAACAATATCAGAACTTATTACAGTTTCAGTTGAAACAAGTGAAGATGGAGCTTATGTACATGGTGTTAGTGTTGCTGCTGGTTTATTGGCTTTAGTTGCAGCTTTATTATAAGAGAGTTGAACAAAGCTATAAAAATAACCATTCTTTTCTATACTTTATATGATTCCCGTTACTTCTCCTTGATTTTGTATTATTATTCTGAATAAAAAAATATATAAAGTTTTATTAAATTACTTACAAATTTATTGTTCTTTATTTTAAATGTTCATGCTCTTCTACCTTGAAAGTCTTTCATTACTTTATCTTTTTCTAGTATAAAATATTCCATTGCATTTAATCCATTTGGGATCTTTGGTGGTACAGCAGGTTTAGCATTTTCATCTTCATCATCACTGTCATCATAAATATTGAATGATCTACCTCTAACCATGGGATTGGTAGTAGATGCTTTTTGGAAAACACTTGGACTAAATTTACCATTACCAATATATCCTGTTTTATTAGTTCTCATATCAATTTTTAAATCATCTTTTGTTATACCACCGTTTTCAAATCTCATTTTTCTATTAAAGTGTTCACTTGGTGTTGGTGCATAATATTGTGGATCAATTTCATCATTTTCTTTCTTGGTTTTTATTTCAGGACTTCTTGATCCATTTTTGGCATTGTAAGTTAATGACTTTACCGGTTCGTCTAGAAGATATACTTTGGTGGGTAAATGACTGTTTTGAAAATCATCTTCATCATCTACACCTATTGAATCTGCTGAAAATGGAATTGCTGTGCTATTTTTAAAATCAATTTTAGACATTGATATGGAGGATGTTGGTGGTTTTCTTCTTGGTGGTGAAGGTAATGGTTTTTGATGATTTTGTGGTACTGATTTTGAAGGTGGTGATAAATGGGTTTGTGAATGAGTTGGAGATTGATGTTGTGGTGGAGTTGGTGGAGAGACAAATCGTATATCCTCGTCGTCTTCATTATCATTAGTTTTCCCATATCCAATTTGACTTCTTGAAATTTCTTGCTCTAAATCATCTATGTCATTTGAACCATATGCACTTATTGGTGATATATCTCTTTTATAACCATTTGAAATATCATTTTTAAAATTGTTTCCCCAAATAGGTTGTTTAGATTGGAATTTATCTTTGAATTTTGAAATTGAAAATTTTGCTTTATATTTATTGGGGCTTTTCAGATTATCTCTATTTGGTATTTGTACAAATACTTCATTTGAGGAAGGTTCATGACTTGAATTACTATTTGATTCCATTGAATTTGTAAAATATTGACTGGTTTTCAGAAAAATTGAAGATTTTTTACTTGAATTTGAATTACCCAGTGATACAAAAACATCTTGAATTGCATTATGATCTATTTTGGATGGTGACGAGGATAATTGTGAATGGTAATCTTCATATGAGTGACTAGTTGTATATTCAAACTCTTCATTGGGATGAATTTTGGGGGGTAAAACCGGTGCACTTGGGTAAAATGTCATTTCTAAATATAGCATTCCAGCTCTTTTCTCATTATAAGTTAAATCATACCATTTATCATAAATATATTTCCCCTTCTGTTCATTTGATGGTTGAGTGAAAACAACTGATGCGTCAATTTCACAACTCCCAATGGGTGTCGGATCATTTTTGGTCTCATCTAATAAATCCACTTTTAGTATAGGTTTTCTATCTCTAGTTAAATCAAATCTAATTTCATGAGTCCATTCTGGAGTTTGTCCTGCTCTAAAATCTGATTTTGTCTTTTTAGCAGTTGTACCAAGCCTTATTACAACATACGGTGATTGTTTATCTAATTTCCTTCTATTAGGTAAATGTTTGGCTCGCACTATCATTATAACTAAAGTACCATCTGCTGAATCAGGATATATGCTGGTTGATGTATTGTCTATCATACTATTTGTAAAATTGGAGTTGGTTTGAAATGTTGAAGATATTGTAGATGGAGCTATTGATGATGGCATGTTAAAAATGGGTAGTAATAGTATTGGTAAAATGTTATATTATAATATTAATGAAGGACATCTACAGATTTTAAGTTCATAAATAAATCACTTGCATACATATTTCATAATTTAATCATTTATTATATGAGCATTGCCTAATTGATTGGTAGTATATATATTTTTTGTTTACTTTTTAACCCGATTTGGATTTCAATTTTTTGGTCTTGACATAAAATGATAAAAATTGAAAATTAGAATTTGAATTGACAAGCTTGTAAAATATTGACACTTACTTTAATTATTTGTGTGAGTGGTGTTCTTTATTTAATTACTTTAAAGTATCTTTGCCAGCAGCTTTCATGAAACACCGTTTTTTATAAAAATTGTGGAGCAAATTATTCCGAAAAACAATCAATTCACAAACGAATGAATTGAAAACCAAATTACCTTAAACCTTTAAAGTTCCAAGAAGCTCCAGATTAGTTCCGAATTCAAATTAACGCCCATAGTATAAATAAATTGGATGTCAAGACTGATGATGAAGAATTCTTTAAGTAAAATATTTTGGTAGCGTAATTTCATGCTATCGTCAGCTCGACTCATATTTGAATCTTTACGGTTGAGTTCTCGCCCCATACATAGGTCGATGCTGCATCAACCCACCGCAAAGATTCCGTTATAATAAATTTCTTCTATGTAAACAAAGTAAATTAAATTTAAAATTCTCTTCTCTCTTACAATAAAAAATAAATTTTCAAAGCACAAAATCATATTATTTTATTGTTACTTTCATTTAAACACATCACATATGATATAACATATACATTATATAATTAATTCTTTTCATATTCACAATGTCATTCAGAGGAGGAGGCAATAAAGGAAATGGTAGAGTCCTACTACCGTTTGGGTTAGACTATGCAGATGTTGCCTCATCAGGACAAATTACAGAAAAACCACAATATATATTACCAGTTAATGGTAAACCATCAGAAATTGAAATATTAGCAGCAAAACATTCAATAAATTTTAATAAATTAGTATCAGATGGTCCATTTTATACAGGTAAATTGGATCAAAATCAAATCAATAAAAAAGACGGAGACGAAGACGAACCAAAACTACAATCTACAACTACAAGTAATTCAAAACAAATACTAAATAATACAAGTGAAGATGGTATTGAAAGATATAGTGATAGATATAAAAAAGTACAAAAAATTGGTAGAACAATCCAAGAACATCCTTATCAATTACAATTTTTCCCAGAAGAATTATATTCAGTAATGGGGATATCAAATAAAAATAAAAATAAATATTTATCATTATCAAAATTTTCATCAAATGGAGGATTAAAAGAATATTTAAGTGAATCAAAACAAGAAGATCTAGATTCTGAAGCAAAAGCTCAAGCTATAAAAGATCAATTTTTAAATAAATTAAATAATGAAGTTGATAATAAATTGAAAGAAGATGGTGAAGATTTACCAAGTGAAGAAGAAGAAGAAGTTGATGAAGAATTTGAAGATGAAGAAGATGATGACTATAATGCAGAACAATATTTTAGTGGTGGAGAAGATGATGGACCAGAAGAAGGTGGAGATGATGAACCTGAAATGTAGAAATAAAAATAATTTAGTTAATTGGAAAAAATATATATTACAAATATTTTATATGTTGAAGAAAGTTTTACTACTTTAATATTAATTTAATCTATATATCAAATGTAAAACTTACTAATGCATTTCTACCTCCTGGTAATTTATTAAACCATCTACCAAATTTATGTTCTTTACTTAATAAAACAAAAATTTTTAATTTTTTTAATTCTGATATTTCAACACTATCAATTTTAACAACAAATCCTTTTAAATTTTCAATTTCTCCAATTAAATTAAATGATCTTAAAGTTTCATCTAATTTCCAAATTTTAACTGTTCCTCCAAATGATCCACTTAAAAAAATATTACTATATGCTGGTGCATGTATTGCTGTAATCCAATATGGTTGAGGTTCTGGAATTTGTTGAGTTGCTAAATCTATTGATGTTTCAGCACTTGCTTCTTGTGGTTTAAATTGTGGTTGTAATCCATGAGATAATCTTTTAGTTGTTTGAGCTTTCTTTTTAGCTAATGACCATAATGCTATATTTCCATTATCTGAACCTGTTACAAAATGAGATTCATCAATCATACTTACTACATCTATTGATCCTTCATTATGAAATGGTTCATTATTATTGTTTTTGTTTTTGTTGTCGTTATCATTATTATCATTAATTTGTTTTGATTTTTGTTGTTGTTGATTTTTTGGATGTTTCTTTTCTATTGAATCACCACCTCTAAATGTTAATCTTGTTTCTTCTGCAACTTTCCAAAACATTGCAGTTTTATCTCTACTTCCCACAGATACACAAGTTTCTCTTGCCAATGATGAAATATCAGTTATATTATCTTGATGTCCATATAATACTTCCAATTGAGTAAATTGATTTATTGAAAAAGTTCGAATTCTCAAATCTGAACATGCTGCAAATAATTGATCACTATTTCTTTTAAAAGTTATTGAATTTACTGAAGATCTTGTTTCTAATACTTTTAAACATACTAAATTTTCACTTGACCATATAATTAATCTTGAATCTGATCCACCCGTCACTATATATTTCCCATCTGGTGATGCTGCTATGCAATTTATTTGTTCCCAATGATGATTTAATTTTTGTTGTGATGTATTTAAATTAAAAAATTTAGGACCTCCTTTTGTATGTTTTATTCTTGTTGGTTTTTTATTTATATTTTTACTAGTGGTACTTATATCCCATTTTATTATTTCAATATCTTTAGAAACTGTATATAGATAAGGATAATATATACACATATTTGTTAAATTTTTTGATCCAATTCTTGTTGTAATTAATTTAATATGATTATTATCATTATCATCTAATTGTTGTGCAATTTTATCACCCCAAAATTTATATACATGACCTTTAGTTTCTGCAACATCAATTTGTAATCTTCTTGATAAAATTTCATCATCTAAATCTTGTGCATCAAATTCTTCATTTTGAATTTCTTCATTTTTTAAATTTTCAAGATATTGTTTTGCTAATCTTCTTCTCTTATCTGTTGCTGTTTCATTTTCAAATTCTTCATCTGATGATAAATCTTCATCTTGTCTTCCTTCAGGCTGATTATTTAGTATATCATCATCTTCTATATCACTATCACTTGATATTTCTTCATCTTGTTGTATATTATGATTTGATCTTGATGATATTTGTGGTGTTGATGACCTTGATCTCTTATTGGTGGTTGTTGATGTATTTCTATTACGTTTTCTTTTCTTTGATGGATCAGATAAAAATGGATCACCTGCCATTATCTTGTAACTAGATGTAATATATTTTAATTTGATTTAAAATACAACCTTTACTTCAATATTAATTAATTTTTCAAATCTAAAGTAATAGAGAGATGGCATCTAGAAAAAAATATATATTTTTATTAGTTAGTGCTAAAAATTCACGCGCGTATTTTACAATGATTTATAATTTTATTAAATATTATGGGTCTGTTTATTAATTAACTAATTTATTTTGAACAATTCAATCTTCTAATAAATCTTCAATATCATGATCTTCTTGTGCATTATAAGCAGTTTGATGTCTTTGTCTTGTTTCAGTAGCGATTTGTTCTAATACAGCTTCAGTGATTTTAACATTTTTTCTAGTCTTTTTACCCCAACCAAATTCATTAGCTTCTTTTTCTAAATTTTCAGCAATTTCTTCTTGAGCTTTTGCTTCTTTTGCAGGTTTTTCTAATTTTTCTTGTTCATCTTGTTTTAATTGATTTTCATTTTGCTTTTTGGAAGCCCATTGTGAATAATACTTTCTGAAAATTAAATATGCACATATTACTATTGTTAATCTAAAATATTTCTGAAATGTATCTTTATCTACGTATTCATATATTTTTTCAAATGCCATTGTATTATATATTAGGGAGCGAGTTGTCAGTGGTATTGATTATAAGTATTATTGGAGTTGTTGTTTGGATTAAAACTACTAAAAATTGAGTGAAAAAAAATAAATAATTTTGTTTGATCGGAGTTTTAGACTCGGCTTTATAATTTTTTTTTAGTACAACAACTTTTAATATCAAAAATTCAATTTTATACAATTTTTACTTACAATTCTTCATTCATATCTTCATCTTCATCCATATCGTCAAATGGATTTAATTCGGGGAAATCGCCTATCTCAACTTGTTTTGGTTTGACAAAACTACCATGTTTTGGCTTACATATAAAAATTTGTATACCATCAATATCACCATTATTTTTACCAACTGGTTCATCAAATTCTATACCAACCCAATCATTTTTACCTTTATCTAAATCTTCAATCTTACCAACAAATTTTACTAAACCTCTTCTTTCACCTTCTATATTTATAATTCTACATCTTAATCCAACTTTAATTTTTTGTAATTGTTCTTGATTTTCGTGATTAATTTTATTTTGCATAATTTCATAATCAGGATCGAATCTGCCTAATTTTTGTTGTTGTTTCCATGATAATACAGTATTTGATCTTTTTTGATATTCTTCCTCTGATAATTTAAATTCTTCTTGTTCTTGATTTTTTTGATTTTGTATTGATGGTGATATAGTTGAGCTTATTTGATTTGTTGTTGAATTTGGATCTAAATCTATTATATGTAATCTACTATAATTTTTTATATTTAGGTTTGATAATAGCGTATCTTCTTCTTGTTCATTTGGTTGTGACTCTATTTTTATAAATTCATTTGAATATTTATTTGGAAAATATTGAATTAATTGATTTTTTGGTTCAATTCCTGTTATTTGTTCTAATTTTAATTTTAAATATTTTAAATTCCATTGTGGTGATATTCTTCTTTCTGATGATGTTAAATCTGATGTTATGAAAATATTTAAATCACTCATTATTATGGTGAATGATTTTTTATTTATTTGTGATTGTATACATTTTGACGTGTTTTGAAATATTTTAATTTATTTTTTAAGAGAGAGAGAAAAAGGTAATTAATACTGTTCTTAATTTGATGTGTTCAACTTATCACCACGAATGAGCTCTATAATTGATGACAATACCAGTAGAGTTCTTCCTCACTCGCAAACGACTCAATGAATTTATAATTCGTAAACTTAGAGAGTTTGAAAAATTAAAACATTAGAGATAATCATTGCATTTGACTTGTCATCATTTGCTAAGTGAACAGGTACCTCTTAGTAAATAATCTCATCTTAAGTTCTCGTCATGAATCAGAGTAAAGAGTTACTTTGATTAGCTTCCATAATCCGCATTTTTTCAAAAGTATCTACTAGACTTTTAATTTAAGTAATTTGCATTAGCCACATGATAAATACAATTGTATAGTACTTCTTATTCTATTCCATTTGTTACCAAAAAGTATTCTTAATCTACAAGTTCTCTTCACTAGTATAATTCAATCAAAATGAATAGTCTTGAGGTTTCTTTATTCATTAGCTAGAGAGTGTGTTTCATTTTAAACTGATTGCTCTATATTATGTAATAATTTGATAAATTACCCCTTTTATAGTGAGTAGTATTAAGATAGATTAATTATATTCAGGGTGATTTAGTATAAACTATATTAATTAATTGGGTAAATTTATTTTAATAGTGCAATTTAAAATAAAATTGAGGGGGGAGAAGAAGAAAGTGGGTTAAGTATATTTTAAATCAACTTAATCTCGTTATTATTTATTTAATTACAATTCATTCGATTTGATAATAAATATATTCACGGATCTAACTCTATTAAAGTCAATTAATTAACTAATAAAACATATTTATTCATTATACTTCTCTCAATATTGAAAATTAAATTGACATTTTATCACAAAATAGAAAATTTAGAGGTACAATTATATTTTTATTTTTATTATTTTGAAAAATATAACTTCAACAATTTATACAATTTAATTAAACTGAGAAATATTTATTTAAACTATACTTATTCTTTCTACTTACAACCAATTGAGTACTCATAAATTGAATCAATTGATCCATAATGTCAGATTATAAAGTAGAAACAATTGAAACAAAACCATTTCAAGATCAAAAACCTGGTACTTCTGGATTAAGAAAAAAAGTAACTGTTTTCAAACAAGATCATTATACTGAAAATTTCATTCAATCTATATTAGATGCTATTCCTGAAGGAGCAGAAAATTCAACCTTAGTAATTGGAGGGGATGGTAGATATTATAATGATCATGTTATTCAATTAATTATTGAAATTGCTGCAGCAAATAAAGTTAAAAAAATAATTGTTGGAGAAAATGGTATATTATCAACACCTGCTACTTCTCATATTATTAGAATTTTAAAAGCAACTGGTGGTATTATATTAACTGCAAGTCATAATCCTGGTGGACCAAAAAATGATTTAGGTATAAAATATAATTTAGGTAATGGAGGTCCTGCTCCAGAATCAATTACAAATAAAATTTATGAAATTTCTAAAACATTAACTAATTATAAAATTATTAAATTACCAAAAGTTGATATTTCTAAAGTTGGTGAACAAAAAATTGGACCAATTGAAGTTGATGTAATTGATTCAACTAAAGATTATGTTGAAATGTTAAAAGATATTTTTGATTTTAAATTAATTAAATCTTTTATTGATAAAGAAACTAAAAACGGTTTTAAAGTATTATTTGATGCATTAAATGGTGTTACAGGACCTTATGGTTATAAAATTTTTGTTGAAGAATTGGGATTACCAGAATCTTCTATACAAAATTTTAAACCTTTAGAAGATTTTGGTGGCTTACATCCTGATCCAAATTTAACTTATGCTTCTACATTAGTTGAAAGAGTTGATAAAGAAAATATTGCATTTGGTGCTGCATCAGATGGTGATGGTGATAGAAATATGATTTATGGTGCTGGTACATTTGTTTCACCAGGTGATTCAGTTGCTATTATTTCAGAATATGCTGATTCAATTCCTTATTTTAAAAAGGGAATTTATGGATTAGCAAGATCAATGCCAACTTCAGGTGCAATTGATTTAGTTGCAAAAGATAAAGGATTACATTGTTATGAAGTACCAACTGGTTGGAAATTTTTCTGTTCATTATTTGATAATAATAAATTAAGTATATGTGGAGAAGAAAGTTTTGGTACTGGATCAAATCATATAAGAGAAAAAGATGGTTTATGGGCTATTGTTGCATGGTTAAATGTATTAGCTGAATATAATTTACAAAATCCAGAAAGTGAAACATCTATTGAAATTGTTCAAAATAAATTTTGGGAAAAATATGGTAGAACTTTTTTTACCAGATACGATTATGAAAATGTTTCAAGTGAAGGTGCAAATGATTTAGTTAAATTATTAACTAAAATAGTTGATGAATCCAAACCAGGTGATGAATTAAAACCAGGTTATATTATAAAAGAAGCAGGTAATTTTTCATATACTGATTTAGATGGTTCAGTATCATCAAATCAAGGATTATTTATAAAATTTGAAAATGGTTTAAGATTTATTGTTAGATTATCAGGTACTGGTTCATCAGGAGCAACAGTAAGATTATATTTAGAAAAACATTCAAATGATAAATCAATTTATCAAACAAAAGTTGATGAATTTTTCAAAAAGGATATTGAATTTGTATTGAATTTATTAAAATTTAAAGAATATTTGGGTAAAGAAGAACCAGATGTTAAAACTTAAGTTTGTTGAGTTGAGTATTTGCATTTTTAATTTTATTTTTATTCATTCCGTATATACATTAATTATTCAAAAAAATAAAAAATATTGACTGTTCTTTATACATTTGTTTAATAACCTCTTCTTCTTGCATCATTAACTTGAGCCAATAAGTCTTTAAAACCAGAAGAAAATTTTCTTCTCCACCATTCTCTTTTCAATTGTTTCTTATATTTTGCAGGTCTAATATATCTTGATTGAATTTTTTGTAAATATCTTATTTTATTTTCATTATTTAATCTTTTGATTTGTACAAAAGTTCTTGATAAATTATTATAATTTACATCTATTGATCTTCCAGCATTAGTTCCAAATTCTTTTATTCCCTTTGCAACTTCTCTTGGAGTTTGTTGTCTATTTGTTTCAAATCCAAATCTTTCTGTTATTGAATCTTTAAAAGATAATTCAGGTATTGAATTTTTTAATAAATCATCTATATTTATTTTGGTATCTTTTGATTGTTGGGATTGTTGTGATTGTGGTTGTTGTGTTGGTGGAAAAGTTGAATTGAATCTAATTAGACTTGATCTTAAAGGTATTATATTGGGTATTATAGCTTGTCTCTGTATTAATCTAAACATATTTGTGGTTGTTGTATCTAAGATTGATTCTACAAATATGGTGGTTATAAAATTAATTTGAAAAAAAAAATTTCAAAATTGAAAAAATAAAAAAAAAATAAAAAGTAACACAAAAATTCACTTTCTATAATAAGCGGAATTTCAATATATTATTAACAATTCAAGCGGTCAAAGTCTAAGTACTCAATTCACTTATAGTTCTTATCTATTCTCATGATATAACATGTCACAGCAACTAAATACACCAGCTTCTAATGTTTCAATATATCTAAATTCAGTTTGTCCTGGCTATTCAGAATTAAATGATAACACATACTATAAATTACAAAATATACCCCAATATATAAAAGAAATATCATGGCCAATATCGAATGGTAAAACTATTAAGAAATTACATTTGGATCATAACTACTTAAACATCGCAAGACCTCCAATGGGACCATTCGAATCAACAACTTATGTTTCATTACCACGTCATGTAGTTCATAATTTTAATGATATAATAAAACTGATTGAAAAAGCTCAAGAAGGTAATATGCATATTGGAGCTAATGTAAATCCATTAACTCAAGATCCTTTTAGAAATCCAAATTTAAACCCGGGATCTATTACTACCATCATTGATATAAATCAAAGAAAATTTCAATCAAAAAATCCATTTAATAAATTATCAAATAATTTGAATAAGTTATTCTTGAAAAATGATGAGAATTACTTGAACCTACAAGATGAATCTAAAATATTGGATTACAATGCAGAAGGTTTAAATGCAAGTGACAAGTTATTAATATCTTCAAATGTAAATGTGCTAAATATTTTTGGATTATCTGAAACTTCAAAATTTGAACAAACTATAGAAAAGAAAACTGAAAATTTCACCAAAATAATAGAAAAACCATTGCTAAGAATCAAATTTGATGAATCTTCAATCATAACATCTTTAATTGCATTTACACTACATGAAGAACCAATAATTGTTTTAGGTTTTCATTCCGGTATTATTACAATAATTAAACCAAAAACTTTAAAATTGAGAAATTTCACATTTAATTCTAATATACTAGAAGAATCATTAGAAATAATTGGAGTTTCTTCATTGCATGTTATAAATCATAATATTTACGATTACTTAATAGTGGTAGGTTTTTCAAATGGTGAAGTTGCAATAATAAATCCAGAAGGTAAAGATTTAAACTATGAGAAAAGTATAAGTGGTAAAGATGAATATGTTACTTTTTTCAAAAAATTTGATCTAAGTCCATTTGCTACAGTATGTGATGATCAAGTAATTGGTCATTTTAAAATAAGTCATAAACCAATAACTTCAATTGCGTCAACTATGTTTATTGAAAAATCTAATCAGAATTCGGATTTACAACCATTAATAATAGCTTTTGCATCAGCTGATGGATTTGTGAAATTTATTGATTTAATGTTTACTTTAAATCTCAATGATTACAATAACAATAATAGTATTGTAACTGATATCGTATCAAATTATTTCAATAGTGGTATAAATGATTTAAAATTTAGTCCAGATTATAAATTTTTCAGTATTGTGGGGAAGGGAGATTTAATTGAAGTATTTAAAATGACTTATTACAATGCAAATGGATTATTAAAGAGACAACAAGGTAGATCAAGAAGTGGTACAATAAACAGTATAAATTCTTTTGAGAACCAAGAAATCAAATATCCACCAATTATAAAATCTATACAAATTGTATGTAGATTTAAAGGTCATACAAATATGGTAAAATCAATACAATTCCTCAAAGATAATGATGATTCTTCATCAATGTATAGATTAATAAGTTGTGGTAATGATGGTAAAATTTTTGTCTGGGAATTTGATTATAAATCAATTCCGAAAGTTAAAAAACCTCCACAATCATCTAATCATCATCAACATCATCATCAACATCATCTGAAACCAAGAGAAAGTAGAAGATCAATACACGAAAAGAAAAACAGTATACCCATAATAACTCATAGTCCAAGTCCATTACCACAAACAAGATCAATGCATAGAAGAAATAAATCTGAAGATCCAATTTTTAAAAATCCTTCATTAACTAATTTGTTAAATACAAAAAATATAAATTTAACTACTGTTTTACAAGATGATGAAAATAAACAAAGAGCAACACCAAATGCAAATCAAATTGACTTGGTGATATCTTTATACAAACAATTATTAGATATTAGAAATAAAAAAGATCCACAAAAGAAATATTCTCAATATGGTACAATTATATCACCAATAATTAATGATAAGTACGTACCTTCAATTGCAATACCTTTAGTTACAATTGATTTATCCACTTTAATACCAGATGGTAAAATTGATAATTTTGCGTTAGATAAATACTCATTTTGGTGTTTTTGTAAAAATGGTGATATATTTAAATATAATATATTTACATAAAAGTTAATATATATATTATAATTATTTATTTAAAGTTTAATCTAACTATATATTTAATTTTTAATGTTCCATTAATTTGATTGAAAATTTTCAAAGACATTCCCATCTAATCCAAATCCTAATTCTTCTTCTAATCTATAATAATCTTGTCCTAAAGAAGAATTATGAAAATCTATATCATTCATTAAATTTGGTTGATAATTATTTTCCAAGCTTTGATATGAAAAATCATTCAATTCTTGTGGTTTAGGATAATCTTCTTCTCTTTGATTATCTATTCTTGATGTTATATCAATCATTTCTTTATTTTGTTGTTGTTGTTGTTGTTGATGATGTTTTTCTAGTGTTTCTTTTTCTTGTCTTTGACGTTGTTGTATCTGTATTTGTAATTGAATTTGTTGTTGTTCTTCTATTGGTTTTCTTACGAACTCTCGAAAATTTTTAACTTCTTCAATAATTAATTGTTTCATTTCATTAAATTCTTCAAACATTTCAAAAGTTTTAAAATCAAATTTAACTTGACATTCTGGTTCATCTCTTGGATCATGCCATACTTCTAAATATTTATGATTTAATGCTTCAGAAACACTTATTCTTTCATTTGGATCTAATGTTAACATTTTTTCTAATAAATCTAAAGCTAATGGATTTGCATTGGGAAATAAATTTTCAAAACTTATCTTTTTCATAAATGGTAATGATCTTACATAATTTTGAGCTCTTGTTGATCCAATTTTATTTAATGTTTCTTCAGATGGTGTTCCCAAAATTAATAAAATTTGATTTAATTGATCAACATAATCTTTACCTCTAAATATGGGTTTACCACCTAATAATTCTGCCAATATACAACCAACTGACCAAACATCAATTGCTTTTGTATAATTTGTAAAACTTAACATAATTTCAGGAGCTCTATACCATCTTGTTGCAACATATTCAGTCATAAATCCTTGATTTTGTTCAAAATCTTCAGAAAATCCTCTTGCTAAACCAAAATCACAAATTTTTAATTCACAATCTGCATTAACTAATAAATTCCCAGGTTTTAAATCTCTATGTAGTACATCAGCAGAATGAATATATTTTAATCCACATAAAATTTGATAAATAAATGATTGATAATGCAGATCAGTTAATGATTGACCAGATCTTATAATTTGATGCATATCACATTCCATTAATTCTTCATAAAGATAAATTTCATTAAATTCTCCACTTAAAGGATTTGGTATAATATCTAAATCATAAAGACATGTTATATTTTTATGACCTCTAAAAAATTGTAATAATTTAATTTCTCTTAATGCTCTTTTACATAGTATTTTTTTATTAAAAATATTTATAATTTTTTTAATTGCAACATATGATCCATCTGCAGATGATGATAAATTTGATGAATCATTATTATTATTGTTTGAATTATTACTAGAATTTGTATTTAAATTATTAAAATTTGAATTTGATCCATCATCATATTTTGCAGAACATACAATACCATAAGCTCCATGACCTAATTCTTTTATAATTTTAAATCTTCTATCTATTATAAATTCTTGATTATAAACTTTATTAACAGTTCTACCATAATATAATGATGTTTCTTCTTGACTCATGAAAAATTATGTATTATAAATTGAAAATTAAAAATAAAATATTAGGTGTTAATTGAATGAAATGACTATTAATGAATTAAATGCTATTCTATTATGATAACGATAAATAGTGAACTTGATCAAATTAGTTGTTGTAAATAAAAATTTGTTTGATATAATGATAAAAGTATGGTTGAGAATTAATGATGTAATTGATTAAGTTATTGCTAATTTAATTTGATTATTATTTTAACTTATGATAATTTAATAACTAATTCCAAAATATAATAATTTATTATATATTCAATATTTCATAAATGATGTATTTGATATATATATATTTATATATTAACCTTTTGAATTATTATTACTCTTCGAATAATGTATTAATGATTAAATAAAAATATTTATATATTTTCATAATAGTAATTGATTTTGTATTATTAAAATTTAAAAATAGAATTTTTTTATTTACTGATTCAAAACAAACAAAATAAAACGATCAACATTATAAGATTAGATTGATTTCATTCATTCGCTTATCAACAGATCTTAATCTAAAGCTCATGATTCAGATCTAATAAATTAAATTTAAATATAAAATCAATTTAGATATTTTTGAGACAAAACATAGTATTAGCTATAGTTATGTATCTATAAGTATTAGTATATATTTGATATAATTAAACTCATTTGTCTTAAATATTTTGCAATGTCATAAATTTAAATAATTTGTCAAATCATGAATTAATTTTCCAAAAATTACACAAACAAATTGTTCTATATGCATAATAAATAAATTTAATAAAATGTGAGATTTTAATTTCAATTAAATCTGAATTTTAATTGAATAATGCCGTGCCATGCTTTTTTTATTAAATTATTGATCTTCAATGAATTTTTTAACTCCTTTTAATTTGAATTTTAGTTTTAGTAATTTTTTTTAATTTACTTCTTCTTTATTATTATTATTATTATTATTATTATTAATATTTTTTTTTTTTTGTCAAGTGATCTAAATTTAGAATTTTAAATAAAATTTGAAAATAATTTTGCAGTCAAAAATACGTAACCCCCTCTAATAAATTAATTTTTAAACTAAAAGATTGTTTTAGTTAGTATGTTAATTAATCCGACGTATATAGGCTCTTCTTAAACCTGAAGACTAGTGTTATAGAGTTTCCACACACTATAAAAGATTTTTGAAGTTAATTATACCGAAAATTTGTTTTAATTAAATTATCACAATTATTTCTCATTTGAGCTAATAGATGTACCATTATCAACTAAGTAACGCTCACTTCCAAGTATTCATTAATAGATTCTGTACTTTTATTTAATACTGTTTGAAATAAATTAGCCACTGGCTAGAGAGTGTATAATTTATATTTTGGTTGCAATTACGTAAAATATAAATGTTTTCCAATTACGTATTTAAGGTTTGATGATGGAAAAGTGATGGTTATATACTTTAAGGTTTTTATACATTTATTAAAATCTATTATATGAAGAAAAAGATACTTTTATATTTTGCATCTGAAAATTTGTCATGAACTACAAAATTAAGTTTCAATTAAGATTCTAAACCTTTTTTAATTTTCATGCAAGGGATAAACGTTCTTTCAAAATTTATCCCATCTAATTCTAAGAAAATTCTTATCACACTTTTTGCTCAAAAACTTTGATTTCATAAATTAGAGTTTCATTGCATTATCTTGATAAAAAACATTGATAAGAAAAATGAATATACTTTCTTCAAAATAAAGTTTAAAGTTGAAGCATTATGAAAGAGTACTTTACAACTTGGTATTTATTATATTTGTATTGAACGTGTTTTTGTAAATATGATAAAAATTGTTAAATCATCAATCGTTTGAATATGGAGGAACAAAAAACTTTGACGAGAAACTTTAGATCAAAAAGATAAAAATAAATTAAGCACGGTAAATCGGTGAAAAGTAAGTCTACATCATCAATAGGGGAAAATTTAATGCAATATCCAAGTACACTTCTGGCATATTTCCATTAAATTAACATTTATGGAAAACTGATTGAAATAAAAAAAAACTGCACTCATGTAACAATGCAAAGCGGTTAGTCTGCAAATTTCTAAACATTTGAAACATTGTCTACACAAATAAAAATATTTATTACCTTGAATTATAATCGTTGATTATTACTTCTTGTTTGCAAATAAAACAAACTTTAAAATTTTAAAATTTGTCATAATATAATAAAGTATAAATGTAATACCTTAATTGTGAGTTGCATTAAGGGGTGAGGAGAATTTTTTGATTCTACTTGAGTCAAGTTCATTTTCCACCATTTACTCGAGATTGATATTGATTGTTAATATATAATTTTTTACAATTTTGTTAGAAGCAAGGAATTTCAAAGATGATGAGGAACAAACATTAAGCAAATTTAAATTAACTAAGATGATTAGGATTCTAAATTAAAGTGGGACCAATTTCATTTAAAATTTAAACTTTTCAATTAAACGTAACTGTAGATTTAGCCGACTACAATTAAAAGCTTTTTTACTAAGATTTAATTCTTGGTTTATATTGAAAACTTATTTTTTATAATGATTAGCCAAAAAATTCCGAAACTCCACCAAAGTTGAAACAAATTCCAACACTTTAAGTTAGCAATGACAACTCTCGGATGACATCATTCAGATCAATCTAACGGTTATCAACTGCGTTGAAAGGCGTGAGATGATAATGAATTATAATATCTCAATGGGGCGTAGATATATTATATAATTCAAGCCATATTCTTTACTAATGACAGATTATAATAAGGAGAAAATTACGAATTAGTATAGCAAATTATTTTTTTTTCTTTTTTCGAAATTTAATATTTGATCATTGAATTTAAACATTTATTTACTATTGTAGTATCTATTTCATCAATATAATTTTACAACTAGCTTGAATGAAGAATTACCGCCTCCTCATTATATTTTTCAATTCTGAATTATTACTAAAGTCTTACTAAATGCCTCATAAAAAATATCAACTCTTTAGACAAATATTGGAATAGGCTCTCATTATTTCACATTAGCCTCCTTCTCCTTATAATGTTTTAGTGTTTTAATTAAACAAATTAAATAACATCTCTTACACAATTTTTAAATTGAGCCCCGAAAATTGTTATAGTTTGCTCTAAGGTATAATTAAAGAAATTAATAATACACTTTAAATTATGTATTGCATTAGAGCTTGTTGTAAGTATTGTACGGATATGTGTATTATTTAAGTTTCAAAAATCCTTAAATATTTAAATTAGAGTTGATGATTTATTTATAGTTTTAATATTAAGTTTTTAGGTTTTAAAGTTTTGTGTATAGTTTTTTATAATTATCCGCAAAACAAAAGTGTATTTATAATTATGAAATTTATTTCTTCGTAAAATTTAACTGGTTTTTAGTCTTCATTGGATAGCCAAAATTAATGTAGGTATAACTGATTTTATTCCTAACCAAATTGAATAATTACTTAGTGAACTTCAATGGTTTGTATTAGCAAAGATTTATTTAATAATTATAATTAACGAAAAAGATGAAAAAAAGAGGAAAAGAAGAGAAAAAGAAAAAAAAAAAAAAAAAAATTTAAGAAGTTTGATCTGNAAAAAAAAAAAAAAAAAATTTAAAGAAGTTTGATCTGCAATTTTATGCAAGTGAAAGATCTTTCTGCCTCGTTTTTATTTCAAATTATTTATATCTTTTAGATCTTTGATTTAATTTTGAAAGATCCGAGATCTCTTAATTAATTACCATCAAGAAATTGTTAAAGTCTACTTACATTTCTGACAAGATAAATGATAGCAAAGTCATTTATATCAATTTTTTATGATTTGTTTTATAATTTTGTAACTTAGTGATATATAATTATTAAATAAGTACTTTTGCATATAACAAATAAACTTCTTTTGTCTCACTTTGTTTTAGATTTTAAGCATAATATTTGGTCCTGTAAATTGATATATTTCAAAGATATCAGATATAGCATTTGTTCTCCCTAATATCAAATTATGATCATATTCACCAACTCTGACTCGAATTCCAACTTGGCTTGAATTGATCTGTTAGTTTATAACAGTAAGAGGGATTGGTTAGTTTTGTAGAAAATGAACCCAACGGACTTATTTTGCCTCAAATTCCATTCATATTGCTTTACGTTGAAATCGATTAAAGTAAGCACTAAAAGTTAGTTCGTAGTTAAAATTTAGTTTAAAAATCAGAACATTAAATCATTTTTCCTAAAAAATTTAAAATAAGAAAAAAGTGCCATGGCTCAAGAAAAAAATGTATATTCAGATTTCACATATTATTATTCTTTAATAATGTTATTGAAAACAATACATGATCAATCAAATAATTTCTTGAACCAATATATAGTTCTTGAGTATAATTTTGACACATCGATCATATCATTTATAAATAAAATATACGAAGTTTCTATCTTCTAAGATATTTTGATAATCACTTGTTTGCCTTGACTTTTTTGTCAATAAATTTTGCAGTTATCAGTTTTTCATTTCTTAGTTCTCCTTTATTGATTAATCTTTAAGAATTGACCGCCTTATTTACCAAATTGAATCTTTATTAATTTAATTTTATAAAGGAAACAAAGTGGAATCAATAGAGCATTCAAATACTAAAAAATAAAGTAGGTAATTAAATATTTTATACTCATTATTTAACAATAACAATTTCTACATAAATATCGTATTCAATTTATTTATTCAATTATATATTTTAAAAAATAAAGCATACAAATTTTTATTTAACTCAACCAGCATTAATACCTAGGTTTTTCTTAATTTTGTTACCCAACTATTTCATAAAATTTTCATATATTCAATTTCAGTTCATCAGTAGAAATCACAAGGTTACAAACTAATCAAAAAATTAATTTCATTACACAATAAAATAATAATTTAGAACGTACAATTTTATTATATCAAAATTGACTTAATAAGAACAAAATTTTAATAGAATAAAATCTGAAACAAATCACTTATTAAGATCAACATTATAGATATATATAAAATTATCTTGAAAACAGTTCAAGATAATTAAACTTGTCAATAAATTCTATAAAAATATTTTAAGAATTCATTTTAATAATTATAATAATCTTAAAAAATAAATAATTATATTTAAGTTTTAAAATTTAAAAAGTTAAAAAGTTTAATTTTATTTTAATAAAAAAGTTTAAAAAATTGAAAAATAAAAAAATAAAAATAATTTTAAACAAGAGCCAAGTAAAAGATTAAGTACAAAATAAACAATAATAATATCATCAAATTTAATTAAATATTTCAGGTTTATTTTGAAAATTCAATTGTTAATTCTCAATTGAAAAAATAAAAAGAAGAGGAAAAATCATCAACTATATATTTATAATAATTTATTACTAAATTTATAAATAATTATCAAAAAGATCTTTTCAATAGGTTTTATTTTATTTTTTTGAAAAAAATAAAAGCAATTGCGTTCATTTAAAATAAACAAAGATATATCATTCTCAAAGTTCCATTCCAATTCCAATTCAAACTCAAATTCAAATTTAAGAAAAATCAAAAATTTAAACTTCAACCCCCTAAAACTTGTTTTAAAGAAAAAACAGGAAATTTGTCAAATCATTTATTTTTTTTCTAACAAAAATATCATTCAAAAACTTTATTGAAATATTGAAAGTTTAAAGTTACTTGCTTGTTCACTTTTTCATCAAACACATTTAAACTTTTCTACTACACATTTGCTTTAATTCCTTTTGATAATTGTTTCTTTGTTGATAATTAATTTCTTAAGAAGTATATTTCCGAATTTTTTATACAATTTTAATTTTTTAAGAGGTTTTAAGGTTTATTTCGTTCTACAATTAAAGGATTGAGATATAGACAGTTCGTTTTTACATTTTTAAGAAAAAGATAAAGAAAGTAAAAGAGGGTATATTAATTTAAAGCTTAATCACAAAATTTATAAATATAAATAAGTTTGTTTGTCATTAAATTTATATAAATATAAAATCAAAAGAATTAAGAATATCAAGAGTTTTATTAATTTTAGTTTAGATTAAAATTTCATTTCAATTCATTCCAATTGAAATTAAGGACAATTTCAAATAAAAAACTCATTAATTATTTCACAAACTTTTTATTAGTACAATAATTACTTCATTTTCATTACAATAGACACTTTTAACTTAAACAACTGAAGAATTAATTTCTAAAATTAAATTCAAATTGTTATTGATTTTCTACTTCCATACAAAAATTTTGAATCAAATCTCCCAATAATCAATAAAACAATAAAACATTTACTCAATTTCAAACTAAAATTTCTAACTAATTAAAAGTGCTAACGTTTAGTTGTTGAAAATTTTGAAAACTAAAAATTCAAAATATTGAGAAACAGAGACAATTTTTTATTTTATTAACAAAAAAGAAAATAACACAAAATATAAAAAATAAAAATACAAAACAAAAATATAAAATATTACAAAAAGAAAAAATATTATTTTTTGTATTTATTGATAATTCCAAATTCAAGATCAACAATTATATATATATTTCAATCACAACTACTTGAATCAAATTGGGAAATTTAATTTTAAATTATCTCACTAATAGTGATAATAATGCAATTATGAATTCAACAAGTAAAAGTGATAGAACTGAAGATTTAGCTTCTTTATTTTTACCTGAGACTTTACAAAATTTACAACAAAATTTACAGCAACAACAACAACAACAACAACAACAACAACAACAACAACAACAACAACAACAACAACAACAACAACAAAGTTCAACTTCAGCAAATATTAAATCCAATAATAATATTAATAACGATAATGATCTCAACAATGATACAAATAATAATCAAAGATTAAGTCTCAATAAAAATGAAAATATTACAGATGATAATGAATCAATTAATTTACCAATATCAACAAGTTATCAAGATTTTTTAAATAGTAATAATTTTATTAATAAACCAATTAATGAAGAGATTGATCAACCATTTTCTCATTTAAATCATTATAATTCATATAATTTGCAATTTGATCAATCAAATATTAATATGATGAATCAACAACATTATACTAATTTTCATAATCCTATATATCAACAACTTTATTCACAATCATTGCCAAATCAACTACAGCAACAACTATCTCAACAACAAGGAGGTCAACAACTACAACTGCAACCTCCGCAACAACAACAACAATCACAACGATTTCATCCAGATGGTACGACTCCATTACTACATTCTCCTTCTCCTTTCCCACAACAAATGAATTATAATCAAAGAAATTATGAAGAATTTGAATCTGATTGGTTTAATTCACAATCTCAAATACCCTATCAATTTGATCAACAACAACAACAACAACAACAACAACAACAAAACCAGCCGCAAAATCAACAACAAAACCAACACCAACAACTACACCAGTTACAACAACAACAAATGCAGAATCAGCAACAATTCCAACAACAATCGCAACCTCATCAATTAATTCAAAGACAACAGCAGCAACACCAGCTGCAGAATCATCAACTGCAAGAACATAGACAATCCCAGTCTCCTCAACTACAAGAAGATATTATTAAAAAGAAGAAACCAAAGGGAAGAAAACGAGATAGTAAACAAATATTTGATTTTCAAATTGATTACAAGCCATTTAAAATGAAGAAATTACTTGATTTTACTCAATCAGGTGTAACTAGTATAAATGATTATAAAATTATTGATAATAATAATAATGAAATAAGTGTTGACTTTAATGGGTTTCTTAATGGTAGATTTTTCACTAATGATACTGATAATAATAATTATATTTTCACCAAAAATGAACTTCAGAAAAATAAAATGATAAAAATTGAACATGACAGTCCGCAAATAGAAGATCCAAAAGTTGTATCATGTTATAGAAGAAATTATATTCAATTATTAATGAATATGAAATTAAATGGAGTTACAAAAGATTTTAAATTGTTAAAATTACAAACAAGTGAATATGGATATACAACAACAAGAGTTATAAAATATTTTAAAATTGAAATATTAGCAACTACAAATATATCAAATTCCAAAAATGTTCCAATAATTATAAGAAATGAACCAAAAGATATTGAAAAGGATAAAGATAAAGAAAATAAAAAATTAAATTATTATGAATCTAAAGAGGATATAATTTCACCTTTAGCTATAGGATCTCAAGAACATATAATAGTTTTTAATAATGAAAGTATAATTGAAAATAATGAATTAGATAAATATTTTATGGTTAAAAAATTACAATTTAAAAACGCAACTCCTAATAATGGTAATCTAACTTTTCAAAATTATTATCATTTAAAAATAAAATTAAGTTGTATAGTGGCAGATATTTATTATGATGATTATGTTGATGATATTGATCCAACAGAGATCAATAAAAATGGTTCAAATGGTGGTAACAATAATAATAATGAGTTTCTTTTAACTGAATTAATTAGTGAACCAATTATAGTGAGAGGTAGAAATCCAAGTTTTTATGCTGAAAGGAAAGATTTATTGATCAAATGTCGTCAATTTAATTCTAAAAAAAGTTTCCAGTTAGCTGCAGAATCAAATATTAAAGAAGAAGAAGATCATAGTAATGGGTTAAATGATAATGAACATGATCAAGACCACGATCATGATAATGATCATGACCAAGATTTAGATTCAGGTATGGCAGAAAATGATTCAAATGATGAAGATCATTATAGCAATACTGGTAGAACAAATGATGAACGAAATGATTATGGAATGAGTTACAACAATAATAAGAATTACAATAACAATAACCATAACAACAATGGTGGTAATGATCAAAATTCACCAATGGATGATAGCAAGAAGAAAAATGATTCAATTACAAGATTTCAAAAAGAAAATTCAAATCATTTAAATCTTTCATCATCATCATCTTATTCAATAAATCAATCATCATCAATAGATTTAAATTCAATTGATGGATATAAATATTTTCCAATTTCATCTCATTATTATTTACCACCAGTAAATGTTGTATATTTCCCACATAGAGCTCATCATCCAATTGAAAAAGATGAATATGACAATTCAAATACAATGGAACCAATAGTTGAAAGAAAGACTTCAAATGTTTATTTTAAATAGTCAATTCTTATTGTTTGTAATTATAATAGTAATAAATTAAAGATAGTTTGATGTTTTACTTAAACATTCTTCAGAGAAAAAAATGATTAAATTCTTTAATGAATTCTTTTTGTAATAATATATTGTTTAATATTTTATTATTTACATTAAAACTAAATAAATAAATCTATTCTTTAACTAAAATTGAAGCTGCACCCATACCAGTACCAATACACATAGAAGTTAAACCAATTTGACCTTGTTTTAATAATCTTAAAATTGTAGCATATTGTCTTGCACCAGTAACACCTAATGGATGACCTAAAGCAATTGCACCACCATTTATATTTAATTTATCTTGTGGAACATTACATTGTTCTGCACTATAAAGACATTGAGCTGCAAAAGCTTCATTAATTTCAAATACATCAATATCATCAACTTTTAAACCACTTCTTGATAAAACTTCTGGTATAGCAAAAGCTGGACCAACACCCATAATTTCTGGTGGAACACCAACTGCAACTGCTGCAACAAATTTAGCAACAATTGGATAACCTTTTGATTCAGCTAATGATCTTTTCATTAATAAAACAGCAGCAGCACCATCACTAATTTGTGAAGCATTACCAGCAGTTGTAGTACCTCCAAATGCAGGTGGTAATTTACCTAAACCAGAAGCACTAACTCCCTTTCTTGGACCTTCATCAGTATCAACTAATATTTCTTTTTCAGTAATATTACCATTTTCATCTTCAGTTCTTATAATTGATTTAATTGGTAAAATTTCATCTTTAAAAGCACCACTAGAAATAGCATTTTCAGCTTTATTATAAGAATTTGCACTAAATTCATCTTGTTTTTCTCTTGAAATATTATATTTATTTGCAACATTTTCATTTGTTATACCCATTGGAATTAAACATGAAGCAACATGTTCATCTTCACCTAAATGAGGATCTATTTGAGGAATAGTTGATTTATAATATTGTGACATAGATTCAATACCACCGCCAATACCACAATCAATTTCTCCAACAGCAATTTTATTTGCAATATCAGATATAGCCATTAAACCTGAAGAACAAAATCTATTTATACCAATAAAAGCACTAGTATAAGGAATACCAGCAGCCAAACAAGCACCTCTATGTTCAGTAGCACCAATAGCTTGATTTAAAACATTACCCATTGCAACATCTTCAATTAAATTTGGATCAACTTTAGTTTTAGCTAAAAATTCTTTTAAAAATTCAGTTAAAATATATTCTGAACCAACAGATTTAAAAGAACCTTTAAAACCTTTACCAATAGCAGTTCTATAAGCTGCTACAATAACAACATCATCAGGATGTTTAGATAAAATATCTTTTTTATTATTATTTTTAATATGACCTCCCATTGTTTTTAATTATATATGTATATATGTTTTTAAATTTGATTATTTTTTATAAGTAATTTGATAAATTATATTTGAATAATGAATAAGTATAATATGGAATGATTATAATTTGATTATATATATAAATTGTAATTGTTGGTTGTAAATAAAATTATAAAATTCTAATGAAAATATAAATAAATGAAATGGAAAAAAAAATGGCAAATATAAAAAAAGTAAAAAAATGAAATATTATTTTATATATAAATAAAGGAATTTTGAAATATGGAGTAAGAATTATAATAATAGAAATTAATTTATTAAGCTTGTGAATTTTAATTTTTTTAATTTTTTAATTTTTATTTTTAATTTTTCGCTCTCCCTCTATTTAATTTTTAGAGCGAGGTTTGACTTATATACTCGAATAACTATTAATTAATGTCGATTAATGAATGATCAAATTATAGAAGTAATAGATTATTAACTTTAACTGTTGTAGATTGAATTGATCTATTATTAATTAAAGATTTAATTCTCCTTAATTTTAATGATAAAATTAATAGGAATCTATTTAATATTAACATCGGTACAAATCTTCATACATATTTATTTTTTTTTTTCCCCACATAAAAAATAATTTAATTTATTCTCTTTTATCTTTTTTTTACATTTTATTTAAATTTTAATATTTTATCAAATCTACACTACCCAGTTAATACTAGATTTAATAACGGTTAGATTAATTTATTTACTTACTATTATAATCTATTAATCTATTTATTTTTTAATCTTTATAGTGGAAAGAAATATTCCTTCATTTCATTATTAACAACTACAGTAGCTTACAATTGTTATCAACTCTTGATAACAACATCAGAATTCAAATTTTTATGTTTGGTAGTATTTAGATTTAGAAAATGTAACCGTCTTTTTTGATGTCCTTTCTTTAATTATACCTTATAAATAAATTGTCTTAAAAAAAATTAAATTCTACCGAGGCTACTTTTAATCCTAAAATGCTACCAATTACTTGAAATCATTAAGTAAACAATTATTAGCGGGTATAAAAAAGATCAATCATATAACACGAATAGAAGTAAGTAAGCTATTATAAGATGTATAAATTGTATTTAGTATACTTATTACAAGAAACTTTTCAATTGATTACATGTACAAAAAATAAGTCAATTGACTTTCATTTATGATACTTAAAGAGTCAATAAACAACACGTTAAAAGTATTTTTACACGCCCTTTTTACAGCTTAGTGTTACACATTTATATAATTATCAATTTAAATTCTATTATATAACTGAATGTTCTAAATTTTGCTGTAAATTGGGATGAAATATGTTGCAAAAAATTGAAATATTCTTTGTCATATTTTTTGTTGCGACATTGAAGTTATAGTTTATAATAATGGTACTTACACTACTTTAGGTTTCATTAGGATTTTTAACTAATGAATAATAAACAATTGTTAAATCATCAATTATATAACCAAAGATTGGATTCAATAAATTAGAAATGGGCTTAGTGGAGAGCAGCATAGAATGTGTGCTTGAGTTTTATTATGAAATATACCAAAAATTCGATTTAAACTATAAATTAGAGGGCGTTTACATTTAAATATCTGGTGAAGTAATGCATATAATTTTTATATGTTTTTAGTTTTACTTCGTAAATTTAAGAATAAATTATTTTTGTATTTTTAGTATAACTTATAAAATAATATGGAATTATAACTAAACATTTCATCCAAATATATCAATAATCAATATAATCTGAACTTATTGAAAATAGATTAGAACATTAAGAATTTATACTTTGTTATAACTGGAAAATAAGGTGGGATGAGTATATAAATTGAAGGCTCAAAATCATTTAATCATAAACCTAATTAAAGATTCATTGATTCACATTCAATTCAAATAATTCACTTAATGACATCAACAACTTCATCAACATCAAATCCATTGATATCAGATCAACAAGTAACTTTTCAATATGCGAATGAATGTGATTTAGAAATTCATTGTTCTCCATTTGGATTAAGTGGATTATATATGAGGATTGGTGGTGCAAATATTATGGGTATTGGTTCAACTATGGGATTAATAACAGGAAGTACAAAAGGTTTAATACATTATAATAATAGCAATGATTTAATTGATCAAAAATATAAATTATATGTAGTAATTGATGAGGAAGGAATGTTAAGAATAGATTTTACAAAAATAACAATAAAAGATGATGCATTAATGGCAAAAGAAAATAATAATAATAAAACTAATGAAACTAATGAAGTTGAAATAGACGGTAATAATTTAGAAGAAGAAATACCGACTCTAATATTTAAAGGTCCATGTCCTGAAGGAAGACCTGATGATATAGAACCATTTATTGGAATTTTCTCATTTGAAAGAGAAACTGTATAATATAATAGAATGAACTTTTTTCATCGTTAAGTCATAGAAAAAGTCTCTTTATTTGAGTAACGAGTCTACTCATAATCTTTGTATATATATTATTGTTTTGTAAATGATTTATCTATTCATCTTCGGAAAAACAAAATTTAGTATCCAAATACATAAAAATACAAAACCTGCATAAATTTAATTTTATTTAGTTGCGCGAGATAATAAATTTCATAGATATCGGATCTAATCAAAATTACTTTTGATTTCAATTTATAGTTTGAACAATTCAATCGAAAAGAAAAATACTATCTTGATAGAGGACTTGATGCAAAGAAATGGAGGAACCATACCTGCTATTACTGGTGATATAGACCATAAAAATGCAATTCATATATTCCCAAAAGATTTATTATATCTACGATCAAGTATAATTGCATATGGATCTTCATTAGTATCTACATTTGTTGGTTTCCCATTAGATACAATTAAAGTAAGAATGCAAACTCATAAAGAATTTACAAGTTATTATGATTGTATTAAAAAGACATTTGCAAAAGAAGGTATTAAAGGATTTTTTAGAGGTGTTTGGGCTCCATTAATATCAACTTCATTTTCAAAATCATTAAGTGTTTCAATTTATTCATATACTAAACCATATATTTATAATGGTTTATTTAATAATTCATTTTATCGTGATATTAAAGAAGACCATCCTTTTATAAGGAATCTACCTGTTTGTTTTTTATCAGGTTTAATTGCAGGAGGTTGTGTTTCGATATTTGCTTGTCCTTTTGAATTTATAAAAGTTTATGCACAATTAGAAAAATTAGTTGGTAATAAAGTTGGAGCAAAATTAAATAATACATCAACTATTCAAATAATGCGTAATATAATAAAATATAAAGGTTTATTAGGATTATATTCTGGATTTAAATTACATTTACTTAGAGATTCAGTTTCTACAGGAATATATTATAGTTTTTATGAACTGGTTAAATTATTATTAAGTGGTACACAATCTTCACCATTTGCAATATTAATAGCTGGAGGTTTATCAGGAGTTTTAAGTTGGATTATTATATTTCCAGTAGATACTGCAAAATCTTTAATTCAAAATGAAGTAGTTAAAAGTATATTAAGTAAACAACATGGAATTTCAATGGGAGAAATTATAGAAGATAAAAAAAAGGAACCAATGAAAATTTCTTATAGAGGTTTAGGTATTTCTGTAACAAGATCATTTATAACAAGTATGGTCTTTTTTGGAACATTTGAATTAGGAATGAAATATCTTGCATAGATTATTTGCATAAAGTTCTTGTTTGATCATATATATACAATTATACATTAAACATCATAATATTTATTTATTACATATAATATCATTACTTCATCATTTTTCTCTTGATCGACCTCTTTCTTCATCTGAATTGTATGGAGCAGTGATCAGATCTGATATTTTTCTAACTTTTCTAGTAGGACTACTATTATCAAGGACTGAATCAATATCATCGAACAGTCTTTTCATAGGTGATTTGGATCTTGTTCTTGAAGCCGGATGATCTGATCCCTCAACTGAATCTTGATGTAAATATGGTACCTCTCCACTCGAAAAATTTATATTGCCATAATTGGGTCTATTAATATTTTGATCATTGGTTCCAAATTTATGACCGTTTCTTAAACTCCTAGATTCAAATTGTTCAATTTCTTCTAAATCTAAACCAAGTATCTTCCGTCTATTTGATCTTTTCCTTTTCTTAGATACTTTTAAGTCAGTATCAGTAGATGATCCTACCAGAGTTGTACTTTCATCAATTGTTTTTATTTTAATTTCCTCGACCTCTGTTTTAATTTTTTCGTTAAGTTCATCAATAGTTGTTTTTATTTCTTTAAATGAATTTACTAATGGAGACCCAAGGGGTGTTCTTTCAATAATGACTTCTTCTTCCTCAATTATTTGATTTTCAACTAAAACTTCATCATTTATATTTGTTTCATTCAATTCTTCATTCTTCAACTTTTCATTATCTAAGTCAGTGAGAGAAAAAATCTCTGAAGTTTCAATTCCTGATCTAATCATCCTTCTTTTTCTTCTTCTTCTTTTAGATGGACGTGTATATGAAATTTCAGCTGTAATAGTGTCAAATCCGTCTTCATCTTCCGAAGATTCTGATTCCAACTCAGATAATTTTTCCTTAGTATCATGAATAGGTATTCTGTCGGTTAAGTATCGCTTGAATTTATTAAATGGCATTTCAGGGAAGTTAAATTTTGATTTAGTTTCTTTAACGCCCTTGCTGTCAATTTTATTCAAGTCCCTGAGATTTTTAAAAATTGAGTTTGTAGCTCCCGTAACTTGTCCAAATGTTTGCCCAAATCGATTTACAATTGTTGGGACTATTTCTTTAGTCCTTTCAAGAATATGCGATGCATTAACTTTAGTTTGATCAAATTTGTTCTGAAGTATGTTGACAACCCTCTTGTCGACGTCTATAGCATCTTCATCATTGCTTTCAAAGTTATTTAAATCTTCCTCAAAATTTTCTGCAGTTCCCAATAAATTGATCCCGACATCTTTAACTTCTTCCGCAAAATTATGTGCAGTTTCTTTAACTTTTTCAATATAATCTGATCCAGATTCTTTGATTTCTTTACTCAATTTTGCAACATCAACTTCTTTAATTTTACCAATAGCATGTTCCGTAAGCTCTTCAACTTTTTCATCAACGTCTATAGCATCTTCGTCATTGCTTTCCGAATTATTGATTTTCTCAACGAAATCTTCAGCCATTTCATATACATCAAGTCCAGCTTCTTTTACCTCTTCAGCAAAACCTTTTGCCGTTTCTTCAAATTTTCCAGCTAATTGTGAACCAGATTCTTTAACTTCTTTGCTCAATCTGGAAATATCTACTTCTTTTATTTTATCGAAAGCATGCTCTGCAATCTCTTTGACTTTTTCATCAATATTTATAGCATCTTCATCATTGCATTCAAAAGTATCCATTTCTTCAACAAAATTTTCTGCTGTTTCATATAGGTTGGATCCAGATTTTTTTACTTCACCAACAAAACCATCTATTCTCTCTTTAACTTCTTCAGCTAGATTTGATCCAGCTTCTTTGACTTCCTTACTTAATTTTGCAACATCTACCTCTTTCAACCTATCAATAGCATGATCTGCAAGATCTTGGACTTTCTTATCAACATTAATTGCATCTTCATCGGTGCTTTCTAGAGCATCCATCTCTTCAACAAATGCTTCTGCCGTTTCTAGTACATTGTTACCAACATCTTCAACTTGGTCCACAAGATTTTCTGTAAATTTTCTTGCTTCTTCACTTCTTTGAGAGAAATCAACTTCTTTTAATTTCCCAACAGCATGCTCTGCAAAATCTTTCACTTTCTCATCAACATCTATGGCAGCTTCATCGTTACTCTCAAAAACATCCACTTTTTCAACAAATTCTTTGGCCGTTTCATATAAATTGGACCCAGTTTTTTTCACTTCTTCAACAAACCCTTTTGCCGTTTCTTCAACTTCTTCAACTAAATAGGAGCCAAGTTCTCGGACGTCTTTAACAAGACCTTTTTCTACTTCTTTAACTTCTCCAGTTAATTGTGAACCAGCTACTTTAATTTGTTTACCAATTTTTGCAACATCTACTTCTCTTATTTTATCAACAGCATGGTTTGCGATTTGCTTAACCTTTTCATCAACATCTATAGCATTTTCATCGTTGCTTTCAAGAATATCCATATCTTCAACAAATTTTTCCGCTGTTTCTAGTATATTGGTACCAACATCTTCAACTTGATCCACAAGATTTTCAGCAAAATTTCTTGCTTCTTTACTTTTTTCAGAAACATCAACTTTTTTCAATTTTGCAACTGCAAGTTCTACAAAATCTTTCACTCTTTCATCAACATCAATTGCATTTTCATCTTTACTTTCGAAAACATCCATTTTTTCAACAAAGTCTTCCGCTGTTTCTAACATTTTGGAACCAGTTTCTCTGACGTCTTTAACAAGACCTTCTTCAGCTTCTTTAACTTCTTCAGCTAATTGTAAACCAGCTTTTTTAACTTTTTTACCAACTTTTGCAACATCCACTTCTCTTATTTTATCAACAGCATGGTTTGCAATTTCCTTAACTTTTTCATCAACATCCATTGCATCTTCACCGTTGTTTTCAAAATGATCAATATTTTCAACAAAATCTCCAGCTGTTTCATATATATTGGACCGGATTTCTTTGATGTCATTGACAAAACTTTCTGACGTTTCTTTAACTTCTTCAACTAATCTTGATCCAGATTCTCTAACTTCATTAATTAATTTTGTAGCATCTACTTCTTTGATCTTATCAATAGTATGCTCTGAAAATTCTTTCACTTTGTCATCAACATCTATGGCATCTTGATTAGTACTTTTAGCGACATCCATTGTTTCAATGAAATCTTCTGCATTTTCCAATGTGTTCTTTACTTCATTAGTCACATTTTCTTCAATCAGTTTCAATATATTTGCTTCTGATAAACCCGATTGAATTTTATCCTTAAAACTTCCGACATTGGGGAATATATTCATTAGTTTCTTATGTACATTAAGACCATTCAGTGAGACAAAACTTGACTTGAAGTCTGTGGTCAAATTGCGATGCAATAAGTTGTTATCATATGATGATGAATCTCCAGCTGGTGCAGTTTTTGATTCGTCAGAACTATCTGCTTCATAAGGTACATTATCCTCCATTTGTATTACATTTCGATCCTCTTTAAAGACTGAAACATCATTGTTACTTTCCATTGTTGAAGCTTGTTCGACAAAACTTTCGTTCACATCCATAATGGAGTTATCAAGTACCGAATCCAAATCAGGTGCTTCAATTTGTTCAATTTCTCCTATTGACTGCTCCAAAATATCTTTATCAACTTGATCTGTTGTTGAGTTTTCGTGATCAGCAGCTTTTCTTGCAGTATCCACTTCTTCTGACTCGTTTAAAGTATCTAATTCTGGTGGGTAGATCTCTATTTCGGTATTTTCCAAATTATCATCAATATCAATTTCAGCAAAATTCTTCTCATGATCGGTGTTTGATGACTCTGTTTCTTCATCCTTATTCTTATTAAATTCGTTTTCATCTACTTCAATTATATCTGAGCCATCCTCCACTGGTGATGAGTCTGAATCTTCAGTAAGAGTGGAATATTCCTCGACTTGATCATCAATGCTCTCTAAAACAGGGACTGAAATTGAGTCAATTGCTCTTTTAATAATTTGATCAATTGTTTCATTCGTGGTTTCGGATGATGATGATCGTATACTTCTTTCTAAATCTTCAACAGCGTTTATTTTAATATTGTATTTTAATTCAGTTTCCTTTAATTTTTGTAAAGTAATTTCAGGTTCTTCTTCTTCAATTGATTTGAATACTGGGATGGGTGGTCCTTCATCTGCAGACTCTGCTATATTTGATTCTTCCAAAGTTGAGGCAATAGCGTCTTCAGTAGCAGTCTCCATTTCGACATCTTCTTCTTCTTCCTCTTCTTCTTCCTCTTCTTCTTCCTCTTCTTCTTCCTCTTCTTCTTCCTTTCTCTCATATATTGGCTTCAGTTCATATTCAACATTTGAAGGTTGAAAACCTCTCACATTTGATTGATGATAATCACTTTTCATAGATTCAAATTGACTTTCATCAGCTAATGAAGCATCAGATCTATTATCATCTAAATCGTTAATCCAAATTTTTTGGTTGCTTAATTCATGAGCATAAAACGCATCTGGTAAGGGAGCAAAATCTTCAGGTCTATAATCATTTTCATTGAGATTTGAATCAGAGTCAGAATTTAATTCTTCATCCTCTTTTATGGAGTTATATCTTGCTAAATTATTATCAGTAAATTCAGAATCTGCCATATATCCTGATTGAGAATGAGTCCCTTTAAAATTATGTATGTTCCTTTCACCTAAAGCACTAGAAGCAAATTGCATTAAAGTATTATAAGTATGGGCAGATAATTTTGGTCTATCATCAGTATCATCTTCTTTTTCTTCATCTGCATAATCTTCAGCTTGGGAGTCAAAATTAGAAGGTCTTTCCAGTTGCTCAGGTGATGATCTTACATCATCATCATCATCATCACTTTGATCATAAACTGAGCTATTTTGGTGTTCTCTATCTTGTTCTTTCTCACTTTGATCTTCTACCTCAATTTCTTGTTCACTTAGGTCTTCTACCTCATCACTATAATCATCTTCGGCTATGCCATCCCAATCTTCTGCCTCAACTTCTGACTCATTTACTTCAACTTCATTTTCTTGAATTCCATCACTTTTTTGTTCATGCAGAAGTGCATTATTATCCAAACTTATAATATTTTCTTGGTTGTGATTTTCACCTGAGTTTGCAAAATTCAAATCTGGATTGTATTGGTCTTCCACTTCTTCATCTTCATCTTCATCATTAATAAATTTTCTATCATCGCTATTGGGTTCTTCATCCAGCTCGTCATATATATCTGATCTAGATTCTTCTTCGATGTCAATACTATCGTCTAGGTTTTGGTAATTTTGATTTGCTTTTACATGATAGGCATTATCTTCTAGCATAAGTTGGTCTTCGTTATCTTCATGTTCTTCATCGTCTTCTATCAATTCTTCTTCTTCTTCTATCAATTCTTCTACTTCCCCTTCGTCTTCGTCTTCATCTTCGTCTTCGTCTTCATCATCTTCTTCGTCTTCTTCCAGCTCTTCCTCCGCTTGGTCTTCCACATACCCATAGCCACTTCCGTATGGATTTATTTTTCTATGATCAATTGCTTGTTGTGCATATTGTAGACTGTTACTAAAAGGAGCCATATTATTATGATCTAAGTTGTATAAGTTTTGTGGACTGAAAAAATTATTTGTATTGACTTCATCATCCTCATCGTAAGCTTGTTCCACATCTTCTTCCTCTTCTTCTAATTCTTGATCTACTTCAGATTCTGATTCTGATAAGATTTCTATAGCTTCTTCAACATTTTGACCTTGATCTTTATAATTGGAGGTTAAGCCACTAGTACTTATCGGCTGTGGTATGTGAAGTTCTTCTTCTTCTTCTTCTTCTTCTTCTTCTTCTTCTTCTTCTTCTTCTTCTTCTTCAACTTCATCTTCGTCATATTCATCGTATTGATTCAGTGAAAACTCGTCAGCTAGATGCCGTGATTCATTATTATTATGATCAAAACTTTCTTCATTCTTCCGTAGATTTCTAATTCTTGATTGTTCAATTAATTCATTTTCTTTTAATTCTTTATCTTGTAAAAATTGACCTAATTTATTAAATTCATCATTAAAATATTTCTTTCTTAAGTTTTCTTTTCTTTTTAAATTTTCAATTTCAGATTTTTGTTCATCTTGTAAAATTTTAAATTCGTTTTGTTGTTTAATTTTTAAATTTTGATATCTTTGTTTTAAATCATCAATCCAATTTATTACTTCATCTGCATCTTTTGCTTTGAATTGATTAGTAGTTTGATTGATTGATTGATTTAGACTTGAATTGTTATACGTAATATTATGGTTTAAGCTTAATGATGTATTACTGTAGCTATTGTTATTTTTATTTGATTGATTTATTAAATAATGTGATTTACGCTGTTGCTTTTGATGATTATTTCGTAGTTTGTTGGATTTATTATTAATTGGTGATGAAAAGTTATTACTCATTACTTGACTATTACTCAATTAGACATGTGATTAATGACTAATTAAATAGGGTAAAATTATATCTGTTTAAAATACCCTGTATTAATGGATTTAATATTTCTTTGATTTATATTAATGATCTTATTATTATATAATTAATTATTTTTAGTTTAAAAAAATTAAGAACCAGTTGGTGTCAAAACATTTACATTGTCGCATAATTGTGATACTTTGGTAATGACGTAAATCTTAAACTATGACATACAGCGGTTTTTGACACACGGAACTATTGCATTCGTAAAATAAATTTTTAAAAATATTATTTAATTTTATCCGAACAAATAACAGTAAAGTTAAAGTTTTTCTAAAATTAGCAACAAATAGGAATTAAGTATTTTGTTTAGTCATGAAATAATGTGCCTCACTTTGGTCCAGAAAACTAAATAAAAGTTAGGAGTTAATGAAGAGTTTCAGGTGAGAATTAGGATCCTTCTGTAAATCTTTTCGTACAAATTGCACAAAAAGTTTTACATATCCTTTACGAAAAACTTTCAGCAAGCGAATGTTTTATTGTGTTTAATTGAAAGTTTATAGGTATACAGCCTGGATACAACTATTTTCAAAAAAAGTTCGATTTAATTTTGTACAATCGGAAATTGGTTAATCCAAATACATTTTATAAATTATACATGCATATATAGAAGAATTTGGATTTATGTATGAGCTTGCCACAAAGCAAGGTCAGCTTTGTGTACACAAAAATCATATGGACAAAAAAAATTGTCTTCCACAAAGTAGATCAAAAGCCGTTTGAATACCATTCGAGAATGAAATTGAATTTCAGAATTGATCACCTTTGACATAGAATTGTTGAAGTGGCTTATTGCTTTATACTTCTTAATAAACATACTGATGTCGACAAATGTATATACTTTTGAGTATAAATTTATTAACAATCAGAAAACTAAATTATATTTTTTAATACTGAATTTTCGTTCTCCATATACGTTCGATTCAAAAATTCCGGTCCGTTGTAAGTTACTTTTTTAAGATCAACATATGATTAAATTAGTTTATCTATATGATGTCCGATATTTCGAGTGGAATTAAACCTAAAAAAATTGGGGTAATAACATTATTGAAATTTTTTTTATTATGTAACATTAAAATTTAAATATTAAATTTTTACTTTTTATACTTGAGACTTTATCGAATGACCACATACTAATTGATGAAGAAAGAGAAGAGATAATTCCCAATATTATCATTGGTTCTTGAATTTTGGTCTTGATTAAGTGATTGATGCTTAACGTTGACAAAAGAAATTTATAATATTTGAACTTAAAGACGCATCTCATTAAAATTTGAATCAATTAGGTAATAATTTATTCAACGACTAACTCAATTAATATAAATTATAAATATTAAAACTCAATAACGTACATATTATGTATATGTATTGGTTAGAATATATTTTATTAAATTATTTTTTTATTTAATTCAAATAATAATATTTAAGGAAAATAAATATATCAGAATTAAAATTCTGAAATTTCAATTAAATTAAATTTAAATAATTTCAAATTTAAATTATTTAGTAAATCTAGAAAACAAAAGGTTACTAAAAATAACTTTTTAGTTTATTCAATTGATATACATAATATAATATATTAATATGAATTGTATTTAAAATATTATATTTAAAATTTATAATAATAAACTAAACTATAACTAAAAAGAGTTTTACGAGTTTAAAATTTAGTTAATTTGATTAAACAATTTTATACTAAACTTAAATATATTCAAATGAAACTTAGACCTTATAAAATTTTTGGATATAATTATGTATGGTGTGAAGAATTAAAAAAAAAAATATTATTATAAGAATTGGTTAATGAAGTTAATGTAATTAGTATAGACCAAAATTAACAATAAAAAAAAATTGAAAAAATAAAAAAAGATTTACAAAAAATAAAGAAAGAAATTTTTATTATTCTATGCAATTAATATTAAAACTTAAAATATTAGTAAAATAGTTTTAGGATATTTTGGATTTTTTTTAGTTACAAAAATGAAGAAAATTTCAGTTACAAAATTTTTTTTCTACTACTTTTTAATCTCCCCAAAAATTATAAAACGTCTCTTTCTTATAAACTAAAAACAATAGATGATATAAATATTCCAATTAATATGAATAATTAAGTTATATAATATTTCTAACCCTTTTTAAATCGATGATATGTCAAAATATAAACTTAAAATTGGTTCAATTATATGTTTATTATAAGTTTTTAAAAAAAATTTAGATTTTGATTAAATTTAACTTAATTCAGAAAATGGATCTAAGGTTTTGATAAATATTATAAAGTTTATTTACAACATTTAACAATTAAATTATATTAAATTTTAATGGCTGTAACTTTTTTGATTTATTAAATGACTAATTGAATTGTTTAAATTTATGTAACCTTTTTCAAATAACTATTCCAATTTCTTTCTTTAACAGTGTCAAAATACTACTAAAGTATTAATAATAATAATATTTTATTATAATTTTATACCATTTATAATATTTCATAATAATTATTTGACATATTTCCATAATTTCATATTATTTATCCCATTTTTTTTATAATGAATTTGATTATAATGAATTTGACTTAAATATTCTTTAAACTCTTTTAAAATACCTTTTTGTAATACTTAGAGTAATTTATAAATATATGTACTTCTCATATTTGTTATTCTTATACTTCTTCTTATTGTTATGTATGTTATTAAACTTATATTTCATTCACTTAGATATTAAATATTTTATTATTCTTTTAATTTAAATTTTAAATTTCTATTGAACTTGAAATATAATAAGAGTTGAGAAGAAAAAGTATTAATAAATCAATTGGCCTTATAAAATAATTGAAATTCTGAATTATTTGATATCTGTTATTATTTCATTGAAGTTGAAGTTATTATCGTTGTATTATTTTCAATTATTCTTAATGTTTGCTTATACATAATAATATTAATAAAATTTTATTAATTTATTAAATGATTAAATATAAATTTATTTTAAATTTTAAATTTCTTTTTTTTTTTATTTTAATTTTTTGTGTTATTTTTAATTTAATTCTGTTTTTTGTAACTTTAAAAATGTTATATAAGATCCCATACTTAATATTGTTTATAAACTTATTTTGTGTAATTTATATATTTTTTTTATATTTAATATACTTTTTTTAAGTTTTCACGTTTCCATTTATATTTTTATTTTATTTATTTTTATTTATAATTTATAATTCTTATAGAATAATATAAATATAAAATTATAATCCCCGTTTTTATTTCAAACTTTTTCTATTTGTTTAATTATTATATGTTAATCAAATCAATTATATATCATATATTTATTTATTTATATCATAATTCAACTTCAATTCAATTCAATTAATTAGAAAATGAAAGAACAAGAAAGTCAAACTCCTGAATTATCACCAAATGAAATTGAAGCTCAAATTCCATTATATGAACCAGAATATGATGAACAATATACTAATTCTGCTTTTAAAAATCATTTAATTGCATTTTTAGGTGAATTTTTTGGTACATTTATATTTTTATGGACTGCTTTTGTTATTGCTCAAATTGCAAATCAAGATCCAACTATTCCAAAACCTGGTCAAGGTTCAAATCCTCAACAATTATTAATGATTTCTTTTGGTTTTGGTTTTAGTGTTATGATGGGTGTTTTTATGTTTTTTAGAGTTTCTGGTGGTAATTTAAATCCTGCTGTTACTTTAACTTTAATATTAGCTCAAGCTGTTCCTCCAATTAGAGGGGTTATTATGATGATTGCTCAAATGATTGCTGGTATGGCTGCTGCTGGTGCTGCTTCTGCTATGACTCCTGGTGAAATTGCTTTTACTAATGGTTTAGGTGGTGATGCTTCAAGATCAAGAGGAGTATTTTTAGAAGCTTTTGGTACTTTTATTTTATGTTTTACTGTTTTAATGATGGCTGTTGAAAAATCAAGAGCTACTTTTATGGCACCATTAGTTATTGGTATTTCATTATTTTTAGGTCATTTAGTTTGTGTTTATTATACTGGTGCTGGTTTAAATCCTGCAAGAAGTTTTGGTCCATGTATTGCTGCAAGATCTTTCCCAAATTATCATTGGATTTATTGGGTTGGTCCAATTTTAGGTGCAGTATTAGCTTTTGGTGTTTGGAGATTATTAACTTTCTTGGGTTATAAATCATGTAATCCAGGTCAAGATGGTGATGGAACTGATTAAATTAAATTAAAGATAATTTTTAGAAACAATTGGAATGCATTTTGATTGTTGATGTTTCAACTAAATGAGATATAATGAAGAGATATAATAAATGGTAATAATAATAATAATGATAAAAATAATAATCACGATTATAAAACAATTGGTTGTTGATTGTTGATTTTTTATTTCAAATTGGCTAACAAATATTTATTAGATTTTAAATTAGATAGTAATTTAAAATATAGTCTAGTATATAACAATAATTAATAATACATAATAAATAATAAATAATATTAAATATAAATCAATGTTGTTGTTTTAATTTCGATATTAGTTAAGGAGTAATAAATAGAACAATTAATAAAACTCCAATTTTATTTTATTAGATTAATTGAAACTGTCTATTGCCGTTTATACAAATTTTGAAAGTAAAACTAACTTTGCCGTATATACAAAATTCGAAGTAAAAGTAATCAAAATTACAATTATTTTGTAATATTAAAAAGCATGATTTAATAATCAAGTTTTGCATCATTATAATCAAAGAAATATATTTTGAAAAAACAGACTACACCAAGAATTAAATGATTGCAGGTAATATATTATAAAGTATGATGTAACTCTATTTAGAATTCATATCACTCATTGGAAATAACAAATCATCTTTAACACCAGCATTAACACTATCTCCCAATTGTGAATATTTATCTCTTAAATGTTGATATTTTTGTAATTCTTGACCTTCTTCATCTTCATCTTCATCATTATGAATTTCTTTTATTGGTTTGTTTTTAAAAGATTCATTAGTATTATTACTACCTCCAGATAATTTTAAATCTGATTTACTATCAATCATTCTAACAAAATCATTTATATCATCATCCATATATAATCCACTTAACGCTGCATCAACACTATTATTACTTTGATTAAAATAATCAGACAGTGGAGTTTGTTGACGTATACTAGTATTACTAAATCTTCTACTTGCTCTTGATCCAAATGATGATGAAAATCTTGGTGTATTATTATTTGAATCCGGATTCTGAAAAATAGAATCATCATTACCAGTTGATGAACTTATAGATCTTGGAAATGAAGTACTATAAGAATTATTATTTACAATTGGTATATTATTTGTTGATGGTGCATTACTTCTTGGATTTCTTAAAAATGCAGCTAATGAAGCATTTGATATTGATTTACTACTTGTTATTGAAATCTTTCTTTCTAATGAAGTAGATTGTTGAATATTTGAAGATTGTTGTTGATTTGGTATTGGTTGTATGGGAACTCTTTGAGTAATTGGTGGTGAAGATCTTTTTGGTGAAGTAGACATTTCTTTTAAATACAGTATATTATGATCTTTTGATGAATTTAAAGATGAACAAGGCGATAATGATGACATATTATTTTTAACATCTTCATCATGTTTTGTAAAATGAACTGATAATACTTCTTCATGTTCATGTAATCCAAAATCATAATGATTTCTATAAGCAATTGAAATTTTTAATATACCTAAACTTGTATTTATTGGTGTGAAAAACTTTTGTGTAGTATGTGATTCATTTAATTCAATTATTGATTTTGATAAACCAATTCTACCTTTTGAACTTATTGGTTGGTTACCATCTAAGATTTTATTTCCTAATGGTAATTTATTCGATTGCTTTTTTTTTAATTTATAAGATGGCATTAATCTTGAATATCCATAAATTGTTCTAAATAATACAATAGCTTGTTTATATATAGTAGGTAATTCATCTATTAATTGATTTGATTGTTTCTGATCAAATTCTATTAACCATCTTTCTAAAACTACTTCTTGTTTTTTACCATTTGATTTAGCAACAGTCCATGGATGTTTTTCATCATCAAATAAAACTAAAGTTTGATTAGAAGGTAATTGTCTTAAATCCAAATAAGTTTCAATAATCATTGGAGGAATTGAATTTAAATCTGAACTTTTCCATAATTTTAAATCTTCTTTAGTTGATGAGATCATATGAAGATTAAACCATTTATTAATTTTTTGATTAATTTCTTCTTCATTATACGGTGATGGTGATGTACTATGTAGTTTTGGTTCAGACCTTGAATCCAATATAATTTGAGCAGCTTTTGTGAAAAAATTTATTAAAACTTGAGTTAATTTAGCAGTTTGCTTTTTAGCAACAGCATCAGATTGAATTTTATAATCAGACATTTCAATATTTTGAGTATTAAATCAATATAAAAAAAAAGGAAAAGATTGAAAATAAGAAATTGTGGCAAATAAAATTTTTGATGTAGAAATGAATATTACAAGTTCCGTATTAGCATGATAAGCTTATTGATTATAATAATGATTTATTGATTGATGAAAATGAGCCTATAATTTATATCTATTTGTTGATAAATTGGCAATAAATTTTTTAAATTAAATTGACGTGTATAAGGATTTCCAAAATTACACACCAGGGGAATTATCAATTGAAATTAAAAATACAATATATTGATTGATACTTTTAATTTCTTTTGAAGTTAATACTAATTAATGAATCAATTAATTAAACTTAATGAAATGAAGGTAAAGGTTTTTAGGATTGATTACAACCTTTTTAATGATAATAAAAAAAGTGTAGTAGTATATAAATATTTGTTATGATAAAATAACAAAAAACTATAAAATTAAAATTTTATATAACTTTGATTTATAACTTGATTTGATTTGAATTCAATGACAAGTTAAATGGAATAGGAAATGATGATAATGAATTATGTAAAATACAAATTAAATTTGTTAATAAATTTGGTTGTAAATAAATAAATTAAAGAAATAATTATTTTATATTTTATATTTTATTTTTTTTTTCCTTATTGATAAGATAATGATTTTTAATATATGTAAATATGAAGACTAATAAATTATTATAATATAGAATTTAAAGAGAGAGAGGAAGAGTTAATGTATAGTTATATTACTATTACATAATTTAAGATAATTAATGATAGTAATAATAAAAGTTATTGTAGTAGGGAATTATGTTCATTAAGTCATCACTTTGAGAAATGATTCATTGGGAAAATCCAAAATATATCATTTATTTTTAGATGGGTATATATTCATTCATAACAATTTAAATTTTAATTACACAGTAAACTACAAATTTAAAATAGAATTTGGTATTATCAAAATTAAAAAACTGAAAATCAATAAATGACTACTACTACCAAGAACTAAGTAAAATTATTTATTTATTTATTACGTATATGTCAATTAGTCAACTATTCTTTATGTATATTGATAATAATAATAATAATATTTTATAGTATTAACAATAATTATAAACAATATATTAAATAATTTAGATTTAAGAAAATAAATGATTTATTTGTAATCCTTTACTCCATTCCTTTGGAAATATGATTTTTTTTTGACTCCCTTTTAAATATAATCTGAAACAAATATCAATTATTATTAAATGTTTTATTAGTTCTAACAAAATAAAAAAAACAACGTTGGTGCGGTTTGGACCTGAGGCATAGGATTATCGCGAAAGAAATTTATTAAAATTTCGTACTACTTTGGTACGAGAGTCAGTAATCCTCTTTAAGACATTACTACCAACACAAAATCAAAAATATCTCTCAGCTCTAAAATAAATTTTTTATTATGACAATGAATATACGAATTATTAAGATTTTATAATTTAAATTTTAAAAGTATTCATTATTACAACCAAGTAATGGATGATGACAATTTTGAAATAGTAAAAGCTCAGTCTCCAAAATCTTATTTATATTCTATAATAGCTTTAAATCATTTAGGAGAAATTGCATCAAAAATAATTATTACTTTAATTTCAAATGGTAGATTAACTTCAAAAGAATTAAGTATTAAAACAAATTTAACTTTAAAATCAATAAAATCTTCATTAGTATCATTAATTCAATTAAGTTGTATAAATTTTTGGACTGATCAAATTAAAAAAATTACATATTATTCATTTAATGAAATTGGTATATTAAAATTAATTCATAGTGGAGATATTTTAAATTATATAACTCAAGAATATGGAAATGAAGAAGCTGAAATTATACAAAATATCTTGGAATTAGGTCATATAAAACTTGAAGATTATTTAAAACAATTTAATGATGAAATTAGAATTAAAAAAGAAAAATTGTTTATAAAATTATTTAATGATCATTGGTTAAAAATTTTAAAAGATTATGATTATAATGATATTAATGATATTTGGCAAAATATTTATGATGATACTATGAATAATACTCCAAGATCTGCAACAATATCTGAAGTTAAAAGAGTGGCAGAAGTTAAAAGTATATGTAAAGAAAAATTAATTAAATTATTGGAAACTCAACCAAATGAAGATATATATATTTCAGAATATGGTTATAAAAAATTAAATCCTGAACTAATATTAACATTTAATTTATCAAGGTATCAAAAACATTCAAGAACAGATTCATATACAAAATTAGCATTTTCAAGAATTGGATTAATTACTTCTAAAATTTATGAAGCTGGTTTGAAAAGTATTGAATCCAATAGTCCCGATTTAACACATCCTTTTATTGAAATATCTGATTTACTTAATTTACCAGGAGATGTTGAAGAATTTAAAATTAATCAAGAAAGAAATTTAGTTTCTGATAATAAAATTACTTTTTCAGTAAAAGATGTTTCAAAATATTTAACAAAAAATATTAATATAAAAAACTCAATTGTAACGTATAAAGAAGATAATGAAGATATTGATGGACCACCAACAAAGAAAATAAAGTTAGAAAATGGTCATAATCATGAAGATGAAGACGAAAAATTGTCGACAATTAAACAACATCTACAGTTATTAGTAACTGCAAAGTTATTAATTGAAACTTCACCAGGTAGATATAGTGTTTCATTTTATCACACATCCAAAATGGTTCAACGATACAACTTTGAAGCAATTATAAAATCAACATTACATGATCAAGCATTTAGAATTTTGCGATGTATAAAACAATTGAAATTAGCTGATGAAAAAGCTATATCACAACAAGTTTTATTAAAAGAAAAAACCGTAAGAAATGAAATTTATCAATTAATAAAAGCTAATATTATCGAAATACAAGAAATTCCAAGAAGTGCAGATAGAGCTGCCTCAAAGACTTTTTATTTATTCAGATATAAAGAGTTTCAATCATATGAAAATTTAATAAATTGTTTAATCTTTGATATGGCAGAAGTTATTAATATTATAAATGAATTTATTCAAGAAAATAAAATTTTATTAGATAAATGTAATCGTAAAGATGTTCAAGGTCATGAAGAAGAATATTTATTAGATTCTGAATTACAAACTTTACAAATTTTACAAAATAGGCAAGTTAAAAATATTGTTAGATTTAATAGAATTGGTTCTTTATTAAATATATTTAATGCATGAAATAGTTTATATAGTTAATAAATTCAGTTAAGAAATATTAATTTTAAACTTGTCTGCTTTGCGATTAGGGATGTTTCATAAAGTCCAACCTGCAGCTGAATGTGCATCTTCTTTTAATTAATTTAATCTTCATCTTCAACATCAACGTCTTCAGCTTCATCATCAACATCTTTATCTGGTTTGACATAAGTTTGTGGAATATCAACTACTGGTTTATAATCATTAAATCCAATTTTTTCTAATTTAACTTGAGCACCAGTATCATGTGGTACATGATCTACTGCTTTTGAACCTTTAACAGTTAAATATGGTCCCCAAAATAATATTGCACTTAATGCTACACCCCAACCAATTAAACTATAACCTTCTCTACGGAAAGTATTTACAAAACTTTCTATATTTGGCCAAGTTTTTTGACCAGCTTGACCATTATTAATATCTGCTGAAATTCTTCTTACAAATTGTAAATTTGTGTTGATAGTTGTTCTTCTTGGTAAACCCAATTGAATTGATTTTTTAAACATATTTTTTGATTGATGTTTTATAATTGATAATAATTTTAGAATAAACAAGTAGAAAAACTTAAACTACTACAAGAGCCAATCAAATATAAATTTGCTGAAATAATTTTTTTATTGTGTATCAATTGAAACTTCTAGCAAAAAAATTTCTATAGTTATTGATGCAAAATGGGTTAAATATTTTCAAATATACAAACAAAAAAAAATAAAACTTTATTTTTGATTTTGTTTTAAAAAAAAAAAATTCTAATTTTATTTATTGAATGTTTCATTAATAAATTATAAAGTTTCATTAAATCCACTAAAATCAAATTGATCTTCAATTGATTCATTATTGTAATTATATTTTAATTTAACTCTAAGTTTAATTTTTGAACCTTCTTTACCAACAATTTTTAAATTTTGATGAATTTTTTGTCCTAAATTTAAAGTATCACCAGAAGTTGAGGTTATTGTTAATTTTTGAGATTTTGGAACTGCAATTAATAATTGAAATTGATTGATTAATTTATTTGATGAAACAATTGCTTCAATTATTGCTTCACCATTTGAAAACTTTTTGGGTATAAATGAGACTTTTAAATTTGAATTCTCAAATGCATTAATTTCATTGACATGTGATGATGATGACGGTGATGCTTTTGTTACTGAATTATCTCCAAATATATCTGATAACACGTCATTTTCTTGTGATGTTGTTGGTAAATCATCTGTATCAATTAAATCGAGTAAATTATTTTGAGTTTCACCAATGCTTGAATCAAATTTTTTATTAGTATTGGTATGATTGTTATTGCTGTTATTATTATGCAATTTTAAGGCTTCTCTTTGTTTTACAGGTGGTGCTGGCATTCTTGCTAATAATCCTCTCTTTAAACTAGAATCTTGACCAAATATTTCCTGATACTCAACAGCTCTAGTTTGAATTTCTAAATTTGAATCATAAGTTTTGGAATTTATTATATTTCGTAATCTTTCAATTACTTTTGAATTCTTAAATTTAATAGATAATTTAAGTACAGCCGTGAGAATGAATATTGTTAATTGAATGATCTCATTGCTCGAGAAAGTAGAATTTTCCAAGATGGTTTCAAATAAATCCGTAATGTTTGATTCTGTTACTTCATTTCCTAAAATTAACTCACCATATTCACCTAATGACCAAATACTAATTAAAACTAAACCATATTGATTATTATCTTTCAAACTAGATTCATATAATTTGGAAACAACATGTTTTTTCAATTCTTGGTCATCACACTGTAGAATTAATGCAAGAATATTTGATATGATATCTTGAGTTAAAGAATTCCCTCCACTCTCTAAAATTCTAATTAATGTGTCAAAATGCCATTTGTCATTTGGAGAATATTTGTTAGCTGCAATGGTAAGTTGAGATGTAACATACAGCTTTAACTCCTGATCCGTACAGCTGGATAAAAATGTTAAAACTTCTCTAGTAACAACTCTTATATTTTGTTCATTTATTATACCAAATGCTAATTCTAATGCTCTTCTTCTTATTGAAATATCACCATCAGTTAAACAACTAACGATAGTAGCTCTATGTCTTTGAACTGCTAATGGTTCTATATTCACAATACTTAATAATGTATCTAATGCCACATATCTTGTATTATTATCTTTTGTTGATAAAAATTTACCTAGAATATTAACACCCAAAATTTTTAATGATTGATCAGCATCAATTGCAAAGATAGTTTTAACACATTCATATAATATTGCATTTGCTGCATTCTTGCCACTATCCAATGAAGCTACTTGAGTCAATATATCATTAATTTCTTCTGAATTACCACCAAGGATTCTAATTGTTTCTAATAGACTCACTTGTAGAAAAGGATCAGTAGTTCCCATTACATCATAATCTGGTTGATATCCACTTGTTGAAACTCTTTTTAAATGATTTACAATTTTAGGTAATGTTGAAGTTACATCAGTTTCTCCAATTGCATACAAGGCTTGAATTAATCTTAAAGATCCTAATAATACTGATGAATTTTTTTCATTTATTAATTCCAATGCTTTTGGTAAGAAAAATTCAGATAAATCTGGTTCTTTTTCAACTAATTTTGCTGCAACAAAACATGCTTTTTTCTTTAAAAAATTATTCTTTGAATCCATTATAGTCTCTACATTTTGATATAAATCTCTTGCTAATTCAGGTGATGCAATATTTCCAAGACAACAAAGTGCTAATCCCACTATATAAGCATTTGGATGTTGCATATCATTATCCAATGAATTTGTTAATAATGTAAGTACCTCTTGATTTTCATCTAAAATTAGCATACAAGCTAAATAACCTAATCTTTTATCAGCAAATCTTGGTGATGCTAATAATTTAAGACATTCAACTTGACCAAAATGAGTTTTTTCTCCCATTATATAAAGATAAAGTAATTTAGATATATTAATTCTCCTTGTAGTATGATCAAGTGAAACATCTCTGAATGATGTTCTTATTGCTGCTGATTCCTTTTGAATGACTGCTCTTTCATCAGCAATTGTCTTTGCTTTTCTAACAGCTTTAATGAATGATCTCAACGACCCCATTTTTAGTTGTTATAAGTATGTTGAGACTTGATTAATTAGTTGTTGTAGTTATGTTTTTTTTTTTTCAATTCAAAACACGTAAGTACAACACAAAAATTAATTTTTGTAGATAATTTATTCGAAAAAATTATAATTTTAGTCGATTGGAATTGAACCGAACCAACTTTACATCAAATTAGTTCAATATTTACTTTACTTTAAAGAATGCCATTAAAAATTCAAAAACTAAAAACTATATATAATATAAAAAGAAAAAGATAATAATTTATTACTATGATTGATGATTATTACTATTATTAATTTATTTTACTTATAATACAACACATTTCTTTTTCTTTTCCTTTTTATCTTTAGTTTTTAATGAAGCTCTTGTAGCTGCTTCAAAAACTTCTCTAACACCTCTACCAGTTTTTGCAGAACATTCTAAATAATCAGCAGCACCAATTCTTTGAGCAACAGCTTGACCTTCTGAAGTTGAAACTGGTTGTTGTTGTTGTTGTCTTAAAGCTTCAATAGTATGAGGATCATCTCTTAAATCTGATTTACAACCAACTAAAATAATTGGTACACCTTGACAAAAATGTAAAACTTCTGAAATCCATTTTTCTAAAACATTATCTAAAGAATCTGGTGAATCAACTGAAAAACAAATTAAAATAACATTTGAATCTGGATATGATAAAGGTCTTAATCTATCATAATCTTCTTGACCGGCAGTATCCCAAAGAGCTAATTCAACTTTTCTACCATCAACTTCAACATCAGCAACATAATTTTCAAAAACAGTTGGAACATAAACTTCTGGAAAAGTACCTTTTGAAAATACAATTAATAAACAAGTTTTACCACAAGCACCATCACCAACAATGACTAATTTTCTACGAAGTTCAGCTGGACCGTTAACCATTTTATAAATTTATGTATGTATAATTATTATTTGAATGAAAATGTGACTTAAAAGAATATATATATGTATATCTTTGTTCTTTTATTAATTTATAAAAATTATTTAAAAAATCAAATGATTGTAATATAATAAAATTAAAATAAAGATCGGTAAATTAATGATAAAAAGAGACTTTATCTGAAATGATTGATAGATAATTGATCGATTGATTGATTGATTGATTGATTAATTAAATTTAACTTATTAAATAATTAATCAAATGGTTGTTAATATAAAAAAATGTTGTTGTTATTTTTTTATCAAAATCAAAGAGAAAAAAAAAAACTATTATTATTATTTATTATTTATTATTGAAATAATTAAAACTTTAGTTATAGTCTCTTACACACATAAAAAAGAAAAATTCGTTAACAAAAACTGGAAATAAATTAAAGAAGTAATAGATAAGTAACAATAATAAATTTAACTATAACTATAACTTCATTACTCACTTGAAGCTATTATAGAATTAGCTCTAATATTTAATATTATAATAGTATAGTAATATGTCTTGAAAAAAATAATTAATATTGAATCAATAGATTATTTTTGAGTGAATAAAGTCAGAATTAAGAAGTAATAGTTTCTATAATTCCATAACTTTAAATCTTAAATAACTCTATATGATACATAATATTAATAATTTGGATTATCTTTTGAAAAGAGGCTGAATAAAACATTTTAATACTTTTTAAAACAACTTTTTATTATTTATTCAGAGTTGTGTAAAAAAACTATCAATATTAAGATTTATAAATCAATTAATATATATATCTTCCAATCTATAACCAGAATCTATAATCTAGGATTATTTTATCTATTTATTTGATTTAATATAGAAATTATTAATGTAAACAATTGAATTTACATGAAATTCTATAAATAGAAATAAAAATGAAAAAAAATTTATTGAAATTGTGTAGACTATAAAAATTTAAAAGGGGGGAGATCAAAATATACGATCGAATAAAATTAAATTTTAAAAAACAAACAGAACAAATAAATAAATATAAAATTATTTCTAATTTGATTGAAACAGATTTACTTAAATTCATGTGTACAAAAAGAGTAGGTATGTGACGATAATCTTGAAGGTATGAATTTCATGAGGTATCTATTTAGTAGTTTTAATTTAGGTTTGCAAAGTTGACATATCTTGTGAATTTTAATTTTAAATAGTTCCGATCCCCGTAAATTAATATATGTTATAGTTCCTTAAAGTCACACGAAAGTAAAATAGAGTATTTTGAAAATTGATATAATCATTATAATATATTGAATCCGATATATATCTTCGAATTTTATCAGTACAATTCATTTATCAGTATGAATTCGAATTGAGAACTCAACTGAGGTTGGTTGACAAAAAAGCTGACTTATTCCTAATTAATTTTTATTGTAAAGTAGGGAGGTTTGAGAAATACTTATCTAATGTATCATTCAAGTTATTTGTTTGTAAGATTAATTCGAAAGATAGTTAGCAAAAACTGGAGAGTTAATTAAACAGTGACTCGACATAACTAACTCATTTACTATATTAGTTCTCATTAAATAAAATTATTCGTTTCTACTTATCTTATTCATGTTAGCTTTTTTTTGTAATTTGGTTGCAAATTGGTACAAATTTTTAAAAAGTTTTTTTATTAAAGAATTTGATCTCAAAACTTGTAAGTTATTGGCATCATTAAGAGTCAAAATTATTCAATAATAGAAAATTTATTAATTACAAGTAGTCAATCATTTTTATAAATATTGAATATAATCAACTTTGATTTCTAAAGGTATTATTAGACATTTAAAAACGACAAAATCAACAAAATTAAGCTCATGAAAGATAGTAATTTTCTTTTTTTAGAATATAAAGATTAAACTATAACTAAGTATATATTAATTATCAAATAACTCTTCTAATTTGACAACAAATTATTCCTATCCATAAGTTGTTATATTCATTATAAATAAATACAGTAATATGGTATTCCATTATTTCCAACATAGATAATTAAAGTATAATTCGTAAACAATGCACGCTAAGGATAAACTCATAATTATATACCGGTGATAATAGATTGTTGCAGTATGGATGTTGGTAAATAAAAGTTTAAATTAAATTAAATTAGAATTATAAACTAAATAAAAATAAAGTTTTGAAAACAATACACTACTATATAAATAATTTAACTTTTTAACCCTTTAATTTCTTAAATTCTATTTATTATTATCAAATATGTAAAACCTGTATATTAATTATTATTAATTTATTTCAAATACAAGAGAGAGAGAGAAGATTTAAATATTGGAATAGTATAACAATTAATAAATAATAGATTAAATTGATAAGTTTTGATAAATACAATAATTATTAAAAAGTATTGATTATATATATTATCAAATGAATACAAAGTATTAACTAATCTATCAATAAGTAGTAACAAAGGTTATAAATAAATATGTAATCACCTGTTTAGTTTGCTAAATATAAAATTATATGTATTAAATAAATTGTTATCTATTTCTATCTATCTATCTCTCTATCTATCTCTATTTATCTATTTATCTCTATCTTTTATTTATCTGATAAATAAATTTAAATTTAAAATTTAAAATTAAATAAAAAAATTTTTTTTTTTTTTTTCTGTTCTTTGAAAAATTTTTCAAAGATTAGATAACAAATAATAATTCATCTATTCTATTATAATAAAATTTTCATTTCATTTTTTTATTTTTATATCATTTCATTTTGTTTTGTTTTTTTTTTTCATCTTTTTCATTCAATCAAATTATCAAATTATCAATCTATTAATCAGTCATATTTCATTGATATATTATATGGATTCATTAATTTTTAATTAAAATTTAAAGAGAAGAATAATAAAGAATTTTAATTTCATTCGTTTTTTAATATTTTGGTTGTTTATATTTTCTTCAAGTTTCAAATTGTTTTGATTTCAACTTTAATTTTGAATTTATTTGTATTATACTTAATATCATTGATTAATTAATATATATATATATATAGCTTCAGAAGTTTTTTGAAAAAATGGCAATAATTGAAGTTCAACATCGTCCATCTAGTGTTCAATTAAATAGTCCTCCAACAAGTGCAAATAATAATACTACAATCTCATCAAAATCTTCCTCAACAAATTCAATTTTATCAAATAATTCTCAACAACAACCACCACCACCAAATCAACAACAACAACAATCAATGGATATAAAACAAAAATTATCTCAAAGTGAAGGAAATATTTATAATTTAAAAAATGAACATATTAATTTATCAAATATTAAACAAAAATCATTTTTCAAAACTGGTGAAATAATTAATAATCAAAATTTACCTCCAACTCCTCCTTCAAAAGTTAAAAGTGAAGATGAAAATAGTATCAATACATCCTTACCATCATCACAGCAACCACCACCAACACCACAACAACAACAACATCATCAACAAGATTCGAGTAATAAAAATAATATGTCAAGTCCAATTTGTCGTAATTGTCAAACTCAAACTACTCCTCTATGGAGAAGAGATGAAACTGGTCAAGTATTATGTAATGCTTGTGGATTATTTTTAAAATTACATGGAAGACCAAGACCAATAAGTTTAAAAACTGATACTATAAAATCAAGAAATAGAGTTAAACAAAATGGAGGTAATAATAATAATAATATTAATCAACAATCACAAAATAGTCCTTCTATATCAAATAAATCATCTGTATCAAATACTCCAGAATTAAAATCAAAAACTAGTAATAATAATAATAGTACTACTACTACTACTATTAATAATTCAGTAGGTAAAAAATCTCCAAAATTGAAAAAATTTAAAAATTCCGATTTAACACCAATATTACCTGTTACTTCCCATCAACAACAACAACAACAGCAACAGCAACATCAACCTCATAATATTAGTCAACATCATCAACAACATAATAGTCATCATCATCCAATACATTTACCAAATCATGTATTACATCAAGTACCATTACATTATCCATCATCTACACCAACTCAATTTGCTCCAGGATTAAGAAGAATTACTTCTCCATTATTATTATCAACCACATCTTCATCAGCTGTTAGAAATGAACCAATTTCAACTGCTGCTGCTGCTGGTGTATTGGAAAATTTATCAAATGAATTAGGTCCAAGTGCTACTTTTAAATCTTCTAATAATTCTTATAATAATGGAATATCATTATTAAATAAATCTGATAATTTATCAAATGGTTCAACTTCTTCAATTTTTTCAAGTGTTAATACTAATACTCCTCCAAAATTACCTGCTTTAAATAAAAAATCTCCTGCATTTCAAGCAGTTGCTTCAAGATCTTCAACTCCAACTTTACCACCATTATATCAAGTAGCTTCAGGATTTCAACAAGATCAATCATCAAAAACGGAGAACCGTTCAAATGATCAACAATCAGAAAAAGAAAAGAATAATGCTTCTGAAGGTAATGATCAAAAAGATTTTAACAATAATAATAATAATAGTGACAACAATAATAATAACAACAATGATAACAATAACAATAATAATAACAACAACAACAACAACAATTCACAATATAATTCTCATAATGAAGTTACTATATTAAAAACTAGAATATCTGAACTTGAATTGGTAAATGATTTATACAGAACCAGAATTATGGAATTAGAAGCTATGGAACAAGCTGCTAGATTAAGAGAAAATTCAATGCGTAAAAGATTAGAAGAAGTTATTAGTTTAGATAATAAGAAACGTAAACTTAATTAAGTAAAGAATAAATATCAGTTCTCCTAATATATACTTTTATATTTATTGTACTACCATTGCTATTCTTACTTCTATTCAGTCGCTGTCATAATCCTCGCTTGCATTAGCAAGTAATAGTTAGGAAGAAAATCTATTATACATTATCATCATGATAAATAAAATTAGAATCTTTTGGATCTATAGGTGCATGTTTTATATATTGAGTATCATCTGGTGGACGTTCCTTAGTTGTATTTCTTTGTAACATACTTTGAATACTTAATAATATTGATTCAATAGTACAAGCTGGAGTCCAATCCTCTCCTAATATCAGAATACATAAATGACCATTTGAATATACATGATTATGTAAAACAATTTTATCTGTTGGTTTTAATTTTATAAATTTAACCGAGGGTGAATCAATAGGATAATCCAGAGTTATTTTAATTGAAAGATAATAATTTTCATCTTCTGAATATATTGGATTATCTTTAATATTCATTTGAAATGTAAAATTTGTTAAATTATCATCATTTGATATTAATTTTATTCCAGGTAATCTATTAGTTGAAATTTCTTTGAATTCTTTAATTAATCTTTTATGGAATGGATGTCTTGACATTAATAAGGTTTATACCTTAAAATAATTGATGAGTAGAATACTTTTAAATATTTAGTATCAAAGTATTGAATATAGATATTTAGTAGGTCTTAAAATGTAATAATAATTAATCTTTAATACTTTCGATATCGCGCGCTTTTTGTACATCCTAACAAACTCAATTAAGTATTGTGGCTGCAATATATTTTTGAATAATTTTGGTTTTTGGTTATCTAAATTTTCAATTCAAACTTGACATATTACTAAATTAATTATTCAATGAATATGAATAAAATATAACAATCTAGAACAACATCTTCAGATCATCAAATGAAAGCTACTACTAAAATCAAAAGGGCTGCAGTTGCATGTAATTCGTGTAGAGAAAGTAAATTAAAATGTTTAAATAATTGTGATTTATCAAGTTGTCAAAGATGTACTTCATTGAATTTAAAATGTACTTATACATTAAAAACTTCACAATTGAAAAAAAAAAAATTAATGAATCAAAATTTTATAAAACCAATAAATTATAATCAGTCAGTATTATTACCAGATAAAAATTTAATAATTGAAGTTGTAACAATTTTTTTTGAAAATCAATATAAAGGTATATTCCCATTATTTCATAAACCTTCATTTTTAACTTTTTTAAGATCAGATTTATTCAATTCAAATACATTTATAGATAATCCTCCAAAAACTTCTTCATTACAACCAGATCCAGTTGTTTTATTAGCTATACTTGCATTATGTGCTAGACTTCATCCTGAACTACCCAAAATTTATGGTGAATTTAATGAATCAACAGCACAATCATTCCAACCAGTATTTACAAATGTTTTGAATATAAATTCAGCTTCGAATGCATCAAATTATTTTGGATGGCATGCAAGAAAATTAATACTGGAAAATTTTGATAATCCTTCATTGAGTAGAGTTCAAGCTTTATGTATACTAAGTAGTCATGAGTGGGGGGAAGGTAATGCACTAAGAAGTCATATGTATAGTGGACTAGCAGTAAGAATGGCTATGGTTCTAGGTTTAGATGAAGAAGTAGAATCGGTAGTTGAAGAAACATTTTTGGAAAAAGAAGTTAAACGAAGAGCTATGTGGAGTTCTTATATGATGGATAGATGTAATGCTAGTGGAAGAAGTAGTAAATCTTGTATAAACATTAAAGATATTCATATAAAATTACCTTGTGATGAAAAATCTTTTATATTTGGAACAATGAATAAAAATCAATATTATAGAGAAGAATTGGAATCAAGTATTAATAACGGTTTAATTAAAGATATTTCTTGTTGTGGTCATATGATATATTTATTTGAATCTTGGAGAAGTATATCGATTTGGGTTGGTGAAACTGGTGGTAAATTAGAACGAGTTGCACCATGGGATGAATTATCACCATTTTATAAACTAACTAAAGAATTAGATAAGTTTGAAAAATGTTTACCAAATAATTTAAAGTTTAATGAATTTAATATACAAGCACACATTGCAGATGGTTCAGCTGCTGATTTTGCTTATTTTCATGGTTTATTCTTTTTATGTCGGATTTTTTTGAATCGTGAATATTTTTATTCATCACCTACTTCATTTCCAACTGGTTGGTGGAAAAATTTAGCTATACAAATTTTTGATACTTTAGATAAATTAAATCTGATTACAAAATCTTTAAAACCAATGAATTTAATGGTAATTGCTCCATTCACTGGGTTTCAAGTTTTTACAACAGCATCTACAAGTTTATATATAGCAGCTTATCCATCAAAAGTATTGGATCAACATTTTGATTATGACGTTACTAAAAAATATCAAAAAATGGCTGATTATTGTTTAGAAACTTTGAAAAGTTGGCTGAAATCTTGGGGTTTGGGTAAAAATTGGATTGAAACATTGCAAAAATTAAGAGAAACATTTGGAAAAATATCAGATTATCAAGATGATGATTTGAGGCATAAAATGCATGATTATGGTAATATCGGACAACAAAAGACAAAAGAATCAATGCAAATTCTGAATTTAATAACAGAAGAAGAGAATAATAATAATAATAATAGTAATAACAATAATAATAATGGTTCATTAGATTTTATGAATAATTTAGATTTAGCAAATATTTTTCCAGATTGGAGTGATGCTATGAATTTATAGAAAAAATATATATTACTATAAAACAAAAATAAATGTTACAAAAGTCATAAATATAAGGTATCCTGGATGAAATGATGTAGCTTCTGAAGAGTCTATATTGATGTTATCTCTTTTAATATATGATGGAGAAACAGTGGTTGTAATTGTTACATAGGTTGTAACTTCTACAGCAGCAACATTTTGAGTTGAAGTTGAAGCTGTACCAAATAAACCAAACCAATTGAATTTGGAGGTTGTCGCTGGAGCTGGAGCCGCTGTTGTTGCTGGTACAATTGCCGCTGCTGTTGTTGTTGGTATAACAGCTGTTGATGTACCAGGTGTTTGAAACCAATTAAATGATGATGAAGTACTAGTTGGTACATAAGAAGGGGTTGAAGTAGTTGGAGAATTGAATAAATTGTTCCACCAATTTGCCAAACCACCAGTAGTTGTTGAAGCAATTGGCGATGCAGATGCTATTAATGATGAAGATGCAATAGGTAAAGAAGATGCTATTGGAATTGTTGATATAATTGAATTTGAAGTTGAACTTGTTAATAAAGTATTTACTACTCCACTTCCTTGTAAAGCTTGATTGATACCTTGAATAAAAGTATCAGGAATTGATGAAATATCCCATATTGAAACACCACCAAATGAAGAATCTTTTTTAATACTTGAGATAGCATTTTGAACACTTGAAAGATCAACATAACCTGAGCCAGCAGAAGATGAAGAGCCAGCAATACCTAAATATAATTTAATGTTTTTATTACTAGCATATTGAGTCCAAGTATCCCAATTAAATTGTTTATCAATTGAACAATAATTGTTATAAAATTGTATAAATGCAAAATCCAAATCAACTTGTGACATTAAATCTCCAACAGATTCATCAGGATAAGGACATTGAGGAGCTGCTGATAAATAATATTTTTTAGAAGAAGTTGCAAAATAATTTTTTAATTGATTAGCTAAAGCAACATAACCAGTTTGTTGTTTATTTTCAATATCAAAATCAAAACCATCTACTATAGCATCATCAAATGGTCTTTCATTATCTGAACCACCTCCAAATTTATTCCATAAAGTAGTTGCAAATGTTTCAGCTTGTGAATCTGATGTAAAACCATAATTTCCAGTAGCTCCACCTAATGAAAGTAAAATAATTTTACCTTGATTTTGACAACTCTTTATATCTTGAGCAATTTGTGAACAATGTAGAAGTCCATCTCCATAAGTTTGTGAACATTGATTTGCAAAATTTAAACCAATTTGAGGAAAATTATTTAAAAAAGATAAAATAATAATATTTGCTGGTGACAGTGAACAATAATGACCTAATGATTGTTGGTTACTACCTGCATTTTGACCCCAATAAGCAGCAATGTTTGAACATAATGTATATTGTAGTATGAAAAATAGAAATAACATATGAATGATTATGAAATGAAAATGATGATTATGCTGTATAATTGTTTTCCAATTTCATTCCTAAAAAATTAATGAAGTTATTGGGGTATTTAAATAAATGTTCATAATATTAATACATTGTTAAATATCGTAAATATTCGAGGTTGCAAAATGTATAAATTTTCGAAGAATAAATATTATATTCTTATTTAATTACCATAAACAGAATTAAAATTGAAATTTACTAGAAAAGATTTGAAGGGGGTATTTGTTTTGTTTTAAGGAGTAGAACTAAGAAAAAAATAAATAAACAAAATAAAATAATTTACGCTATTTCGTATATAAATAATTAATTATAATAATATTAACGCGTTAAAAATTTTGGTAATTTTATTTGATTTTCAATTCAAATAAACATGACAGTTATAGATCAAGTTGCATTTGAACAAGTTGATTGAATTTTAATGAATATGGTCTTTAAATCTCCTGTTTCTTTTTTTTCAATGACTTTTATTGAAAATTATTTGTGTTTATTTAAGAATTCACTAATTTTTTTTTTATTTCAATTATATAACCAAATTTGGAAATAATTTATTTGAAACACAAAAATGAATATTTAATATTTTTTTTGTAGTTGTTTATTATTACAAATAAATTTTAAAGGGTGTTTTACAATGCTCAATTCAAAGTGATTGACTTAAGTCAGATCTCGTACTTTTCAAGGTTTCAAAGTTAATGATACTTTAAAATTACATGATTAATTGTTTCAACGAAAACAAGAACTAAATTTATTTTTTATGATACTTAAACTAATAAATAACTTATAAACCACCTCATAATAATGATAAAATAATTAATGAAATTAATGAACCTCCTCCAATAGTTGCAGCAACATTTGAAGTTCTTGAACTTGAAGAAGCTGGAGAGCTTGAACTGGCAGCTGAACTTGATCCTGAACTTGAACCTGAACTTGATCTTGAATTTGAAGATGAAGCAGCATTAGCAGTATTTGAACTTGAACCAGAACCTGATTGAGAAGTAGTTGAAGCAGCAACACCACCTCTTGAACCTGAACCTGAACCAGAAGAAGAAGAACCACCACTAGTTGATGAAGCTGTAGCTTCAGATGCAGATAATGCTGAAAGTGTATTAAGAATAGCTTGAATAGCTGATGAAGCATCTTTTGTATTTGATGAATCTATTGAAAAAGCAGCTAATTCTGAAGCATCAAAACTTTGAGCTGATGGAGCACTAGTTGGAAATGCCAAAGAATAAGATGATAAATATTGAGCAGCTTGACAATATAATTGTTTTAATGCATCAGGACTATAATCACCACCTTGAGATTGAGCACAATCTTTTGCACATTGTGATACTTTATTCCAATAATCATCATTGTTTAAATTACAAATACAAGTTAAAGTTTGATCTCCTTTATTATCACATTTATCAGATATAATTTTACTTGCATCAATACATGATTGAGTATCACAAGTATTTGCTCTTTTGAATAAAAATTCTGGTGAAGCTAAAACTGCTGAAGCAAAAATTAAAACTGAAAATTTCATATTGTTTAGTAGTTGATTATAAAAAAATTTTAAATATCTAAAGTAGTTGTTGAAATGAATGAATAAAACAGAGGTATTACTTTAAAAAATTTATTAGCTAAATCATGACCTTTATATATTAATTTGAAATTAATTGAAATATGTTGATCATTGAAATAAATTAACAAATTTTAAAATGTATTTCATAACCTTTGAAACAAAAAGAAAGAAAAGAAACAATAGAATTAAAAAAAAAAATCTATTGAAAAAAAATTTAGACAAATATTAAAATTAAAATACGAAAATTACAAACTAAAATACACAAAAGAATTTTCATCAGAATATTATGAATTTCAAATAAATGAATGATATTTATTTATACTTTATCTTTATTCAATATAATATAATATTTGAAACTAATTTTAGTAGCTTAAAAAACTTTGAATACTGAATAAAACGTTTTACTTAAAAATTAATAGTCGTCGTTTTAAAATTTATATACAAAACCTCTATCATGTTTTATTTCTTAAAAAAAAACTGAAAATTTGGTCGACCACGTCTAAAATTTATTCTTTTGACTATAAATTTATTTAGTCATTTAATAAATATTAAATATTTAAAATATATACTATTTAATAAAAAATTTTGTATCATATTTCTATATTTGGATAAATTATTAAATTGTGTTTCAAATAATAATTAAAAATATAATGCACATATAAATTACAGATTAAATTAAATTAAAACGAAATGTTAGATAAATGTTTTAATTAAATGACTTTAAAATTTGTTTTTTCATTATATATAAAGTATATATAATTTATGTTAATTAAATGAAAAGTTTAAAGTTCTTTTATTGTTTTAAAATACAATATAGTAATATTAGTATTAATAAATAAAAAATAATTTTCAAATGCGGAGATTTTAAATTTGAAACAATCTTGCAAAAAATATTAAATTTTATAATAATATTTAATTGGACTCACTTCTTTATTATCTTTATTCAACACGTTTTATTACTGTTTCATTGTTTTTTCATTGATATTAACATACGAAGGTTAATAACAATATGAGTTTAAAATAAACTTAAAATTCAAATTAAGTTTTGTTCTTTTAATCTTTATTTAAACTTGTTAACTATAAATAAAAATGGAGAAACTAATATTATTATTATGAGTATTGTCACACGGTAATTTATTTGTCTTAAGTTAGTGACAAGTTCGACGTAGATTTTAGACTTTTCTTCAATCTTAAGTCGCATTACACTTATTACGAAATACATAAATTTAAATTATGTCGAAACGAGAACTTTCTAATACAATTCGTTCACTTGTCTTAAATACATTCTGAATTATAATGATGAATGATCTTGAATGAAAGAATTTAGTAGAGATTCATTTCTCTTAAATATAGTAGTTTCTCGATAAAATGAAAATATTTATTCTTAATCTCTAAAAATATAAAAACTATAAAAATTTGTAAATATTGAGAAGTATTTATATACTTCAAAAACTAATAAAAATTTATATATAAAAATAATAATATAAAAAATCACGACATTTAGAACAATGTATTATACTCTGATTTATGTCCAATTTGGTTATTTTGTTACCAATATTAGTTTTGGGTGACAAATTCTCCCCCCTTTTAGTTTTTTATTTCAATTTCAGTAGCTTTAACAGTTATGATTAGATCCTTAACCATTATTTTGATATCGACTTTAGCTTGATTATCACCAACTACTTTACCTTGAATATCACCAACTACTTTACCTTGAATATCACCAACTTTTTCACTTTGAGAATTAACAACTTCATCAGTTAAAGAATCAACACTTTTATTGGTATCATTATTTTTCAACTCACTACCACCAACTTTATCACTTTGAGAAATATATTGACCAAATTTTCCAGGAGAATAATTTGTATCTTCAATTTCAGATTCATCCTCCTCAACATAATTAGAATAATTACCATCTAATGTTACGTCTTTTAAAATGATTTGTGGGTCTATGTTATCTGGGTAAAATGGAAATTTAGATTTAGGACATTTCTTGGATATAGTGGTACGTGTATACTCATTGAGTTGATCTAATTTGCGTTTATTTTGAAAGGTAGTTGACATTTGGATTTGATTTTGATTATTTTTAATTTACTTTCAATTTAGTGAATTCCAAATGAAATATACATTTTATAAGACAAATCCTGTTTTATATATATTCTTTCATTTCTTAATTTCTACTAATGTATTTTTTCAACATTTCTCTAGTGAATTGACGGTTTAAAGGTAATCCACTTAAGGATTTTAGTTTATAAATGTTATTGTTTACATTGTTTACTAAGTATGGTCCTGACCAACGTGGATCAAGTTTTTTACTATGTAACATGCTCACGGGTGTTGGTTTATCCCATACTAAAACTAAATCTCCTACTCTAATTTGGTTAGTCAACTCATGTTTAGTATCAAACTTTAATTTATGTTGAGTTCTTTGTCTTTCTTGAGTATAATAAGCAGAAGGAAGTTGAATTTCTTTAAAATATAATTGTTTAAACCTAAATTTGAATAGTTCATCTTCAGAATAAAGTTTAGTTTCCGGTTTTAATGAGGTTATTGTATTCAAATCTGAATATCCTTGGAAACCATAAACTAGGTATTGACTGCTAAAACCAGTTCTAGATCTTACATTGGTTCGATCAACCCAAAGAGCACATGGTAAAAACTTTTCCCAATCTGTTATATCAGGTAATTTTTTAAAGAAATTGATAAAACTCTGATGTCCTCTCTCTGACATTCCATTGCCTTGAGGATGATATTGTATCAGAAATTTATGTTTCACACCATATTTCTTTAACATGGTAGCTACAAATTGGTTGCGAAATTCTGGACCATTATCAGTTTTAAACACATCAAAATAACCAACTCTAGCGATAAAACTAGAGAATATAAAATCTGCCACGTTTTCACCAGTTAATTTGGTTAGAACAATAGCTTCAGACCATCCTGTAAATTCATCCCTTGCTACAACTAAGGATTTTCCATTAATTTTTACAGTATCACATACTATAGTATGCCAAGGGCCTGCGGGTAAGTGGAGATACAATGGGTCTCTTTCATTATGAGTACTAGTGTATTTTTGACAAATATCACAACTGTCAATATACTTTTTTAGTCTTTTGTATAAGTTAGGAATAAATGCAGATTGGTTTATTACTTTAAAGGCATTGTCTAATTTTAAGTGGCCTCTTTTATCATGAACTAATTTGAATATTTCAACTACATCTTTGTGTAAAAAGAGAACTTTGCGTGAAAATTGACCATCCTTCCCAATCTTGTACATGATGTCCTGATGAATATAGAATTCATGGGCTCTAAAAATAAATTTCTTTCTTAAATGGTCATTAGAATCATACCGTGGAGGTACTTTTCTATAATATAAGAAGTACTTAATGTCTTTCAAATAGATTTTCTTATACATAAAATCTTCATCTGATTTTGTGTAATCATTAATATAGCTTGCACTTGTTGCCAAACTATTTATCATAGTTTCCTCCCCCGTGGATAAGTCTGGAAGTTTAGATTTAAGGGATTTAATTACTTCTTCTACAGCAAAATGTGATTTTGGAATTGCTTTTTCATCATAACAACGTGTCAAAGCATCAGCAATTACATTACTAGATCCGGAGATATGATGAATTTCGTAATTAAAGTTTCGTAAAAAATTTAGCCATTTATATAAACGGTTCACAAAATGGGAATTAGACAATGGTTTATCAAGCACTTGTGATAATGCTTTATTGTCTGTATAAATGTGGATTACCCCCGTGTATCCTATTAATAAAGATTGAACTTGAATTAACGTATTGTAAATGGCAAATAGTTCTTTTTCGTAAATAGTATAGTTCTTTTCTGAAAGATGAAATTTTCCACTATAACACAGAACTAAGTGAGGAATATTTTTGTCATCAATATTTTGTAATACTCCAGCCCAGGATACATCAGAGGCATCACAATGTAAAGTGATGGGTTGTTTTAAGTTCAATGATTGAAGGATTGGTGCAGAAATGAGGACTTTACGAAGATAATTGAATTTTAAATGAGCAGAACGTGTCCAATCAATTGCATTAATAGGAGAAGATTTAGACTTTGTTACCAAATCATAAAGTTCTGAAGTCAATTCTGCATAACCAGGGATGGATGTTGCGGTACGGATGTTGCGGTACGGTTGTTGCGGTACGGATGTTGCGGTACGGTTGTTGCGGTACGGATGTTGCGGTACGGATATTGCGGTACGGATGTTGCGGTACGGATGTTGCGGTACGGATGTTGCGGTACGGATGTTGCGGTACGGATGTTGCGGTACGGATGTTGCGGT